>NC_068944.1:6390000-7027500 GCF_026419915.1 Harpia harpyja | reverse complement strand
AGCTTTTAACAAGCTATTTCTGGGCAATACAACTTTATTAGCAAAGATAACAAATGCTATTAAATGCAATTCCTGTGCCATATTCTTAGATGATATAAATCATTGTAGTTTTACTACTTCGATAGACAGTACCTCTTGGAACAGCTAGGACTGGCGGTATACACAAAATGCAGTTTTATTGGTTATTACTGGCCTCGCGAGCCTGTGTTTGCCTTCCTTACACAAATAAGAAAACTATTAGCTACTTCTTGGCAGGAGGTTTGTGAAGAGCAGGGATGTAGCTGTGTGCAACCCTACCCCTGGCTGAGAAGACGCGGTGCGTGAAGCAGCGCTGATGTTGCAGCCACAGCCACGCTGGTTTTCCCAGGAAATCACAACTGCGTAAGACTGATGGCACGTAAACATACCTTTCTTTCTTTCAGCCTGATTATGCTGGGATTTTTGCTAAAGTCACTCAATAAACCAAATCTGTATTACCTATCCTATTGATCTTAAAACTCTGCATGCTGTGACATGATACTGTGTGTCTGTCTGTAATTTCCAGCATTGGAATTTTCCAATTGTGAATGTATTCTGTGTTTTCAATACAATGTAGTTTTATCATCTATTCTTTTACAAATTGTAAACTCCACTCTTCAAGATTTTCTTAGGGTGCAGTTTGTTGATTGCTGTTTTGCTTCGTGGCACATTTTAATTGCTGTTACACAGTATTCCAACGCTCACAGCTGGTCTCAAGTAGGACTAAGAAAGGGCTCAAAAAAATGGCTTCTTCCTTAACAGTCTTCACAGGCCGAGTCCTACAGTTATCACTGCCTGTTCTGCTCTTCAGCATACTCTGAAGATCACTTGTGAGATGCTACATATATTCCATGCCTTAAGCGAGCTTAGCTCTCCCTCCCTCAGCTCCACCACACTCTCGAAAGCCAAAATAAGCCAGCTGCAGGAGCGGTAGTCTCCCATTCCTCCTGATCATCCCGATCAGAGCCTGGTTTCCTGAGCATCCACACCAGAGATCTGCCTCCCGTATGCACCCTTTCCAGCTGTCCACACAAGTGTCTTCTCACATGCCGTGGGGGAAAGAGAGAAGGGAGGAGAGAAAGGGAAGGGAGACAGGGAAGCGGGCTGCCCCCAGTTTTCATCTCAAAATGGAGATAGGACACGGCTTGGGAACGCACCTTGGGTTTGCAGGTAAGACACAGTCGGTATGTAACTAACAGTGTCTCTGAAGACCCGACCCCGAACAAAGAATCGTTAAATAATTTAGGTTGGACAGGACCCCTGGAGTCCTCTTGTCCCACCTCCTGCCCGAAGCACAAGCAGATGACTCAAAGTGACCTCAGGGGAGAATGGAATACACGAAGCTACTACTGCGTCATTGGATCCTACAGCTCTTCTCACTGTTTCTGGGTATTCAAGCAGCAGTTTCTTTAGATCATGGGGAAAATTATTCTCCCAGGTGTAGGGGAGGTCTGTTCGCAGCCACGGCAACACTTGCGTTTCATAATTTTTGGTCTGGAATGATCTCTGAGGATGGAGACAAAAAGGACATTTCATTTTGCTCAATATTAGGCATCATTGCATCACCAGAGAAAAGGAAAGAAGATGCATCAGACTGGTGCTGATGTCATTCCTGATTCCATGTTTTTAGAGGGCCAACTCAACACATAGGGATTTGATCTTGAAGGTCATTGGTGATGATAGCCTAACCAACTTCTGAAGTAACCATTTTGCAAACAGGCTGAATCATTTAAATGCCTAAATTACACTTTCACAAACAGGATTCATATCCTGTAGTGTTACCCGAGATCACACATAGACTATGTTATCTTGAATAGGTTGTGATTTTTACTTTTGATAGGTGAAACAAAATTTTCTGGAAATTGGTTTTGTTTCTGTTCATGAAAATGTCTTTATTTGATTTGCAATAGAACACGAAAATGCTCAAATCATATGATTCTGTAAAAAAAAATATTTCCAGTTGTCATACGTAAGATTTGTGGGTGAGCTTTTGTTTGGGGTCCTTTTGTGCTAGGCACAGTAAGCATAAAGAGTAGCAGAGAGTCCTTGTTCTAAGAAGTTTATCCTCTAAATGGGCAAGAAAGTAGAAGCAGCAGAAAATAGCATGTATATTCCATTATATCTTTGGGGGATGGATGGAGGGAGGTCAAAGAAAGAACTAGGAGGTTACCTGGGGATACGTGGAAAGCATAAAGAAAGAAGAAGGAATATTGAATTTGAGGGAGTTAAAACAGAGGAGAAGAAGGGCAAAAGAACCAGGTAAGAATAAACATTGGATGCAGAGACTATGAAGGAAGAAGTAAGTCAGACAAAGTAGAGAGCCAAGAAAATGGTGAGATTGTAACTAGTCTCTGAATACAGAAAGGTTCACACGTTGGCTGTGTCTGCAGCTGCTCCCACTGACTAGTGGTTTTGACTCTGTTTTTTGCCTGAAGGCCAAATAGTGAGGGGTGGAGAGCAGAGGGGGGAAATACGAGTCTCAGTGTGTTAGCCTTAATCTAAGACCATGGTGACGAAATCCTGGAACCAGGGAGAAAAGCAAAAAATACCTAGGATCCAAAAGCAGACTAAGAGCAATCAAACCCCCACAGCTCCCAGTTGGATAAATAGAGCTAAATTTTCAGAAGTAGTTGTAAGTATTCATGTGTAGTTCTTTTCTCTGCGTAAAAAATCCACTGTTAATCCTCAGACTATATTTGCATATATGAGTTAGGAAGATCATGGTCTACATACATCTTGAATGAAAATGCAGTTTGTATATAGGTTACATAGCTTTCTGAATATGCACCAATTTGGATAAGACAAATTGCACACGCACAGTTTTAGATACTGCTTAGAGGCACCCTTGAAAGGCACCCTTGATTCAAAAGCTATTAGCTACTCATCTTAAATCTCACAAGTCATGCAGGATTAGTCCTAGTATTATTAATGCAGAGAACAAAGTGATTGGAGATTCAAAAGTCATTTTAGATGAATTTAGTAAATTTTATAGCAATCTTTTCACATCAAAGGGTTAAGAGGATAATGGTTATGAATATACTCCTTGATGTTTAAAGGATCTTTCAATTCCACCTGAGGACAGTATAGGTCTGGAATAATCTATTACCCATAATCAGATGGAACATGCAATTTATTTTGGGTGAAATTCTCCTCATCTGCATAATTGGTCTTTATATACAGGAACTTTAGGGGAGGGAAATTCATCTTGCCAAGTTGGGGTCAGGATGCATCATATGGCCCTTTGCAAAAATTCCAATTCATCAGTTAAATTCAACAAACATGACTAATGCTGAGGGAATAAAGGGAAGGGGAGGGAAGGGAAGGGAAGGGGAATGAATAAGCAGAAGGGGAATAGATGGGGAAAGGGACAGGAGAAGGGAAAGTTAGGGAAGGGAAGGGAAAGGAAGGAGAGAGAAGGGGAGAGGGAAAGGGTTTCCATCATGATCCATGTGCACCCATCAACATCTAAGATTTATCACATAATACCAGTGTGTTTGCCCCTCAATGTAATCCATAAAGGGAGTGCAGATGTTAAAAAAAATGTTGGTACATGACCTTTATTCTATTTTTCTTGCTGGAATACTGAGAAACCTCTAGATTCTTTGCTTTTAAATCATTGCAATTTTAAAAGATATGTTTATGTATTTATATAGCATGTGTGTTTGCATGTAACTTTGCCTCCAAGTTTTTAAAACAATAGAGGACTCGCATATTTCGTAATGCCTATTTTAGACATTTGAGTGTCAGACATTTGTATTGAAGTACTGAATTTTATGATACATCTGCATAACTACAATCTAATTACACTGTAATTACAGTGTAGCTCAAGTTCTGGACTAATCATTGAGACAGATATATACATAATTTCCACTCATGAATGTAACTGGAAAAATCTCCCTTTCTCTGTCTTTTTTAATCTTGGATAATCACATTAAAATTTTAATTGTTTTATTGGTTTTGACACAAGAATTTCTCACAAAATCTTAATATCAGAGGTTTAGGTACCCGGATGAGTTTGTTTTAATGCATACTTTTCAGTTTCCTTCCACTACTTTGTTACGCTTCTGGTTTGCAGTTTGTATACTTACCTGTGCTTCCTTGTGTAGCCAATGTATACTTCGTTTCCACGCAAACTTCTGTGTCTGCATAAAACTATGTTGACAGTAGTCAATCTACATGTTTCTTCAGTAAGAGAAAACATGTTTTTTTTTCTTTCTCCCCTTTTATGTTGGTACACTATGTTTTTATACCTTGCACACTCACCCGTGTGCCACTACATATGAAAGTGAGCAATTCCAGTATGAAAGTCTAAAAATTATGCAGCTCCACATAGCTTCCTCAGGACTGAACAGTGAGTGATGACTTCTGGGAACCTTATCTGAAAATAATTATCGAGCCTTATCTGAAAATAAGTTTATAAATAACGAAATAAAAGATCCTGGAGGCATTTATATCCTGGCTTTCAAGGATAAAGGATATGCCCATAATAAAGAGAGAGAAGTGACAATGCCGGAACTCTACATTTTTGTTCTCCAGCCAGCACAGCAAGCAAGCACATGTGGCCATGTGGATTGATGTGGCCATGTGGATTGTTTTTAGGACTCCAAAGAAGCTTCTTTTTGAACCACTTTTGTGGTAAATATATGTGATTAATTTCCAAATCAGGTATTTTAATTGCAAGGGAAGGAACAGGATGCTGAATGCTAATATCTAAATGAACATGCACACTACAGGTTTTTGAGGAATTCCTGATGTGTTTCATCTGTGACGGCTTAAGCCAATCTCAGCGCTGCCGTGGTCCTGACATGGTCAAGCATGAAAAAGCACATCTGCTTCACTCATTTTTTTAACTTTATTGTGGTTTCTTTGTTTTTTGTTTTGTTTGCTACAACATACTGATATTAATTTTCTTATGTGGCTTTCCATACTCTTTTGCAATACATATGTTTATTAAATTAACAGTGTTTGTCCTTGAATTTATTGTAAAAAGACATATGCACATGGAAAATACCAATTTGTACCTTCCACTATCCAAATCTCTCAATTTTTAGATCAATTGAAATGTTACTTATATCCTCAAAGAGTATTTTCAAAAATCTTGTGTCCCAAGGGGAAGCCTAAAAACTGCAGACACTTTCTATTTGTATTAGTTTTCAACAACCAATTTTTTCCACTGGAATTGGGTTGATGAGGAAACAATGTCATTAGCTCCCTTATGCAAAACATTGCTAGAATTGAAGCTCACTTCTTAGTTGGTGTCCTACTACTTCTCCAAATATTCACTGCATCTGGTTAGAGAACAAGAAATGGATTCCTCTGAAGTTTAAGAATATTTCACATCTTGTTAAAAAAAAAACCACACCATCTGCTTGGAGCTTCCGCTATAGCCCGATTCTCAACAAATTACCTCATTATGTTTGTGTTGAACACAAGTAAAACTATATGACTACTTACACAGCTGTTGGGAATTAGTGACCACGCTATACGGCAAAAATGAGATTTGCAATGTAACAACATTGTAACTACGGTGTAGTTGAGCTCTAGTTAATGAATCCAGAGTCTCTGACTGCAAAAGGGACAGGAGGACGCAAAATAAGTTCAGTTTATTAAAAATCCATAGAAGTCCCTGTCACTACCAGCCGACCAGTCCATTTCCCTTTCTATTTAAAAGGAGTTTTATTTTTCAGCCTTATGAGACGTCTTCCCCAGCTTTTGTGGTGCCTTGGGCTGTGGCGATTAGAGAAATAATCGTCTTGTAAAGTACTGGAGATAAGGAAGATATTTAAATAATATTTTCCTTCTTTCTTTACCTCTGCAGAAGGCTGAGGGACCAAACAGCTGAGGGAAACATTTTGCAAGCTTTTCAAATTTACAGAGTAAATTCAACAGTGTTGCTGTGAATGTTATCGCTGAGTTTTGTATTCATGCTTGATTCTTTATCAAATTAGCTCTTCTGTGAGTAAATATATCTTTCTCAGTTGCCCTCCTACAAAATCAGCCTATGTCCTGAAAGTAACAAAACTGATGGAGTATTTTCCAGATATGCAAACCAATTAGCCTACATGGCTACAACGTAATCTCAGTAAAATAAGTGGTCTCCAGTTTAAAAGAATCAGATATTGAATCCAGGCTATATAATCTTCTTTGCAACATTTTGATCATGTATCCCAACTATATAATCTTACATTATTTTGTGGAAATTTGCATCATCAATTTTGTATGCTGCAGTGGAAATCTGTAGAGCAGCTGAAGGCATATCTGAAGACAAAACAATGTAATGAAAAGAATACCAGTATTCCTACCCACCCTACCTCCAATTTTTTCTTTGCAGTCTTTTCATATTTGGTTTATGTAGTAACTGAATTAAGATTTGAAGGAAAAAACCACCACTGTACTAAATCATTTAATAGTAATAATATTTCATTATTTTTTTCAAATCAATAATGAGTACATAACCCATACATAATCCATGCATTGTGACGATACCATCAAAGTTAGAACAGCTATGTGTAGATTATATATATACACATATAGAGAGGGAGAAAGATACATATTTTATCAATAGGTAGGTATACTGATGTGTATTATATACGTATATTTTTGTTTTCTGGAAGAAAAGAAAGCAATAAAATCCAAAATTTAATCCATTATGGCTTTAGTTTTTACAGATCGCTAACATATTATGCACATATGCACAGAGCTTTTTGGCAACAACACAAGCTTGGATTTTCCTTCCAAATTCTGCATAGCGTTTTTAACTCGAAATGTTCTGTCAGAGAAGAATGCAGCCTCTCTATTCAAAATAAACATTTTGATAGGTTTGTTGCTGGTGTGAATAACTCCTGCTACTTTTTGCATATTATGCCATCATTTGATATTTGTCCAATTTCAGTGTTGCTTTTACAATTACAATATATTAGGAAAACCATATGAAGCCAGCTTTTTTTTTAAATTAAACGGTCATCATGGCATGCACATGATACTACCTCTACAGATAAAATAAATAATTTCATGCACAGTACTTTCATGACATGGGTATTCTAACTTCATTGACTTTAGGACCCAAGGGAAGCCCAGGCACAATTGTCAATAGACCTCCTTGAAATAAAAACATCATTTTTTCTTCTGCCCATTGCAAGGAAGACTGCAACTGCCACTGATAATTAATCCACTGAGAGAAATCAATATTGCAACTGGTTGGAGATGAAACAACCCATAGCAAAATAAACTTTTGCCATGACAGTGTAGCAGTTCTTCTAAGCATATTCTGTCTGTGGGCAGATGTGGAATCTTAATAAATGGTTGCAAAAAACTAGAAGCCACTTGTATCAAACAGTTGGATTTTGTGCCATAAAATACAGTTATTGTTCTTGTGTGTGCTTTTCAAGACATAGTAATGGCCCTGTATTTATAAAGACTGAAAATACTGTGAAAGAAAGAGAAAGGAGACAGGACAACGTGCAAATGGCCGATAGTGGGAATTGGTTATATGAAGAAAAAATCAGTATTGTACTGCATTCTGCTTATACCATTTCTGGAATTAGACTGCAACACAGGAAGTTAGATTTTGGCATGAAACTCAAGAATTTGAATGAACAGGTCAACATTTACAAACTTATATTAATTTTAACTCCCAGGTGAAGGCTGAAATATTTACTGTAGAAAAGAGTTTAGGGATGGAGTAGAATTTAAAAAGAATGGAAGAATGCCTGTTTTAGCACAGACCGTAGACTGAATTCAAACCACTTAGATAACATTCATGAAAACAATAACAAACTCTATTGTTTGTTTCCAACTACAGGTGGAAATCAAACCTATAGCTGCTTTGGGAGTGGCATTTACCAGGAAATACCATGACAATCAATGACAGAGTTCACTGATGCATGGTTGTCTCCCGGCAGCCCTCCTCCAGAAGCCCTCCTCCAGACTTTGGGGCCAAATGGCTAACATTCGACCTGTGGTCCCAGCACAGCTCGGCAGTGAATGCAGAATGATTCGTGTTCCTTTGTACGAAAGGCTATTGCATTTTATCCCCTGTATGAACCTAACAGGTTGATTTAGTTAATGCATAGCTTCTAGAAAGGCAGCCAGAGAAGGGTTGCCTGCGATTTCCTCTGACGGCTTTTATCAACACTAACAAATATGTACCTTATTTCAATTTATAGATATTGCTTTGGGATATTTAGGGTGTTTCACAGCAGTCTTTAACCCCCTTTACCAGCCGCCTTTTCTTCATAACGTCTGCTCTACATTGTTTGCGGTAACCATTTTAGCTACTTATCCATTTGTTAAATATTGGGATTGGGGTCCTTCTAATTGGATTGCAACTAAATTTGGGCAGAACTAAATAAGGCACACGCCTTGACTGCAAATATTATTTTAACAGCTTTTTATGTTATTCTTTATCTTACTCACATCTCGTGAATATAATGCAGATGTACCCAAATATCATTCATTATTTGATCCTCTCTGAAACACTTTGAGCTTTTGTTTTCTTTCATTTTGGGTTGTTTGGGATTTTTTGTTCTAGTTGGGGGGTTTTGTCTCTTTTTTTTGACCACTTATTGCTGGCTGGGGCAGTCTTTTACCTGTCTGTATTGAACCTAGACAGGTCTTTGATATCCAAGGAACCATCCTCTTCCATCTCAACGATTATGTTGCCATAAAGAGTTTCAAAACAGAGTTACCACCCACTGTCTGCAAATTGTTTGATGAAGAAAAACATTATTTATAACCTCTAAAAATTCGACCAACAGCATTCTGTCAGACTTAATATATGTCGTCACACCTACATACACACAAACATGCAGCAAGCAAACATACATGTGCACACATGAGTCTGTCAAACTGGCATTTCCAGTAGTAGAAAAATGTTGCTGTCCCCCTTTCTCAAGCAGCTGTTAAAGGAAGAATTGACCACGATTATCCACATATTTAATGCCAATTTAATGCAATTTAATGCCTAAAATTTCTCCTTCCTCACAAATTCCGTAAGAAAACTGTAGGAAGAAGCCTACAACATCATCATACTCCTCAGCGGCTGAACAGCAAATCCCACCCAGAGATGGACGCACTCAGGGCAGTCTCTGCTTCTCATGACTGGAGAGATGCTAAACATAGAACAGGCATAAACTAGCCGTAACTGCTTTGCAGTATCTTCAACTCTGAACGTAAAGCTGTGCCTGAAGAAGCCTGAAGAGGACAGGAGAGCGCTGAACTGGTGGCAACCTGCCTCTGCAGACACAGCCCAGGCACAAGAAATTCACTTTGCCAGGCTCTGCTTGCCTCACCCTAAGCCTTCCTTGGCTGCCCCCGTCTCCTTGCTGCTGCAGGTTCTAAGAATGTGAGAATGGAGTCAAAAATGACTGGCCAAAATAAGGCAGGAGTGTTACAAAAAGTGTATTTTTTTTTTTCGCCAAGAAGGAGCTTGTAATACGACTTCACTTTCCAATGGGAGCTGTACTATGAGCAGTGCCCAGCCAGCATTAGAGGTCAGAAATACTTCTGTAAGCCATTTGGAGGTCAGAGTTATCCCTATTCTTTGGACAGGAGTCTTGCCTTAAGGTGGTCCATTCTCTTATCAGCTCAGGAAGAGATTTTTCTCCAGTCAGTATCAAGTCAGAAGTGTCCTTACGACAGGCTTTGCAACAGGCTGGAAGACAAAGCATCACTGATGAAGGCTGGTCTGCATTGGTTTTGCACGAGTTTTAGTTTCACATCAACATCCCATTCTGATATGGGCTAAAACTAACTTTTCAATCTTCCCAGTGCTTCTAGTGCAAGATTTTTGATCTCTGGGGAGAATACAGCTGAGCTTTTCAGGCATGGAAGAGTGAAATAACTCCTTTGCATATAGAAGTTACTGCTGCCACAAACTAAGCTCCAATCAAGTCCTGTAACTTGTGGTTATTACAGAAGTTTCTTTTCTTCTGGCAGATATGACCCCCACATGGAGCACTTAGTCAATAACTGACAGAACAATTGTCTTCAAGCTCCACACCAACATATACCCCAACACACACACATGTATGGTCTGGTTTTACTTTAAGATCTAGCTCAATGCACTGGAACAGGACATCTGTATTAGGATTTTACACAAAGCTTTGCTACCGATCGCATATGAGAATTGCATATGAGTTGCCTACTTTTTTTTTACAAATAAACTTTGAAACTGGCTGGCTATATGAAAATAGGATAATTTCAAGAGTAAAAAGAACCTGAACAGATAAATAAGCACAATTCAAAACCTTAATGACTTATCAAAAAGCTATCTGCCTGGCACACAGAGTTGGGTGTGCCGCAGGATACAAAATATTACCAGGATGTTATTAGCAGAAACCTCCTCAAGAGGTTTTCCACATAAAAATAATAATAAAAAAATTTATGCCTAAAACAGAATATATTGATGCAAAGGCTACAGAACAAAAACAACATTGAATGCATCTCTAATAATTTTTATTCTCTGCATCAGAAACTGCTATTTCCATTTATAACAGAATAGGCATCGCAAAAAGGACCAATGAGACACAGGAGTTTCCAGTGCACAAGATCTCTGCACTGAATTATCTTTCACATCCCATTCTCCCCTTACAGTCTTAAAATAAGAATAGTAACAATAATAATAATAATTCAATTTTTTTTTAAAGCTGACATTAAAAATAATGCCTATGCTGCTAGCCTCAAAGCAGTTGCTGTGAGAACAGGTTCAAGTATATCAGAGGAGATACTTGGAGCATCTGAGAATGTGTGTGTGTGTGTATATATGGGTCTACGTATATTTGTGTATATAATCCTGTGCTCTTGTATCCGATGGTCTCCAAATATTTTAAACTTGTTTTCACAACACCTCTGTGAGTCAGATATTGTTTTATACGGTTTTTACAGGACCAGACCGAAATGCAGCAAAGCAGGGAAGTCACCTTCAAGGAGATAACAGGGTGCAGAGCCGCGAGTCTTGCGATTCCCACAGCCCGTCTATTAAAAGCACCATTTTAGTAATGGCAAGACAGACAGGAAAGTTCCTCTAGAGAGGATTTTGTAGTGTTGTGTTTTTTAACCTCTCCAGTCCTCTTGTGAGAAACTGCAATTTGGGGTTAGGTTTTATAGAAGCCCGCAGCCACAGCACTCATGGAAACAGACTAATGATGTTTGTTATCCATAGATAGCCTGAGTCTGAGGATAATTCATTACTTTAGTTGCAACTCCTCTGCTTGGGGAAGGCTAGCGGAAAAGATATTACCAACCTCACAGCAAACGGCTCTGTTAGAACTGAGTTTCTGAAATGAGGCTCATGATTCCCCCCGCTTCCTCGTCTCAGATAAAAGGGGAGCTTTCCCCGGCGGGGACACCAGATTGAAACCACTTTGGAATCTCCCTCCAGGGAAAAGCGTGTGCTCCTTTCTGACCACAAGTTACCTTTCTGCTATTGATCCTGCTGCCGCACGCCGCTCAATTGCTCTAGCCACCCCCTTTATTTACCGCTTGTCAGCTTTCCCGACTCCAGGTATAATTTCCTTGATAAATATTCATTATGCCCCATGTTTTCTGTTCTCCGTCTTACAAGCACGGTATGAAAAGACTTTTGTCTCGGGCTGCAGACACTACAGTGGCTTTCAAGTTCACTAGTGCCTTTAAGGGAGATCGCCCTAAGGACGGGCAAACTACATACTTGCCTCGGGAGCCAAATTTGGGAGGAAAGGGACGGCTCACGCAAGCTGCTGCGCGCTGAGCACTTACTGACGGCGTTTCGGTCTGTTTGAATGAATCGCCGTTGGGCATCCAGGAGGAGCCGAGGCTCCCAGGATTCTGAGCTTTGGTTAAAACGTTTTGGGCTCATTGCCCCGTAGGAGGCAGGAAAGCCCGATTCGGCCCCGAAGCACAGCGGGTACGGCCACGAGCCGCTGAAGGAAGCACACGCCGGCAGCCCAGGCGAAGGTTGCAGCGAGACAGCTACGGGACAAGTACGAAAGGGAGAGGAATGAAGCCTCTAACCTGCAGGGCAGACCCCATTTGCCTGACACGGAGGCACAGACCAAAGGTGGGCTGAGGCTCAGCGCTGACGCTGAGAAGGTGCGGCGGGATGCCCGGGTGGGATGCTCTTTCCTCTCTGGGCGCGGGAGCTGCTTGATCCGCCTTGTTTTTGACCTGAAGTACATCTGCTAACCCGCCACATTCCCAACACCACGTGCTGACCTGAGGAGGTTTGACGAGAAGGACCGATTTCAAAAATGGATGGCCTGTGTGGCTGATTTATTTCTGCTAAAGCAGACTACCGGATCCTCTGAAGCGGTCTCAGTTACCTTTACGTAAAGGCTGTTATTCTTCTCCTACAAGTAGTAGTCATGTTTGAGTGGCCCGATTTGTGCAGATTTGGCCTGCCTTGTCCACTTAAAAGATCATTAATCACCACTCCAGTTTATAAATCAAGGAGGCCAAGTTGCTGAGAGCAATTGAGAGGCTGAGGCTCCGCAGAAGTACTTAGCCAATTCCCAGACCCAGGCTTAGCATTTCTTTCTCCCCACCTCTAGTAGTCAGACAATTCATCATCCTTCTCCCATTGAGGCAGAATGAGCCTGACAGAGGAATGCCTGAAAGCTAATCAATATGACCAAGTTGAGGGGGAGAGCGCGTCACAATTTTTTTTTTATTTCTAAGTCTTTTAAATAAACACAACCCATTCACTTTAAGATTTGGTAGTTTGAATTTATATAAGACAAAACTAAAAGAAGTGCAAACCAAAACCAAGATGCAGCAACAGGGGAAATAAAGATACCGCAGACACCCTTTTGCAGTAGCAAAAAAAAAATCTGTGAAGAAGAATAAAAGTGTCAGGCAAGGAATAGGATTATGATGATCATGGATTATCAGTTTTGGGTTCTACAGTCACACAAGATCACTTTTTCCTTTACAGCAGTGTCAAGTGCAATTGGCAGGCCAGAAGTCAGAAGGAGGTCTGCTCCTACTAAATAATCATCAGCTTGTACTGTGCTTGCATGAGGACTAATGAGGTTACAATAGAAAATGTATCCGCTCTGTAATAAGCAGAGTAAGGGAACTCGAACAGGAGGTTTATTTTCCTATTCTGTGATAAGTTGCTTCTACAGATTTCAAGCATGGCCCTTTTTTGGAGAGAGAGAAAACATAAATTGTTCGTTGTACAGAAGAAAGCATGAGTGACAACTGTAAGTGGAATAGACAGTTTCCATTACCCCCTCACACTTGCCGAAGAATAATTTGCAAAGGCTGGGTAAATTGTGTTTTAAGAAGTGTAATGACGTGTAATAATTTCCTGTCAGCATGTCAGTTACAAGCAGAGTGAGTTTGATAATTTTGGGATAGGAGATGGAAAGAATTGAGGACGGGGGCGGGGAGGGGAAGACAGAGAGAAGAAATGGGAAGGTCTTTTAGGATCGCTGGCTTCAGAAACTAATGAAAGCATAATTGTAAAAAAAAAAAAAACAGGTGGAGTGCTAGATAAAAGCAAGAGCTGTGCAGCAACCCGCCCAGATACTAATTCCCATTTGCTTTCCCATTAATCTTGCATAAAGATTCCAGGTCACAGGTCCAGCTACAGGGAGTATTAAGCAATTTAGTAGGATGGGAAATGGCTCAGAAATCAGAAAATGGATGATCAGGAAAATTTCTTTTTCTTGTCCTGTGAAAGGCATCTGTATCATAATGCAGACAAAACGTTTCTACTCTCATGTCCCTCTGAGCGGGGGGAAAAAAACAAACAAATCTGGAAAGATAAAAAAAAGAAAGAGTTGGAATGTATTTGACTGCTTACTTTTGTCTTTGAGAATGCACAGTGTGGTAGAGATCAGTAAATGCCACAGCTTATAGATCAACCTAAGATGAATGAGCCAGTTATTTTCACACACTGTTTCACTCCTACTTCTCATTTTTATCTTAAAGAGAATATTGTCTGAGATTTATTATTTATTAATTTTGTTATTTTATCATGCTGGCAATTCTGTCAAGAGGATAATATTTACTTTAATCCAGCCATAGCTGAATCAAAATTCCACTCTCTGTTATACACATATGCACCTAGAGTTAGTCTGCTGACCTCACAGGGTTTATTACTGATTTGCATTGTTGCAGAAGTAAAAAGAATTTGACCCTCAACATGTAAATGTTACATTATCCAGCCCACCTACTTGATAGACCAGGATTTCCCTTCTTCAGTACGAACTGTTTTCCAGACCAATTTCTTAGTCTTAGGCAGGATTGTTTCTACCATTTTTTCATTTTTGGTAGAGGAAGAGGTGTAAGAGAGGTCTTTTTTCTTAGAGAAAGTACTTTACTATTG
Source organism: Harpia harpyja (assembly GCF_026419915.1). Taxonomy (NCBI): domain Eukaryota; kingdom Metazoa; phylum Chordata; class Aves; order Accipitriformes; family Accipitridae; genus Harpia; species Harpia harpyja. The sequence goes on along the minus strand of NC_068944.1, from coordinate 7,013,171 downwards.
AATATACCAAGTGACACCATTTTCCTAACAGTCTATTTCTCTTCTTACAGCTGTCTTAATGGTGGTCTTGAAAACTTCCACTGCTCACTGAAATTTGAGCTGTTACAGGACAGAGTACTTTCAGCCTTAAATATGCCCTAAAAAGAAGTCCTCTGTACATCAAATGTTGAATTCACTGGTTAAAATAGAACTCTTACCTCTGGATATGCAGCAAGGTAAGCAAGTCTTTTGTTTTACGGTATACCACTTTGTAAAACAGATGTTAAAATGCTCTGGGTTTGGTGGTTTTGGTTTGGATTTTTTTTCTCCGTAAAACTTTTTTTTTTTTTTTTTAATGTTTAAGAAGATGCAGGGGTAGTCATATCTCAGGACTGAGTGTGGAACCACTCAGCATATTGTTGCATGCTGACTGAAAGAAAGGAGCTGACGTATCTTAATTGTGTGACAATGCATTCGTCACCACTAAATTTGATACTGATTGCATTGGAGTAGCTATGTTATGAATGCACACACATGCCAGGCAGCTGGAAGAGCATGATAAGTCTTGTTTGTCTTCCAGGTGTGCCACTGAAGAAGTCTCCTCAGACTGTGGCCTCCCTTTCCCTTCCTCATATTCAACAAGTATCATCTTGAAAAATTAGAGAAAGCTTTTTTAAATAAAGTTTGAAGACAATGTAGACACAAAATAATTAGCACTGTCTTAATGTTACACAACATAGCAAATAAAAACATATTACAAATGTGACAGCATAAGTGACATCTCTCAAGAAGTAGTTTCAATGAGGAACAGCTTTTACGTGAGGGGTCTTCTGGGAGGTTCTTCAAGAATCAGTGTTTCATGCCCAATCCCATAGAATTGAATCAATAACTATTTGGTTACTTAACCTAAATTTCCTTTAAAGTGGCACAATGCAAAGCTATATGTACTGTTGTTAGGAGTAAGACATGGAAGTTAAGCCTCCAGGATGAGGTATCATATTGTACTGAGGAACGATTCCAAGAAGCATCTTGGGGTCTGGGTTGAGAAGCAACCAAACATGAACTACCAGTAAAATGCAATGGTAAACAGCATATAAATGGGGGGATGGCGGTGGGGTGGGGTGTGCGCACAGGGGACACCAAAAGGAGCCAGGAGTCTACTTTACTTCTGTAAACAGCTTCACCAAAGTGGTGCTGAATCACTGCAAACTGTTTTCATGTCCCTCCTTTTGAAAGGATGTTGAAAAAACAGAGAGGGTACAGAAAGTAGCCATAGAAATGATCCGCATGGTGAGATGTTAAAGGAAAAAAAGATGTTTAGCTAATCGGAAGAAAGAAAAGAAAAAAAAAAAAGATCAAGGTGACTTAATTATAGTTGTATAAGTACCCTTGCAGAGAAAAAGTACTGTGCACTGAAGTGCCTTCTCATGTAGTAAAGAAAGCATAAAGAGAATCAATGGCCAGAAGCTGAAGAAGACAGACAAATTCATATCAGTACTAAGGTATGCGCTTTTACAGCGACACTAACTACCAAGGAAAGTGGTGGATTCTCCGCTATTTAATATATCCAAAGCATTGTCTGGAAGTCTGCCTGGAAGATATGCTTTTGTCAAACATAAATCACTGAGCTCAGGAAATACAGCTATATGATCTAATGGCTCTTTCTAGCCCTTAGATCCCATGTATTTATAAAATATGGTATAGATTAAAATTTAACTAATAGCTTTGAGAGTTTCTTTGGTTTCTGTTAATTTATTGGCTGTTTTTAGATATTTAGTGGGTATCACGGCCTGTGTCTGTTTTCCCTAAGAGGCTGGGGTCAATTCAGAAGTATTTCTCTTTACTTTCGAGAATAATTTTATAGGCAGCTATAGCCATGCTATTCACATATGCTCACACTGGACTGAGGAGCAGTCCAGTAAATAAGCTGATAAAGCACATGCTTCCTGCTAGGATAACTCCCTAAGTTGCACAAAAAAGAGTTTGAAGAAATGTCGTAGTTTATGTCCTTCCACAGATTACAGAATTTGTTTCAAACAAGCATAAGAAAAGCCCCAAACATCATTTATAAGTCCTGATCTTCTTTACCTAGGACTTGCTGAAACATAATTCTTCAAGAGTCTTTTTTTCTTTTACAAAGAGTGATCAACGGAACGTCCTTTAATCAATATGAAGATAAACAAACAAACCAATACTTAAATGTCTAAAGTCTCCACTGCTGTAATACGTAATCATGAATTAAAAGGTTTGGCAAACTGCACCTTCATGGCTCCAAAGTAGCCATCATTGACAATTAGGTCAATAACATACATTATTAAATATTCTTGAAAACTAAGTATAAATGTGGCCACAAAAAAATCATTATTTCAATTTAAAAGGTAGAAAGGAATCAAAACACAAATCCAAACCACAGATATATGGAAAAACTAGCAAGTTACTAGTGTTTTCTGTCCTTCCCCAATTTCCCTCCTTTGAATTTTGCCACTATTATTGTTGTGGCTCTTATTAAGTTTGTGGCTATAATTAGAATTTACCACGTGACAGGCACTCTTCAGATACAAAGGAAGGTGCAGGCTCTGTCTGGAAATGCATATTAATGATCCTTGTGTTTCATATTGTTTTCATTTTTAAGAATATCTAAACAATGAAACTTTAAAATGTTTTCACTTCAATGTGGTGGAAGTAATCACTGTTTGCAGAAGAGAGATCAAACATGGACTTGGCTTACAAATCTTTCTTTCCCATAAAGATCGCTTCTGCCACACATGGAAATAAGGAGCATGCAGTCTTGACAGATAAGCCGATCCTCGCCTTTGTTATGGAGTGAGCTAGGACACATGGCGTGCACTGGTCTGTGAATTGCCCTGGACTGACAGTAAACTGAGCAGATGCTCGTCAGGACGTTTACCGGTACTTTCACCCTCTGATGGTGGCTTGAGGCATGACCATAGTCCAAACAAGGGTACTTCCCAGCACAAAGAAGTTTTGAGTGAGGGAGATTAAACCCACTGAAGGCACTGCTTTGTCCCAAAGACATGGGGTGACCGCAGTGGAGTTGGGAGTTTTAGAATTCCAAGCCTTCTGCTCTGAGGGTTTATACCTTCCCCCCAGCACCAGCATAATGCCTTCTACAGCCACACCAATCTGCAAATCATCATTTCTCTTTTGACGCATGTAACCACAATTGGGACAACCAGTCTGGAGTAGGTAAGTCTACCAGAAATACTGACTGGCTGAGGTCTGCTGTGCCTCTCTGAAGATACTTTGCTCCTGCACAGTCCTCAGCGACTGTATCTCTCAATGTCATGTGGACCTTCACTCAGCATGAATTTTCCAGCTGTGGAAATACAACTGACAGGATTCACATGCCCCTCACATTGATCTTATAACCGTTGGAAGGCTGACTGTGTCACACCCCAGGAGAATGGTGGACATCACGACTATCTGCCCTACTGATTTTGTGGCACCCATTTTGTCTACCTCTCAGAGTCTGCTGAAGGGAACAGATCAAAGTCTTCTTTCTTCAGGATACACTGGCCTCCAAAAAGCCAGGCTTCCAGTTCATGTCATAGGGAAGACCAAATGCTACCTACTACCCTGAATCACGTAGCTGTTTCAAACAACTGAGGACCACAGCTGCTCTGTAACAAGGTCCAAAACTCCTGCATGGTCAAGGTGAAAGGTTAATTCAGGCGGCTGAATGAACCACACAGGACGGACCTCTGAGATAGACACACTGAACCTTGGACAAGAGGGTCAGTGAAGTCTACTGTGCCATGATCAGTCTGCGTAAGGGTGACGACTGCCCATGGGTCATCCAGTTTCACTATTCATAGCATCCAGGTCTGTATGACAAAGGACAGATATTTTATGCCATCTGCACACCTATGAGGGGCAGCTTCAGCACAGGTCTTGGCACACAAGTCTTGGGCTGGCATAAGCATAAATTGAGCTGCCTTACCCAATAGTCACAGGCAGGCCCAGGCACTCACAGAATAGAAGGTCCATACTCACACAAGACATGAAAGCCCTGTTTCTCCTGTTTCTCCCTCTCTAAATGTTCCCTTTTCCCGAGAACTGAACAAGCTCATCATCTCCTCCTTGGCACCAGAAACAATATATCAACCTAGCCTCCCCTTTCCCTTTCTCCCTTCCAGTATCTGTGAGATTCCCACAGGACCAGGAGGTTTATCTGTGGAAAGTAAAGTTCAAAGGTCAAGCAACAAGAGGACACAAGAAGGTACCTCTTAAGCTCAATAGTAAAATCCCCAGTATCTGTGCATGACAGAGGTCTTCCGTGCATGAGAAGAGGTCTTCTATTCCTGCTCTCCTCCTACTGCCATCTCCCCTTCAAACTGGGGTCCCTGATATGCCCCACATTCTTCTGCCAGCCTGACAACCTAGATAAATCTTCAGTTATACAAAATCCCATTGTCATAAAATAAAATGCAGGCCATTTTGGCCATATCAGTCAGTGGAGGCCGTGTTTCCATGTGCAGTGCATTTCCCTTCAGTATGCTTTACCAAAAAACCCTTTGCAGTAGGCTATGGGAAAGTAGTACAGCTAGAATGAAGGTCTTCTCCCTAGAAGTGCCTGTGACAGCACGGAGTGTGACAGTCAGACCTCGACAGCATTTAGCTTCACACAGTAGCCCCTGCATCCTTGCTCAGCTTCCCGAAGGAACTGCACCCCAACACCAAAGGATGAAGCTGTGGGCGAAAGCCTAGGTTAGACTCGCTGCTGGATATGTCCAGGTAGAAAGTCGCACATTTGAAAGTGGTTTTATCCTCCTCTGCTGTGCAGTTGCTGCACGCTATGCTGTTACCTGGGAATTTCCAGCTGAGTGCCGGCATGGTGTGGCAGTGAGACCGCTCTGACCATTGCAGGATGCCTCTGCCGATGTGCAATTACCTGCACCCACGTCCACCCCTCAGATGACTGCAAATGCCGAAACTGCTGGCCTCATTTGATAGTGTCCAAGGTCGGTTCTGCCTAAGCTGCCCACAGCTGCGCTACTTCTGTTTTAAAGACTCTGTGTAAAGCTAGATTTTTACTCTGAATTTCAGAGACTATGCAAAAAGTACGATGAAGTCCTGACCTGCAGGCACTTTGGCCATGTTACAAGTATAGAAATGGTTTCTAAATGCAGTGAAAATTATGAAAGCTCTATTATTCATGATGACACTGATTATCTGCCCCCATACCTCACTGACAAATTCAGCCACTGCTTTCAGATGAGATATCATACTTTGTCCACAGACAGCCCTAGAGGTAGGAATTAATTATTAAATACTAGTTGATGATAATTACATGATAACTTTATTGACCAAAATCAGAAAGGAATGTGTGATGTGTTTTAAATCTGCTTTATAAAATGAATCCTCTGAGAAAAGAGAATGTTTATTCTGAAACAAAAATTTAGTTCTTATATAAACAGTCTTTAGAAACCTCTTTGTCAAAAACACTAGCAGCATGCTCTAAAAGCATAAAATAGGAACACACATTTTAATCCAAATGTTTTCCTTGTCTGCATTAAATTAAATCTAGATAATAAAGCAAAAGAGTAATTCAAATTCAGTACTGAGGATCACATTCAAACTGAGTGTCCCTGCACAAATTCATATTTAGGTTTAGTTTTGTATATACTTGTGTCATTCAATACTCACCTTTTCAGAAAGGGTGTCTGACTTCAGAGTCTTCAAATTGAGTGGTCTTAAATGAAGCTCCCCAAAATCAGGTAACATTTACAAAAAAAAAAAAATCAAGCTTCTTCCATCATATTAAATTATTATTTTTTACACTTGCAATCAGTAATAATTTTTAATGCTACTGATTAGTTTTCTGTAGTTTCAGAAGATAAACTATTTCATTAAGTACTACTACTACTTCTTTTCTGATTCTTTTTGGGTATCACTGCATTAACAGAATTTCCAACTCCAAGGGGGAACGAAGAGAGAATTTAGGGGAAAAACAACAGGTTCGACAGTTGCATATTGCCTCTCTCAGAGTGTTTTCATTTATATCTGTGGACTACTACTTGCACTTAACAGTATTTTACTTATATATAGATCTAAATAAACAGACAGTAGGTATGGCAGGGGAAAAAACCAACACAAACATAGAGGAGTGTTTGTGACAGATGTATGATAACTGAGTTTTAACATGCACGTCAGAAATCAGACCTGTAACAGAGAAACAAGGTGTCTCAGAATCCCAGCAAAATGCTGCCCTAGCATTTTAACAAAGCTTTAATCTTTTTGTCACCCAAGGAGATAAACTATCCTGGAGAATGGGCTTAAAGACTGAAATTAGAATCACAGATAGATCCGGATGGATATACACCTTTACGAAAGTAGATGCAAGTGACAATTAGAGGTATGGCTAAACAGCCTAGTCTCGTGTTTTCCCAAATCTTGCGATATGTCTGTGTCTGCACTGTCAGTGTGGCTCAGCCCCTGTTTGACTACAGGATCCCAATCATCCTCGCTGCATAACTCTTATTCTGTGCCCAGATTTGAGCTGAGCACGAGACAACCATTTCTTTCCGAGAGGAAACTCAGTAGGGCTGAGAGGACAATTTGCTATGGGATCCGCTCCTTACAGACAGACTCAGGGCACACAGTGTCAGCCATGACACCTATTGAATCAACACAAACTAGTATCACTTTGGGAAAAGGGCCTGACTCGGGTGGAAAATCAAGAAATCATGTACACAGCATTATATGGTACTGTATTCATCAATTTTCCACTGCCAGTGCCTCAGAATTATGGAGCGGTGGCCCTTGTGCCTGTTACAAGTACAGAAGCCATGGTGAGGGACGAAAGCATCATACAATAATGCAAATCTCATCAGTCATCTTCCTTGCCCTGCAGTTGTGCGATCCACAAAGACTGAAGGACCTCATGACCTGTGAGACGGGTCACATATAGATACACAATCACTGCAAAGGCTTTGGAGACCTCTACATGATCATAACTTCCTTAGCCCAAACTGGCTGCCCACCTACTGGTGGATTTTCTGGCTCAGCTGGCTGGTGGTAAGAGCAGAGGGCCTCAGATACTACTCTCTCATCTCCAAATTCTGGATCTGCTACTGGTCATCTCAGAATACAAAAAAGGCCACACTAACACATGGTCATCTCTGCACTCCTCTCAACAAACGGATGATTACTCAAAGTCCTAGCCCTGACCGCATCCCTGGCTTCATACCGCAGACCTGTAATATTGGCTCATACCTTTGGCAACAATTTCCTCTTATATTCTGAAGCACGAGCTCCCCCAGGATGGTGACATCCATGCACACAGTGGACACTTGCCTAGCACTGCTGCTATACCTTCTCAAGCGTAAGCAGCAGAGGCAGGGACGCCAGAAATGGCAAGCAGTTGGTAAGACTCAGAAGACAGCACGTTGTCTCAAACAAGGCTGCCAACATGTTTCACCCGTGGTTTCCTAATGTGAAGCCTCTCCATGTGGTTATATGCTATGTATGAAGCAGGGCACACTAAACAGATTTGGGGGTGAGTAAATGCAAGGGCATAGGGGATAGATACTGAGCCAGGCCATGAGGACAGCCGATATACCTTGAGAACATGACCAGTCCACCTCTAGCCAGTGCCTGCCTTGAACAAGGACGTGAACAGCATCCCAATCCAGCTGGCCTAGAAGTCAGAAGATACCCCCTGACATGAGTCACATGATCGTATAGCTATATCTTTGTCTTAATTTTGGATTCATAGCCCCAAGCACAAATGAAGGAGCCTCAGTATCTCTTTCACTACTTGTTCTTTAAAAGGATATGAAGAAAACATCACATGCCTTAACATGAGAGACATTGGAAGAAGGTTGTGGGGGATGCAGAATAAGAACTGTCTATTTTTATTCTGGAAGTGGGCCATCCATCCATTTCTCCAGGAAAGTAATGCTTACTACAAGTGTAATCACTGTAACTGAATCATTATGTTGTCTGGGTTCTTCTTTTCTCTCTTACTGCCTTGTTCAATACTCTGCCCTTGACAGTATATCTTTCCAAAGTCTGTTTCACTGAATAGCCTTTAGACAGTTCTGGTACTTTCTAAATACCAGATTGAAAACCAACTCAGATAACAGATAGAAATCATATATAATGGCAAGAGAACAGAATTAGTGGAAGCTTTATAACAAAAACGGTATTTAGAAGAGAAACGATTAATCAGTATTGGTTGAAATCTCCTGTAATGATGAATAATTCAATATGTAACTGGTAAGAGTATCACTAGCCTGTATCACTATACATTTGGTTCAACTGAGAAAATCACTATGTAAATAGAAAGAGAACAGAAGCACTCCAAGGCCCCTGTAACAATGGGAAATTCTTTATTTAAATGATGGAATTAACATCAGCCTGAGGCTTTCCTGTGAATTCCTGATGTAAAGCTGCAATTTGCATATCTGTGAGTATGTATGATATAGATTATCACATATAAATAAAGATCTGCATAGCTCTCTGAATTTTTCCTATACAGATCTATGAGGAAGTAGGAATGTACTGCCTATTTTGGATTTTTCTCTGTGTAAAGAAGCATTAACTGCCTAGCATACAAGAGTAATTTAAATTACCGGTGTATAATAAATGGGTGGGAGGCAGTCTCTGCTCAGTGGCCCGGGAGCACAGCTGTGAGGGGGCAGCAACAGCCCACTCCAAACTGGGAGCGTTTGGCCCCGCAGATCTCCCTTCCCTGATTTCCCCTGTCACCATAACTGCCTAGTAGTACATCGTGTTGCGGGGTGAGGAAAAGAAGAGCTGTGGCTCTTGCATTGCCTCCCTGAAACCCTAACCAACAGCAAGCAGGAGCTCAGCGAAAGCTTTGCTGCCTGTATGGCAGCACAGGAAACATCGAGAAAAACCTGTGAACTAACCAAAACAACTAACCAACAAAAGATAACTAACCAACAAGAGCAGCCCACCCCTCCCAGCAACTAACAACGAATGTCACCGTCGCCTGCGCCCTGCCTTAGGTGAGGAGAGAAGAGAGCCATCACAACCAGCTCCACCTCTGACCGGGGATCCTCCAAAAGACGGGGCTGGGTGCCCTCTTGCTCCTTTGGCAACATCCGACACATGGAAAGGGAGGGGGACAAGGCAGAAAACTGCCTCGAAGTACAGACTATATAATCCTTGACCATGCACTAGCAATTTGCTTTCATCTTTTGGCTGGAGTGGCAACATTACGCTAGTGAGGAATTAACGCTGAGCTGGAAAATAGAGATCTCCCCACACGTGGGGGACAGTATTGAGCCCTACTCCACTCTCACCCAGGATCTGAACTGGTGGCAACATCTGCATCCCCCCTGGTAATTCTCCCGGCTATCCATGTTCCCCTTTGGTTATGTGGTACCTCACTCCACTCGTCTAATCCTGCACTGATAGTGGGAGTCATTATACAAATGAGATGATATAGCACAGATGACAACATAATCTATCATTTCTTCCTGTAACTATGATGCTGTATGATATTAGTTCAGGCAGATCTGGAAAGAGAACCTTGACATCCAAAGTGGCAGCACCACACTCGCTTTGCCCATCTTGGAAAAGAAACACCAGGAGTGTGATAATTGCAAAAATTTATGCTGCAGCTTGGTGTCACTTTTTATAAACTGGACTGATGTTTCTCATCCTTTGGTCTATGAACTGCCACCAGTCTAAATTAAAAAAAAAAAAAAAAAAAAGAAACAACTGCCAAGAAGATAAATAATAATAGTCCCTAGATTCACACACATTTGATTTTAAATGAAAAACAGAATCAGCATGACACAAGGTGGGTTTTTTTCCCAAAACCCCAAGAGATTGAGTTGCTGCATTAAAAATGGTTGTAAGACACTGAGCTAAAACACAGCTAGACCACGCTTGACATCATCAGCTTACTCTAAAGCGCCTGTTGCTTTTGCAATAGTTGATAGAAGTTCATACTTGCTCATCCTGAGTTCCTAATTTAAATTTCCTCTACTAATCAAAACGGTCATCCCTTTTCATTCTATAGCACAGACTATAAGCACTAGTAAAGCACTTCAAGGCTGAAACCAGGAATTCTGATGGCTAGCATCTTGCTACCTTCACATAAAAATCCAAGGAATCCACTAACCTTTTGTGTATCAGCTAGCCACAAATGATGTTTCACCCCTCCACAATTCATTCCTAGAGCTGAAAAAGATGGGAACTGGTTTGTGAATAGTAAAGTTGAGGCATTTGGGTAAAATCACTTTTTTTTTTTTTCCCCCCAGAAATCAGAATTCTAGAATAACTGAAGGATTTTCTATTGAAAAATGTCACACCTGGAAGTGAATCTGGATTTTGTATTAATATTTTACAGTTACATATTCAATGTTAGCACTTTTGCTAACGAAATACGAACTTTTCAGAACAGAATGCAGAAATAGAATGTGTTTTAAGACTTGGGTTATGAGTCCTGGGAACACAGAAGAACTAATTTTATGTTAGCTAGATAATAAGGTGTCCACTGAGGAACAACTTCCTTGAAAAAGATAGCTAAAGATAAAACTTTTTTCATAAAATATCAATAGCAAGGACCCTTCCAGAGGGCCATAAAAACAGTAAAACCCACCAGGACCACATGGCATTTACACAAGAGTCTTAAAGAGACTCAGGTATTAAGTATCTGAACTACTGCTGGTGACATGTAGACTATAACTTAAATAAATTTGGAAGAATAAAAGATGCAAAATATCCTTGTTTTTAAGGATATGGTAGCGAAGCGCAAACAGAAAGCATTGACAAATTGTTAAAAACTGCAGTGAAACTTAATGATAAACTAGAGAAGAGTTGATGCAGCTTTCGTAAGAAAGCTATGCCTTAAAGACCTGCTTGAAGCTTTTGAAGGTACGAGCAAGTATATGAGTAAGCTTGAACCAAATGACATAATGTTCTTGAATTTCTAGGGGTCTCACCTAGGGTCCCTTACCACTGGCTTCTAAAGCAAGCAAGCTGTTATGGAATAAAAGGGAAGACACTTACAGGGATATACAAAGAAAATAAAGAGTGTGAAAGGAAGGTTACCAGCATGTGCCATGAGACTCTACACTGGCAACTATGCCCTTCAGCATACTCAAAAAAAATATGTTGAAAAGAAGTAAAATACTGAGGCAACAAAGTTTACTGAGGTAGGAAGTTATTTATGATAGTTAAAACTAACACTCTCTAAAAAGCATTGCAGAGGAACCTGCATGCTAGTGACTGATCACATGAGCAAATGTCAGTAGAGATGCGATGCCAACAAAGGCAGGCAGGCATACACAAAAAAATAACTTAACTACACAGTTTTGTACTCTATGTTATCTACTACCACTTGCAAAGAGAGCTTGGGAACCCTTCAAACATCAATTCACTGTTCTGTAGCAGGCAAAAAAGCATAAACACTATTAGGAAGTATTAAGGAAAAACAGTAAAACAAAGTAACCTCATTATGCTATCATTAATTTTCTGTTAGTTCATACCCTGAATATTCATGTGGCTCTAGTCATCTCATTTCAGAAACTGACCTTACCCCGAAACACACCAAACAGTGAAAAGAAGAAAAAAATGCAGAAAGAAAAAGAATTATAAAGGGTACGGAATAACACAAGGAAAGATAAACTAGACCAGGATTTTTGGCCTGCAAAAGAAGCTGCTGAAGAAGGATGTAATGAGGATCTGTAAAATAATTAATGTCCTGGACAACGTAACTAGGGAACCATGATTCGTTATTACTTCTGACAAAAGAACTAGGAATATCAAAAATAATAATCATGTTGAAAGTCTGAAACAAACAGAACAATTTTTTAATACAATGTACAAATAAATCCTGGAAGTTAATGGAAAATGTATTTATTAACTATCTATATCACATGATTCTCTGGATGTGACACCTGCATCATAAATGAGTTAAACCAGTGAGTAGTAGAAGGTCATAGGTTAAGTCAAGGGGGGTATCACTATATGTTTTTCTTCTTAATACAACCTCCGGTTTTTCTCCACTACCCAAGAGAGGTTAAACAGATCTTTGACTTGGCCCAGACATTATGGATCACCAACCATGACCAACACCTTATACTGGTAACCACACTACCCCCATACCAGCTAGATGAATGCTCTCGCCTTGGACTTGGTGCTGGAGTCCATACCGTACTGCTTAAAATGCTGCTCTTACCCATACAAGCTAGCTTTGAGCTTGTCAAAATACCCTGTAAAGGTTTTGCAGCTATATCTTTGACTGCAATATAGAAACGCTATGGGCAAAAAGTGGGTTTGCATTAGGGGACTTCATCTCCTTTGCAGAATACTGTGAAACTTTTTGTCCCCTTCCCATGTGCCATTCCGCCAAACCAGCAACTTGTAATAAGAAAGATCTACTAATTAGAGAACACTGTGCATCTCACATCAGCATACAGTAAAACAAACATTTAATGAAACAAAATACTGATAAGGGGCAATGGGAGTGATGGGTTGCGCTCAAGAGAGGGACGGAGGCTATGAACAGCACACCAAAAACAACACTGGAAACCGTGAATATATTTTTAAGAAAATAGTTCAACTCTGCATTAAAACAACAGTAAATTAAATTCACTGGGAAAATGGCATTGTTTCCCCTCCTTTCCCCCAAAATCTTAAAAGAACATTCAGACAAATGATATATGCATCTAAATGATATTAAGGCTGGAGCTTATCAAACGTTTTTTCATACATATTGGTAATTATTAATTCAGTTGTTTAATTACTGACACAGTTTTCTTTAGAAGTATAAATAATTGCTAAAGTTTTCACAAAAATTTCCATGGTATCGTCTGTCTCCTTTTTGCTGTTTATCTGGGTGACTGCTACACCCAAAGAGCTTCCAAGATGACAGCAAAAATATTTCAAGGATGAATATTTATACCTTTATCTATTTATGGAAGGTAGGTACTCATAGAAATTCTCATTATACTTTTTTCTTTCCACAAATACCTTCGCGCGCGTTGTTACGTACTAGCAAAATGAAAGACCTAACTGCTTCAGTTTTCATCTCAATACTAAAGTCCATTCTGAAATATTAAAAAAAGTTGCAAACACATTTAAACAAGAGTAAGCAAGGAAAGCAATGCAGATTTGCAGTGAATTAAGGCGTTGTGATCCCCTACATTAGCACTACTCAAACGCACAGCTTTGCAGTACCTCACCTGGGCTGCCACGCTGTGAATGTGGCCACGGAGGATGGAGACACGGGAAGGTGTCCTGGAATGAGCAACAGATGAAAAACAGAAGTTAAATGCTTAGTTGCAAGGCTTCGTCCTCAACAAAGTGGCTGGGAGGTCAGCCAAAAGAAATGAAGGGAAAGAAACAAGCAGCAAACTGGAGGAGGTTTGTATTTGGTAAAGAGGAAATGTGTCAATACAAGGGTTTGGAGGTGACTGTGCAGAAGCAGAAGTGTAAGTGAAATGGGTTATTTTGATGTGACAGCGTTCTTGGTAGATTTAAGGCAAAAAGGTAAGTGTTGCTAGAAGGTTTCTAATAAGCAATTTGAGAAGTCCCGAGTGCCTGAACAAAAGCTGTGTAACGAAGGGCATCAAGGGGATTCAAAGATGTTAAACAGGAAGGAAAACAAGCAGCACTATATATAGGAAGAAGTCATGAGAAGGGAGAAGTAGAGGGAGCATCTGAACACAGCAGTTTTAGGTTTCAGCTTCCCAGGTTACACAGTTTGCCACCCATAGCGGTGAACGCAGACCAGAGCAGAATAGAATAAATCCAGAGTCACTCAGAGAAAATTAAGACAGAGAGAAAAAAGAATGAGTATAGTTAGATGAAATGAGGGATTAGATATAGTAATTTTTTATTCTGAAGTTTGGGGGATTTTTATTAAGAAAAAAAATGTTACAGAGGCAGCCAGAAATTAACTTTACCGAGGCTGGATGTTGTTACTAAAAGTTGTCCGAACTAGGAAGCGGAGGAAAGTTAAGGATATGAAAGTTGGGGTAGTAGCTGTAAACATCTATACGGTGGAGTAAAAAGGCATAATAATGAAAAACTATCAGGAGTTGCTAGAGGGCAAAGAGATACATAATTCCATGCTAGAGGAGAGAAATAGCCAGAATACTAAATAACGCAGCACATAATGTGATTAATGGGGCAAATATTTTTAACAGGTTTGAGTTAGTAATTGAAACCATGCAAAAGACTGCACCCAAGAAACAAGAGTATTTGAAGTCATCCTTGTTTCATGTTCTAATTTCATGCAAGGACCGGAAATGATGCAGTTGTGCAACATCCAATAAACTTTTTTTTTTTATTAACTAAGAGATAAAAAATGAAGAGGTTTTTCTGTCTGAAGTTTGTGAAGCAGCTGTTTACAGCGCATTCTGAGGTTGAGAGAGGTTTCCTGGGATAAATCAAAGCTGGTCACATGCTATGTGGTATTTCCACTGTGTCCTTGATTATCTAAGAGCACAGCAAGTAATCAAGAGTATCTTTCCAGCTCAGCAGAAGCTATTTCCACTTACTTTCTCAGAAAAAGAGGCTCCACTTCAGCTGAAGTCTCTGCTGTAGCTGGAAAAATTGAAGGTTTTCTATTTTCCCCCAGGGGCTATGTGTCTTGCGTCCATCAGTAACCTAGCATGCTATTAGCTACAGAAGTTTTTACGGGTTATGGGAACCTGTTTTTCTTCTTCCCCTTCACTTGCAAAACACGAGATTTTATATTACTGTTCACAGATTGAATATACATTACTCTCCACTGCCAAAATCCCTTTGTAAACTTACGCTACTGTCAGCTGGCTGTGGGTGCAGCCGTCAGTGCTGGAGGTGGCAGCTCTGCCGGGAGTTGGGAAGCATCCCAGGAAAAGCAGCCCTTCGCTGGTGGAGCAGTGCTGTGCTTCTGGTGCTTTTTCTGCCCAGGCAGCGCTTCCCCAGCTCAGGTGGGGTGAGGCACCTCCTCACCACCACTGCACCCCAGCTTCACGAAGGACCTTCCCAGCCCCACCGCAGGAGATGGAAGAAACGTAGCTCCCGCTCGCAGGCAGCTTCTTTCCTTAGTCCTGAGCTTCTGCAGGAGCAGACTAGAGTCATTTGAAGTCCTTCTCCTTCCTCCCCAGTCTTCCCTGTTCCGTTATACTCAGGATACCTGTGCGTTTATCTCCTCTGTGGAAACTGGAAAAGGCATCCAATGCCAGACTGCAAACATCCAGAATTAACCGGCTAGCCGTCGTTAAGTATCCAATGTTCAGCCTGGAAACGCCTAACCACTAGAAACACGGAGTAGTTGCAAAACATTCCCAGAAACCTGCTCCTTCACCTCAATTTTCCAACGCTCAGGAGTGCTAACTCTCCAGCCATACTGAATTTCTTCTCCTGATTTTTCCCATATATTGAGAAAGGCATGTATCAGAAATACCAGGTTACACACACCATCATAAATACAGTTATTTGAAGTTTTGTGTAGATCAATTTATGATTTCAGGAAGAAGCATTACATGGGCTAGTACCTCCCAATATTTAATAAACAAAGAAAAAAAGAAACAAATTAAATTTTCCTAAGAAAGCTACTTAATATAAAGAGTGCCATCTGCTGGCACGACTGAAATGAGGCATTGTTCGTAGGCAGAGAGGTTCAATAAAGTTTTTTTATGTCCTGTTAAGGGCACATTTCAACTCTAAGCTGTTTCACACTTTCAGTTTTATTTATTCATGGCGTTGCCTTTACAGAATAAATGGGCAGTCAAGCACAGTGGTGTAGACGGCTCTTGTGTGAACATGGGGGAAAAAAAGCAGCGTCTATTAATTCACATTTTTATATTAAAAGTGCGTCTTTGTTGTTTTGGGATTTCTGTGTCTATTTTGCTTTTTTAACATTAATACATTTTTGAAACAATCATTTTGGAGAACCTGTAAATTAAAAATATAAAAGATTTTCTAAAATACTGTGGGTGAGACTTTTAAAAGTACCTACTTTCCACTTCACCTTGTGCCAAATGTATTTGTATAACTGTCAAGCAGCTTCAAAAATCCAACTTGGAGGTCCCAGGTTTAGAAGCATATTACTGCTAAAATACTGTTGTATACCTGCTTGGTCCCGTGAATTTTCTACAAAAGCATGTGGATCAAGCCTTCCTGACTCCTAAAATGCTACTTAAATACCTTTTAAAAATACCACCTCTTCCATAACCAGGATAAAAAGAAAGCTGACTGCCGTTGGCAGCGAGGTGTTGCCAGTGTCCTAGGTCCTGGGCTGTGCCAACAACGAGCTGAACACTGAGAAGAGCTAGAGGCGATGAGGATGGGGGAAAGCAGGAGATAGCGTGCTATCTCGCTAAACACTCTTCTGTCTAAAACCAAAGTTAATGTTGTCCTTTTCTAGCTCAATGGCTACTTACTGAAGAAGTCTACTTTGCATTTGGGTGTTACCATTATTAGCAACATTCGCACTTCAGGCTGTATTGAAGAAGTAAAAAAAAAAAAACTTAAAAAGACCTCATTCACTGCAGGGACAATAGGTATTTTTGTTATTCTAAGACACAATTTCTGATTTCCAGAATGTTCACAGTAAAAGGTTTTTATTGTCTTCCCCAAAGAAATAACCAGATTGCGGCTCGCTCACACTCCGTCCTCTCACTTCTTTAGAGACCATTATGTGACAAAATGTACCAGACCAGCTCCTGAATAGTTAAGTAGTGATAACAGCTATTCCATTTTGCTTTTTTTATAATGTTTCATATCTGACTCTTTGTTTGACTTCCTCCACTTTGTTGTGCAGTTCCTATGAATTATTGAGGCAGTTTCCAGTTGAATCTTGCCATCCAAATTAAGCACTCCTATTTTTAACTACTCACTTTACTATTATCCCATACTATTTACTTCCTCTTTACTGTCCATTCTCTTATCAGTCAGGTTAGCAAAAATCCAAGAAGGCTACTTTGCGGGGTACTTAAGCCGGCAAACATCTCAGACTTTGCATTGGTGCTTTCGCCAGTCCTGATGATACCATTATCTTCCTGAACATTTGCCCTCTAGGTCTAGGAAACAGAATTCCACCAAAGATCTTTGAACATCTTCCCCCATCTCACACAACGCTCTTTAAGCCGTTCAAGCAGGATTCTTATTCTTACAGTCAAATGGTGGAATGACAGCGGAAGGATTCTTCCCCAGCATCTTCAGAATGACTTCCACACTCATGCTGACCCCTCACAGCGTTATGCTTGGACAGATTTCACCCCAGACTGTTTTCTAGATCCACTCTGATGGCCAGTCTCTTAATATTTACCAAAAAAGTCATCTTTCAGAGCAACCTGAGGTTCCTGTGAAACTCTGGCCTTCTTGCTTCCTTTTTGCTTTCTGCCTGTCTGTTCTCTTCTCTTCTTCAGCTGCTAGCCCCTGCTGTTACTGTTTACTCAATCTCTTCTTCCTTGCTGCTCAATATTCTGTCTCTAGCTGTTGCACCTCATCACTCCTTCCATGGAACAAACTCCTTCCACAGATTTCCTTCACATACTGGTATTTTCCTCTGCCTTGTCATCATTTTCATATACTTCTAGAGGTCTCCTTTTCATCTGGGGATCTGCCAATCAACCCATCTGCAACTCCGGTTATATTCATGCTCTTTCCTTTCATCTCGTCTGTCATCCTCAAACACGTTTCTGTATTCTACCCTCATTTCTAGCTGCATTTCAGGCTCACACCTTTTTTTTTTCTCTGAACATTATGAGATGACCCTTCATGCATATGTAAATTCTGTCAGAAACTCACTGAACGATAACATACACCTTACAGCTTCTGCATCCAGTCATCTTCATAGTTTCGGCCATATTTTGGTCTTCTCCACTGCTGCCCAGGTTGCTACAGATTTTCTTCCTCACCCTAGGTTTAAAATCAAACAAACCATCTGCATACCAGGGTCCTCTCCAAAATCCTTCTTTTACTAGACTCTTACCAGCCTCTAGCTGCTTTGATTCTGACACCTTTTTACCTACATTAGCCCACCACTTCATTTAGGGTTAACTATGATCAAAGGCCATGATCAAAGACTTCCTCTTTGTGCTGTTTAAACTAAGCCATATGGCTTTGCAACATAGCTTATCTAGTCTTGTTTGAACTGGTTGTACACTTCCATGCACAGCAATCACTTCTAATCATAGTAAGAAATCCACGTGGATTTTCTGATGCACTTATGCCAAAGCTCACATTACAGTTACCCCAGGCAGGGAAGCTGCCTGGTGCTTTGGAAGTCTGAACCAGTATTTCACAACTCCCCTCTCGTTCAACAGTAAATGCCCGGCAGGAGGTGGGCATGCTTTGCTTTTGGGGTGTTGGTTTGGTGAGGTTTTGTTTCTTTTTCAAGAGCAAAACATCAAAGCAGAGTTCAAGCAAGAGCAAAAGTATGGGGTGATGTTGCTGATAATTTGAGAAAAAAATGCTGAGAGTCTAAAACCTTCCTAATGCAGCTGCTGATATTGATAAATACAGGGGAGGACTTAAAACAATATAATGGCCCTCTCAGCCCAGCCAGAGCAAGCTACCGACTGTAGACCTCCTCTGACAAGGCCAATAATTTTCACTAAACATAGTTCGTTAGTGTCTGGACATTACTGATTCCCCCTTCACCTCTTTTTATTCTCAAAATGAAAATGCGAACCAAAATCTAAATTTGAACTTAACTCTCCAGAGGTAGAAGGTGAAAAAAGTGTCTTTTGTTGTACTTCAAAATGCCTACAAGAACTTCAGTTGCAATATAAAAACCCTTTCAGGAAAAAACAACCCGTATTCATGATGTTACCCAACACTGCAGTATATTATAATAATTTATAGGAAGGCCATATCTGCAAAAAATCCAACAGTGAGAAATAGAACTGGAAATACGTAGCTTGATGAACTTCAAGTGTTTTTTACATCTGAAACTAAGACTCTTAAATCACTGAATCAGAAATCATTGCCAAGCTGACTGCAGACCCCATGGTCTTTTCTTAGTTTTGGTTATATAATATTATAATTTTTTTATCTGAAGACCAAAGTGCTATATGTTATACTTCACTTCTCATGGAGTTTCATTTTACAATAATGTACACATTATCTGGCTAATCTTTACCATTTCTATCATGAAAACATAATATTCAGAAAATACTAATGCACCTACACAGCTTCCAGAACTCCAATAGCACTAATATATTGTACTGTTACAGCTCAAACTTGGACTAAAGAATCAAAATAAAATGTTTATAAATGCCATATATTAGACTGCCTGGTTTGTTATGAGGTAATAAACAGAAAAGCTTGCATCTAGTCATTCGTGGTTGTTAAATAAGATTCTTTGTGACTTGCAAAAAAACTAGAACACAATGAAGAATTATCAGTGCATTCTCCACGGAAGTCATCTACATGTGTTTATTTAATAAACAGAAGATGGCTTTATTATACACATTTGATTTCCATATGCAATCGTCTCCTTATCTGTCACTTGTATCTAAGCAGGGTGCTTTATACAAATCTGAAAATGAAAAATTCAGAGCAGGGCACAGGAAACTCATTTAATGTCGAGTGCAGTCAAAATCAAGATTTCTTTATTTGTAGTAACAACGCTGTTAAATCAGAAAATTACTCTCCTTTTCTGCATGTCCTTCTTCCTTTACAATTCAGTTGTTTGATCATAAATTGTCGAGTGCAATGACTTGTCTCCTCCACTTTCCACACTGGTCGAGACAGATTAAAAACTCCGGCATACCACCAACCAGTCTCAGCATACCATTAGCATATATATGAGATTTGAGACATTTTCTAATATTCTCCAGCAGAACTCATCTGTCAGCCAGGTGATGAATTATAAAAACTCTTAGCTTGTTTAGAAAAGAGGGGGAGAGTGTGAGAGAGAGAGAGAGAAAGAGAGAGAGACAGAAGAGGAAAACACGATCCCACCTTTCTTTTTCATTTTACCCATCCAACCTTGCAGTTAGTCATATAAATAAACACTAACCTCAATAAAAGAGACATAATGTGAAAGATTTTAATACACGAGCAGCAGAGCACAATTAAAAGCTAATGGAAGTGGACAGAATTATGGAGTGGTCACTGATTTACATAAATAATTTTTAACACATTTTTTCCCACCAGACGTTAACAAAGATTCATAATGTGCATTACAGCATCCATACAACTATCATGAGCTCGTAAAGCAGCACAAGGGCTGTTTAGAAAATACTGGAATAACAAAAATGCCAAATTCATGCAATTCACAGAGGGTTGGGGTTTTTGTAATTATCCATGAGTTCAACAAGTTTTCATACACATTCTGAAAATTTCATAGATTCAACCCAAAAATATTATTTCTTATTTGCATTTCATTAACCTGTTTGGGTTTTTTCCGGACTAGAAGCAAACAATGATATCTTGTGACTTAAGTGAACAAACCTATGTGCACTATGAGTAGGAAACAGCAAATACATGATGTCACAAATAATGACTATCCTTTCAAGTACGTCAGTAGGTAATAACAGCTTATATTTGAAAACTATCAAATTGCTACAAGAATGCTTTACATTAAAGAAGGGTTAATATTTATCATAATAATTTACACAATCATCAACTCCCAATACCATCTGTAGTATCTGATACCAACTAAAAAACCATCTATATTTCCCGTGGAGTCTTGGAATTAGACCTGGGAAAATATTAAAAAATATATACATATATTTTTCCATAGAAAAGAATTCTCAGGAACAAAGCTTTTCACAATCTCTAGGAAAATTTCGCAAATACTCACAGTTAAAAAAGGGAGAAAGGAAATTTTTGTCAGTGTCATTTTATTACATGCCAACATTTTTAATGTGTTAATTTCTGAGTGTGCCAGAAAGGTTTGTTTCTATACTTTGGGGGGGGGGAGAATCTTATTCAACTTTTTTTTTCAAAATGGTATTTTTGTTTAAAAATTAACATACCCAGAAAAAAAAAAAAAAAGGAGAAAAACATTTAGAAGAAACCAAAGCAACTGAAAATGAAATAAAGACCTTATTTTTCATGTGAGTTGTACTAAAAAAAATCGTAATATGATCATACTATCTAACAGTGCAAGTATGACAAAGGCCACTTAAATGTCTACTTAATTAGAAGTTTTGTTAATAAATGTACAAGTGAAACAATGTGTATACTAACTTGCTTTTAACCCATAAGTACCTTTGAGATTTTAGCACACTACACATCAAGCTGGTATCAACTACGGAATAAAGACATAATTATTTTTTAGGTTGGAATGTGTATAGAAAATGTGACGGATTTATTTTGATTGACAATTTGATAGAAGGTTGGGATACAATCATATGAACAATAGTATGGTATTTGTGTTAAAATGCAAGAAATGTGTATCAGAGGGCAAAGGTTTAGCCAGTATGGTGAAGACATCTGTACATATATCAACTAAGAAATCAATGTATATAAAATATCTCAAGTATAAAAAAGCATATTTAAGCAATAGTTACTTGGAACTGATATTGAGCACCAGGTAACCATTTTTTTTCTGCTAAGCGAAGCAGCTTATGAAAACACAAGGCAGCAGCTAGTGAGCTATTTTTCCTGTTGGAGCACTTGTTCCAATTTTTAGTGATAACCAGAGTTAATTCAGACCTGTTTTGGTTTCCATTGTGCAGATGTACACAATACCATTATTAACACTTCTGTTTAGAAAGATGAATCAATTTAAGGAACAGATGTCTAACTAGTACTTTCTCTACCTGATAGTCACCATCTGGTTGCAATACATCAGCTTTTTTCAGGCGCTTCATTTTGAAAATGATAAAATAATTTTTAAAAATCTAGATTCAGACCAATACTCCCCTGCCAAATACTTCCATTTACCATCAAAGAAAAGCAACAGGATGCTACTAGACACATTATTATTCATTAATTAATAGTTTAATTAATCAATACTTTACAACATAAAGGTATATATATACAAACCACGCCCCACTAACAGCACAATAAGAGGTGTAGCACACAACGTTACTGTATTGCCAGGTTTCACTGAAGTCATAGAAAAGTAACTGTGACATGGACATCCAGCTGTTTTCTTGTCAATTTACACAGAATATATTCAGTGAAAATACTAGCACAAGAAACATTACGCTGAGGTACTTCCTTCTGATTTTCGTTTAGTTTTGGAGTTAAAACTAAGGCCCTTTAAGATTCTGAGAAAATCTCCTAAAACACTGAAGAAGAGTGTTCTAGGACTAAAAAATATGTTCTTGCAAGACTGCAAAGCCAGTGTTGTAGATTTAAGTGATCCGGATAAGTTGCAAGCTGAAAATTTCAGATATTTGCCAGCAAACCTTAGCAGTAAAAATCTGGTTAATATTAAAAGCAGAGATGCTTTTTCAACATAATCCTAAATGGATTTGTTGTATCTCATTTTCTTACGCAGCTTCAGCGAAGAAGTGGAATGAGAAAAAGCAGCATGCCTTTACTGTCTTCACTAAGAAAAAGGCGTGGAAAAAAAACCCCAAACCTGTAGGTCTAAATCAAGTCCTAGAACGCTTATAATTATACTAAATTGTAATTAGCAATAGAATATTGGCTATTATGAAACCAATCAAGAATATGGAATTGAAACTGACTTAAATTAACTTTTTAAACTCAGGCCCATCTGCTGGTCAAAGCTGAAACAAAGATCTCACATTTACTTTTAAAGAAGTTTGAGTCTGGCTGTGAATCAGGAGTTACAACTGAGGACTCTCTTCTCCTAAGACATCACATAACAGTCTATACAAAACAGAAACTACATTTTGCTTTCAGTGTATATAATATATACTTAGTAGCTTATCCTTTAACAAACAAGTGTAACTCAGTCAAGAAAATGGTTAATTCTTCACTGATCTGTTCTAGTATTCCCATCTGTGCCAAGCAAGAAGTGGAGAATAAAGCAGAGGCAGTTTTATTCTATGATATAATATTTAGCAAGATATTTGGCTGAAGAAGTCTTTTATCAATGCAAAATTCTGGGAGGAAAAAATATCACAGAAACTATGTTATTGGCACATTGATAAATGACATGCCTACTTAACTGGGATCACTGCCAAGGGACAGATCCAGTTTCATGCAGGGTTTCAGTTCCCTTTAACAGCACCAGCAGATAAAGCGGCAAGCAGTTTATTTTGTGGTGCTTGCAGATCTCTCCATATGTGGAACGGTAGGATAAATGTCCTTTAGTCATGCCATTATTGATCATTCTGGCATTAGTCTTACCAAGTCAAAGTCATCTTAATATAGATTTTATACATGTTGCAATTGATTTTAAAATTTTAAGTATTTACCTGGATGCTGTTTAAAATAATTTAAATAATCTCAATGTACTGGAAATTAGTATGTCATAATCGAGATATTTGTTAAATATGGATAGGTACATTTCAAATGAGCCTATATCAATGCAAAGACAACAATACCGGATGCTTCCATTGCTACCACAAGGCTTTTTCCCCACGTTAACAGTAACTCACAGAAGCTGTGGTGTTTTATCTGAGCTTCCCACTAAAAACCCAAACTCAAGACCACATTCTAAAACTGGCCAGCTTCGATGATTCAGAGGAAACCTTACAAAAAGTGGTTCTCTGCCTAGGTATTTTTCTATTTAGGAAGATTATTGATCCAGCTCCTCTCTAAACTATGCCATTTCCCATCTGGAACAGCTTAGAGAAGGAAGAATGCATATTTAAGACCAGTTGTCTTTATAAGAAATTTATGATGTTAGTGAAAACAGGAAGAGCCTGCATTCACAGTCAAAATGTCTTTAAAGCTGCCTTTTCATAGTAAATTATCAAAAAGTAACCAATTCAACAGAATTTGCTGAATCAAATTCTCCTTTCATTGTGAGCTCTTTGGCTGTTTGTTATTATCTCTTTCATTTTATCTCCTCTTTCCTTTGTTTTTTTTGTTTCCTTTGGCCACTTAATAAACAGTCCTTTACACAACAAATGGATCCCCCAGCTTCCCCTCCCAGGCGAATACTGTAACCACTAGGCTGTAAAATTTCTCTCTCTCAAACTACTCTACGCACAGCAGTGCAGTTTTAATAGGAAGGGAGAAAAGTGATTCCAGCTCAGCCCCTCAGCAGACAGCATTGTAAGAGATACTGATTTGAAGTCTTTCAGGCAGTCAGAGCTGGCTCAGGCTTCTCAGTAATGCCAGCGAAATTGAATTTTGCCTTCTGAACACTACCGTGGGAGCAGGACACTCTTGCCGTGGGTAAGGAAAGGGCAGGGAGGAGGAGGAGGAGGAGCGGTGCCAGGACTGAGGAGCAGCGGGGAGCTCGTAGCTCCTCTCCTGTCTGCACTGATGAGAGACATCGCAGCACTGACTGGGCACGGATCCCCTCCAGAAGCAGCGGCTGCCCCGCACGTACTTACCCTTTCTGTAGCAGCAGCAACAGCAGCCAACCCAGTTACAGTCACGTTGCTGCTCTAGATAACTGCTTGCTTTGCCCGTTTCTAGACATAGCACCATCAGCAGCGAAGGCCTTTCAGTCTGACCTTCTGATGACTTGAGCGTGTTCAGAAAGCGCTTTGCTAACTATGCACTTCTCCAGCCAAATTGCCAAGGAAGTTATTAGCAGCCCCTGTGTTTTCAGAAGAGCCCCATCCCAGCAGTCACTATCCAGTACAGTCTCAAAACATTTCCTGGACTCAGATTTTTAAAGGATTTAGATTTTGATGGAATATCTACTTTCTTGCTTCCAGATGGTCTAAATTGCTCTGACTGATCAAGCCTGGGACAATCCTGGACGAGTAAAAGCCAAGATGCCTGGAAGCCAACGTGCAGCAGATGAGCCACAGTTTACAATCTCAGGTTTGGATCCACAGGCTTAAATTCATTCTAAGTCTCTCTTTAGGTGCTGTCCTGGTTTCAGCTGGGATAGAGTTAACTGTCTTCCTAGTAGCTGGTACAGTGCTATGTTTTGAGTTCAGAGCGAAGAATGTTGATAACACTGATGTTTTCAGTTGTTGCTCAGTAGTGTTTAGACTAATGTCAAGGATTTTTCAGCTTCTCATGCCCAGCCAGTGAGAAAGCTGGAGGGGCACAAGAAGTTGGCACAGGACACAGCCAGGGCACCTGACCCAAACTGGCCAACGGTGTATTCCATACCATGTGACGTCCCATCCAGTACAGAAACGGGGAAGTGGGGGGCAGGGATTCGCCGCTCGGGGGACTGGCTGGGTGTCGGTCGGCGGGTGGTGAGCAATTGCACTGCGTATCATTTGTACATTCCAATCCTTTCATTATTGCTGTTGTCATTTTATTAGTGTTATCATTATCATTATTAGTTTCTTCTTTTCTGTTCTATTAAACCGTTCTTATCTCAACCCACGGGTTTTGCTTCTTCTCCCGATTTTCTCCCCCATCCCACTGGGTGGGGGGGAGTGAGTGAGCGGCTGCGTGGTGTTTAGTTGCTGGCTGGGGTTAAACCACGACAGGTGCATAAGTCCATTCATGTCTGGACGGCACAAAGTTTTACGTAAACCTCATCAATTGCAGTGTTCACATTAAACAGCAGACCAATAGGTACTTTCACGTACAGGTCTAATATGTACACTTTATATAGCAGGAACAGCACGTCACAAGACGCTCACAGAATAAAGTACATTCCTGTATAAACTTTCTCTGATAAATCTTTCTGACCACACCACCTGCTCACCAAACGTGCATGTGCAACAAAGCATGACTTAGGTGAAGATAATGCTGAAATGGAGGGCCAACAATCAGAACCATATAACCTCCAAAAACATAACATAATATAATCTACCCTAATCTACATACAGATTAAATGTGCAGTGTGAAAGCTACAAAAAAACCCAAATCCTGCTCTTGCCTGCTCCCTGCTTACATAATAGTAACACTTTGCAAAACTATTTCCAAAAGTCAAACTTTGAGAAAAGGCTGATGAATTTTTACACACTATTACACCTAAAAGACTGCACATCATCCTGCACTGAAAGATACAGGAATACCAAGACTTCTAAACAAGCTATAAGGGGACTAGATTTGATGTTCAGCTTGCCTTTAGTAACAGTCAGGGTTTTGCTATTTTGGCACAGTTTTCCATTATAATGAAAAAAAAAAAAAGGTACAAAGATACACAGCTAACAGTTAATTATCCAAATTTCTGCTTATTTTGTTCCACCAGATGTGTTTAATCAGAACTATGGAAATGCTTCAAACCTATTAAGATCTAGAATACAAAATAAAGTTTTCTTAGATAAAAACAGGGTTTCTCAGAATATGTTTAGACTTTTAAAGTTATATGAACCGCTTCCAGTATTTTCAAAACACACTGATAACTAGGCATGGAAAAGTAATCCCTATTAAAAAAATGCTGTCATTTCTGGCTAGACCTTGAAACAATCTCCAGCTAGGACAGGACTCCATAACCTTCAGATTTCAGGAAAGAATATCCCTGTAATTCAAATGGAACAGAGCTTGGGGAGTCAAGAAATTGCAGGAGAACAAAAACATTAGACTAAAAGCAGTAAATCAAGAGCTGACGCCAGGGAGGAAGGGGTAAACCAAGTGGGACTGGAAAATGGGGCTAAAATTCTTAGAGTTGGGCACAGATGTACACAGTGGAAAGCACAGTAGCACAGCAGGAGAACAGAGAGGAGCATCCAGCAGAGAAGGTGACCTCTGTATTCCTTGGTTCTGCTAGACTGTCTGGAGAATCAGGACCAACAAGTACTGCCTCATTTCTTTTTTTAAACTCACATGCCTAATGTATTGAGTTTTTTGGAAATTCTAGGGAAATAACTATTCTGCTATAAACTGAACATTCATGGATACCCACTAAACATATGTTTCCAAAAAGCCTATATTGCTCAACCCTAATGGCATATGAGACATTCTACTTTCACCCAGAGGGGACTGTATCCTCAAGCATTCACAAAAACATTCTACAGTAGGCTGGTTCTGGATTTCAGTCATTAAATTCTGCCTTTTGCTATCCTTTCTGGCTTATTTTCCTACGAAGAAAGATGACTTTAAAGGGTCTCAACTACATATGTTTAAGTGAGGACTTTGGTCAGGATAGCTGTGGAATTCTCACACTGAGCGTTTTCATGCCTACATAAGGTCAAAAAAGCAATTTGTGGTTGAATATTACAGATATTCTAGGAAAAGTTCTAGTTCTGACTCACAGAATTTGACATATGTGCATTTTTTAGCTTAAAACTGTGCTTTAAGACGCAGATCGTATGAGTTCCACCTGACCTGAGATGAAGACTTAGTGAATCTCTGACAAATGTCTGCCCTCCAGCACTATGTCCAGGGGTTGCTTACAATCAACTTATATCCCCATTTTGGATGACAAAGTTTCCTAAGCACTGAGACAGTCATGCAAATGCATTATCCTTCTCTAAGTTAACACACATCTTAATCCGCGATGGGACTGAGAGATGGTTGAAGACGCATGTAACTGTCTCTGTTCCATTGTGCACATACAGACCTCTCCTAATACACTTGGACAATGATGAATTCAGCCCAGCCCAGTGCTCAAAAGCACAGTCATAGACATGGTAAAATACCCTTCTTTTCCAGTAACAGCCTACCAGACAGCTCACTCAGCTAAAAGCTAAGGGACCAAAGTGCTAGATACTTCTGCATCCTGCAGGAGTTGAAAACCATAGGTCTCACCTTCCTGGAAAAGACCCTTACCTCTGGAATATTGATAAGGCTTAGGACTGGTCCACCTTTCATCCTACCTGAGGAGCTGGGGCCACTGTCTGGAAGGAAAAGATGGGCTGAATAACCTAATATGCAACTTTGGCTCAGGCACCCATGTTACAGGAGCAGTAATACTCCATATGCCATTGTCCCATGTAACCCAATATCTAGCTTTAAGCATCCTTCACCCTTTGATTTCTTATCTCTTCATTGGCTAGCTAGATAGGGAGTTTAGATAACTAGTTTACATGTTTTTAAATATCCTTGTTAGGACCAGCAGTCTGTGTTTGTTCAGGTGCTGTGTGTCTAACATGGGTCGTCTCATCCTGACCACGATTCCAGCCTGCTATGCTCTAAACCTACTACAACAGCAGAAGAATGCTGGTAAGCATCATAGAAACCCTAAAAAAGATAGTATATCTCAAATATGAATTTGAAAAATTATAAAACACCCAATGGTTGTGAAAGGGCGGATTAAAATTATTCAGTGATTACAGTCACTGCTAGTTTATTTCCAACACAGTAGTTTATTACTTCATCCTCATATGTTTCCTTTTCAGAAATCATCAGAAAAAGCTTACAACATCCTTGGAATAATAACGCCATCCAGAATGGTAGAAATCTCTTTCTTAGCAAGAGAAAACATAAAGCTAACATCTCTCAAGACTACCAAAGACTTCAGATCTCTTCAGGTCTATTTGCTACTGGTAAATGCAAGAGAAGAACAAATTATTGCACTAGTAAAGAAAATATTGATAAAGTTAATTTAAGGAGTTACATCTCCTTCAATCCACCTGCAGTTAGCCATTTAACTCAATCTGCTTCTTCATAATGCACCCTAAAATGGTAAGCATCGTGGGAAGAGTGCTTCAGTGACTGCTGTAGTAGTCATTGTTTGCCCTTGGCAAGATCCTGTTCATTACCCAATATCACAATTTAGCTATAGAAGTTATTATTAAATAAAGTTACTATGACCTTTATGAACCTAATAGCAGTGAACCTGAATTATATATGTAATTAATCATTAAAATCAATGAAATATATTCTCTCCAAAGGTACATTAGCGTTCCACCCTTTATATCAGCTTTCTGGTATATTATGTATATGAAAGTAGAAGTCAGTGAAACAACACCTCCCTGGAATCAGGTCTACTAGTTTTACCCCCAGTAAAATTTAACGGAATTGTGTAGGATGGCCAGATTGATGATATTTACAAAGTCCTGTCCTATGCTGTCACAGACAATCTTATATGATATGGCCTAAAGAAAGAATACATTTCTTTGCACTGTGCATCTATCAAATCGATATGTATCAATTTATCTTTTTTCTATCATAATAAATTAAGTAACAAAAGG
Source organism: Harpia harpyja (assembly GCF_026419915.1). Classification (NCBI taxonomy): domain Eukaryota; kingdom Metazoa; phylum Chordata; class Aves; order Accipitriformes; family Accipitridae; genus Harpia; species Harpia harpyja. Next base: position 6,984,156 of record NC_068944.1, on the reverse strand, counting down.
AAATTTCAGCTGGCAAGTGAAACAGTCAGAAGACTGGCACTACACTATACATGGTTATAATCTGACTTTCCCTCACTCCTCAAATGTGAAACTTTCTTATAAAAAATGTTCTGCGACTATGGAAATGTATCTGCATTCTACCCTCTCCTAGCCCATTAAGGTGACTGATAGACTTTAGATTACAGTGACTTGAAAAAAAATTACTTTTTTAGTATTAAAAAAAAAAAAGACATTCAGAGAAAAGAAAAGAAAAAAAACCCCACCTTTTCAGTAAAAACAGAAGGCAACAGCAGCTTTGGAACAAGTGCTTGCCAGTAGAAGGATTTCATGCTTTTGTTAATTAAAGGAACAAAGAAAAAAACAGTGCAGTAGGCTGTATCCTACATAACAGCTTCTACTAATAAAAAGTAATAGACAATTTCCTGCATTCAATTCTTTTGAATACTATTATACAAGGTAATAGAGTTTTGGAAATGGAAGTCCTAGCAGCCTGTCAGAAAGAGCTTTCTTCCACTTTTTTTTTATTAAATGACTAAGTGCAGCAGTCTGTGTCCTATCTCTCCCTCTTGCATCTATTGGATTGTATTATTTTACATTTTGATTGAAATGATGTCACCAGCAGATAAAAGCCTGGCCCAGGCATTGTAATTGAATCAGCCTGAGTTGTTTATTCTAGTGATCTACAGCGATGCTTTCCTTGTCCTAACACAGAATACATAAAAGATCCCCTCTTGTTTAACATGCTACTGATTAGATCTATTTTTTTAGAAGGAGGAGGAATCAAAATGGGGGGTCGAGAGAGTAAGAACTGGAGTTTGGGGGGGAAATTGGAAAAAACAGATGAGAAGAGACACCATCTGCAAAACTTTCCATGTGTGACTGAAAGTTTAAATAAATAAATTTCACATGGCATCAGTACCAGATGCAAACAGATTTGATTGACAACATTTAAATGACAGTTAATGGGAACTTGTACAAGTTTTGGAAGGTTTTTCATGCTCATTTCCTAAATCAGAGGCTTATTCAAGTTTTTATTTAAAAATAATGCTTATCTTGGAAGAAGAAATATTTCGAATTGTTATTTTTTTTACTGCTATTAAAAATACAGTGTGTTGAATAATTAAATTATTGTTACTGACATGTTCCGTTTCAGTTAAAACATTTTACATTTAATAGACTAAAACAACATTCAAATTGAATGTATTAAGGATATCCTGTAATTGGTATTACTGAGAATTACCTTTTACAAAATATATAACAACAGACAGAGGCAAAAACAAGTTATAAGAACCTTTCATTTGGCAAGTTCTGACAAAATTTACTTCCTTTGGTAATTATTTCAAGAGAAAGTCTGTCTTTTATGCTAAGCACTGTTTCTTTTTTTTGTCGTTTCCTGCCCCTCCCAGAAGCCTCAGTGAAATAAAAGAAAAAAATTGCACTACTTTATGTGATGTCTACACCTTAACACAAAACTTCTTCAACAGCATTTTTGGTGGTGGTGGCTTTTTTTGTTTGTTGGGGTTTTTTCTATTTCTGGGTCTTTCCTCAAAATAAAGTACAATCATATGAGGTTTAGTAGTAGTGCCAAGATGAAAATAAGCTAAACCCATCAGGCAACTTGCTGAAATGTTTTTTACTTGAAATCTATGCTTTGAATTGTTTGCCTCAAATCTAGAGCTGGGAGCTTATTTAGTTTGTTATCTAGGATTTCTGTACGAGGAGGAAACAAAGATGTAATCTGAGAAAGTATTTTTTTTAATGCATAAATAAATTCTTTGAGCACAAATAAAAAAATTACTTTACAAACAACTACAATTAATAAAGTATTGTCATCAAAATGGCTATTAAATAAAATAATGAAAAACAATTTGGGGAAATTTTTTTAATCTATTTTTTTTAAATATATGCAATAACTGTAATAAGACTATTTTCCACAAGTGAAAATTAAAGCCAGCAAAAAGGGGTTTTAAAGTAGAATAGAAATATATCTACCAGTCTCTATATATACACCTTAATTTTACTGTTATTGCCTGAATATTCACTACAATATATAAAAAAATACATTTCCAATACCGTTTACAGTGTATTTAGCACTCCTAACAGCTGCATTACAAAATTCACTCATAATAATTGCTGATACCTAACAAATAGACCTTTGAGACCTTCAGATTTTTGTAATTAATTTATTGTCCTGAAGGTATCATTATTTGAAAGCATTTGTAAAACATACTTTTTAATATTTCTAGTCAGTGATGAACTCGGAGCTGGGAAGCTACAAGATGCACTATCTACATTTATAAATGTGTTTGTTTGGAATGTATTTTAATGAATGTATTTTGACTGAGGTGAAACCCTCAATATGCATTTATTAGACCGAGTTGGGTAATACGCTTTTCAGTTAGCTTGGTTCACAACACTGCTACCAACTTTGAAAGTAATAATTTCATAAAAACTAAACTGAAATAAAGAACAAATTAATTCAGATCTGTCATTAAGGATTATAAAACAAACTCATTGCTTTATTTATATACAAATAATGTGTATCACAGTCAGCCTTGTAACACAGAGACAAACTGTTCTGTGGCCACGTAGAGAGACCCAGGCTCACCAAAGCACCAATCCATATTCAGTCCCCAGAGCAGCTTAAACATAATTTGCATCACAGAGGTTACACATTTGGTCTCTGGGGAGGGGAAAAAAAAAAAGGGGGGGGAAAAAAGGGAAGAAAAAAAAAAAGTAGGCAATGTTGATTTAGCCTCCCTTCAATACTCTCCAGCAGCTGCCTCAGGGAATAGCACTCAGAGGAACATCCCAATATGCCATGCTTTTTCTCACCATCACATTACTTTCTTGTTAAAGCGTAAGTGGTTGGTACAGGCAAATTGATTTCAACAAAGGAAAGCCATTGTGAACATGAACTCCAGTATCCAATCCCCCTAAACATGAACAGAGATTTATTTATAATTCAAAGATGCAGAATTAACTTTCTAATAGCAATTCTTATGATTTGAGGAGTTTCCACTGTGAATTCCTGTGATGCTTAGATGTCTGGTGTACATCCTAATACCATCAATGGGATTCCCTATTTTAATGGGAGTTGGTTCAGACACTGCCAGCAGAAAGGTGTGAAGAAAAAGAAAGAAAAGCCTATATTTCCATTTATTATTTGTAGTCAGTCTCTTATGAGAGTCTTTTCCTGTGAGATTTGCAGCCACAAGCATATTTGACATACCAGTTTTGGACTTTTACAAGCTTATCAAAACCAAACTAAACTTTCAAACCTATTAAAACTTGCAAAAAGAAATGTAAGCTGGCAAAACTTCAACAAGGGAAAACAGTGGCCAGAAAACAGGCAGATGGAAATAGGCAACAACAGCCAAACAGTAGTGCATGTGTCAAAAATGCAGCAAACCCAAGTCTTTAAATATGAGACGGATGATGCATGGGTGTTTGCTTGATTTAAGTGACATTTTAAAAGACATTGAAATGCCAATACCAATGATGTTTAAGCTGGAAAAGGCACAATGGACCCTACACCCTGCCCTCCTCCAGTGCTCCAAAAGCATGTGAAAGTCATCTGTACAATCAACAACAAGATCACATAAGCGAGTAATTTGTTGGGTTTTATGGGTGGCAATGACAAAACTGAGGTTCAGAACAGCAAGGGTTTCAGATTTAAGTACTGTGCTTCTAAATCCTGAAAAAATGTTCTCATTTCTTTCTTAAACTAACTCATTCAGGAACCCGAAATGAGTGCGCAGCTTGTATCGGTAGACACATTACTACTATGCCAGGTCTTTCTTTAATCACATAACCAGGCTTGAATACAAAAATAAAAAGAGCAGCAAGATGCTGAAATTTTAAGTATATCCTATCTCCAACCAAGGTATGGAATACAGAAGAAAACTGGGTTTTGATGATAAGAAATGGCAGTTTCCTTGATCAATTGTCTTGTTTTGGATATAAACAATATCTCACAACCTAAATCCAACTCTTTCTAAAGCAACTGGAATAAGAGACCAGATTTTCACAAATGCTGTGCCCCAGCAGACTCCTCTGAAGTCAATTATTTAGAAAGCTAATTGAGGAATCCAAAATACTATCCTGCTTTTGAAAATTCTGATCCAGACAATTTAAATAACTGCCAAGATAGCCAAGTACATATAGGTCCTCCTGCGTTTTTCTCAGAACTGATACTTCAGCTGTGTTTTGTCTTTTCTTCTAAAAATAATTAGTCCTAGCAGCTATGCAGCTCCTTCATACAATCAAAACAAAACCAAAAAAGTGTGCTACGTTCTTACCATTAAGGAATGGTAAGAAAATCAGTAAAAATACAGATGTTATGTCAATGTTTAAGGAGTTATTATACACTAAAACAAATGTAGAGATATGAATAATTCTTTGGCTATATATATATGCATATATACACATACATGCACATACACATCAGAAAAGCATAGGGTGCAATTTACTTCTATATTATTTATGAAATGAGCTAAAGATTAATTAATTCATTGTACAAAATATGATTGCTTAATAAAATATATTGCAGCTGAGAGAAAAGATGTTTGTGTAGCATATTTTTTCATCCAAAGAAGTGTGAATATATAAAAAAAAAAGTTTACATGTCATCCTGTTCCATCTTTGCATGTACTTGCTCTTTATCTCTAAAGCAGCATACGTTCCATATGAGAGAGGGGGTTGCCATGGTATCTGCACTTTAAAAAATTGAATAGCAGATCTAAAAGAAGCATAAAATCGATTTAACAAGTTGTCATGTAAGTTACCCTGGCCCATAAGGATGAAGTCTATGCACCTTTTTCTATATAAAAATGTTTATTTTTAAAAAAAACTAATTGTAATTTTTCAGTCACAGAGCTAAATATGCTGCTTGTCATTAGGTTTGTCTCATCAACTTACAAATCATTTGGGTATGCACATGGAAAATATACATATTTTCAAGCATTTTTTTTCTTTTCTCTTAAAAAATATAACAAAACACAGAAGTAGTAAATAAATAACTCTAAGTAGTGATCCTAATGCAGAAGATAAAATGCTGACATATAATCAGAGACAAAAATAAACCTTACTCAAAAATTCATTGCTTTATGAAGTTCTTACTCATTCTAAAGAAAAGATGTTTCAATAATCACCTTGAAAATGGGCTTTTTTTTTTTTTTTTTTTTTTTTACTATCTGAAGAGAAGGCTTCACAACTATAATTTGGGACTACTTATAGTCACAGGCACAAAATAGTCATTCACGTTTTTAGTCCCAGTCTGCAGGGGAGGACAGATAGTTCTTGCAACTATAGTGATGTGGTTTCACAGGCAAATTAGAGAAACTGTGTTTTTCTTCTTTTTTTTTTTTTTTTTTTTTAAGAGAGAGAGAAATATGAATGGAAGAGCAGGATGGGTGGAAGATGACAGTTTGTTCCAAAACTATATCGTCTCAACTTCCCTGCAGGATAGGTTACCACCAACTCATTGAGTAAACCCCAGACAGAATCATTACCTCTGCCGAAACACCCTCCTTGGTGGAGTATAGCCTTTGGGAAAAGGTCAATGTTACCTAGCAACTACCAAGAGCCAGTGCCTTTTTATAAATTAACCCCTTCATATGAGGCTTCAGTAGCTTCTCGCATCACAAAAGGACTTCCTATTTTCTGCACAACACACACTAGGAATTTTATTTTCAGTTTCAATGGGTTCAGCTGTCGAAATTTGCCCAATGGAATCATGGCTGAACCTGGAAATTCTTTTAAGGATTAGATTTGTTCAGTGGAATATATAATCCTAACTATGCTCAAATAGAATTATGCTGATCTCTTGTAAACCCATACAAAAACCAAAGGCTGCTTCACAGAGAGTTTCCAGAATTTTGTATGCCAAATTTCTACCTCCATGGCTTGGTTGCAGTTAGGTCCAAGAATGGGAAAGTCATAAAGCAAAGACAAGGTGGATGTGCAAGGCAAAGTCCACAGAGAAGCCACAGAGACTGCTCCCTCCGCGAGGTGGACATGCAGTCTTACTGACTTGCTCTCCCCTGTTTTGGAGGTAAAGTCCATATTGAAAGAGGAGGTGAACATGACTGGATGTGACTAAGGGAAGCTCTTAGGCTCAAGGATCCTAAATAGCTTACATTCGGGGGATTATGGCGCTCAAGGAAAATGCCAGAGCTGTCAAGAAGGGGAAAAGTGAGTCTGTGTTAGGGAATGCAGGCAGAGACTGTGCTAAGAGCAACTAAGAAGGGGACAACCTCTCTATCTGTTATTCTATCACATCCTAGGACTCAGTCATGGCCCTTTGTTTGTCTAGGTTTGCTCTCTCTCAATGAAGCGTCTCTAGGTTAACAAAAGAACCCCCGAATTTACATGCAGTTCACCTACCAACTGGCGTGTGTAACCTGAGAAACTGGGAGTCTTCCAGACACGTCCCTCTATGCCATGACACACTAGAAGAAGCATCATAAAGCTCCAAGAGATCTGATGGTTGGACCATAGAACAACCATTACTGTAGGCTGTATCAAAAAGCACAAATATACTGCTTCTTAGACACAGCCACTATCTGCATATGTTATTTTCAGAGGGATTAAGATGAGATAGAAATATTTTGCTGAAGCTGGGTGAGAAGCTGAGTTACCATTTTTGCTTCTTACAACTTGCTGAATAGCAAAGATTTACTTACTCATAGTCCTGTAAGACAAGTCCATGTCTTCAATACTTCATGTGGAAAATGAGGAAAGTATAATTAACACCAAACCTCTAGATCATCACCATACTTATGCAACACCTGAAGTATTCTATTGGATTTAAATCCAACGTCTGAACCCAAGAGCTCCCAGCCTCTCTCTGCCTGCAGTCTATAACCTAATTTATGGTACAAAAATACAGTCTTGTCCAGCTATTCTCTAGCCTAGTCTAGTAAAACTCACTTGACTTTTAATCCTAGTTCTACCTCAGTGAGAAAAATGTTTAGTTGGCTAAATAAAAAGTTAAGATCTTTTCATGACACGAGTTCAGGACAACAGGTTCATCTCTACATCTCACAGTGTTTTGCAAAAGTACATATGTAAGAGTAAAAATATATTTCAGACAGAAAAGCCAATTGTATCGATTTTGCACACTCCATTTTACACACTCCATTTTACACTCAATGCCCTTTCCCAGGAAAAGGCAGCTAAACAGCAGTGTCCATATACATTTTGCAAGATCGTAAATAGCTGGCTTGACAGCAGATGCGCGCTTGCCATCCACTCTGCAAGCACATTGCTGCACACTAGTCGTTGTGCGTTCTGCTACTTGCCCACCAAATGGATAAGTGGGTCAAGCAGATGAGGGCATATGCGGACAAGGAGGATCTCTGAGGTGCATGAAAGAAAAAAGTGCAGGACACTAATCTTTAGGAAGCCACATTCCAACAGAACTACTGTTTATGGAACAAACTGATAGAATTTTTTTTTTTTTTAAGGAAATCTAGAAGCATTACCCCAAACTGTGACTTCAAGAATACACCTAAACCCAACCACCCCCCCCCCAAAACATGGCAAACTCATGATAAAATTTGTAAAAGATGGCAATCCCGATTAACATGGCATGAAAGGAATGCAATATTCTAGAAAAGGAAGTCCCTTTGACTTAAATAGCATTTCATATTTTATTTTCCATATTATTCTTAGTCTAATATTTTATATGCATTTTTTATTACTTTGGACTCAGCTGTCTATAATAATAACCTCATCTTTCTACGAACTCAGAACAACTTATTTGGTATCCAGTAAAGCATTAAGTATTTCAAATGACTCCATCCAACACACGTTACACACAATAGGTTTGTCAGCAAAGGACTGTCCATTTGACTAGTGTGTTATGTCCCTCTTCAAGTCCCTTAGTCTTCACTGCTTCTTAAAAACCTATTTAATTTTAGGTCATCTACATTCCTCATCATCATCCTGCTTCTTTTGCAGGAAGAAAACGTATGGAGTACCAGTGGAACCGCCATAACTAATGTCAGGATTTTCTTCTTAAGAGGTTTGATAAATTGTCTAAATATATATGTGCTTTGAGTTACTGGACTCATTAAAAAATAATCCTTTTTTAAGGCTGAGAACCATAATTAGATCAGGATTCGTGTCTGTCAAGTTGCGTTTTTTATATCACTAGATTAGGAGTTTAATACATAATACATGATAGACCCCAGGCCTTCTCCAGAGCCACTTTGGGTTGGATCCACAAAGGAGGTAAGGGTAGAATTCATTTCAACTAATCTTGGAGGCCTACAGAGTAGCCATCAACATCTGAACTACTCATTTGTTATTTTTTACAGCCAATGGATGAAAAGGCACTGCTGGGATACAGATCACCTTATCCAAAGGCAGATGCCTCACTTGGATAAGAGGAAGGCAGCCCTGGTGTGCTCACTGGCTGTAAAGGGGCTCTAGATGACTCACCCAGGTATGGAAGGCAAAATCTGAAGTTAGGTGGAACCAGCCACACCCCAAAAGCTCAGCAGCTGTGCCTACCTGCAGGTCACTCTCTGGACATTATCCATAATTGCTTTTGTCTTGAGACAAAAGCTCCGTGTCTACCTTGTAAGCCTAGCAGGAATCAAATATGAGGTTATCTTTTATATACTTCATATACTAGCCGGGTTCTGGTTTGGTAAGTCTCTGGACATACCAGATCAAGCCTACAGAAAAGTCATCAGTGGACGTACAGCACGGGTCCTAATCCTGCTGCTTTTGAAAAAAAGGAAGTATAAAGATATTTCCAGAAAATAAAATTCAGTTTACCTTTTTAAATGTCTGTCTTAGAGAAACAGGGCATATATACGCATAAATACTTATATACATACACACACAAAAATATCTTAGTTGCTATAAATTTGCTATACGCTTTGTTTTTTGCCCTGCCTACCTACTTCCCTGTAGTTTTGGTTTGCGCTGCTGTTTATTTTCTCACTCTCCCATCTCAATGTTGTGACTTCTCTCTTATTCTGCATCCTTCCCCTTGGCAGGCCGGATAAACAGAAATAACAAGAAAATTTTGAGAACAGAAAACAATTAAAAATATGTATCACAAGCGATTCCTTTAAACTATTTCTTGTGAAAATGCTGATTATGCATAATAAGCTCTTTGTGTGGAGGTATAACATCTCATGAATGTCTCCTACACTGGAAAGGAACAAAAGATTACTGAGCTGCTAAAATACCATTGTGAACATTGTGAACCTGCTGTTTTGTTCTGAGAGCTTACATCCTAATTATAGCATTTTTCTTTTTTCTTTATTTAAGAGTCTTTTTTTATCGCAGTGTGGACTGGACATAAACATTCCTTTGGATCCTACGTGTAAATAATGAAAACATAAAAACTATGGATTTTTCCCCTATCAAGCAGGTTAATAGTTTAATTGTATACGGTTATTCTTACATTAAAAGCTGCATACCTGGCAAGCTTTATCGGGTAACAGGGACTTTTAAATGTGCCAATGTTTCTACAGAAGTAACGCGGGTCAATTGCAAAAGGGATAACCATAATGATTAAATCATTAAAATTTTGTCTATGCTTCACAGAGCATAGAGAAAATTAACTTCCCACCAACCTCATTTTTCTGCTGAACATGAAATAATGATTTTCTGCCAGTATAATTACAAAGCTAACATCTGATAGAGTCAGCATCCAGGGGGGATTATCACATGCATGAGTATTAGACCTCATTACCAGCTTGACTGCAAAATTATTACATCTTGTAATTGGATGGTGAGATTTATATACAGATTGGCTGGGTTCTCTGTAAGATTGTAATTACAAGCTTCGTTGGTTCGCTACTTATCACACGGTGCAGGAGGAGGCAAAAACAAGCAGAGGAAAGACCATTTCATTAAGCCATAACCCTATCAAGGGAGGAGCACTGTAACATCCCTGTATTTATTAGGCCAAACAGAGCTGTTTGCAGAAGGGGAGGCCATTTATTACCGCCTGACAAATGGGATTTCATTTATTTAACCTCGGTGATCTATTTCAGTAAAATGTACAAACGAGCCATCCATTTTATGATTCCGGAGTCAACGCCTCAATTATCTAAAGGCTAACTGACTGTTAAAGCACCCATCTGCTAGGATGAATTCATTGATTTAATTTGCTTCATGTTACTGAATGATTCTTAGCAGACAGGGAGGGGAAGGAAGGGGAAGGAAAGGAAAGGGGCGGCTGGTGGTTTAGGAGAATGCATCACAGTGATTCAGCATGCTGGTGTCTGTCTGCGTGTGTGTGCGCGCGCGTGCGCCTGGTTTTTTTAATCCTTCAGCACAATAGAAGAAGGCGATCAATAGCAGCTTAAATTTTATGAGACAAGGAGTTAAGTTGTTCAGCTCGAGCCAAAACACCTTTGTTCTACCATAACAAGTAATCTCTGTGGCGGAATTAATATTGACAAGCTGGCTTCTTTGTAGCTAATTTTGTGGGTGCCTGAGCCAATCAGGAGCCTTGCAGTAATAGAGTTGTTATTAGAGTTCATTATAAAAGCTGTGGATCAATGGCTACACTGGGAGGGAGAGGACATGCTGCAGCAGAATGCATATGTATGCTCAAGGAAATGAAATCCTTTTAATGTCCTTGTAATAATTTATTCTATAGTTCTCTTTGACTTAAAAAAAAAAAATCTTTCAAAAACAAAATTAGAAACGTTCCCTTGCGAGGCTTTTAATTTTATCGTAACACTGAAACTGATAGGAAGAAAAGCAGGATTTTATGGGTGGGAAAATTCAGGGAGACCTTGTTACCCAGCTCTGAGTTTTATCGGAACTGGATTTCATTTGGAAAATGCCACCACTCCCATTTTATCCACATCACCCAGGCTGGTTTGTTGAAAGCTTAAGCTGCTGCGAACATAGCATCGATGTCTTTTAAGCCACCCCTTTTCTCCTGCCTCCCTAAACCATCTGTCTCATTAAATCTGATTTTTAGTTTTTTTCTTTGACGGGGTGTCATTTTGTAGAAAACATCTTTACATTCAAGGAGAAGAAGTCACAAATAGCACTCTAAAGCTTTTCTCCCGTGTTTCTAGGGAGGAATGACCTGTATGCTGTAAGTGAGTTAGCACTTTCAGCAAGCTGACAAGGAGTTCACAGAACACAGCTCTTTGTAAAAGGTTGCCTCTTTCAGCTGTAAAAGGGCCCTCCTTGATGTAAGTGTTCCCAGAGTAATAATCCATTTCTCTTGTGGCAGGCTCCAGCTCACGCTATAATCTTTCCCACAAGCTCCAAATCAGTACAAGAAAGCTGTTTACTGGACAATTTTCCCTGCATCTCAATGTCAAATGATACTGCATTAAAATGTGAGAACATCACACTCTAAGAAAGGCAGGAGGATCAAAGGGAACCCTCACAGTGAGTGAGTTGAGACAAATTAGCATCTTTTGGTCATGGTTTCCTAGATATAATAATATGGCATTTCAGGGCCATAAGTTGTTTGCTTTGCTTCCTCCCCTTTATTTCCACTATAAAAAAATAGCCATTTATTTTTTCCACCTCCCTATGTTTGTCTCTGCCAAAAAAAATTGAATCACTTTCAATTGATGCAATTAAACAGGGTAAGTCCCTTGTGTAGACACTGTTGTTTCAATTCCAGTAGATATCATTAAGTCAATATAAGAGACTCTTCCACAAAAATAAGACCATCAAATATGAGCACTGTTCTGTCTGCTTTTTTTTTTTTTTTCAATTATCACATTTTTCTCAAGGATTGACAGAAACAATAATTTCAATATTCTCTTTTGTTTTTTTTCTTTCCTGCAGACATCTGTCTTAAAACTTAGATTCCTGCTATTTAGCTCAGTAACAGAAAATATTCTGGGAGAGAAAACCTAGGAATCAAAGAAAAACACGCCATCACTTTTTCCATCCACTTTTTCTTCCACTCTCCCCTTGCAGCTGGAAGAAAGTAGCTGCATAGTATCTGGAACCAGTGACAGGAGGTGTTGAAAGTGAGGAAAAAGGTCAAAATACAGACAATGTAGACCAAGCCAAAAAAATTAGGGAGAATAATTATGTGTTAATCAGAAAGTTTTGAATTTGACAATTTATTTCTTTTTCTATAATAAGCTTACATTTCAGAATTTGAACTGAATACCTTGATTGGAATTTTGTTTTGCAAAAGACTGAAAGGGGAAGTGTGACATATCCCCTTTTTTCCTCAGTTTGAATAAATAATTTTTCGAGCCACCCTCTGTTGGTTTTCTCTTTTCTTCATGACAGCTTATTTCTAATAGTGGAAGAATATCAACAGAAACTTATCTGTGATTTTTATGTCTCATCATGCTGTTCTCTGACATTCATGTCCCTCCCAGGATCCTTCTGAGGCATGAGCCTCAGCCTTGATGACTTTATTGTTCTTTGGTGTTTGTTATTTGTCCAGTATGGAAAGCTTGTAAGGAAAGGGAAAAAGAGAATTGATCAATGAAAAATGCTGAATGCTGTGTCTCAGAGGTCAAAAGGAGTTTCCATAGAATTAAAATTATTGCCAAATGAGCAAGATCCTGCAACAATGATGAGAACAAATAGCAAAAGACTTTTCAGTCACATAAAGCAAAGTCAGATCACAATGAGGTTGACACAGAGATTAAGGGCAATCTGGACATGGCTCCAAAATTAAATTATTACCATCCTTCCTGAAAATGGAGATAAAATACCATCCCTAAAGGTAAGGGCAAGACAGCTGCTGGGAATGCAAAGCAGAAATCCCCTACCAAAATGTCACTTAGTCGATATACATTATTTCTGGTAGACCATCCTTGAATTTTTTTAGCATAGTGCTATAAGTGGTCTGTGGTCAGGCCAGCCATGGACTACACAGAGCTGACCTATGGGAAGCCCAGTACAGCAACTGAAAAATTAGTATTATGATTCCTCCCATGCATCTGCCCTCATCAATTAATTTGTCAGGCCCTCAGTCAGACCTTCTTCTTAGCGTTGGCCTGAAGTTCCTTAGGACACTAAATTTCTTCTTGCAACATCTTTTGGGCCACTCCATACCAGTGTAATACAATGTCCTGGTTTTGGCTGGGATAAAGCTAATTTTCTTTCTAGTAGCTGGCATAGTATTATGTTTTGGATTCAGTATGAGAATAACGTTGAAAACACACTGATGTTTTCAGTTGTCGCCACATAATGTTTAGACTAAGTCGAGGATTTTTCAGCTTCTCATGCCCAGCCAGCAGGAAGGCTGGAGGGGCACAAGAAGTTGGGAGGGGATACAGCCAGGACAGCTGACCCAAACTGGCCACAGGGGTATTCCATACCATGTGATGTCATGCCCAGTATATAAACTGGAGGGAGTTGGCCTGAGGTGGGATTGCTGCTCAGGAATTAACGGGGCATCAGTCAGCGAGTGGTGAGCAATTGCATTGTGCATCACTTGTTTTGTATAGTCCAATCCTTTTATTATTAGTGTCATTTTATTATTGTTATCATTATTGGTTTCTTCCTTTCTGTTCTATTAAACTGTTCTTATCTCAGCCCACAAGCTTCACCTTTTTCCTTTTGATTCTCTCCCCCATCCCACTGGGTGGGGGCAGTGAGTGAGCGGCTGTGTGGTGCTTAGTTGCTGGCTGGGCTTAAACCACAACATACAAACAATAAATAATAAATAAAAAGAAATGAATAACAAAGAAATAATAACAAGTTATCTTTAGCTTTACATTCCCCTTCCACCAGAGTTCACTTCTTTGAATGACTATTAGTCAGTCATTATTTTTATTCCCCCACTTTACACCATTTTAAAGTTTGGAAATTATTCTGTTCTTTTTCCTGCTTGATGAAGCACACAAGTTCTCTTTTGCCATGAAACCCTGATCACCGACTTCAAAAGTTACCTCTATACCTCATTGCAACCCATAATAATTTCTAGTAACATATCCGTGTGTGAAATCCCTCTAGCACCAAGATCAGTCTCTAATTCTCCTCGATTTCAATGGAGAGAGTTTCACATTGCAGATCTGATGCTCTGTAACAGCACTTGATTTTACTGATGTCACTCCAATAATTTCACTGGGCCACCCCAGATTTACACTGCACTAGAAGCAAAGAAAAATCAAGCCACCGTGTTAAACTGTTCATTCCTAAAAGAGGATCTTTCTTTGCCACAGCTTTATCCTTAGTGGAAATGAAATAGATTGGGCAGTTGTATTTGCTAAGCTCTCTTGTCATGAGAAGAAAGGTAGTAACATTTAAGCTGCTGCTCTGACTGACTGAATATCCCATAATACTACTACTATAGCAGCAACTTTAGAACAACATACATTTGAGTCGCCAAATGCAATTGGAATTTCTTTCTTTGGAGTTTCTGTCTGCTTTCTGAAAATATTTTGAACAGCATTAGTTGGGGAGGCGGGAGGAAGCTAGTCATTAGAACACACATTTTTCAGCCTTATTGCTCACAATTAACACACTCAATAAACCACTGAATATAACTGCATGTTACATGTGCGGCTACAGTAAAAGGCATCTACTTTTCAAGTTTTAAAGCTACTTGTCCTTTTGCCTTATACCTCAAAACAGGCCTGAGGCAGGAATGTATTGCTGTATAAATACATGCCTCAGACCACGCTATTCTTTAGTAAAATGTGTGTTGTAATGAGATAACACTGCACCTCTAGTAGTTCAACATATCCTGAAGGTCTACAGTTATCTCATTATGAAGTCTGTTCAGTCATGTCTTATTGACTAATTCAGTTATTTTTTTATTTACAAATTTTCACTATCACTAGACTGTCCATAGACAAACCAATAGAAAAGATGTTCAGTGCCAGTAGGTTGGTGTTGAAAGGATGACTATAAATTTCAGCACAAGTGCCAACACTTTCCACTGACTTTCATGAGAATAGCATATATGCCAACGTATTTTTGAAAGAACCATTTTTCCTCTTTTACGAACTCATGCTCTACCTAATCTACATGCATTAAGATCTGAGGCATTTCACAAATTGAATATGTCCACAACTTAGAAAAGACATTTGTCAGAATGAAAGAATCAAACAATGTTGTCATGGTAACTTGTAATTAAAGATCAGATCCAAAAGCTGTTGACAAAACGTGTATCTACCATACACACATTCTCTCTCATTTTTAGAAATAAATTTTGAAGAAAAGTTGTATTGAAAGCTAGAGTTTTCTTTCTAGTAAGTGTGGGTGGAAGGGCTATTTAAAGCAGAACAGAGAATAGCAAGAGCTGGGCCAAAGAGACACCTGACAGGGATGTGTGTTGATAGCTCTAAGGAAACTTACTGAAAAGGCATGTTTATTGAATGGGTTTAGGAAGGCATCAAACCGTGAAGGTGTACAGAGTACCAGATTGTCTCTCCACAACTCTACAAAAGCAGAGATAGCAAAAACTACGACTGTGTCAGCTAGAATCATATAACAGCCCAGGCTGGAAGGGACTTCGAAAGATCACCTGGCCCAACGTTTTGCAGAAAAGGGAACCTAGATGAGATTTGCTAGCACTCTGTCCAGTCACATCTTCAAAACCTCCAGTGACGGGGACTCTACTACATCCCTGGGGAAGTTGTACCAGTGACTGATTCTTCTCACTCTGAAAATTTTCTTTCTTATATCAAGATAAACTTCTCCTGGTACAACTTGTACCTGTTGCCCCTTGTCCTCTCCACGTGGCTCCTTGTGAAGAGAGAGCCTCCATCCTCTTTGTAGTCACCCATTAAGTACTGGAATACTGTGATGAGGTCCCCTGTGAGCCTCTTCTTCTCCAGAGTGAAAAGACCTCACTCTGTCAGTTCTTCCTCATAGGGCTGGTTCTCCAGCCCTTTGATCATCTCCATGGCCCTCCTTTGGTGGTGAGATTGAATATTTTTATTACCATTTACTATGCCTTACAACTAGAAAAAAACAGATATAATGTTTGGGAGGACAGAGGGGTAGAGTCACCATTGTCCCACCTGGTAACTCCACACCTGCCTGGTAATAACCTTGCAAATGGATAGGAAAAGCACCCTAACTAGGACAAGAAAGGAATCAGATAAGGATTAGATTTGGTCTCATAACTGAGAGATTTAAGATCCCAACTCCATTTTCATGAAAAGAACTAGAATTTTGGTTGGGCATTTGGGCACTACCATGTCTCGTAATAATGACAATGACACAATCATCAGTCCCCTGAGCTACCCGTGTGTGTGCTTTAGGCTTTACTTTAATTACTGTGGGTGAGGAAAAGACTCTGAAGATGTCATCTGACAGACTCACAAAACTACCCAGTTGTTGAACAAGAAAAGTACTGCTCTGGATCTAGCTATTACAAAGAATGTGATTTCTATAATCTAGTAAAACATAAGGATTATTTTATTTCTTAAGGACACTTTCCTTCACCTGATTATGAGGACATGATCAACACACTGATTTTAATGTAACAGTAATATTAGTTAATCATTTGCTAGCACTTAGGTAGAAAATTGATATTCTTGGTTGTGCGTGTAAAAATAACATTTTAAATAAAGTCTGTAATACTGGTAATGAATGCTCAAGAGTTCTTAGAAGTGACTTCATACGAACAACTCATATCACAAGATTAATAAGAGACTAGACTAATTTTGTGTAACATAAAGAGCTCTTTTCTCATTTGCACAAAACCAAAACGAGCAAATGTCAGGAAGACACAAGGACATAAGGAAAGTATTTTTGAGTAAAAACTGGTAAACTCAGGTTTCAGCTGCTTTTGCCATCATCTACAGATCTGTACATTTTTTGAAACAATAGGGGGTCATTACTTTAAGGATGATGAAAACACCACAGAACTAACAAAAGGCTTGCTCATCAGGAGCATCTTCCTTCATTTTCCTTGCTTTATTTTGCTCAGTGCAATTTTTCGCCAATATCTTTTCTCTGCTGACAGTAAATGCCAAAATTAAAATACAGTCATCATGCTAACAGTCTTTGAGATCAAGAAAAAGATAAATTCAAACTACCATTGTTTCTCATTTTGACAAAAAGGCATTAATTTAACACCTTTTTTTTTTTTTGTCAGATGTTTCTAAAGAACAAGTTCCTCAAAGACATTTTCTACCATTTCTTGTTTGCATACTAGCCCTGACAACTGTGATCTGAAAGAAGCCATCAGTGTTCATGCACAGTCAGAAGCCCTTAGAACTTCTGAAAACCCCTGTTTTGCTGAAGATAAATGCCCTCAAATGGGAGAGGAAGGGATAAAATTAGTGACAAATTCTGCCCCAAAAATATGATTTGGAAGACACGCTTAGAATCAGGGTCAGTGCTTGGGAACACCTCTCTACTCCACAGCTTTCCATAAGCTATAGTGGGGTGTCAAAATTAACTCTATCTACTTGTTCAGCTTCTTTGATCTAAGATTCACCAAGTGACAAAGCAGTGTTCTTTGGTTTGTTCCTCTGCCATCTGTGATTTCCTAGGTCTCTCATTCAAGTACTGGGCAGGGCTAGGACTTCCAAAACTTCCAAAAGTCAGACAAGAAAAAAGGAGTGCATTTTGGCTATCTGGCCTCTGTAGTACTGCAGATCACTGGTGGGGACCAAACTGAGTTTTCTATGCCACTGATACCTGCTTTAAGCTTAAGAGAGCCCTATGTCCTCCTGGAAGTATGATTTGTATCCCATTAACAAAACTACCACTTACAGCCAAATGAAATTACAACATTGGACAGAATCTAGTATTCTTGGCTGAATAAAGTAATTACAATAATTTTATTACTTAATTATGGTAGTTATTGGGGGTGAAGGGCACGGGAACCTATTGTTTCTAGCTCTCATATAAACACTGCAGTCAGCAGCCTGCAGTGCTGTGCTCCCCTGTAGGCATAATGATGTTGAAATCTATTGTGCACAGCGGAGCAGCTTCAACAAGAGACCAGGGAGGACTCACCTTGGAATATCCTACATCTCACCAGGGAAGGTGCTTTCTTAGTACATGCACTTTACCCCTCTTTTCCACTCTTTTACCATTTGCTATGCGGAAGGAATATATGAGCCCAGCTTTGCAGGGTCCTAAACCCATGGGCTGCAAAGAAAGAAGCCTTTATCTCCCTCAACCTTGGGAAAATAGCTGCCATGCCTAGAGGTGAAAATGCATTTCTGCCCTACCTCCCCCACCTTGCTCCTTCCCAGGAAGGCTCCCTGTTCTCTATACCATACCCACCCAGCTCCTCTCAGGAGCTCAGCCCATATCTGAAGAGAAGGCATCTTCCCAGGGAGTCTCCATGTGGCTTTGGTCCTCAAGAAGCCCCAGATGCTTCCCACCCGGGAAGGAGTGGTCCCACCCTATCCCAGGCACCAAAATGTCTGACTACAGCTCTGAAAATGCCATTTGATACATAATACACATATGGCATGACTTTCCCTCTTATGCTGCAGGACTTTGTCAAATAAAGTCGGTGGAATTACAGTGGTGTAAAGCCTGCATAAATAAGGTAAGAATAAGACACCTTTCTGTCCGCTACAGCCTGATCGTATGGGAAGCTGAACATTTCCCGCTTAGTGACCTCTACTCACATCTATTTGATTTCAGTGAGAATTCAGCTATCAGAGTTAATCTCTTACAACCTACTCTTCTGATGCAATATGTTGCTCTCATTCAGGAAATCTGAACTGAGTTTAGAAATTCCCAGGTCCCTCTGACAGTCAATAACTTACTATTTTAGTGCAATGAGCACATTAGCCCTGAACAGCTTGAGACTGCATTCTCCATTGATCAGATAAACAATTTGTGAGATATTTTATTACAAAATGATGCACCAATTTAGCCATCTTTTCATCAATGATGTGCTTAAATTGGATGTGAAATGCCAAGAAAGTTACCTCCCCAGGGTGCCATCAGTGAGAAATGTAAAGCAGAGGCTTTCAGTTAATATGGTTCATGTAGCGGAGTTTTATCTTTCAGTCAAATCAAATTTAAGTCAGCTGGTAATACATGTTTGACCTCCCATTATCTAAAGCCATAAATTGCACTGTAGTGATTTGTTAATCTGGCCTTAAATCATCCAGCAACCTTTATACCTTTTTTTATGAATCATGGGGTTTTTCTTCTTCATTTTCTTATGAGTCCATAGAGTACAGTTGATTACATCTCTGGCTTCTTGTACATACTCAACTCATTCAAGAACCCTTATTTCTGTTGAATATAAAATGCAGTATTGTTTCTAAATTCATTTAAGTATAGAAGACCACACTCTGGCTATAACTGCTTTATTCCAGAGGATAACACAGATAGTCTTAACAGCCCCACTTTAAGATTGCATCTCTGAATCACAAAAGAAATGGAAAATGAATCGCATAGTATTTGTGATCTTTTATCAAAAAGTATCTAAGCCTGTGTTAGCATATTTACTAAGACAAATTTAATTAACAGAACAGAGGTCCTATTTTATGTCACAGCCACCTCATGCTGCACTTCTACCATAGTTTTGCCACGAAATTTCAGGACTTACATGAACCATCATCGTTTGATATATGATGTAAGTAAACAGGTAACATTGTTCACTTCCCTTGCCACCACTTTTGAAAAAAGATAGGTAGGGAAAACTATGGAATATAAAGTATATGCATAACTATGGGAAATAAAGTATCCTCATGGTACTTCCAGAAGAAGTTCAGAAGTCAAAAGTCATGAGACTATGAGAAATGCCTTGCTTTATATAAAAAGGTAAGTCTCAATTATTCACTATCATCAGACTTTTTTAAAACTCCTTTGGCTCAACATCCCTGCGATAGTGAATTTTGCCAGCTTTTAAAAACCTGTTGCCAAGACTGTTGATTGCAGCCCGCAATCAACACAAGAGTCCCTGGCATAGGACCCAGAAAAATCATGGTCCTGTGCGTCGGGCATTGTGAACGGGCCTAGGGAGAGATGCACCATAATCAATGTCATGGGGGTAAGAGCAGAGACTCATCAAACTCATTTAATGGTGTGGGTACTAAGCCTGCATTAGATGGGTCCACTTGCAATCCTGGCTGAACTAAACAGGATGCAGACTGCTCATATCCAAGAGGTTAATTAGCAATGACTTGAGACGTTTAGTTTCTCTTCTTGCAAAAGGAAAAAAATAAGCTTTGCTTCCTGGCAATGCAGTTTTTCCAGCCTTCTGAAATTTCTCACATAGACTTTTCTCTTGTCTTGATTCACAGGCAAAACACCCCCAATTCCTCAGACACTCTCTTTGCCACACTAAGTTTTAAAGGGATAGCTCCCATTAGCCAAAGCACAGATAGTAAAGCAAATACAGGCACAGCGTTCAAACTTCATGATATTTCAGTACAGAGCTCTTCGGCTAATTTTTATTGAGTCAAGCTTTATCCTTTGGCCTTGCAGGATGTCTCAGAAGGTTTAAAATCAATTTCTTCTACATCACCACCATCTTCTGCTTCAGCTGTCATCTCCGTTACTGCCTGCGTGGATCCCTCTTGCAAAGCAGCTCATGACACCAATAGCAAAAGAACACACTGACACCACAAGAGACCTGTACTCACACCTAAACTTGCATTCACACTTCTGGACCATTCAAATAACTAACCCGCTCTTCATGCCTAGTTCATCCTCCCTTTCACTTCTGCCGCTGCATGTGGAAACCTTTAGGATGGGATGCTAGAGAAAAGGCCTTTCACAAGAGCTACCTCTAAAAAACAGGGCTGTCAGTCAAACAGACAGAAACTCAGGCAATTGATCTTGCAATTGAAGATCAAGAAGCAATACTGTTAGTTATTCCAAAGAGTTATATTTCAAAGGGTTATTCCCAGTAATAATTCACACTAACAACCCTTTATCTCATATCTTTAACCTTGGTTCTCAATGTTTAGCACAAAAATCAAACACAAAAAAATAAAACCAAACTAGGAAAATATGTTCTGGCTTGCCTTTGCTTTTTGATACAGCTCTAATGAGTCCTCTTTTCATTGCATCTCCCCTCTCTGTGTCACCAAGACTACCCAAGAACTAGCAATAAAGGCAGTAATACATGATATCACGTATAGAAGAGTAATGTGTTATTCATAGCTTATCAACAGTTTTGCTAAAACATATGTGCAACACTTATAAGCATCTAATTTGGAATTTTATGTTAAGATCACAGATGAGTAATTAGCAGAATTAGCAGAAAACAATTGTTACATGTTATTTTTCAATAGATCCGTGGGCAGGGAAATCCAGGAGTTGTGTTTAGCATTCATAATAGTTTAACATTTGCTGAGTGGCTGTGCAGTGGGGCTATCAAATGCTAAAAAAGAAATCATTGCTGTGACCCCAAAGCATCATGAGGTTGTTTAAAAAAAAAAAAAACAAACCATAAGAATAAAGAAAATAAGGAAATACTGAGATCTTTTAATTTGTCTTTCTGATTTGGACTGTTTTAAACTTCTTCCCAGCATTAGAAAGACTGAAAACATTCTCACATTTCTAAATAAAAGCTGAGATGATAACATAATCACTTGTCTCTGGGACTTAAGGCTTTAAAAAAACTCATTGCTAAACTGCTACTAAATAATATTCTAGTGGTATTACCAACTAATGATCAATCATGCCTCAGTACAAGCTCCAAAACTCAGATCAGGTAAATAATGAAAGCTCAGTTCTCAAATGCATGCAGCTGCTGGGTCCCACTTTATTCTGTGAGTGTCCTTTTTGATCTCAGGTACACTCAGCATAGAGCCAAACCCTATTTCAGGAGAAAGGGACATGCCACCAACATGCACCCATAAATCCTAACGCAACAGTGCTACTCATTTTACAGCTTCTCTACCAAAGCACTTGAAAGGTATGGTCCTGGAGAGTAGCCCATAACACCAGTATTTATTTAAAAGTTAAAATCACTTTTATAGCAAAGATACTGCTCTTTTAAATTTGATAAACTGAACTCAGATAAAACTCTTCTAAAGTATAAACCTTCTACCTAACATCACTCTTTCACAAAATGGTAAGTTATCTCAACTCCCAGATAGAGAATTGAAGATCCATTGCCACAAAATGCACACAAAGCCAAACTAAAAGTAAAGCCATAATCATGACCTTATCTTCACAAATGGGACAGAAAATCACTATCTAGAAGACACTGGAAGCATTTAACAAGAAAAATAAGAGTTTCTCACTCTCAGGCTGACACTAGTAACTAAAATCTTTGTCTTTTTATTTGAAAATATTATTATATTTGTGTGTATGGAAAAACATTCAGTAAGAGCAAAGAGATCTTGTAAAATGATCTGTAGTTTAGGTTTCAAATGTGGCAGAAGCAATCTGGCAGATTTATTATAGGTCAGTAGTCAGAGCAGATTTTTTGAAAAAAACACCAGGAGTGTTATAAAACTATTATATTTTCTGTGATGTTCTCAAAATTCAGAACAGCCTACTTATGAAAGCCTTACAGGTTTGGGACAGGTTTTTTCATTATTAGCTTCAGCATTTATTATAACCAAAAGTGATCTTATTTTTATCTACATAGTCTGGTTTTGCTGCGTGCTTGCAAATTTCATAAGAGTCTCTTTCAACTAAACGATTTGAATTTTCTATTCATACACTCAAGACTGCAATCACTAGAGCTATTTGAAAAATTATATCACAGGCAACAGCAGACAAGAAGTCATTCTTTTGTAAGCTATGAAAAAGGAAGATATTTTATTGTCATTCTTGTAGGGGAGGGAGGTTATGACAATAAAAGGTAAATGACACCCACAGATTTCAACTGCATTGGCAAAACCTGGGTTTGTTTTTAGAAAAACATGAAAATTGTCACACATTCTTATGGCTTCGCAGCTGTCATTTATATTCATAAATTCAGCCACATGTTTAGATTGTTTTTGTTTGGTACCAAATCAAATTAGAAATATTACACCTACTTGTGAACAAAGTAAACCACAGGTATTTAAAACTGCAAAGACTGAGTGTTCACGTGATAATAACGTTAAGTAAATCATACACATGGACTTGCAGAATCAGACCGAGTAGCATCTTTCCAAATAATTCAACCGATATTAGTGATCTAACCTACGGGGCAACGTAGCTCCTAATGTTACTCAAGGCATCAGAATCTGACCCATAACTCTTTCTGTTTGGATAGATAAAAAACAAACAAAAATTATCCCTGCCCAGCATATACAGAGACACGACCATGTATTAAGTGACACCTATGGGAAGGTTCTCTACAATCATCCCCTGGAAATGGTAATTGTGACCTTTGCTTTTGTGTGGTCTCTCACCTCCATCATTTGTAGCAGCCTTTTATACCCAGCAGGGATGAAGCCCTCTGGTTATAGACTTAACCTTCTCCTTGTTCCATGCAACTCTTGTCTGCCTCCCAAAGAATGAGACACACCTAAAAAGCACCATCTTTTGCTTCCACCTATCAGGAAAATACTGACAGCCCGCCAAGCAACAACATGAACGTTCACAATCCCTTCTGATGTTGCCTCCAAACTATCTATCTCAGCCACAGCTGCAGATGCTTAATGGAGAAGAGATGGGGCAGATGGGCTGACCAGAGAATGTAACAGAGCTGGCATGGGTCACCATCCTTGCCACCCCCACCCCAGCCTAGATTTCAAACATGGCACATGGCTTCTGGTTATCCCTATTCTCACTGAGGTATCTCAGAAGGAACTGGAATCTTCCACACAGCTTCCAGTGGAAGACAGGAAGGATCCCTCTTTTGACACACAATCACGTAATACTTTTTGCCACATCATAATTGCCTTGAAAGATCTGAGGTGTAAAAATAGCTGAGAGATTTTTTGATCATTTTCACTGGAAAATGTGAGTTCATCAACATCATTTTTCAGAGCGACGTATCAATATGGATGATTCTCACCAGCAAGGGTTTCTCCTGTACTAAATGAAAGTATGATTCAATGACAGCAAAAGGGTCTGTCACAGCACTGCTTGAAAGAGGAGCTCACCCGTAATGTGGGATACTTACGAAGGATATACCTGTTCTCACCTAGGAACTGATCTGTACTAACCGTGATAAAATGAGAAAAACAAAAAAAATCCTTGAAGTTTAATTCCCCAGTGAGAGTAAAGTGATGTGGCTTTAAAGTGCTGCTGCCTGAAAATTCAGATAGCTTTCTGAGCAAAAAGAAATTCAGGAATGCTCTTGGATGTTAGTTTAATATTTGGTCTTTTTGTCGTTAAAAAAAAAAAAATCAGTGTTGCATAGTTGTGTTAACCAAAATGTATGCTATTCTACTTCATACCACTATGCCACTTAATTTAGAAATTAATAATTTTGAGGCTAGAACACTGCTCATGTATACGGGTAGGCAGGGAACTATCAATGAATTTGAAAAACAAAAATTCACAGAACAAGTATCTACACCATTGTGTACCTTCTAATATCACCGTGCCCCAAACTCTTGCACCACCCAAACAGCCCAGCTGTTTTATTAACATATGATCAAATCCCTTGGGAAAATAATTTAAGCAGAAAAATTGAATGATCACTGGGAACTGCGTAAAAGCATTTCAGTACAAGTCTGAAAAGCTTCTGCCTGAAGCAATTAAGAAAGATGCCTTTACCGG
Organism: Harpia harpyja; assembly: GCF_026419915.1. Lineage (NCBI taxonomy): Eukaryota > Metazoa > Chordata > Aves > Accipitriformes > Accipitridae > Harpia > Harpia harpyja. The sequence continues at coordinate 6,959,625 of NC_068944.1, read as the reverse complement.
TTAAAACTACCCTAACAGGTATGACAGCAGCTATGAAAGTATTGCTTGCTGATTAAAGAAACAAGAAGCTGATGATAAATATAAATCAGAGTGTAGGAATCGTAGAAAACTGATAAGTGAAGGGAAGCAAAACAACTCAATCTATCATTATGCCAGAGCTAAGGACAATTTAAACGCATATTTCTCCATAATTAAGACAGAAAGGAGTCATACAAAGGTGCCTTCAGAAAATTATAGCTCAATATCTGGAAAAAGGACAGATTATATCACTGTATGATGGTGAATAAATGCTCTCCATAACAGCATACTTAAGCAAGATGTTAAAAAAAAAACCTGCTAAAACTATACATTATGTGTGTTGAGTTGTTGGGGAAGCTCCAAAGGATGGGGAAAAACACCCAACAAAGAATAAAGTTCTGATAATATCTTAAAAGAGTCAATAGTAAGTAGAAAAAATATATGTCAGTGGCTGGACTCTTAATAAAGAATTTAACTGGGGTAACAAAATTCATGTTGATGAGTATGGGTCTATGGAAAATAAAGCATGTTAATAACTTCATGTCTCCTTTTACAAAAAAATACATTGATTGATAAAACTAATAATGTTAATGAAATATATGTTGCCAAGATGATACTCTTTGGCACCAGTGTGATTGCTTCTAGGTAACTGGGGCCTGGTTTTGCATCCAACTGGATAAGCTGCTGCTTCTGAGAAGTACCACCAAAATATATGAAGGCCTGGTAGACGCATCTTGCAAGTAAATTAATCCAGACCCACTGCAGCTCCACAGCAATCTTTTGCTTTGCTTTGAAACTAAATACAAAGCTCCAGAGGCACTTGTCCTCTCACCTCTAGATCTGTTCCTGTTCCAGCTTTGAACTGCATGCAGCTGCTGCAGATCTACAGCTGACAAGGACAGCAGAAGATGGGGGAGCAGATTTTAATCTCTCTCAAGAAGAAAACACAAGAAAAGACCAAAGCTACTAAGCTCTATCTTCTTCTTCCTTTTCTCCCTCTGATGCTGGAAGAAGTGAGAGACAAAGGGACAAAAAAAAAAAAAAAAAAAAAAAAAAAAGCAATGCCAATCAGGACTTACTTTTTCCAGCCAGAGCTGAAGGAAGCTTGAGGATTCTGACATCATTAAGAAACATACTGCATTAGAGCAGCTGCACTGGGGATGCTGGTAATGCTGCTCCCCCATGTCTTCTTGCTCCTTCTATTGCCAACTCCACTGCCCTGCTGCCAAATCTTCCTGAGTCCCTGCAGGAAAGACAGGAAGAGAAAAGAAAGGGCAATAGTGCAAGGGCATGGTTTCCAAACCAACTTTTCTCAGGTTTTTTTTGCTTGCATCATTTCCTCTAATGTAGTCTAGCCAGAGGCTGAGCTCCAAATCACGCTAATACCTGCTAGAACTCTCCTTGTCCCTCATTTCTCTAACTGTATCATCACACTTTTGCATCTTTCCACTAACAGAGTTAACACACTATTTTGCCTTTCTTCTTCGACTTCACCCTATTGCCCTGCTCCAGCTATCAGATGCATGAGTTTGCTGTGCTGCCAAGTTCCCCCCCTCAGTCTCCCACCCCCTGCAGCCCCAAGCAGGCACACACACACCCCTCTCCGTCAAGCAGCTGTCATTTCCTCACTGCTGCTCCCTGCCAATAAGAAAAACCCCTTCAGAAAATCCTGCTTTGCAGCCTACCTTCAAGCATATTTCTCTCGCAATGCCTACAGATAATGGCAGCAACCAGTGGCAAGGCAAGGAGTGGTCTGAGATTACCGAGGTGGTTAGCAGAGAAAGAAAGTCAACAGGCAGAAGTCGTAACATGAGGATACTCTCTTCCAAGAAGAAAGTGGCTCTCGTGCTGTAGCCACGTTAGGCACAGGTTTAATGAACTTAGTTAACTCGTTTTCCCCAAGCGTCCCTTTGCGAACATGGCCTCTGTTTGCACTACTGCGCTCACACTTGTCGACGTGCTCACAGCACGCTTACCTGTTGCAGCCATCAGTTGCATCTGTTCTGAAATACTGCCTGTGAACTTTGTCTTTTTTTACGTGCCCATACAGTGTCTAGGGCAAGGTAGCTCTGATCTTTTACCGAGGTTCTTAAATACTACCTTGTTATAAGTCACTAACAGAAACAACAGTAATAAAGCTACATTTTTAAGGAGCAACAACAAGCTCACCTTTATGCTTGGTTTAAATCCTGAAAGGACTATGGACTGTATGACTCTTCCAGCACATACTACTTTGCAGGCAAATTAAGTTTTACTCAGTGGCTGTTTACTCTCTCTTTAGCCACTGAGATACTGGACAAGTACAGTTTAAACATAAATCTAAATTTTGTTCATTGGTTCTAGTTTGTCTCTATTTCCAACATAATAGAACATAAATCTGATCACACAGCTTGGATAATATCATTGTTCACTTTATAGCCATGGCTCAGCGTCACACTGGACAAGATCACACAGGGGATAAGGTCACGGAAACTCTCTGTGTGTCTTCTACCCTGTGATGTTATCAGGTACTCAACCCTAAAGCAATAGAAACACACTGATAAAAAGAGGGGAAAGGGAACTGTGATAATAAATCAACTCAACTGCAGAGAAAGTGCCAGGGAAAACAATATTGATTTTTTTTACAAGTCAGCACACAGATTTGTCAGACAAAAGAATAGAGATGTCAAAACCCACAGAATCAAACACACTAATATTAAGAGAAAAACAACCCCACTACCTACAAAACGCTAGAATGTGTGCATAGCGATGTTTATCAGGAAGAGGAATGGTATTTTATCATACTCAGAAAATTTAAAGGAAATATTTATACAATCTGTATTTAGCAACTACTGTTTGCCCCTTCACACTTTTTTTACATTAAAACATCTTAGTAGGGTCAGGCAGAAAGGGAGTCAGAGTCCACTGCAAAAGGAAAGCACCTCTGGCCCAGTGAACAAAAGATGCTTCACTCCTCACCTAAGGGAGGTGACTCACTGGTCATCACCAGTGACCATGCAGTTACCTCCCCGGGTGGTAGTAAAGTATCTTCCTTCTCTTCAGTGACCGAGAGGAGCTTTCTTTCCAAAATGGCCATGTTACACTCCTGGAAAATAGGGGATTGGTCAGGGTAGATCAAGCAGACAAGACCATATTGGAGAGAGAAGACATTTAAAATCTATTCCACTAAAGAAATGAAGTATTAAAATTATATAACCAATTATAATAAATATACTAGATGACATCATAAACTTTGATTCTCTCACCAAGGATCATAAGAAAAAAGTAGTTGTATGAAATGCCAAGTATAAGAATAGAAATAACTAGCAGTTCAGAACAGTGATTCATCTGCTATCTAACACTTACCTTCAATAAATTCAGAGAAACTAAGGTCAGAAGGACAATTACTTCAATTATTGTGTCCCATGTAACAGAAGTCCTTAAATTTCACGCAGTTCCTCTTATTTGTATTCCCAAAACCTGTTTGGCTAAATCAGTTATTTTAGAAAGACATTCAGCATTGATTTGAAGACTTCATAAGGTGTAGAAATCATCAGTTCCACTGGTAATCTGTGCTAATGTTTCACTGCCCTCACCGTTAAAAATTAGGACTAATTCCTTATTCAAATTTGTATGCCTTTAACTTCCTGCCATAAATCTTTTCTCTCTTAAATTACAGAGCATGCAATTTTCTCAACATGAAGGCATTTGGGCATTACAATCATGTCACATTCAAATCTTCTTTTTTGAAAAACAGATAGATTGAATGCCTTAAAACTCTCATTATAACTCACTTCCCTCAGCACACAAGTTATTCTTGTGGCTCTTTTACTCAACCCTTCCAATACTTTGCAATTCTGGAGCTGCAAGGGGTTATTACTCACATGGATGTAGGTTGCACCTATGACTCCCTGGAGATAGACTGGTGTCACTTCCCCAATTCACAAGACTTCAATTCAACTCATTTCATGCTACTACCAGTATAGTACCAGGCATATAAATGGCTACGTGCCATTGCATGTGTACAAGGTACAAACTAATACTGAACTGCAAATCAAGCCACTGTAAAAACACCACGCTTTAGCAACTGTTGATATTCTTTACTCTAAATTTGGCATGCTGGTTTCATTTGCTTGGCCTTGCTTTTATTTCCATGCTTCTATTTCCATTAAATCAGAAGCAATGCTGAAAAAGAAGAAAATAAACTTCCTGTTTCATCTTCACAGTATGGTCACAAGAATCTCGTTGAGGGAAGAAAGTATAGTATAAGTAGCACACCAGTTCTGGGCCTCATTGTAGAGGTAAATAGCAGCCTTGATTTTCAACACCTACCCTTCACCAGTTGCCAAGATGCTAAAAGAATTATGATCCTTCAAATATTCTTTATTTGTACATGCCTTTCTGTGATGGGTTTTTTGTTTTATTTTCCCCTCTTTTCAGTCTCTGAAATGGTTATTCCAAACGCAGAAATGTAATGCACAGAAACAGTTAAAATTTATTTTAACCCCAGGTATTCAGTATTCTCTCTCTGAACACTCAGCAAATCCATTCAAATAGTGGCTACACTGAATTCAGTAAACCCTTCTTCTGACAGTAGTTCCCCCTTTGCAAGATTCCCAAATTTAAAACACATCCATGCCACGAGCCACGCATCAAAACACTCCTGTGCCTGAGGTTCCCTTCTCACAGGGACACTTCCAGTTACTAAAGAAAAGTACAGTGCAGTGCATCATCGCCAAAGTTATAGGTGAAGCTTTCAGCACGGTGAAGCAGCTCCCTGTGCTGTGAATTCTTCACATAGCGTGGTCAGTCGCTGGTCCCACCACTGAATTAGAACCTCTTCACGATGGGGAGACAGCATGCAATTTGAGACACGGGCTGATGAAAATGCCAATATTTGAGAAGGCTTAGAGCTAATTTTGTTTGCTCGGCACAGTATGAAAACAACTGCTTTTCCATGATCTCTTCATGAAAAAGCAGTTCAGTGGTAAACAAAATTTCAGAAGCAGAATCTGGGTCTTTCCTGTTTGTTTTGGTTTTCAAGCCAAGTAAAATCATGTTAAAATGAGGACTATTAAGGCAGCCATCCTTCAGCAACTTAAAGGCTCTGAAACCAACTAGAACCTTTAGAAAAAAGGGCGATAGTGCTAAATGCACTGTGAACAGGAGAAATACAAGCCACTGGATTAGCAAAGCAAGACTTTTCTGAATAAACACCTACATCTGATAGATGATAACATGCAGGAAATAACAAGCCTTGCCAGAAAATACGCTTTTTTCCAAAATACACTGGTTTGTTCTTGTTCATGAGGCCAGACGAACATAAAAAAGTTGTTTCTGTGAATATTGTATGGGCTATTCACTACCTGCACTTCTGAATTCAAGCCCACAGTTCAAGCCTATGGAGTCTTGGAAAAATTCCACCAAGAGCTCTAACACTGGATTCATTGTACTTATCCGTGTATTTTTATGAAAACATCTACTTAAAAAAAAAAATCTCATGAACCATACTTCTTAGACCTAAAAAAAGTCCTATCTACTATGTTAGCAAGAAATTGTCTTTCCTTAGAAATCTCTTTCCCACCCTGCCATCTAATGATTAAAGTGAATGCCTTCCTTTCTTCTACTTTCCCACAAAACATTAAAAGAAATCTCTTTGAACAACAACAACAAAAAAATTTCCCTGATGGTTCTTAAAGACATAGAAAAGCCTCAACCATGTAGGTCTGCTTCAAGATTTTTATATGACAAATTCATAACACTTGTCTTACTAGAAACAAGTTCAAACTAAATTTATGTTCAAACTGCTTGAAAAAAGAGTCACAGCATACTGATTTCATAACTTTAATGCCTTTTTTTTAACATTTCAAGTGTGCAATTCACAACATGGGCAGCTATACAGAGTACTGCACCAGGGACTGAATCTTTAGTCTCTTCCTGAACCAGGCTGCTCTTTATTCCCTGAGCTCAGACTCGGGCAGCAAAACTGACTGCCTGTTCCTTTAAAGCTCCAAGTGGTCCATTCCTTCCCTCCTTCAGAGTCTCCTGCCTTGCTGAATTTGCCCTATGTGCCAATCTGACATCAGTATTCAACACTGAACAGCAGAGGACCAAAACATTCATGACAAATTTATTTTGCTAAGCCTGTGCAGCTATTTGTCTGTTTTAAAGCTAAGTTATTCTTATGAAAGTGTAAGACAAACATAACATGCCCGCTGGCATTTTTCTTTCACGCCAGCACATCTTATGAGCCTAACAAGGCTCATCCATCATCTCCACTAACCATGGACTGAGGTGAAAGGTCAGGAGTCAGGGTTTGGAGAAAGTCAACTGTAAGGGGACAGAAGGCATGCTGATAGGGAAAAGACTGTATCACTGTCATCTACCGGCAGCAGTGATTGACAAAGACAATATTGTTTTGTAATACATGACAATTATCCATTTATTTCATACTTTCCTTTTGTTCTCCACAGCTGTAAGATGCAATAGTTACTGCTGAAAGTCCAAGAGAGACTTTTATGACTTCTGCCATGTGTATGGTGCACAGCATCTGCTCATGCTTTAGAGGTGACCCCTTACTGAGAGGCTTACAATTTTAGGTTCCAGGTTCAGTCATTTTGCCCTACACAGATGAGATTTCTTTGTCCTCCAGAGGATTCAACAACTGGGTGAAAGAAAGCAGATGGTCTTGCCACTGTCAGATGTTCCTGATAGCACTGTCCTGGACGTTTTTCTCTGCAGGAATGTTCTTTTAAAAAAAAAAAAAACCATCACCATATTAGACTTTCTTAAATCCCACAAGCTTTATAAAGTAAGTTTCTCTCTCTCTGAGCAGGGCTTCTCTTTCATTCCCAACTATCCAAACTAGAATCTTGGCAACAGTTTTCCAATTTCTAAGACAATTGCTCTTCTTTATTGTAAATCTCATAACCATGAGATATGAGAGCCTAACCAATAAAAACATATTCCGTTTTTTTCATTTCATTTATTCAGGAATTTAAGGAGCAAATGAAGAGCAGTAGATATGGGATTATCTCAAGAAGAGAAAGATTCCTCAATGGAGTCTGCTAAAGAAAAGCAGGTCCTTTTTCCCTGAAAAACATTCTATATCATAAAAGCAGTAAATAGTAATATAAAAAAAGTTTCCCAAGTGACATGACCTTCTTTTCACAGTCCAAAGAGCAAATGATAGGGACACTGATCTTAGAGGGTTGTTTTAGGAAAACATAACCACAAAAAATATATAGAAATAGGGTATCCGGGATCTAAAGGCAATAGTCTCCACTTCTTAAAGTACCAACATAAGGGAAAGGCAGAAATAGAACCAGGGTCTGTGACTGTCTTTTGAGGACCCAAGGGCGAAGTCTAAAATTTAAAATGTAAGGAGAAAGCAGTCCTTAAAGAACAATAATCAGAGAATTTAAGCCCTGAAGGGATCCTTCAACCACTCCGTCTGACTTACTGTAACATGCATTATGTATCTTTCCAGCTATCCTATGCTGCACTGAAAAACTTCAGTTTGGCTGAAGTACATTTGCCCAACAACTGCAGAAACATTTGCCCTTGGTCTTGCCAAGACACGTCAGGTGAAGAACCCCCCATTCACCCCACAGTATATTTCAGCGTTTGCCTGCTCTCACTGCGTGGCAGCAGCTCCCAGGGAGTCACTCTCGTTGTGCCTTTCCAGCCAGAATGAAGACCCCTTGAACAGCCAGCATTTTTTTTTCCCCTCAGAAATACTTAACACACAGTAATCAAGTTACCACAACCTTTTGGTTTTCCTTCTCTCAGCTGAACAGCTGGAGGTTTCTAAGTCTGCCCTTCAAAAGCCTTTACATCATTTTTGCAGCTCATTTACGCCCTGGTCCCACTTTTAAAATATGACCACAGCCAGACTGTGGGGAACAGAGCAGTATTTAGCTTCTCAATATCTGTCTCACTGACTTGGTTTAAAGAGGTAAAAATCACCTACTCATTGATCCTCTGTGCTCATACCTAAGGATCACATTAGCCATTTTGTCAGCGTATCACCAAATTCAGTACTTAGAAAAAAATGCTGCAAAAATGCTGTTAGTGTTCCAGTATGCCACAGTTCACAGCTTAAACTTATGTCACCTATAATGCAAATGTCAAAAATCTCACATTCCTTTTTCAAAATCCCAGCCCACAATTAACTGCAGATACAGAACCAAGGAGGTGAAAATGTACATTGTAGGGAGTTCTAGTCTTTCTTTCAGTCATAGCCTTTCAATGTTTTACATACCTGTCTTTATTTCCATGAGAATATAAATATTTAATCTTTCAAAATGCTACATCCTGTTTTATTCTATTATTGTTTCAAGTAGGATTTATTATAGTAGGACTAACGGTACAGTTTTGAGAACAGTCAAATCACCAGAAAGTCATTAATCTTGGGTATATACACCAGGAAAACTGTGTATAAAAGATAAAGAGAAACTTAAGGAATTTAGCCCTTAGTGGGACATTCTTTTTCTGTGCCCAGCTCCAGAAGACTTAAGCGCATCAGCCAACACATTTAACTCCCAGAAGGCAGCAGAGGAAAGGTTTATGTGAAAAAACACTTGACTGCTGAAGGAGCTACTCCATACAACTATTAATCTCCAAGAAGGACGACAGAGCTTACACTAAGAGTGAAATATGTGCAATTGAGGGCGCTACCCATTTCATTATTGACTGCTGAATGACCCAACACTGCAACCTTCTGCAAAGCAGCAATGATTCTCCTTTCCTCCTTTGCCTGTTTCTTTACACTAAAGTTCTGGGGTCTGGGATTTTAGCATCATAGTCAGACTGCCTTTTCTTAAGGATTTCTGGTTCTTGTTTTGGTAGGCAAGTTAAGTCAAGACTATTTTAATGAGAATTCTTGACTATGAGACACTGGGGGAAAACAACCACCCACCACCTATTTATAAATATTTTTATTTGCAATTGTATAATACATTTAAGTGAGTATTTCAGACCATTACAATCATTATCAGTCCCACCTGTGAATTCAAACACCCCCAGGCTGAGAATAACCCAGAACCCAGACCCTCTTCTTCTGAGAAAGGCTCTTTATTACTCATCAGGCATAGCAAATGTTAATGCCAGCATAAGGGTGGGGTTTTTCCCCCCTTGTTAAACTCAGCACAGTTGCAGGAGCTGATCAGGCATGCTCAGAGCACACCTAGCCATTTCTGACTCCTCAGGGAGCTTAAAGCTGCCCACAGAGTAAGATCTTACACTGCTGAGACCAAATGTTTGAAGTAAGGGCAGAAATACCAACTTAGGAAATAGCTCAAAGCTTCTTCCTCCTTTTATCTAAAAAAAGTTGTCGTTTTCTTTTGATCACAAAACAGAAATTCTAGGCTCGTTCACACCATTTAATGCTAATCCCTGCAAGACGGTGGATGTTTTAGCTGTCCTTCTCACTACATAAGTAAAATTTTCTGTTAAAATACTATTATGCTTAGAATCTTAAGTTTCTCTAACTCTACTCTCAATTACCTATTCACCTGTGGTTGTACTGTAAGGTTATCCAGATGACTCAAGATGTTTCAAGCACATTGTTTTAGCACTTCTGAAAAATCTCACTAGGCACTTATCTATCTATCGAATATATTCATTAAAGGACAGATTTAAAACACCAAAGAAGCGTACAGGTAACTGGGCTTAATTATGTGTTTAATGAATAGGTACTTTTGAGGAAACAATAACTTGAAATAATCTATTTGTCAGTAGAGTTAATAGAATCCATGTATAAAAGTGGTTTTATCATGTAATTTTATTTAAGTAAGTAATATGAAGAAAGAGGCATTCCCCAATTCAGTTTCAGATTTGCAACATTTTGTTTGGGTAACAGAAAAATCATACTTTTAAGGTGTTACCTCAGTTGTACTTTTGTCTCTTTCTGGCTATCACAATGACTCTTTATTTAGCTCTTTATTTAGGGACTTGACTTGCCTGCAAGCACAGAACATACTTTTCAACTCCAAAGATTCACTTAAAGTGGGAATTGCTGGGGTTTTGAGCCCAAATCACTGTAAAGTCTTATATTATGCCAGGTATTGCTGACATGCTTCAGTGACTGAAGCCAGAACAAGAACTTGGTCCTTGTTCCCAAGAGGTTACAATCCAAGACTCAGCAGCAAAAAAATAGAGGGATTAGATATACAGAGAAATACAGGGAGACAATGAAACACTGGTCTGCATGATATATCAGAGTTAAACCACACAAACAGTTTCTGTTGGACTGTGTAGCCTAATTATTCTTTCTGGAAAGGTAGATGTGAACCAAGTAAAAGAAACACTTGCTTCCGTCAAAGATCTGCAGTATCCGAACTGAATGTGAGTTAGGTACCCTCCACCATTTCAAAGACAACAATGAGGTCACTGGTTTGTCAGGAATTTGCTTTCGCATGATTACAATTTGGTGTTGCATGGTGAGTGCTGATTCCTATTCCAAGAACTTAAAAGTTCACAAATCTGCAGAGGCAAAGATCCTGTGTCAAACTACTATTATATGACATTATGTCAGAGTACTTAAAATATGTTGTAATAGCAACTGCCAAGCATTTGATGGCTAAACTCCATTTAGCAATCTGATTCAGAAGCAGCTTTCTGTTTCCCTGAAGTGCACCTGTGGCCACCTCCTATTTCCAACTTCTTTTCCAAGCCGTGTTCTCTCTCAATATTTTTCAATATCTCTAAATACACATTTTGATTTAGAAAATAATGTCTATGTAACTCCTCTGTGCATCCTGTGATGTTTCAGTACTGTCCTTAGTTAGTAGTTACCTGGTTTTCTTTTGCAATGAAGAATAAAGTCAAAATCCAACAGGATACATCAGTTAAATGAAATTATATAGCATGAACTAAATATACTTTTTGTCTCAGCATTTGATTAGTCTCTTCAGTTGACAGATACGGTTAGTAGGATCACTTCATATGTAAAGCAGTCTCTATGCAACTGTCAATCATACACTTCATTAGGTTTCAGTTATTGTGGTGTTCTAATATTTTGATAAGGCTTAACTTAGACTTCTTTATGCTACTGTCATGGTTTAACCCCAGCCAGCAACTAAGCACCAGGCAGCTGCTCACTCATCTCCCCACACCCAGTGGGATGGGGGAGAGAATCAAAAGGAAAAAGGTAAAAAGGTTGAGATAAGAACAGTTTAATAGAACAGAAAGGAAGAAACTAACAACGATAATAACAACAATAATAAAAATCACAATAATAATAAAAGGATTGGAATATACAAAACAAGTGATGCACAATGCAATCGCTCACCACTTGCCCACCAATGCCCAGTTAGTTCCCGAGCAGCCATCCCCCCAGGCCAAGTCCCCCCAGTTTATATACTGGACATGATGTCACGTGGTATGGAATACCCCTTTGGCCAGTTTGGGTCAGCTGTCCTGGCTCTGTCCCGTCCCAACTTCTTGTGCCCCTCCAGCCTTCTTGCTGGCTGGGCATGAGAAGCTGAAAAATCCGTGACGCTAGTCTAAACATTACTTAGCAACAACTGAAAACATCAGTGTGTTATCAACATTCTTCTCATACTGAACCCAAAACATAACACTATACCAGCCACTAGGAAGAAAATTAACTCTATCCCAGCCAAAACCAGGACAGCTACACTCCATATCTGACATGCCATTCAATGCACCACCTTTTCTAACAAAAAAAACCCAACCAAACCAAACCTTGCTATATTTATGGCAACAATGAAATAGAATCATAGACTATCTCAAGTTGGAAGGGACCCATAAGGAACATAGATGTAGATATTTCTACAAATTTGGGGTTTATATCTACAGTCTCCTTTGGCAAGGAACATCTTGGATTTCTGGATCTGTTACAGAATGCATTACGTATCTTTAAATATTCTGTATCTGATCATATAATATTCTAAACATTTTTAAATACTCTTATCTGGTAATAAAATCATGCATAATAAAACAGTATCAAACTCTACTTTGGTCTACTCTATCTCTCTATTATAAAGTATTAAATATTAAACAATTTAGATAAAAGAAAGATGGGAAAGAGGTACTCTTCTTAGCATAACTTAGCATTAATATTTCATTAAAGTCCAGATGTGACATATTATTAAATAGTGACTTTTTTTTCAGGAGTATTTCTTATCACTGCTGTTTTAAATGGCAATACTAAAAATTATCTTTTCCTGTATGAAACTTTTAAATTTTGAAACAAGTTATAGGATTCTGTATTTCTCAGACTTTTTATGAACTGTGCAAGACTGAACCACAGTCAAAATCATATTGTCAATATTTCTGGATTCTTGACAGTTTCCAAACATTTTAATTTTTTATTTATTTATTGGAAATTTAGAGCTGAATGACATTCACTTCTGTTTTTCAAGCAGACTTTTTTTTTTTTTTAATAGAGGTGTAGAACTTCAAATGCAAAACTTTGCTCCAGAAACACGGAGTGAATGGTCATTTTATCTAGTGATCTGAATGAGAGAAAGACTGGAAGCCAATCATTCATTCAGCTGTTTTTTTTCTGAATATATGAAAATAAATAAATAAATCCAGCTATCAAGTTTCTATTTCTCTCCGGATGGTTGAACACCCCCTTCCTGCTTCCCCTATTTGGAGTTATTGCAGCCACCTTTTCCACAGGCTTCTGGTGAGTGTACAGCATTTGTATTGATGGCTTAGCCTTCCAAAGGCATGGCTTTTTTTTGGAAATACATGATCTGTAGCCTGTTACTACCTGTATTTATATCACCATGAACTCTTTCCACTCTATATTTGTTAGTACTAATGTTGTATTAATGTTCTGTTGAAATGCTTTGTGTCTAGTTAGTTGCATATGCTTTGGCCAACGTGACTCTAGCACTTAATTGTTGTGTTATGCTCTCAGGTCAGGGACTATTCAAAACATGAGAATTTTATTAAGTTGTAGCTGCAATTTTATCGCATTTAAAGTACATTATAGTTTATATGTACTTTCCTCATCCTAAGGCTGATTCTTAATAACTTTAGCCTGACAGTTAATAATGTAGCAATTGCTTGCATTACTTTTAGTGTATTGTGTAGGAAAGGCAAATGACCCTCGGAGCCAGTACTATTTTGCTGAGATAACTGCATACAGTGAAAGAGAAATAGCTAGCTCACCCACGCACATAACACACAGCGCGCGCACACACGCAAAAAAGAGAGGAATCGGCGAGGCAGGTAAGCATATCACATCGGCACAAGACAGACAAGGATGAGATTAGTGATGATATGCTTATCATCCCTGGATAGTTCACATCCTTACAGTTGTACCTCTAGCGATCAGGAGCTTTTGCAAAGAAGGTGATGACCTATTTGTCTTACTTGGTGGGAACAAAAGGGATTTTTCGGACTTCTTGTGAAATCAGAAAATGAAGACCTGGGTAACCACGCAGAATAAAATAAAAAAATATTTCAAGCTCTGGGACAGAGATTTTTTTTTTCCCTTTAGGACAAAACATTTACCTCTTTCTGCTGCCACTGTCCACTGCTCTAGCCATAAACTCTCGACTCGTTCTGTCAGGCACTGTTCACACACACTTATATCCTTAGCACCTAAAAGCTCATAGACTGTGAAGAAGTACAGTAGGACACTAAAGCAAAGAAAAAGGCAGGAAAAGAGAAGTTGGAAAGATTATGATAAGAGTAACTAAATTTGTGTTATCACTTCCTACAAAGTTCTTCTAAGAAGGTGGAAAGCATTTGTTAGTAGACAAACAAACTGAATGGCTTAGGTGGTGACATTTTTCATTCTGCTTCCTTTGCTTATTCAAATGGGAAAAAAAAAAAAATCAATATTCACGAAGATAAAAGCACAAATATCATTGGGGGGGGGATTACCATAAGCACTGTAATTGCATACCATTTACTTTCTGTATTACTTATAGACAAAGCGGAAAATTAACACAAAGTGGAAAATTAGGTTTAGCTACTTTTGCTCTCTATGGCCATATTAAAGAAAGGCACAGAAGTAGTTTGCTCACTTATACTTACTTATACACTCATTAATAACAGACATTGATCAGCCTAATTGCAAGTGCACGTTTACACATCACTGCTGAAGTTATTTATCTCCGCTAAAGTTATTCACCTTTCCCATTAAATTATTAACTCACCATTGTTCTCCAAAACATTTTATAAGGGCTTCCATAAAATTGCAGTATTTAGAAAGAATGCTGCTTGACATTTCCCATGTAATTGTTTTCTGTAGAAGACAGTAATTAAAGCTCAACTCCACAAAACTAAAAATGTACTATAATCCATAAAAATCATGCATCATAATGCGGACCTATGATGAAGCATACTTTTATATTGCCCAAGAAACATTTTTGTATATAAAATAGGAGAATTTATCACTTTCATAACACATCATCACATCACTATATTCTAGTGCTCAGCTTTTACAAAAGATGGAGTTAATCAGCATCCTTAATTGATTGTCAAAGGACATTTCATTTCCGTGTAAGTCAAAACACATCGTGGACAACAGGGGAACTGCTGCCCTTGTCATTTATTCAGAAGTAGACCCAAGTTCACAGGTAAGCTTAACAAAGTCTGTCAGTCCAGTTTACTCCCTGGTTTTCTGGACTGGCCTAATCCCATAGCCAACTTCAACACACACATAGTAATTCATTCCTGAACTCCAGTGTGGAATAAACCAAACTGTTCCCTTGAGAGACAAAAAGAGATACATAAGAGACACAGATAATATGAACCATGTCACATTACAATCCTCTACCTAAGACAGTCCTTCAGCACTGTCCTTGCACCTTCATAAACTCCAAAATACCTCGTAAAAACAGAATATCCCCTTAATGGCATAGTGTAAAATCCCAGCGTGTTGAGCTGCAAAGCAGCCTTCTGATGAGTTGACTATTAGGATTTGTTTATTACAAAAAAAAAAAAAAAAGAAAAAGAAAAAGAAAGTAATAACCATGTCAAATGGTAAACCAGGGCAGCCTGTAGACTGGTAGAGACTGCAGACCTGATAAACATCTGCAGGGAGCTGAGCTGAAATTTTGCTACCAGGAAAATATCATGGTAGCAATACAGGGGAATGGTCTGGGAACTCACAGCTGCCAGCTATTAAAGAAGCATCAAGAAATGCAACTTCAAAGTGAAAAACATGAAATCACTGCAAAAGAGGTCATAAGATGCCAGTGAGCATTCTGAAGGTTCTACACACATGTGTCTACAATATCTGGAGCTGCACAGTATCACTAGCCAGGAAGCAGCAAAAGAGGCCTTTATGTTCTCTGACCCTGGCAATTGCATGTTTTAGGGTTTCACTTCAATATTGCCTCCAGTCCATTTACCACTGTAAACATTACCTCACGGCTCCCAGAATCCCTGAAATGCAAGACAGGAACACCTGCATGTCCCCAGAGCATCCCTCTGCCAGTGCAGGCTTTTAAACCTACAGCAGACCGCTAGTACCTCGCATCCATTCTCTTGGCAGTTTCTGCCGTGGTGAATCCCTGCCTCTGGTGAAGGAGATCATTCCCATTTCTGTGGGTGTTCTCCAAGCGGGATACAAGGGGTGTGGAAGGCATGAACAGAGACAGCTCTCTTCAGCAGCACAGATTTCAAGCCAGCTGCATCCTCCGCGATGGACCGTCTGCAGGAACCAGAGCTGTCTGAAGAGCTTGTTGTAGCTGTGCAAGGCTCAGCGTTTTCCACACCACTGATGAACTTCCTTACGATGGCACTCTCCTAAAGACTAACATTACACTGAAAACAAAGGCAGTGTATCTGCAGTCACCAGGGCTTCCCAAATAATCGTCAGAGGATTATGTGATAGTCACCTTAAGGAGTTAGCAGATAAAACCTATCTAGAGCGGCAGATTATACATGCATATACCTCCTGGCATTTTCTTGCCCTTTATCAAATATTTTCTGGTCATAAGGCTATAGAATTAAGAGACAGAACAGGTCAATTAAAATTTTCCAGTCTATCTTCTGCATGTTTAGGTAATTTTAATGACATCATTATCCAAATAATATAAACCTCAATTTACGCAAATTTCTGAGGATGCAATTTTTTTTATTTTTCCTATTAAAGACAGAGTTTTTAAAAGTTTTGGAATTTAAGTAATTTATGAGTCTTCATTAATTTAATCATTTTGCTGATTGCTAATAGAATTCCTCTGTAAAAATAGGCTTTTTCCTTGAAGTTTATGAATTACCTTCTAAATTTCCTTCAATCTTTTACTTAAATTCTTTGCCCATTTCAATTTTTCTTTTCTTGCCTTATTTTATTCCTGACTTTCTACATCATTATTTAGTTCATTCCTACATTGCCATTCAAACAAATATAAATACATCATTTAAGACTTTTGAGCAGATCTTCCTTAAGTCCTTTTCCTTGTTCAGAGAACATCTAGTTTACTGAACATTGAGACTTACTAACTACCTTTGAAGTCACTGACATTACGGATGAATGTCTGCTGCTAAACAGAGGCAACAAGTGCTGTTTCAGGCATCTTAGGTACTTGAGACATCAACATGGCAGATATGGCCCAGGGACTGGAAGAAATCTGTACCTCTCTAGAGACCAACTGGAAGTCAGCTGCTGAAGGCATCAGAACTGGCAATGAAAGTTCATATTTGGGCAACTGGCTCCTACCAATATTTCTTCAAATGAAACATCACCAGTGAGGAGCCTAACCTACTAATTTCACAGTGGAACAATGGGACAGGCAGTGACAACCCTGATCCTTCAAACGCATAACATAAGTTGCTACGGGAATACTGTATTAAACACCTAGAAGGATTAAAAAGAGCTATGACACCATAGGTTTGAATGGGAACTTTGTAATTTGGGATACATATCAAGGAAGGACCACTTTTATCAGGAAGGCAAGAACAGAATACTTTAGAAATCTAAGTAACAGCATGGACAAAACAAATACGAGGCTACACTCCAAATGGAAATTGCACATATAACTCCTAGGTGGCCCATGCAATTCCCTAGCTCCTTCCCTGCTGAGTGGTCACTTGCTAAAAGAAGTTACAAGAAAGACCCAGGGAAGCTGGGTAGCTGTGGCACTGTATCTACTAGTACGTGTTGGTGAACAGCACAGTGCCATGTCTACATGGCTTGAGATGCAAACTGGCTACTATAAACACAAGCATAGATAGACCTGGACTACATCTGACTGTACAGACATGCTCAGAGATCACTGCCTTCTCTGATCTGCCACAAAACATTTGCGTGAGGGACTACATGAGTCGAACGTGCTCAATAGCAAAAATCTCGATCTCAAGACTACTATTTAGCATAACCAATATAATTTTAATTAAAGAACAAGTCAGTGAGCAGGCACACACAGATCAGCCAGAGGATCACAGAAGATGGTGAACTCAAGCAGACAACAGTGACAGAATGCTGGGGGTAACAACTTGGGCCAGCACAACTGCAGCCTGTATTGGGTTTGTGTGGCAAGGGTTTGGTAGCAGGGGGGCTACAGGGGTGGCTACTGTGAGAAGATGCCAGAAGCTTCCCTCGTGTCCAATAGAGCCAGTTCCAGCTAGCTCCAAGACAGACCTGCCACTAGCCAAAGCTGAGCCTATCAGCAGCGTTGGTAGCACCTCCGTGATAACATATTTTAAAAGGGTAAAAACTGCTTCACAACAGCAGCTGGGAGAGAGGAGTGAGAATAGGAGAGAGCAACAGCCCTGCAGACCCCCAGGTCAGTGCAGAAGGAGGGGGAGGAGGTGCTCCAGATTCCCCTGCAGCCCGTGGGGAAGACCACGGTGAGGCAGGCTGTCCCCCTGCAGCCCAGGGAGGTCCACGCTGGAGCAGATCTCCACCTGCAGCCCGGGGAGGACCCCACACCGGAGCAGGGGGATGCCCGAAGGGGCTGTGACCCCGTGGGAAGCCCACGCTGGAGCAGGCTCCTGGCAGGACCTGTGGATCTGTGGAGAGAGGAGCCCACGCTGGAGCAGGGGAAGAGTGAGGAGTCCTGCCGCTGAGGAGGAAGGAGCGGCAGAGACAAGGTGGGATGAACTGACCCCAACCCCCATTCCCCGTCCCTCTGCGCTGCTGGTGGAGAGGAGGTAGAGAATTTGGGAGTGAAGTTGTGCCCGGGAAGAAGGGAGGGGTGGGGGGAAGGTGTTTTAAGATTTTGGTTTTATTTCTCATTACCCTACTCTGGTTGATTAGTAATAAATTAATTTTCCCCAAGTCGAGTCTGTTTTGCCCATGATGGTAATTAGTGAGTGATCTCTCCCCGTCCTTATCTCGACTCATGAGCCTTTCGTTATGTTTTCTCTCCCCTGTCCAGCTGAAGCAGGGGGGTGATAGAGCGGCTTTGGTGGGCACCTGGCATCCAACCAGGGTCAACCCACCACACAGCCAAAAAGGGACATATGGATAGGTCCTAATATATTATCCAGGCTGTTTCAAACCTCTCTCTCTCTCTCTCTCATTTATGTGTGTGTTTGTTGTATAATTAACATTGGAGGTAAAATATGTAAGAAACGGCATTATTGCTTACAACACCATCTGATATTTTAAAGTCCAAACAACCTGTCAAACAAACAAGCTGGTTTTTACACCTGAAACTGAAGCAGCAATTTTTGAGCCACATACAAATTGAACACAATTGCTCAGTCAGAACAAGTCCACTACTGGTACATAAAAGAAAATTCTATTGTTAAATATTTAACTTTCCCATCCCTTCAGTTACAGACTGGAAAAATCCCAGCTTCCCATATCACTTCCCTATATCCTCCTAGGGAAAGCACTAGCAAAACAATGGAGAGATGTTAAATTCTCTGCCCATTCAATGTACTATAATTTACAGCTTCTTCACAAGTTACAATAGTCAATGCCTGAACAAGGTACAGTGGCATCTGCGTTCTGTCTGTCCTCTTTCATTTCTTCAGACCCCAGATAGAAAGAAGACAGAACTGGAAATACTGTGTCAGCTCTACACCACTGGAGAAATCCACTACCAAGGGAAAAACATCCACTAGGATTATTTTGTTTTACCAGACTTATAGCTGCTTCATTCCCCAGGAGCAACATGAAGCCGCTGGATCGCATCAGTTAATTATGCCAGGACATCCCCAATACTTTTCAGGATAAAAATAGAGCAGGAAAAAATCTAATCCTTCTCATCTCCGCCTCCCCCCCAAAAAGCCCAGAACCAACAGATCATCAGTCCTTCTTAAGACATTACAAAGAAAAATTAAAAAGGCCAAACCCAGCATTTTTCCTTTCCTGTCAAGTTAACGCTAAAACTTTGATAGAGTATTTATTTTTTCTTCATCTAATTTCCTGCAAGTGCCTATGTTAGAGAAGGAAAGCTTTTGAATAGATATTCAACAAAAATTAATTCCTTGGGAAAATGGCTTATACCAGATGTCTGTGAGCTGTTAGCCACATGTTGCCGATTCAGTCTTTTGTTGTCATAAGCTACGCACAGTTCCTCCAAGTATCATTCGTTCCTTTTGGGATCACCAACTAATCTGATTGAAAGACCAGACAGTAGGCTCCAAATTCCCAGATGGGGACTGCCTGTAGCTGCTAATAATTTTCACACCAGGGAAACATAAAAAGCTCTTCTTGTGTTAAGAGTGTTTTATTTTATTTTTAAAAAGGTACCTCAGATCCACATCTTTCCACATACTCATTCAAACCACTTGCAAACATTCTTGCACATTTTCACAGTCTGTTGCCAAAATACATAAGACCAACAGCATCAAATTACTTCCCCATCTTTTTGATTTTCAGACTCACACTTTTTTGGCTAGTCTGATGGCTGAGGAAATTGCAAGGTGCTAAAACAATCAGATAAAACAAAACAGACCATTACCTCCTCTTACTGGCGTATCCTGTTCTCCTTATACAACTTTCATATTTGAATAATGATAGAGCTGGCTGTCTTCTAGCCATCGCTATTATAAAGCCAGTGCACTTACAAGAATGGAATTTAATGGAAAAGACAAATATGAAATATTTTGAACAAGCATAAACCTTCAACCAAAGAGTGAGCCCGAGCTGAAACAGCACACCCAAAATGAACTTCCTCATGCATTCCGATCCCTAAACTCCTAACATTTTCATTGAAGTGTACAAGCTTCTCAGCTATATACAGTATCTAAATATAATACACTTACAAAAGTTTTTCTATTTTCAAGTTTCTTTACTGAATTCATTTATTTATTAAAATTGAAATCTTAACATAAAAAGTGTACTTTTTTTTCTTCAAAAAGCCCTCTTTTTTTTCCTTGCTATATTGCAGGACTGGAATACTTGATACTTCTAATCTGTCTCCATGGAAGTGATGTCAAAGTACAGTGCAGTCTAATTTTAAAAAAGAGAAATTATAGAAAACCTCCCTTCCCAAACTTCAGCAGCTGAGCGCTGAGGACCATCATAAGAAGGCAAAATGTTAGAGGTTATTCTTCCCTTGCTATCTCCGAAAATGCAACAACATGTAAAATGTGTTATCTTTCCTATTAATGCAAAGTGAAATGCAGTTTTGCATGCTGTCTTCTATAGATCTGCAAAACAAGAAATGATTGCTTGATAGGGACAAAGGCAATCAGAAGCATCAACTATGTTATTATACAACACGGAAGTTCTCTTGTATCTTAGGAAGCTACATTTGTTTGAATTGAAGGCATATTCATTGACCTGGAGGCCTGTCAGGAATTACATCATACCTAGAGAAACTCAGTAAGATCAAAGACTAATTTCTATAGTCCATTTAAATTTCCAGCTACGCTCCACTTTCATGTTTTTTGTTCAAAGCCAAAACTTCACAGATAAGTTTGGATCTGCTTCTCCAAATCCTTTCAGTTTATGTTTTTCCACACACCTCTCTATTTCCATGTGCAGACGGAAATGAAAGGAAATAATACTTCCGTAGTATTTCCACTTAACCCCCAAATTTACAACACCTAACTTTAAAACAGTTTAAAAAACTGTTAAATAATAATAATAAATAATAATAAACCCGCACTATTTGCAGTTCCAAGACTCTCCTTTGCTGTTTGCAGTCAAACTTACAAATGCTTTCAGAATGGTTGTTCTTCAAGGAACTCATGCTCCAGGCTCAAGAATGGTCCATCCCCACATGTACAAAGTCAGGCAAAGGTGGCAGGAGGCCCGCATAGATAAACAAGGAGCTCCTGACTAAATTTGAACATAAAAAGGAAGCATGCAAGAGAGGGACGCAGTCAGGTCACCCAGGAGAAATATAGAGACACTGTCTGAGTGCACAAGGATGGGATTAGGAAAGCCAAAGCCCATCTGAAGTCAAATCTAGTGAGGGACATGAAGGGCAGTAAGAAGGGCTTCCACAGGCCTACCAACAGCAAAAGGAATAACAGGTCAAAAAAGTGGGCCTGACACTGAATGGGGCAGGGAACCTGGTGACAATGGCCATGGAAAAAGGCCAAGGTACTTCACCTCAGTCTTCACTCATAAGACTTGCCTTCAGGAATCCCAGACCCCCAAGACCAGCGGGAAAGTCTGGATTAAGGAAGAGTTACTCTTGGTGGGGGAGGATCTAGTTAGGGAAATTGGACAAGTCTACGGCTCCTCATGGGGTGCCCCCAGAAGTACTGAGGGAGCTGGCTAACATCACTGTGAGGCTGATGATAAAAACTGGGAGGAGTGGCTGAGGCACCAGATAGGTGTGCTGCCATGCAAAGAGACCTCAAGAAGCTGCAGAAATGGGCAGAGAGGAACCTCATGAAGAAGTTCAACAAAGAAATGCAAAGACCTTCCACTGGGGATGAATAACAACATGCACCAGTACACCCTGGGGGCCAACCAGCAGGAAAGCAGCTCTGCAGAAAAGGACCTAGAAGTCCTTGACAACAAACTGACCATGAGCCAGCAATGTGCCCTTATGGCAAAGGGGTTGCATTAGGAAGAGCATCACCAGCAGGTTGAGGGAGGTGATCCTTTGCCTCTGCTCAGCACTGGTGAGAGCACATCAGGAGTCTTGTATCAAAGCCTGGACTCCTCAGTACAAGAGAGACATGGACTTACTGGAGTGAATCCAATGAAGGGCCAGGAAGACTGGAGCATTCCTCATAGGAGAAGTGCCTGAGAAAGCTGGAACTGTTCAGCTTGTGGAAGAGAAAGCTCACAGAGATCTTATCAATGTGTCTAAAAAGGGGGAGATAAAGATAATGGAGTCAGACTCAGTCATATTCAGTGGCAGGGCAAGAGGCAATGGGCACAAACTGAAATAAAAGGAATTCCATTTAAACATCAGAAAAAACTTCTTCATTCTGAGGGTGGTCAAACACTGGAACAGGCTGCCCACAGATGTTGTGGAGTCTCCATCCTTGGAAATATTCAAAACCTGACTAGACACAGTCCTGAGCAACCTGCTTTAGCTGATCCTGCTTTTTGCATGACAGTAGGACTAGACAGTCTCCTGGGGTCCCTCCAAACTCAGCAATACTGTGATTCCAGAAAGGGTTGCCAATCATGTATCACCAATATCTCAGAAATAAAAAACTAGGAACTTCAACGCTTGATTTAAGGTGTTTGAAAATGCATTTCAGTGACCACACAAGACAGATGTCAACAGTGGACAAGTAGTCTCTAAAAATATTTTTTTCAAAGGAGCAAAAAAATCTAGCACTCTGCTGTGTCACTCAAAATCACATTAAATGAATAAAGATCTAAATAACTAATGGAACTTACATAGTAATTATTTAGTGACTTAAATAGTCACTAAGAATCATCAAGTGGTGATGATTTTGTGTGTTACACAGATTGATGCTTTTCAATATTTCATAAATGATCTGGAATTAAATAACAACTGATTCATTATCAGATTTCTAGATCCACCAAAGTCTGAAGAATATTAAGTAAGGTAGAGAGGACAATTGTGTAGAGTGATCTGAAAAGTAATTTAGTAAGTTTAAGCCCATTCTTACAGCATATACCTTAATACAGTCAAATGCATGGTCATGGATATAGAAGCAAGGAATACCAGTCACATCACTTGACTAAAGGAGTGTATTCAGGAAAACAGTAACTTCATCCATTATGACTCCTAAATAGTTGTCAAACAGCTGAACACAAACTCCCAACCCAGCTTTGCCACACAAAAGGCTACTGTGAATGTATGCAAACAGAATAGCAGCATGTAAGAATACCAAGATATACTTTATCTCTTCATGTCATTGATGAGAACTACAATGAAGATACTGTAATTCTAGTCTCAGAAATAACATATATATATTATTATATATATACAGGAGAAGTGCAACAGTGATTTAGACTGAACTAAGCCTTACACTAAATGAATTCAGAAGTTCCATGAGTTTAGTTTACCAAAAGAAAATCAAGCAGTGATTTCATTAGAGTCAATGAGTATATTAATTGAAACAAACCATCGGGTGTTTAAAAGGCTCTTTAATCTAGTGGAGAAGAGTAAAAGCAGAACCTATAACTCTTAGCTAACACTAGACAAATTCAAATAGAATTAAGTCATCATTTTTTAACACTGTAATATAATAATGAATCATCTCTTACAGTTTTGAAATTTAGGTTGCTTACCCTTCTGAAAGAGTATAACAGGTTATGAGTTGTTAAGCTCTATGCCTGTAATAATCTAGGGGTTGTGCTACCTTGCCAGCTTGAACTAAATGATCTAATGGTCTTTTCTAACACAAAATCAATTACTTTGTGGAAGTGTCAAAACAGTCACATTTAATCAAAGTGTAATTTATCCTTGTCAAAACTTAGGTTCATTCTAAAGTCACCTGTGTGATATGGGTTAAATCTGGAAAAAAAAAAGCAGGTAATCAGTATCCCCATGTTCCAGTAGCCACATTTTATGGCGCATCCTCTGACAGAAGCTGAACACTGACCAGCCATCTATTGTAAGATAAAACATTCTCTATATGTATTCTAGCCTTCCCAATTGCTCACTCGGAACGTGCTAATATAAGTTTTACAGTTTTCACAGAATCGTAGAATGGTTTGGGTTGGAAAGGATCTTAAAGATCACCTAGTTCCAACCCTCCTGCCATGAGCATGGACACCTACCATGAGACCAGGTAGCTCAAAGCCCCATCCATCCTGACCTTGAACACTTCCAGGGATGGGGCATCCACAACCTCGCTGGGCAACCTGTTCCAGTGACTCACCACCCTCACAGTAAACAATTTTTTCCTAATATCTAATCTAAATCTACCCTCTTTCAGTTTAAATTTCTTATTCCAATTTAGCTGGTCTAATTACATTTCAGTGAAAGTACCATGTTATTCCTTTTACCCTCTACCCTCTCTCCACTACAAGAAAGTGCCTGTACAGAGGCGAACACTGCTTTACACTGCACTGAGTTCAGCAGCGCGCAGACAGCCACAGTCCCTTCTCCTCTGGCATGTAGGGGCTCGGGGCACATATTAAGGCTCAGCCCTTCATTCTGCAAATGAGTGGGGAGCAGCTGATCGCTTAGAGACATAGAGCAAGGCTGGGTGAACAATGGATTTCTGCTTGGAGAATGAACATAAAAACCTGACCAAGCAAAATAAAAAAGTCAACTTGACAGTAGCAGATAGGAACACATTTGTTTTCTCCTCAAAAATATGGAAAAGCAAAGCTACTTTCATTTGGGGGCAAAAGAAAATATTTCATTTTCTCTGACAAGAAACATTTTATTTTTACCACAGGTGTTGCAAAAGCAACAAACCAATGTAATGAAGAGCTAGAGCTAGGCACAAAACCAAGGAGATGTCTGGTTTTTAGTACAGAAACCCTGGGTTTATAACCACCACCTCATTACATGCACGAGCCTACTTAACCACTCTCCACCTGAGATCTGAACTCACTAACCGCTCCTTGCAGAATGCCTGCAACACAAAGCCCTTGGTAATTCTGCTGGGATGCTCTGCAACTTTTCCTGTTTAAGCTATTCCAATCTGAAATATTCATCAGGACAACAAGAGAAAAGCATTCTGTATCTTAAGGTTTATAATATGCAGAGTCAAGGAGCCTGGCAAAAGCATGTTTCACTTAACATATAAGATCTAACTGATTGGCTATTGCTTACAGGAGTTTCTACACCACTCAACAACCATTTCCAAAAACCTGTTGCAAAGGCAGTTTGAAGTATTTTACTTGTGTCTTTCTTTCCCAAGAAAAAATTAAATAAACTACTACCTAATGCTTTAAGATGTCCTATGATAATATCACGCAGTGGTAAAGTCATTGTTCCACCTCATTTTAGGAAAATGACACCCCCAAATGGCTGTAGAGGCCATGGGACTTGTTTCTAACCAGCAGGTCCCTTCCTACCCCAGTGACAGCTACCCACTGTAGCTGTCTTCTAACACTTTTCCTGAGCAAAGTGGCTGGTTGAGTGACCACTCATTCATCTCCTATTGAATGCAGAGAAGAAAGTATCTACTGCTCTGCAGTACACGTTGATATATCAGGAATGCTATCTTTTCCAATGCAATATTTCAAACTATTTCTGTTTCTCGACTACAGAATCATTCAGCTCTATAACATCACAGCACAGCATTGTTTTTATGAATTATTGGTCTCTCCTGAACACCAAAATGCTGAAGTTTTCATTTTCCTCTGCCTGTATACACCTGCAATTGGAACATAACGTACTGACTCTGCATGCATATTTTCAGTTCTCCGAGCATAAAAAAGTGGCAGCATGCAGCAAACCAAGCTTTGCTTTGTCCACCTGTAGCTGAAGTACATTGTTGATTAGACCCCATGTTCCTCTTCAGGAGGGGCTTTACAATCTTCAGAACCCTATGGTGGCATAGCTGTACCCACACTTGGCTGCAAACAGCCTTATCTCCCAATAGGAGCTATTATTAAAGTAGACAAGGGCTAGCCCAAATGGATTTGATTCATGGTGACCTTTTTAGTGACAGCATGTTCAACGAGGGCTTTCTCAGAGGAGTGAAAGAACAGATGGGCAGCCAAGGCTAACAACTCTGTTCACTTTACTGCATGGGATCTTTTTTTTCCACTGTGCTCCCCAGATGGATTTTCCTGCTTTATTTTTTGCCTGCAGTTTTAGCACATTTCTAAGGCGTTATTTACACATGTATTCTTATGGCACAAGCCCTAATAGCATCAACATCACTGTTCATCTGAAGTCCATTTAAAGCATGTTTGGCTCTTCCAAGGAACGGTGTTACACGAGACTTTATACGCCTTTCCTCGGTTCACTTCAGCTTAGAGCTCTGGCTCTTTACAAAGCCTCCTTTGTATCCTGTAGCAATGTGTTTCTAGAGTTTTGCCCTAAATCAAAAGGTTCTGCATACAGGTCTTAGTGCTCACTGCAGGAGTAACCTTCTGTCATTTCTGATTGTGAAATGCATTGGGTGCCAATGATAACTAATACAGCAGTCTGAGGAAACCATGTTTTCCAAACAGATTGCTGAAAACATACAGATGTTTGTACACCTTCTCTTTCTCTCCCTGGACACTTGCCAGGCCTCTATCGCTACATCAAGAATAATTAAAACAAACAAACAAAAAAAACAACCACACCAAAACCAAACATTGGGCATCAAGCACTACTTATTGGACATCTCCAACTACAGTACTGAAAATATTCCTCTTTTTACATACATAGTTATTAAGGATGTATGAATTTGGAAAACATTTTATTGGGGGGGTGGGGGGGTCCGCACCCCTACAGGGAACAGCAACTGTACCCACTCTACGGATTACTTACCCTAGGCCTTCCAGAGCAACAGGCATATCATACTCTGCTGCAGGACACAGGTCATGAAAGAATTGAGCGAATTCAGCTGTGCATGCTAAAAACTTCCTTTTTTTCTTTTTTTTCTCCAGGATGAAGCCCTCAAACATTTCTTCAAATTCCCTCATTCCTCCAGCAATTACCCTCTCCTGGTGAAAAGGGTTTACCATTATTTTATTATTACAAACACCTTTTCATGCTGAGCCTTTTATATATTTTCACATTGTTTTCACATTGTTTTTGTTCACCCATACTTTTATTTACCACATTCCTTTAGGATATTATGTTCAGAAGCCTTTGCCCTGAAGTGTATCCATCTTTTTTTGGCCACCTCTATTTTCTCTACCTGTTTTAATGTTTGTCTTTGGCCTCACTGTGGCTTATGTGTTAGTGCTCCACTCAAAAGAAAAAAAAAATCCCATTTGATATCAGATTAATATTATAATATTATCCATTGCCTTTATCAGGAATTATTTTAATCTAGCAGTGGTGTCATTATACTTGGGTATGTTTTGAGGTCTTGTAAACTCTTGCAAACTGATACAATTCCACTACAAGTCTCGTCTCTTCTCAAACTGTGCGCTTTTTTTTTTTTGGTCTTCCAGAATGCGCCATATGATGATCATCTCCACGTGCTTTTTGGGGATACCAACATTGTTATGTATGTTTTCTTGCATCCTTACAGTATTTTGGATACTCCGTCATGACTACAGAGTCAGATGGCAGCATCTGCACTCCACATATATATGTCTAAACCTGCTTCTTTCAGAGCAAAAAGTCACTTTTGTCAAGTGTTAATCCTGGGCTACGCAGCAGCCTCTTTTTTGATACTTCAGTTCCACATGTTGCCCATGAACTGATCACAAAGCAGGGAAATAGTCTTAATAAAAACAAAAAAAAAAAAAAAAAAAAAGGAAAACAAGGAAAGAGAGAAAATGCCTCTTCAGCCACATCACGTGCAAATAAGTCTGTATTCTTTTTTCTTGTCTTTTCTGTTAAAAAATAAAAAACTCAAATACTTCATTCTTACATCATCCCCATCTCCTTTTTTTCTTCCAAATGCTTTTTCTCATTTGATAATATTCTTTTTAATTTGAGAAGCTAGCATTCCACACTATATTCACAATGATTGTACATGATGGATTTGCAAAGTGGCATAATGAGGTTCTGATTTGTTCTCTGTTCCTTTCACAATAATTCATAATATTCCATCTGATTTTTGGCTGCCACTGAACACTGCTCTCCTGTTTCCATAAGGCTATCTATTACCACTCAGAATGAGATTTAGGGTTGTAATAGTCAACGCACAAACCATCCAAGAATATGTAAAGTTAGGACCATTCTTTGTCCGTCATCCCATGTCCCCCCCCTCCCCCTTAAGGGCATCATTATCTATTAATCTACATTGAATTTAATCAGCTGTTTTATCATAGCGTTCCTGGATTGCTTTGCAGCTCTTTATCATCATAGATAGTATCATCAGCAAACTTTGCTGCCTCAGTATTCATTCTTTTTCTGATCATTTACAAATATGCTAAAAAGCACACTGCAGCACAGAATAGTAGACTTCATTGGCAAATTCCTTCCACTGTGACAAACAATGTTTTATCCATGCCCTCCTTTTCCCTAGTTTATAATCCACTATTAGTCCATATGAGAACCTTCCCTGTTATCCCATGGTCTCTTAGCAGATTTTGGTGAGAAATCTTGATAAACTGTTTTTGGAAATATGTTTACTGAATCCAGAGAACACTGACAGACTTGAATTTTTTTTATTTTTTTTTTTTTTTAAACAAAAGATGAAGGCTTATCCCAAGTATGTTTTCCATTTGTCCATCTAACACTGATATTCTTCAGGAAAGTTTGTTCCAGCTTACCTGACACCAAATTTACTGACATGTAGTTCCCTAGATGTTCCCTGGAGATAATGTTTTAAAAACTGGCATCACATTAGCCATCTTTGGTACCAAGACAGATTTAAATGACTGGTCATGTATCTCAGTAATTCAGCTGTTTCACCTCCAAGTTTCTTTAGAGCTCCTGAGTGAATGTCATCTCTGTCTGGAGATTTATTCTTGTCCTTTTCATCCATTTGCTCAGAGACCTCATCCAACAATGACTAAATTTGAGAAAGATCCTCCAAAATTTTTCCGCATCAAAAAGGACTACCATCTGGAAAGCCTCACCAGGTTCTTCTTGAGTGTACACACGTATATGAGAGAGTTTAATTTTTCAGCTATATTGTCTCCTATTTCATATGTTGATCACCTCTTGGACTTACAGGTCTCCAGCAAGCTTACTTTTTGAACACACCAGGAAAAGTGATTTGTTATTCCTGTCTATGCTTCTTGCAAGTTATTTCTTCAGTTCTTTTCTGAACACTTTTTTTTTTTTAACTGCCTTTCTATTCTCATTTAGATACAATCTCAACATTTTTAAGGAATTCATCGCATTTTCAGAAATCTTATTTACCCATGGCATTTTTACTCATGTCCTTTACCCACAGCATCCTTCTCATCCTTCTTTTGGTATTTGAAGGCTTACCCCCACAACACACACAGGCAATATGCATTTGCTCTGAGTTGTCAGTATGTTTGGGGGTTTTTTAATGACAATTATTCCAACTTGAGAAGTTTTGCTTCTGCCTATACGTTCAGACTCTCTTTAACAAAACTCCTCGCATTTAGTTTGCTATTTCATCTTGACAATTTTAATTTAAATATAAGCTTTATTTACCATATAGCATGAGTCTTATTCTAGAATAATTTAATTAAACAGTATTAAACACCTTAAACCAGCCACTTTGCTTTCTTCCTATTGTCATTCTCTTTTTTCGCCCTCCAATGCCCTGCAGTTAAAGTAAAACACTGTTGATACTTCTTTTCATGTTTTCCACACATTCCAGTACTAGCAAGGCTCTCAGTTACCCCATTCTTCCCACAAAGAAGTATTCTTTGTACATTTTACTTTTGGTACAAGTCCTATTTGAAATCAGGGTACAGAAATATGATAGGGGTTTGCTTCTTTCAGTCTCAGTTTAGTACTGCGTACCCTACATGTGTGCAGAAGTTACAGCTGGCTCTTTTGAGAGTTTCTTCCGTAGTCCCAGTTATCCACAGTGGCTAGCACTGTCCTCATGAAACAGGGTCACAGCCTCACACCTTGGAGGGAAAAAAGGCACTCAAGCCACACAGACATTCAGCAAGCATCTACCAGAGGCCATCAAGTAAGGGAACTAGAACCTACCTTTTTTTAACATCTAAATTTTTTTGCCAGGCAAATCTGGGAAATTTATTCCCCACTCATTACCACCTTCAGGTCCACAAGAGCTTAATTCACATGGCCCTACTGAATAGCTTCTCTGTTCAACTCTTGCACTGCTGTTATCTCCAGCTGCACTTGCCAGTTCGGTACTCTCTACAAGTCTTCATATCTATCGACCAATTAGCAATCATTAAATTGAAGTATTTTGGGGTGCTCTTGCCAGCAAAAGGCAAGGCAGAAGAAAAAAAACTAGGCAAAGAGAAACAAATTATTTGCAAATACAGCATGGCAAAGTGGCAGAAGCCTAACTTGTAAGTTCCAGACACTTGGCAAACAACTAACTTCAGTTATTTTTAAGACTATCCTTGATTCTGGTGTCCTAAGTTTCAAGGCGATTTTGAAAATTGGAAGGGATTCTGAACTGATTTACAGTGATGGAAAACCTGCTTTGCAGCAAAAGACAAAAAAACCAAAACAAAACCACTCACTCATGCATCCTAGATATGATTAAGAGGTGAGCTAGAGGTGAGCCAGTTACAGTCAAAGCACTTCTACTAGGATAACTTTTTATTATAAAGTCCCCTATGATTAGTAAAACATAAAGTCCAATAGCATTAGATAAAAAAGGGTTAAAAATCCATGGAGATTTTACTTAATCACTGAATCAGCTGACCCACAGATCCAGGAACAGGCTCTCTGTGTAATCATGCCTAATTCAGCATTTCGGCACTATGCCATTCTCAAAGCCCCAGACTAGAAACATCTTGTCCTTGTCCTACAAATTCCTAAATCCATAAATTCTCAAGTTCCTGAAAAAGTCCCCACAAACTCCATCTGAGTCCTGGTACCACCACCTTGGTGGATTTGCAGTGCACATCTAAACTCCACAGAACCTAAGAAATAAACGGTTAACACCCGTCAGATCCAAATTACTCACTATGTTCAGAACACGTGTAAGTTTTCACAAAAAAAACATAAAAAGGTGGGTGAACTTCCTTCACACATCACTCACGTGCTGAATCTCAGAATATTGAGAGCTGAAGGAATCAGCCCGTGGGGTACACTGGTATTGACCTGCCTCCAACTGAAATTCGTGCCACTGCTGACAACCCTTTGAGTCCAGCAGTTCAGCCAGTGTTCAGTCTGCCTCACTGTCCACTTACCCAGTCTGCACCCAAGCTGTGCTCACAGCATCCAGGAGGCCCTTCTCTTTCTGGTTTAGAGATGACTCTCCCACCTCTCTGGACTTGGAGCTTCTTGTTGAAACTGTTCTTTCTCTTCATAAACACATTTGCACTGTGCAAAATGAAACATTTGGGACTGCAGCACTACTCAGATTAGTCAAAGTCTGTATTTAATTCTGGAGCACAGGCACAATTGCTATAATTACATATTTTTAAATATACTGTTGGGATTTTTTGTTGTAAATGAATATTTCTCTATAATACAGAACAAAAGAAATGACCATGTAGTCATATACATATTAAACAAAAACTCTTGTGGAGCAACAGAGGCATAACTTGGTCTTGCCCCTGCCTCAGTTAATAGTACAATAGCATACACAATATGTAATATCTTTACCAAGAGACATTATGAAGTTTCAAGGCACAAGTAACATAGAGGACAATGATTATGTCACCTTTGAAGCAGCAGCTAATCTGGGTTCAGTTCAGCATTCCCAAGTAGTTCAATAAACAAAAAACCAAACAAACGAGCACATGGCAGACGAGCAACGAGCTCTTCTGGTCACAACTCCAAGACAGAGATGGTTAAGGTAACGGCAATTAGACTGCAATAAAGGATTATGCTTATCCCTGAAGTGTACTACGGTAAGGATACAAGATAATGAAATAGCAGGGTCTTCATTATCCTTCAGTGGATACCTGGAAAACACACACAATAGGCTCATAAAGACTCAGAATTCAATTGATGATGTTAGAGCCAATATGTCTTTTGGGACAAAAGGGAAGAGAGGAGCATCTCTATGAAACCTTCAGCTGTATATCACAACAAGGGGAGATCAAAAGCATTGCTAGCTGAGGATAGCTGCCTGTGGAAGAAAAAGACACGGAGAACTCAAAGGACTAGACTTACTTGTGAATATGAAACAGAACTGAGAAGGAGGTTTGATGCCCTAGAGAATAAAAGTAAAAAATAAGGGTAGCAAGAAGGAAGAAAATGGATGCTAGCTCTAAAATAAGACAATGAGAATACCAGGCACTGGAAACAGAAGGGGAACCAAGTCAGTACAGAGAAACACTGAAAGAAAACAGAAGGGACGTTCAGAGTCCCAGACAGAATTAAAAATGGCACACAGAAGAAAGGGCTGGAGATTCGCAGCACCACATGGAGAGGCAGGTCTGTGCGACTGCAGCCTCCTTGTTACTGACTGTTAGTCTGGTCATGGAAGGGGATCAAAAAAACAAAATGGTATCATGTCTGTTAGGTGCAACTGGCAGGTGGATCTGCAACCGAGAAGCATCACAAGGAACCTGGAAAACAATTACAAACCCCCAAAACCAATACTGCCCTATTCCCACTGGAAAAAAAAAAAAAATCTATCAAGGACTAACTGCTTTGGGGAATACTTGCAAACAAGTAGATATTTGTATGAACTTCTGGGACATCAAATCTCCAGAGAAGGAGTAAAAAAACCTAATAAGAGAATAAACTAACCAATAGCTAAATGATGAGTGGTATAAGGAAGCTTCTGCAATGTTTGACTGTTGAGATGCACTTATTGAAGGAAGTCACTTTTCAAGAGATAAATTTGACTTGAATGCCAAGGGAATTGCTACCTGGGATCAAAGCCGACACAACTGATAAGAACAGTTTTAAACTGAGAAATGACAGATCTCCAACACTAGTGGAAAGACAAAATATAGGGTAAATGAGAATTCAGACATGATTAAAAAACCCTATGGTAGCAGGAGAACATATGGCAAATAAAAAGAATTAAGACTGTGAACAGCAATCAGGTAACAGGAGATGACATGCCCGAGTCTGCTCTATATAAGCAACAGAGTAAGAAACAACTCTAATGTGTAAACAACTCTCAGGAGCTTTCTCAACACAATGGAAGATCTTGCAACACATTTATAGGATGTGAAAATGAATGTTAAGGAGAAAACAGAAGCTTGATAACATAGAATTGAAAACTGGAGTATAGATATAGAAGGACAGATACCATTTAGGAAAGATAATATTAAAGATGAGAGCAGTGGGATATGCAACAAGCTATAAGGCATTATGAAGGAAAGGACTTTTTTTGATAAAAGTCCATTTTTTAAAAGATAAAGAGTTTCTGCTGGAATCACGGTGAAAGCTTATAAGAGGTCCATGGTCAGATATAAACATGGATAAAGATCACTGTAACATCACTGGAAAGAGAAATACTATTAGCTATTGTGACAGGAGACAAACTTCCTGACAAAGATTAGAACTGACTATAGACAGTAGTAACAGCTAAGGATATGGGCAGAGGCAACCCACTGTTGGATGTTACAGCCAACAAACCTGCGTAACAAATAACCAGAGCTAACAAAAATTTACATTGTTTAAATTTGATTTTGTCATGTAATGAAGATTTAAATAATCACTGAAAGTTGAGTTAGCATAAATTAAATCAAAGGGCTAAAATAATAGTTTCATAACTCAATTATCAACTTCAAAAGGGTAAACTTCAGTAAACCTAGGGACCTCCTTAGGGAACTCAAATGAACTGAGGAATTCGGAGACTAGAATGTCTTCAAGTCAAACATAGTAGGATAACTAGGAATCTGTATTCCAGACATCTAGAGGGGACTTTAGATCTGATTAAATTAAGAACCATCACAAAGTAGGCTAATAGCTACAACAAAGAGCCAAAAAATGCAGCAAGGATTATCAGGGTCATCTAACCTTGACAACAACATGGAAATTGAACGGGACTTGCCAAGTTTTTTCCTGGCATAGTACAGCAAAGCAAAGCCGGGGGGGGGGGGGGGGGGGGGGGGGGGGAGGCCAGATCATGATTTGCTGAGTTTGAACAAAGACCAATGACAGTCTAAATTGGGCCAGAAGCTGAATTAGTATTTTGCATCTGTTTTCAAACAGATTTTGACGAGTGACTATCAAAATCGGCATGGATATCAACAGGAATACAGAACAGAAATTATCACAAGTGATGTAAAAGTACCAAAAATTCAAAGCACTATGTACTCTTAACTGGGAAAGAGTAAAACTTCTTCACAGCAACACCAACAGTTATAACAAGGAGACTGCAACCTCCCCCCTCATATCCTCATCAGAGGACAATATTGTTGACAATACACAAGAAAAGGCTGGAAAAAGCCTCAAAAGGATGAGCTTTGACTTGTAAGGCAACACAGTTTCTCAGGTCCTTGCCTTTGCATGAAGGTAGTTCTGGCAGCTTTTTTTGCCATCCATAAACTCAGAGGAACAGAACAGGACATGCCAGTCCGCACTAGCTGTGGCTTTCCACCACCACATGGAAATAAGGGTGTGCAAATCCTAGGGATCTTGAGAATTCAGCAACTTTCAGAATCACCTTTCACTCAAATCATGTGCTTTGATCTATGCATCCTTCAAACCTAACTCATGCTGCCGAGAAATTAATTCACTACAATCTGTACTATCACTTAGCAGTAATCTTCAGGCAGCTCTTTAAAGTAGCACACCCCTTCCAACAAACACAATACATAAAAGAACCAAAGGTCTGAAACCATGAACAAGAATATGCCCTAACCTAATGACAGGACAAACTGAGGAAATCTGCAAGAATTTCAGGAGGCCGCATTCCCTAAACACTCCATTCCACCAGTGGTCCAACAAAGTGCTGACAGGCCTCAACACTGGTGGCATCTCAATACACTCAAGGCGCAATTAACCAGAGGCTTAAGCAGCAGAACCAAGCACAGGAGTTTCCTCAATGATGAAAACAGCTTCCAGAGGACAAAAAGAGAGACAGGAAAAAATCTCCTTTTTCCACTTCATCAGGTCATGGCAGACAGATCCATTCTTAGGAAGTCTCTAAGCTAAGAACATCCGGGTTTCAACCTTTCAGGTAGGTCCTGGAACCAGTATGATGTCACACAAAGTCACCAAATTTAAGCTAACCTCAATATATTCATCCAAATGGCAATTACATATCCTTGTTGCAGTGCTGACATTGGCATACTCTGCAGTGCAGACAGTGAACAGGCTGTGCCACAGCAGGGTCCTCATTTCAGATGAAGTGGCTCTCTAAGTACCTCTTCAGCATATCTGAATGGCAATTTGTGCAATTCTGAGTATTTCTACGAAAAGTTAAGCTATTTCACCTTCTCTGTTACTGCAGAACTCCAACCAGACCTGGCACTCCTTTGCAAGCCTGGAAATCTGTGTTAAGGATTCATGAAGTGGGTATCTTGATGAAGAATTCTGGTTTATAACAGAGGTCGTAATTAGGCGCATAAACTAGCCTGTAAACAAAATTGCAACTCCTTGTATATATAGCCTATGTAATGAGCTCAGATTTCATGCCTTATTGCACAAATAACACTTTTATTACAATAAAACAGTGTAATAATACTTCTTTCGAAAAGTATTCTTATTACCGTAAGCATTTTACTTTTGCGTCATGGAACACAGTGAAGCAATTGAAGCTACAGGCAACAAATACCTGAATAAGTATTTTGTAAATACCGTCAATACCATTTTGCCAAATATCATCACCTTTCCTGATTTGGAAAGTGATCCCACTAAACTCACACATTGGTTCTTTCCATTATAATCACATTCAAAGCATTATGAACAGAAGTTGCTGACACTCATGATTGCTTGTTTATTCAAGAGATTTTACATTTACTGCATTCTATAAAAGTATAAATATATTTATCAGTATCTTGGGTTGTATACAGGCTATATCATCCTGTTTTAGCAGAATTCAACAAACATTTCATTTTCTGAACACATCTTAATCAGTTTTACAATATGCAAGACAATGGAGTAGACCCCAAGTGGGCTTGCACTATTTCTTTTGGCTACATTCCCAATGAAATCAACAGGGATTTTTGATTAAGTAAAGAGTGCTTGGTAATAAAAGCATAGCACAGAACATTCAATGAAGGTAAAGTACGCTTCTATCTTCATTCTCTGGAACCGAGCTCTCTAATTTTATATTGCAACGCAATCTCTGCTAAACAAGTCCTGGTACTCTGAAGCTCCTCATTCTTATCCTGTACTAGAACTCCGAATTCTCACAAAATCTGCTCAGTAAGTACACACAATATTTATGAAATGTTTCCTTAACTCATATTTCTTTTACAAAGTAGTCCACAGGAAGCTTTACATTTCAACACATGGAATATATAGCAGCGAAAGAATGTCACATATTTGATTTTTATGCATGATGGATATGTTACAAATGACTTAGAATGAATTTTTATTTTAGATCTTGATACTGCCAAGATGAGAAAAACAAAAACAGACAAAATAGGCACATTGGTCAGCAATAAATATTTATTTCAGCTATATTTTATCCTCAGAAAGAGAATGCCCATTTCTGCAGTCTGTTTTCAGAAAGACTTTTATATCTGTGTCATCAGTTAGAATAACACAAAAAGTACATTTTCTGATCCCACTTAGAGAGGTCACTCCAGCCCTAGATACAGAAGCGAAAGGTGGCCCGCTGGAAAGTGGGAAGTCCTGCATACCTGCCTTGTCCTCAGCCACACATCCATACAATCCACCTCGTTCAAGTGTCAACATAGCTGTAATGCAAGTCAGGTCAGGATCTGATCTCACCTTTTTTCCTCACAGGTTACTCTTCCCTCAGGTTGCTACACAGATTCAGCTCACAGTACAGCTACATGAAAACTTTTGCCAGCACAAGGGATGGGACAGAAAAGTATGCAAGAGAAGGCTGGGATGGAAGAGACAAAACCACATCTAGCATCAGCAGCATGTACTTCAGACATCTAAGAGTGATTATAGATACTTCTCACTCTAAGATACTCCACGACACTTTTCATAACCACACCATTAGATTCCCGTCTCAGTAATTACTGTATTAATAGCTATTTAATCTTTAGTTCATGCGATCAAAAAAAGTTACCAGATTCTTATCACACACAGAGTAGTTTTGTACCGCCAAAGACAATAAAGCAATTTCAGCACTTCTCTCAAAGCACAAGGAGTCATTCAGTAACTGCAGACTATGGCGAGATGTGCTAGACTCACACATAGCCTATCCTCCACCCTTCTGCAGGTAACAGAATTGTCTCTGGGGGACCTTCCTGGCTTGTGTGTGCAATTACAGCCTGCTGACCAACCAAACCAGCCCCAAGTGCTGAATCCATTGGCATCAGGACTGACACACACAGAACTGGCTTTCTGAGTATGCGTGTGTGCGCACATACATTTACATACATTACAAAATAACAGTTATGTAGCAATGTGTAACTGCTGTATTTGTACAGTACCTCTGTATTTGCCTTACATGTGTATTTAAGGAATTATGTTCTCCTTATCAACACAATTTTATTATATAAAAGGATCTGTTGCATGCATATGTGTGTATATACAAGATACATATATATGCACTATATATCTATACAACATTTCTGCACAGAGGTCTTTAGATCATATATATGTATACACCCCTGTATTTTTCTCCAAAATGTTACCCAAACATCCCATAATTTAGCAGAGAATAAAAATCTTATCCAAAGTTTTTAAATCTCCAGTACAGTACAATTCTGTTGTGAAAAAATAGCTCTGAAATGTTGATCTGTAATACCATAACACTTTTATCTAATTTACTTTCCATAGAGCATAACTTATTGCCTAGAAAGAAATTACTACTTTAATGACTACTACATTTGATATGATTTTAACTAAACAGATCACCAGTTTCAGACTAGAATTAGGATTATTCTATTACGTGCCCTAAACCTAGTACGGGAGTGAACTTATACACACTGATATTTTGCCTAGCTTTCAAGGATGCAAGTTAAACCAACAGCCCAGGTAAGCCCTATAATTCAGTAACTATCTTTAGACTAGCAACTACCATAAGCAAAACCTGCCAAGAAACTCCTTATTTAAATCCATGCACATGTAAGCTCAGAAAAATAACATGCTACAGGTGGAAACAGGCTGCATAAAATGGCTCGAGAATTTACTTGAACATCTGCATCCCCTTTCACCCCCACTTAGAGAATTATTTTATTTGGCTTCCTCGGGTAGAAACAGCAAAAGCCAGCGTAAAACCTTGCTACCTCCACACACACACACACACACCCCAACCAGTCTAAAATCCTTTGTTCTGGCAGCTGTGTATCTTAAGACCCAGGACAGCAGGCTTCATATAATTTAATTACAGGTGGGTAACTGGAATAACTCTGTAGGACAGGAAGCTATGTGACTCCCCAGTGACAGAACAGCAGAAGACAAAATGACTTCAAATACAACACAAATTTCACTTCAGTTGCCAATACAGAGTTTACACTCTACAACACCATAAGCAAACCACCCCATCCCAAGTCTGGCTGCAGAGGCTGTTGATCACAGCAGGTAATTCTGCAGTTACCCTATAGGAAGTACGTCAGGCTCGGCCAATTTGGCAATACCTACCTTACCTCAACTGTCTCTAAACTGTCTTCCTCATTCAAGGCTGAGATTCCCATCTCTTTCTCACTGGACCACACTGAATTAGCTACCTCTTGCAGCTGATCATTTTAGTGAAGACTGATAACAAAAAACCCATTAATGGCATCTGCCTCCTGGGTGTTATTTGTCCAAAGTAACCAGATTTGTCCCCTCCACAGAATGACAATTTCCTTGACTTTCCTCTTAATGCTAAAGCACACAGACAATTATTTCTTGCTACTTGTGCAACTTGTTTCCTATTTTGTGCCATTATCTTCCTGGTTTTGCTGTGCTTCTCAGAGTAACCTGATCTCTTCTCTTCCTCTCTGCACCCTTCTTTCACCTGAAGTAAATGAAGAACTCCTGACTTTAAAAAGCTGCTATCTTACTATGTTCCTTATCTTTCATGCAAAATGGAAAATTATGTACGTCCTTACTACTCATGTATTTAAGGAATTTCTGCCCCCCTTTGGCTCCCTTATCTCTCAGACGAGTTTCCTGGAAAATTGTATCTTCCAGATGTTTGAGTTTACTGAAGTCTACTTCCGTAAAATCCACCATTTCTCTTTTGCCAGTAGTACTCCTAGGCTACCACTTTCTCATCACTGTTATCCATCTTACTTTCTGCCTGAACAGTCTCAGTTCACTCCCAAAACCAAAAATCAAATCTAGAATACTTTCATCTCTAGTTACTGGGGTTTTTTTCCATAATTTGTATCAAAAACGCCACCAGTGCATTTCAAGGACCTGTTGAATAATCTGTGTCCTGCCTTATTCTTTTCCCAACATATTCTCTTCCCAGAATATGAGAATACACCTCTGATATTTGGACGACTCCTTCCCCAGACAAAACTCCCTATTAACTTCTCTATCATGTCACATCACCTCTCTTCTATTTCAACTAGATCATAATTTTGATCATGTATTAAGACTTCACATTTCCTCCTGCTTATTCCTTCTTACCGTCATCATAGATGAGGTCCATCAGACTGAGCCAACCGTCTACATAGACTTGAATAACCCTGTACCTCCTAGTTTTTGTCCTGGTCCAAGACCGTTATATATGCAGTTAGGATTTTTATCTTCCTTCTCTTCTATAGAAAACCCTCTTCTTACTAGGTTAGTGAACTGGTAAGTTCAATGGTAACAACACACTTTTTCCATTTTTCTTTAGGAGTACTCTACCCTATGGTCACAAAATTGTCCATTCTGTGACAACACGCTTATCTCCAGGATATCCGTATCTGTGTGAACCTTAACTGGAAAACCTGATCCACTCACCCCGCTCTTAAACGCCAGCAGATACTTTTGATCCATTCAGGATCATTTCTAGCAGTGTCCACATGGGTGGGCAATGCTGGGTGGCCTCCACAAGCCCCAGAAATTTAAGTATCATATCAGATTTGAGATCCAAAGAGGCAACACATGCCCTAGACTGTCATGTGAACAGATTGTCTCCTGAGACTGATGGAGAGAGCAATCGTATATCGATTCCTCCTAGGAGCAGTGGTGATGAATCTGACTACCCATTGCCTACATAAGCTCTCCTTTTCAGCCATGGGTGGTGGATCTTCATTTGCTGCTAGGATGGTGGACTTGTTTCTGATTTCAACTTCCTCATTTAGCATACTATTGATTTTCTTATCATCACTGATGCTTCTCAGCTGACCGCTTTCCCCTGCAGATCACCTATTTGTTTTCCAAGAGATTTCCTGAGGATACACTTTCTACAAAGCACCTCCTCTCCTTACCAATCTTTACTGGAAAGAAAACGTAGCAGACATCTCCCATTCACTTCAGAAATAGAGTGGAGTTTTTGGCCTCTTTCCAAAGGACCCTCTGCTACACACAAAACAAGGCCTGGGAGCCAATAAAACACTGGTTCACCATACAACATTTATCATTTTTTCCTATATAATGTGATACTTGTTAATCCTCCTTAAATTCCATTTTTGCTACCACTATTTTTAAAACCCTCCCATGAGGTCATATCTTACTTGTTAGACTAGCAGCAGAAACAACTGGATTCAGCCTTCAGCTGCTTCATATCTGGTTAGCCTATTTATCATCAGACCTTTGGATATCATCAGAGCTTTCATCTCATCTGACAAGACTGAGTACACCCAGGAAGCCTTACTAAACAGCCCAAGAATACATGTGGCATAAAAAAAACGAAAAACAAACAAACAAACAAAACCCACGCACCCACAACACCAACCACCAAGAACACCACCAAAATTTATCTTTTTTTTTTTGTTTTTTGAAACCACGACTTTTCTTCTTTGCTGTCCTGTGTTTCTCACTCTCCTAGTTATTTGCCTGATGATCTTTTCAAACCTTTCTAACCAAACTGGAGTCTTACAACCATTAGACAGCCATTAGGAAATGGTTCCAGTGGAGGTTTTAACCTTGAAAGGTACTAACAAAAGAACCCAATGTGGCATTTTGGACAATGTGCATTTTGGTTCTATATTAAGTTATGAATTAATGATTCTGTGGACAGACTGCTTTGGCTATGAGAATGTCAGCTGTTTATACTGTGTCTGCTTAAAATACCTCTGAGAGGGTTATGCACTACATAGGACCATAACTGGTCCTTAGAACCAATTGCAGCATCTCTGAAATTATTTGCACACATTAGGCTCAAGGAATAAACAGCCTGAGAAAAAAGCACATAACACATTTCAGATCGCATTTACTCAGAGAAAGCCATTAATCAATCATGATTTGCATGAGCTACTGGTATGCCTATGTAGGAGGCAGATAGATGTCTGGCGATTTTGAACCATGACATAGCCTTGGAAACCCCTTTTCCATTGCACCTATAAGCATACTAATCAATCACTAATAGTTCCTAGTTCTTGAAACAATTATTTAAGCTATAAGCTTAAAATTCAAGCTTTTTCATTTTATCAAGAAGTCTTTAATCATGCAAGGCATATCTTCCTTTTTTTCTTTTAAGCATATGTCTTCTGGTATCTCTTTTCTAAGACTTCTCCAATTCTTTTAGCCTTTATGTACATTGTAATAAATACCTGACCGCCACTGATGGTCAAACCTACGTTAGTTTTCTGACAGCCATCTCGGGTAACCTAGCATTACATATCTTGGCTCAGCTTGGGCATTTACACCTTAATTTAGGTTCATGGATAGCTTCATTTGAATTTTATAACTCAGCTCGAGTTCTGTGCTGCCACAGCCACGCTCATCAGTTACTTAAAGTAACTGGATCCCATTTGTGTCTACACAGCCTGCAACCATACGGTCTTTCAAAGAACGTATGTACTGCAAGCCATGAAAAGCAGACTTATCGCCCTCTCTCCAACTTCAAGAAAAACCCAGCAACCAACTTTTCCCCACTGCCTATTGCAGCTCGGACTTCAGCAGTGCCACATCTCTGTCCGATCACAGCATCATCACTCTGCAGATTTTCCAGCTGGTCAAGAGCCTGACCACCAGGGTTGCTGACTTTAAGGAGCTAAATGCAGACAGCATCTTAGTCAGAGAGATTCCTCATACTCCTAGAAAGTGAAAATACGCCTTAGACTCACCCAACACTCAGTGGCACATTTACTCCTCTTTTTATAAAGCTCAGATTTTCTGTATAAGCCATTGATCTTGTTAGCCTTTTTGTTTGTTTCAAGACCATCCAAGCCCATGCATGCAAGAACCCGTTTTGAAACCCAAGGAGGCCAACACAGCTGGTTTTAACCACGTCAGTGCCAAGTCACATTCAAATGGATTTCCTTCTCCATGCACAAAAGCAGCTATTTTTAAAAACTGTAAAACCGCACACATATGGGAATGCTTACAGTACTAGTAATCCCTATATAGTACAAGTTGTCATCACTAGTAGACATTCCCCCCTCCTCGACCATAGGCCCAAAGAACACAACTTCTTTTTGAAGCAGCTCTGGTTTACTTGTGCTTAATTTCAGATTTTTGGCCATACACTTATCACAGATTATTAGTAATGTTTCAGTTCTGGAAGCTTCTACTACGCAACACAAAGTCATCGTACTCTGCTATAAATACAGAGACCTGTATGCCATACTGTATTCTTTATTATCTTACCTCTTTCAGCTCCTGCTGAAGAAACAAACTACAAATAGAGGAGTCAGCAATAGTGAACACCCATGCTTCTTGATACATTTCTTCAATAACCTCCAACAACTCTTTCTTCTCTGATGGGGGTACTTCATCAGATAGCTACTGAATGGTTCAGTCTTCTTCATAAAACAGCTTATGCTACACCCATCCGTTACATCTATCTCGGCTTTTTTGTTCTTTTAAAAAATACTACCAATGTCCTGGAGTGAGAGTTTCTCGTTCCCCTTCATGGTCTTTTTCTAGTCCCATTTTTATCGGATCCACAGCTTCATGCTATGCAGCAACACTCCCCTTTCTTGAGTATTTGCTGGTTGTGAGAGTTATTTGGCAAAACCATCAGGGAGCTGTTTCTATTTCAAGGAATTCTGCTAATTTCATCCCATTAAGAAAGTTTCAAGACAAGACTCAACAAATCCCTCCACTGAGCTCCCATTCATTACACCTAGCTGCCATTATGGTTTCTATCCCTAGAGCCAGGAAACTTTGTTCACTGAAAAAACAACAGTGAAAGCATACTGCTTTCATACAATTTGTCTCACCACATCTGCATGAGGAACTTCCATGGATGAAATTTTAGGATGTTTTCCCTATCAATTATTAAGCAGTAATTTACCATATTGGAATCCAAAACAACTCTTATTTCAACCCTTATTTTTGCTTTCCAGCTTTCTTCTTCAAATTTCAGAAGTCAACCCTGCAGGCTCAGTTATCTCAGTTTTGGATAAATGCATGTTTACCAACCACAGCCTAATCAATTTCAATCAGTTAGAAGGATTCACACTGTGCCAGGGAGCAGCGAGGGCCAGCTGCTCCCAAAGGGAAGGCAAGCCCAAAGCTGAGGATGACCCAGTGCAGGCAGTGCCATCACTGACCAGGGAGGGCACAATCCCACAACGCCTGAACATAGTACACAGAGCAGGGTACTTACTGGTAACAGGGCCCTCAGGCAGTCCCAGACAAGGCAAAATGATGAACCAGGTCCAGAGTCCACACAGGCAGTCTAGCC
Source organism: Harpia harpyja (assembly GCF_026419915.1). Lineage (NCBI taxonomy): Eukaryota > Metazoa > Chordata > Aves > Accipitriformes > Accipitridae > Harpia > Harpia harpyja. The sequence goes on along the minus strand of NC_068944.1, from coordinate 6,915,870 downwards.
AGTAGCAGAAGGAAACAGGATTGGAGATGCAGTTACAACACAGGTCCAAAGTCAATCCATAAAACAAGCAATAAAGTACATCTAAAGGCATCCATCCAGGAGGCAAGCTACCTGCAACACAGGTCTGAGGTCCCTCCAGGAGTTAGAGGCACACCTATAACACGACACACCTGAAGTCCTAAGCCTGAGCTGAAATGGGGCTTCTGGGTAAATGGTGCTTCTGGGTCCATGGGCAGGGGTGTGAGCAGAGGCCACAGGTGAGGCTCATTAGAGCTATTAAGGCCTACTGGTGCTCTCAGAGCCCTGATATTTTGTAGTTTCTATTTATTTGCTACATGTTTACTCTTTGGATTCCATTTTTATCACATCTACTAACAGTTTTCCTTGTCCAGAGTCACCATCCCAGTACACTTCACAGCCAAACCTGTGTTATTGATCCCCAGCTGCCTAGACCAGAACTAAAATTTTGGGGTCACTCTTGCAGTTTTATTTGCTGCTTCTGTTTTATATCCTTCTGTTTCTCCAACAACAGAATGACTTTCATATCTGAACACTTGTGACTATCAGCTCTACCCAAATTTATAGGTACGGTTTTTGTGTCCAGGTCATTTTTTTCTTTTTTGTTTTCCACAGAATGACCAAATAACTGAGTTTGGGCTTTTTTCCCTTAATTTTTCATTACTGCTAAAATATTGGCAATAGCTCTTGGACATGTTTTTCTTGGGCCTGGTTTGGAAGGGCACCTCGCAGACCTTTACAAGATCTGGGTAGCCCAGTATCTTTCAAAGGTTGTGATCTGCCATGTGAGCAGAGGTTGGCCGGGCAAGCTGTTTGCCAGAAAAACACTCAATTCCTCCAGCTCCAGTCTTTACATTCACTTATTCTGACAATATTGGAAAATGGGATATTGAGACAAATGAACTATTATGATTTTCCTCAGTCTTTTACCAGACTGACCTTCTTCTGAACTTTTAATGGGCTGCAAACCCAGTAACATGCATATTACAGATGTTTGTTGTAACTCGGGCACAGCACTTGCCCAGTCCCACATCCTAACAACTAGTTTCTTCTAAGGCCTTGTCCTGGTTTCAGCTGGGATAGAGTTAACTGTCTTCCTAGTAGCTGGTACAGTGCTATGTTTTGAGTTCAGAGCGAAGAATGTTGATAACACTGATGTTTTCAGTTGTTGCTCAGTAGTGTTTGGACTAATGTCAGGGATTTTTCAGCTTCTCATGCCCAGCCAGTGAGAAAGCTGGAGGGGCACAAGAAGTTGGCACAGGACACAGCCAGGGCACCTGACCCAAACTGGCCAACGGTGTATTCCATACCATGCGACGTCCCATCCAGTACAGAAACGGGGAAGTGGGGGGCAGGGATTCGCCGCTCGGGGGACTGGCTGGGTGTCGGTCGGCGGGTGGTGAGCAATTGCACTGCGTATCATTTGTACATTCCAATCCTTTCATTATTGCTGTTGTCATTTTATTAGTGTTATCATTATCATTATTAGTTTCTTCTTTTCTGTTCTATTAAACCGTTCTTATCTCAACCCACGGGTTTTGCTTCTTCTCCCGATTTTCTCCCCCATCCCACTGGGTGGGGGGGAGTGAGTGAGCGGCTGCGTGGTGTTTAGTTGCTGGCTGGGGTTAAACCACGACAGGCCTGTAGCTCCTTCATTGGCTTAGTGGTGTAATTTGGTTGCCCTCTGAGTTCAAACTGAAGCTCCTTTCTGGTTAATGGCAGTACGTTTGCCATTTGCTACCACAATTTGCTCCAGTTTGGTCCCACGGGAATACAGATCACCAGTTTGCTCCTTGGAAACTGGATCCCTTTTCAAGCACTTGCACAGGATCCTTCCACTAAGAAGTTGTCTGACATTTATCTATCTGTAAGTTGGCTCTGTTACAAGTCACAGATGATGAGCTCACAATACCTTTGTTTAATTAGGAATAAATGTATAAAGTAAAATGGCATGAATTAATTTCTTTTATCAGAGGCCCAAGTCTCTTACAGACCTTTGCTGTAAACGTTTATGCCAAACTAGCGCTCCCTGTTTAATTTATGACAACTGCCCAACTTCTCTTTCACCTCTCTTTCTCTGCCTCACTCTTAGTTAATTTGGCAAACTTCATGTATCTAATATGCCTTTGACTTGCGCTTAAGTCTCAGGTTTAGGTGTACCATTGCACAAGAATTTAAGCCATTCCTCGTATGTCTCCTACCTCCACGTTTGCAAACAAAAACGTCAGTGAAGTTCCCCCTGACTCACTACAATGATTTAGTAATAAAGACAGCGATCGCGTAACTTGCGTTACATAGTTGTGAATCTGTCCATAAGGCCTAGACTAACATTTTTATATTAATTTTCACAGTTGATGTTCATAGCATACTACACTCAAAAGTGAAAAGCCGAGCTGTGCTTGCATCTCCTGGGTGTCACTATGCCAGGCAACTCGTGGCTTTGGGACGTTCTTCTCCACAGGTGTCTGAGCATCTTCATGTCTTCTCCCTCCCGCACAAACCGCCAGTATGAGCCCATTTAAAAAAAAAAACAAACAAAACTCACTTGTCTTCCCAGTGCTGCAAAACCACCATTAGTACTGCCTAGCAGGCACAACTTCAGGCCCCGAGGTCTTCGCTCGTGGACTTTTAACAAGAACGGTCACGGTTTCTCACGTCAGTAAAAAAACAGGAGATGCTTGTCCAAAGGGCCAACCTAACAGGAGCAGACGGGAAAAATAAAAGAAGTTGTCGGGGACCACAACTCTTTGGATCTGCTCCGCCTGCGAGGGCAGAGGGGCTGTGCCGGGGCTAGGGGCTGCCTTCCCCTCCTCACGTTTCTGGAACGCTTCAGTTTCCCCCTCGCCAGCCCTCGCTCCCCCACCGCACCAGCACTGCCTGGGGAGGAAGGGGGGGGGGGGGGGGAAATATCCACAGGGTTCCCTCACGCTTCGCTCCCCCCCCTTCTCCGCTTACCCCGGGCAGAGCCGCAGGCAAGCGGCGGCGGCGGCAGGAGCCGAGCCTGGCCCCGCTTCCAGTCCCCGCGGCGGCCAGCGGAGGGCGCCCGCCCCGCTTCCCGCCCGCCGCGGAGGCCGCGCAGGCGCCTCAGGCCCGCGGAGGAGCCGGGCACCCCCCCGTCCTCCTTCGCCCGGACCCGCCCGAGCAGGCCGCGGTCCCCGGCCCGGCCCGGGGGAGAAGGAAGGGGCCCGGGGGAAGCGCCGTGTCCCTTCCCCGGGGCGCGGGGGAGAGGGGCTCGGAGACCGGCTGCCCCGGGGCTGGCGGAGGGGCAGGGAGCCGCTGGCCTGCGCCTCGGCTGCTGGGCAGAGGCAGAGCGTCGTTCGCGGCATCGGGATAACGCTTTACCCTTTTTTTTTTTCTTTTTTTCTTTTTTTTTTTAAACAAAAACACCCCTGTAGGTTATTTGGTAATTTAACGGCGTATGATTTAAATCAATATAAAATTCAAATACTTTTGTGCCACCTGTTGGATTTTGCCACTAATTACATGCAGCTGAAAGCGTTCAGTGTGGGACGTTACCTCCCATAAACGTTACTAGGTGCCCTGATGAAAACGCGACTTTTTTCCTCAGTTCTGAAGTATTTTCTCTCTGGGCTGGCAGATAGGGCCAGTTTTCCTCAGGAAAAAATCAAATTCATAAATTACAGCCGGCGTTCAATGAAAGCGCAGCGTGGTGCGGGGCTGGGGTCAGAGCTCTCGTGATAACGCGATAATCATTCGGAGAGGTTTTTAACGGAGAAGAAACTCCCGAATGAAGGCCCGGGGGGTGGAAATGGCCGGTTCTAGGCACAGAAAAAGCATAAATGCACCTGACGGTATTTGTGGGCCAGGAAAGGGAGGAGTACGCCAGGCCTGCGCTTTGCCCACGCCTGTGAATACACAAACGAGTACCGGCACTACTGCTCAGGCTATCAATCACGGGCCGTCATACAGCACAAAGCATGCCAAATGGTACGCAGTTGAGACTCTCTCAAAAAATAATTTCGTTCGACCCTTCCTCAATAGCTGTCAAGTCACAATGTCAGGACGCGTTTTATTGTGTAAGAATAACCTGATTTTAGTTCACGTTACAGCGGCCGGGTTTATTCATTATATAGTAATAATGGTTTAGAATGCCCAGGTATAAATAAACTGCAAATAAAGCCACATTCCTAGAAGAATCTGAAAATTAACCAATGATTTTATCTGGATTTCACTAGAACAGATAACCTGTGGGTTATCAGGTGTCTTACTTGTTATTCTTTCTCTGCGTATAATCACACCGCAGATGATACCTTACTCTTCTTTCAGATCGGGAGGTGTAGAAGCACGTACAGAAATGCAAGTGCATGGCGAAAGAGCGGCCCGCTCCTCCTCCTTCCCAGCTCCAGCGGCTAAACGGCATGAGGGAGGTCCCCATGATTCCGCTTTCATACAGTGAAAGGTGAAAGGCCCTGTTGCCATCCCTGCTTCTCATGAAATGGTGGGTGACTGCCATTCCTCCAAGGGGACACCAGGTAACAGAAGTGTTCTTCCACGGGGGCAGAAATAGCTAAAGCCTCCATATTGCTTTAATTTGCCTCCATTTACATCTTACATAATTTTCCCATTTTTAAACAGAAAGCACACGGGACTAGTGACGTATAAAGTTGGGGGTTGGGGTTGTTTTCAGTTTTTCATACAAATACAGCCGTCTTTGCGGCATGTGTGTTTCCACAGTGTCTTCTACTTTTATGTTAAAATGCAAAAGTTTGAAAAGACGTGAAGTACTGTTTAATGAAAATATACATGTTTTCTAAACTGTTTGTGCTTTGTAACCCAAAGCTGGCAAAAGACTTAAATACAAAATTAAATTACAAAATTAATAAACCGTATGAGGCAAACAGTATGTACAATACAGTATTTAAGCGCTGACACCTGTCAGTCTGATTCGCAGAAGACTTTAGTGATAAATTTAGCTGAGTCTTCTACTAGCGAACAGTATCTTTAAACTGACTCCATCGACTCCAATTTTATCTACTTTGGATTTTGTGATAACCCTGCTTCGAAGTCTTCCCTGTTTTTTTATGAGGACAATTTTCCACTGTTTGAACAGTCGTAAATGGCCACAAAATGTACAACATGACAGAAAAATACACCAAGTAAAATTGAAGTGTTTAGACACCAGTATTTTGCTCTTGGCAAGTGCGTAAGTGACTTCACAAGATGCAAGTCAGTGCACATTACATATTACACATTGTCTTTTTAGACCAGTCCGTAGGCAACATGAGCACGTCCTGGGGCCCCAACACAATGGCTGTTATTTTGTTCAGTTTCTAAAGACTCATAAATAGCATCTCAGAGTTTAGTTCCTAATGTGGTAACAAAAATATGATGGCTTGGACTAAACTGAAACCCAGTTATTTAAAAAATGCACAACTGACTTCTCCAGTTTCATTCCCATCGATTTCCCTCTCACGTGAATTATATTAATTATTTGTTGTAAATTTATTGCTACTTATGCAAATAAGCCAAGAAACAGGGAAAACAGAGTCTTACGCCATTTGAGATCTTTGCTGCAGGAGAAAAAAAAATCTAAAAAGAAGCAGTTCCCGTTTAGCTAGTACTTTTAAAACCAACTGTAAACAAGTTGATGAAATCTCTTGTGCGGTGGAATTTAAAATTTAAGGAACCTTTCTTAGAGTGGAGGAGTCAGTAAAAGTTTAGTCATTGTAAGCCAAAATCCAAAGAGGAGTACGTCAATTAAGGAGGAAACAGTGATTTTTCTAATCCTCTTTCTTAGCAAACCTGGGTAGACTTCTTTGATGCAGACAAGGTTAGGAGAAAAAGGGTTGGCTTGGTATTGATACCAATCCTTTCTTGAATGAAGAAAGACCTATAAAAGATCTAAAAGGGGCTCCCCACAATAATGGCAGAGACCTGCAGAAGTCATGACACGTATGATGTCTCAGCTATGCATGAAGCCACAAAGAGCGCAAATACAAACATTCGCTGTAGAGGCGGTTGGATCCCTGCCTGGGAGGGAGGGAGGAAGACAGAGCTTCGCTCCCTGACTGAGCTCTTTGCCATTTGAACTGCAAAATTAGATAGCCCTTTCCAGTGACAGACATGCCTGGAGGCGAGCCCAGAGAAGGAAATTCTGCACGGAAAGAGGAAGAAGGGAGGAAAGAAGAAGGAAGGTTGAAGGCTCTCCTTCAACCAGGAGAGCCATATGGCTTGATCTAGGAAGCCATCTTAGTTAGAAAATGTTGCCCTTAACCTCTTCTTCCTGGCAAAGAGCTTAACGCTACCTAGGTTGTGACTTTCATTCAGTTCTTCCATGATTTTCATTGCTGTGCTATGATTTCTCAGGTCATAACGTAATTTTAGTTTTAATGCCTTCATTTTACAGGCCACTCAGAGAGGACTCAAGTTCCTTTTTTCTATTCCTCTGCACTTCAAAAGCCCTATGTTTTTCTCTTCTCCCTTTCCATATATTCCTTCAGGTTAGCCCAGGAGCAACAATTTTGTTAACTGATCTGTGTGACACCTCACTTAATCTATGCTCTTCCTTAGTTCTAAAGTAGACTTAAAAAATAGGCTAATAATGGGGGCAGAGGGGTTGAAAACATATAAAACTCCTATTTATCTCTTGGAATAACAAGAGCTACATCTACAATTCAGGCTCCATTTTTCCTGAAAAAAAGGTTCTGCATTGACTCCAAACAGGCTATAAAATATTTTCTGTAGATCTGGAAATATACTAGTGTGGGCAGGGTTTGGACAAATGTGCACAGACCATGTAGAAATGTATGAGATGTAGTTTTCCTTGTTCATAAGGTACACATTTTAGGTGACGGTCTCTGTGTTTCAATAACTGTGGGAGGAAACCTGACTTTAAAAAGTGCATCCATCTTCCTAGACAAAAGAAAAGATCAACTTCCCAGAAACTTTTGTCACAGAGTCAATTCTTGCACAATGACATGTAATGCTAAATAAATCATTTTTTGAATTACAAATTGTGAATCCATCACCCTGGACAAATGTTATTCATCTGAGGGGGGGGGGGGGAAGGGATGACCTAAGAATAATTGTCTACAAGTATTCAAAAGAGAATCTTATTTGTCACTCCCATTTTGGAGTGCCAGTGCTAAAGTTGTTGCCAGCTTTTAAAATCTCTCCTTTGACTTTCACGTAACGTGTGTGTGGTTAAAAGCCAATTAGAGAACAGTGGTATGATTTGGTGACGCAAGGCAAGTGGCACAGTTTAAAGTGTCATTAAAAATCTACTCTCTTTGCAGGCTTAGATAAGGCCTTTTTTTCCTTTAGTCATGCTTGGATGTCCTATTCAGTGTAGTTACCAGACTGATATTAACAAGAATTAATGTGTAAAAGTAATGCCCTCACTTTGCATTTTCTAACACAGTCTCTTCAAGATAAGTTTTTTTCAGCTGTTTAAAAAGTGCAATGACCGACTATACGTTCAAGCAAAAGGAACTGTTCTCTTTGGCCAAACAGTGTGACTCCATCCCCCATCGCTGCCCTAACTAGCTGTAAGTGGATGGTTGTATTCTTCCCTCCAGTTCACATGAGAAGAATTTATCTACAAGTGTCAGCAGGAAACTGTCAATTTACCTGACAAATCATAAAACAGTATTTTGTGATGTAAAGAAACTTTGGACTCTGCCAATGTGCCAATCAATATGTATGTATGATGAATCATCAAAAAAATATTCCAGGGCATGGGGAAAAAAAAATAAATCTAGGCTTGGCCCACATGCCAATCATTCAGAGATTGCCCAAAGAATCACGAAACACATTCGGAGACAAGTAAAAAATTTCTGGGCTCTGCCAGGATGCTGGGCCAATCAATCACGGTGCGGCTGATGAATCATGAAACACACTCTGCAGCATGTCAGCACACATACGCGGTTGGCACAGTTCTCATCATCTTGAGTTTGTCTTGCAGTTAAATTGACTGAAGGTGAGTTATAGGACTGTTCTTTCTCCCACCTACTGACCTCTGCAACCAGCCACTCTTAAATCCTCTTGCTTTGCCCTTCGTTAAAAGTGGAGATTCAAGACAAAGGTTGAACACAAGAGCAAACACGGTTTCGATGTCAGATGGGTTGTTAACATGCCGCTGAAAGCTGTTGAACACATATTTTGACAAGGGAACAGACACCTACAAGAGTGCTATTCTCTTCAAAGTTTTCCATGTTATTTACATGGAAGTGTAATATAGTACGTAATAAATATGTAATATACTACATAATTAAAAACAAAGAGAAAAAGTAAATCTGGAATTTAGGTCACTGTCCTGTCGGTGATCTTTTTACCTAAGCAACTCTTAGCTCTGCTGTGATTCATTATACCAGGGGAAAGTGGGGGGGGCACCATGGCACTGTTGTTATTTTTTTTCTCCTGTCTCAACCAAAACTGTTCAGCACAAAATATTTCTTCTATGGAACAACTCAACTTTTTACAACTTATATCAAAATCATCTGGGTGAAATTAACATTGTCTGCCAGTCTGTTCTCCTTTGTCTTGTGATCAGCCCCCATTGCAAATATTCTAATAGTATGCTGCAAAGCGTTTTCCCTGATTACATGAATACTCGTCTTGTGTGACATTTTCTAGTTCACATAATATTTTTGAATTAAAAAATGTATGTTTGAAAAAGCAACTTTTTTACCAAATCCTAACTTTTGTAGAGTTTGAGTACTCATTGTGTCCCTCTACCTAATATTATTTTAGGGTGCATTTTTCTAGACCAAGGCAGAACTTACCACAGCAGCAGGAATGGCATTTGCATAAATGGCAGTGACAGTCACTTTTTAAAAAAAATTAGGAGCAAAGAAAGAGCCCATCCTCATGTCACGTTTTTCTAACTATAGTCAGCAAGGCTGTGTGACAAATAGTGAAAGGTTCTTGCAGGTACTCCAGCAGTAGGTGTTCCATTTTTAGATGAAATACTCCATTTACTGAAAGAGCAATCTGGGTCCTGATTCCCCATGAGTACGCTATCCAGTTCCTTATGGACTCTCTAACATCGTCATCATTTCATTAAACAGATTTCTCAAACTTTCCTAATGACTCTTCAGCATTTATGCGGCATAGCACAGAGAATCCTATTGTACAGGTTTCTTATACAGTGTTTAGAACATCCTAAGCTGTGGGAAATTTAACTAAAACCTGTTGTTCTGCTGTATATGTTATAATCAATTTGATAGAAAGAAGTTTGGTTCCTTATGCCAGCAGACAGGAAATCCATTACTAATTTCACAGGAGTAGGTAAGAAAAAAGGATGTTTTGAAATAAAAAGCTGAATTATCATTATCAACTAAGGAAAAAATTGATTTGACATTTTCTGTAACTTTTGTTGTTTCTTAGTAGCCATTAATAATTTATTTTCTTTTTCTGGTGAGTTATTAGCATCCCTATTATTATACAGAAACTGAAAGTTATGGTGGCAACAGGACAACAAGCAGTTTAAGTTGCAAAATGTACTGTTTACAAAAGATTGCACCTTAAATATAAGTTGGTAACTACGGTTACTTTCCTTTGATGTCAAGGTGATGGTAAGCATGTTGCAAGATTACATCTATGGATAATATACTACTGTTGGAGGAGGTGCCGGGAAAAGATCATAAGTTCCGAAAAATAAATGCATGTATATATATGTACATTCATGTATATTCTGAACAGAAGCATAAATATGTCAGAGAGATAATTTTTTAAGAAATCAAAAGATGGCTGATATCTTTCATCATTCTTCTTAATAATTAACTCTTGTCACCACCAAAAACTTGCACATATAGTCCTGTCTCAAGTTAAAAATATGCTGATAGGAATAAATAATGATGGAGAATAAATAATAATGGAGAAGTTACATAAAAAATACTACTTTTGAGTCTTTAGTTTGAATGAAACTTCACTTTGCACTTTTTGGTAAGGTACATTAAAAAAATATACTCCTCCCATCCTATGCTGAGAATATCAGCTAGATAATCAGATGATGTAAATCACCAGGGCTATGCTGATTGACATTGTCGAAGACAACAACACTTTATTATTTTTAAAAGCAAGTACTTTTTCTACTGTGGTCAGTAAATGTCCATCTCTTTATTTCAAGGTGAGTTGTGCCACATTGTCAGCCTTGTTTACTTATGCTTCATTGAATTAGGCTGAAGAGAATGCAGAAAAAAATGACTGTATAATACTTATGAAATAAAGACCTAGTCCAGTTCTTTCCAGGATGAAAATACGTATTATCCTTTAAAGACCTCTGCCAACTCAGAAATATGCTGATTTGCCAGCCACTGCTTGTTAGAGCCACCACTAAGAAATAAACAATAAAACTTGGAAAAGTGAATCCTTCCCAAAACCAAAATTTGCAAGGCTTATTGTATACAGATGCTGGTTTATTGCAGCAAATATGTGCCAGATATGCACAGCTGTCTTTCTGTCACTTGTGATCCACCTCAGTATGTCTCCCCTGCTAGTTCTGTCTGTACATTGTTGAATGTGTTAGAAGGGAAAAAGTTCATTTCTCATTTTGAAACTTTCACTTCTCTTAATATCCCTCTACCTCATATTTCTGTGGGGCTTTTATGTCTCTATGATGTGGAAACCACATATGAATGAGAAGGTGTTCAAACACCGATCAGATATAAAAGCTCATATCTGAGTTCCCAATGAAACTAAATAAAAGCCTAAAACAATAATAAGGTGGTGGTGCTAGTCCCTCCTCTAAAAAAGCCAAACACTGATACTTTTCACTTAACTGCCTGAAGCTTATGATTTAAAGGCTTGTTTTCTCAGCTGATAGCCCCAAGCTGTGCCCAGTTTCTCTACAGACAAAAGGATAAGAGATGGTGACAAGCACACACCCCTTTTATGAATCAGAGAAACAGTGCTCTTCTTGTTCCCTAGGCACCAGCCAGTTGAAACCTGAGCCTCAGTTTTACAGCTTAGCACTTACCAGCTGGCTTTCACGTGAAAGGCTTTTAAAATATATACATCTCCACAGACGCACGCACACACACGGAGTAAGATATTTTTGATTCTGACGACAGTTACAGAAATATTGAAAAAAAAAATGAGCTCTAAGTCATGCTTCTTGTTGCGAGAGAGGCTCTTTGTATCTTCTCCTGTGCACCTTGGACAGGGGGAACAGATTGTGCCGCTCCTCTTTTCATCAATCTTTTATGTATTTGAAGGCTAATGTCATATCCCCCTTCAGATGTTTCTTCTTTAGGATAAATTACTCCAGGTTGTTCAACTTCTCACAGCTGACATTTCCGAGTAGCCCAGGCTGGATAGTTTGCTCTTGGTAATACTTGGAGCATGTTGCTAGAACAGAAGATTTACTTACATATCTTGGCACGGCATTTCCATGTTTTATCATCTCAGTGAGATGTTTGCCTTTCTTTGCAACAGCCTGACATTGCTTCCTAACCAGTTCATCCTATTTGCTGCCCCCCAACCAGTCCAGCTGTACACTTGGTAGAATGGATGAATTCTTGGAGTACCTCCACATTCAGCCCAGACTGAAACAGGGGAGTCTGATACATTGAGTTTTCTCTGCTTTCTGGATTTATTTGGTCAAAAGAATGCAATAGAGTTCCTCTAACTTTGTCGATATTTGTATCTGAACTAGTCATCCAGTATCGCTTTGTAGTTAACAGCAATAAAAAGAAACAGGCAATTCTGTGGTACAATTCATCTTGCTCTGCTATACACACCTCAAGTAGGTCAAATGAATCACCCACTATCTGATTCAAAAGTCAGGAATGTGAACAAGGAAAGCTGGGAAACAGAGGAAAACAGGTTTATCAGGGCAGATAGAGAAAATATTGAGAAAAAGAAAGTGTTAAGGAAAAGAGAAGAGGGAAGAAAGTGGATATAAATTATGAAGGCTTCTTTGGTCTTTTAGAAATAGTTGCTAAGATCAAGCAAATAAAGGGTATATTTGAGTATTGAATAGAGAAAATGCAAAGTGCAAATAAGCAACAAAAAATGTAATAACAGATTCTGTACATATTGAGAACTTCTCAATTAAGTAACTTAACTACTCAGACGGAGAACTTCCCAACTACTGTTGAGAAGTAGTACTTTCTGTTAAGGAATATGGCATGTCTACCGGAAGAGGAAATTGTTTTGTCATGGAAGATACAGAAAAAAGAAATAAAGAATGGATGCATGTAGGAAGCAAAATTTGGGGCTTTCTAGGCTAGATACTGAAGTGTGAGAAAGAGACAAAAGTAGAGAATGGAGGAGAAAGTGGAGTGATTCAACTGGAAAAGCATCAGAATAAAGGGAAAAGAAAAGCAAAGAGGAAGAAGAAGAGAGGTGTAGAGGAGGAAAGGCAAATGCAAAGCCATGGGCTGAATTGTAGGTTAAAGAAAAGCCAGTCAAATAAGGTTGGATTAGTTTTATCTACCTTCAGGAAAAAACATACTGGAGAAGCATTACATGTAATTACACTGAAAATATGCTTTTGCAAGTCACTTTTGTTCTTTATGTGAAAAACAGAAGAAATAAATGTATTACAGGAACACTTTTGTACTTGTTCATCTTGAAATATCACAGAACAACATTTTACATTATGCTGTATCTTTTGCAAGATGTGTAAAGCAAATGTTTTAAGTGTTCCTTACTCAAACTAGTCCTTACGTAGATTAAAACAGTAGAAAAATATATGAAACCATTGTAAAAATTGTTTCGAGTTCTATGCTTTCATTACTTTAAACACCTTACCTGGAGGTTTTTCTATATTCCTCTCATGCACAGAAGAAATTGGCCCAAGAAAAGAAACATTCCTGGATAATGGGAAGCAACATGTGTGTATTTCTAAAAACAGAGAAACTCTTTGAACGTCTTCCAAAAAATCCAAGTATATGCACACATTCTTCCAGCTAAAAGGAGAGCTAACACTCGTTGTCTTCTTACATGTTGCTTTATTTTATCTTATGTATTTATATAACTCCTGCTTATATCCTGCAGTTGATCCATTAAGCATAGTTTTGGCTGGGTAGTCTTCCCCCCTGCCCCCATCCTTGGTGGATCTTAGGGAGGACTTGTGTCTCAGGGGAGGGGGAAGAAATTTTTTCAGGTAAACTGTCAGATGGGAAATGGGCACCCCTCATTATAACATATGTTAATCCTACCATCTTCTATCCTATCTTCTGGTTCAGCCCACGAAGGTGGAAAGGAACAAGGATGAGATCGGTACTTTCTGCCCTGTTCCCCACTCTTGGTATTGCTCACATTTGAAGAAGTAGGAAGGAATTGCTTAAAGAACGAGGAGACTGCAATTACAAGAAAGAGCTAGAAAGCAACTACTGCTGTGCTTTCTCCTTTGCTTCTGCAGTCATTTCACACTCACAGTCTCATGGTCAGTGAAAGTGAATGACTCTTGGAAACAGATTTAATGCCAGGTGTTACCTTCTGACAATAAGTTTTAAGTCCTTTCTCATATCAAATGATTTCAATTATCCTCATATTAACTGGTAAAATGTAACACAGGGGCACAGTTTAAGAAAAGAAATTTTGTGACACCTGAAGTAATTGCTTCTCAGAAGCAAGCTCAGAAATATCCAAAGAAAGGGGATCTCCTTCAACCTAAATAAAGCATGAAATTGAACATGAAGCAAATTCAGCAGTTCTACTAAGAATGGACAGTAAGGGGCCAGATGATGGCAGTTGTGCTCACATGGCTCCAAAGCTTAATCTCAGGGTCAAATTCAGTGTCCCACCAAGGGATATTTAGGATGCAAATACTCCTTAGAAACATTTTAAAGAATCAAGAAGGTAGTTAAAACATTATTATGAAGCTAAATAAGTCATTCATGGGACAGAGAGCTTTAGAAGCAGCATGGAGTCTGCTTTTCTCTTCCTGCCACTTACTATTTCAGCCAGAGATGTCTTACAAATGAGAAAGGTAGCCAAAGACAAAGGCCCTGAAATGGCTCACTTTTACCTCCTCATTTTGGCCACACTTTTATAACTTCAGGAATTGGCAATGCAGAAAAAGCAACAGTAATGGAAAGGAACATGGTACATATCATGTACATCGACAGTCATGGTTGGAAATTAGGAAGGTACTGAGAAAAGGTGAGAGGGAATTTGAAGGGTGAATGAGCAGCATTTCACAAACAAATGAAGTCAGTGATGTCAAAGAGGTCAACCATCTGTGGTTTTGTAGATTGTAGGGCAGGGATCTTAAATTTTTGTTTAAAAGGCACATGTAATTGTACAGAAAGTGCCAGAATAAAGAAGTAAATATCACTTGTACGATGTGCAAAACCAGTTTCTCCTTGGAAACTGCAATAGATCTGCAAGACGTACAGAAAAACCCTTTTTTGTCTTCAACAGCAGACTCAACTGGAAGCTAACCTGATATATAGAAATAGACCTAAGCCTATAAAGCCATCCTTCTAGCTGAGTTCTGCCTGGTGAGTTGCTCTGTGTTTTGGTTTTCAGAAACACCCACATTTCCTTTTCTCCTCTAAATAGAGGATGAGAGAACAAACGGACCATGTGTCACTGGAGGTGTCAACATAGTTGTGTTCTCATGTCCTGAAATAAATCACCTTATAAAGCTGAGACTCCTCACAGAGAACTTTCTGTCAGCTTTCCTAGTTAAAAGAGGGGCTAACAGATATTGCAGGCTTTCAGATGGTCTCATTAAGGGAAAAAGCAGTCTCTGATGATATCCAGTCACGATCTAATTTATTATTTTGTTTGTTTATTGCAAATTATTTATATTATTTTACTTTAATTTGCTTGGATTAACTCAGAAATATAATTCAAGGCAATATGGGTTTATATGTTTACTCCAGGTGAAAGAAGCCTCATGTACTCATTCAGAAATTAATCATATATGAGAGCCTGTATGAGCAAACATATAATTTATGTACAGCTCCTGTTTGGGGGATGAATCCTTTAAAAATCTAGTGTCCTTCTAACACTGGTAGGCAACTCTCACACTTCCTAGAGTTTCAGTCATAGTCTAAAACAAAAATATCTATCACTAATGTTAGCATGGTAATTGATGGATAAGCGGCATTGCTAAGACCAAAAAAAGCGGGCAGGTGTGTTGGAGGTAATGAAACACGAGGAGCACTTCTGTACGTACTCTTTGGCTTCGGTGCATAGCCAAAATAGTTACTTGAAAATGTCCTGAGAGGTAAATTGTGAATAGTTTCAACAGCAGGTTTTATACCTCCTTAACACTAAGAACTGAAAAGTAGGTCAGTTCACTCTTACTACAGTTTTGGGGAGAGCTTAGCTCAGGGTAATCTAGTTAAATTGAGTTTCATTGGTGCGCATGTAACTGAGATATATTGTGAATTAAGACTCAACCCTGTGTTTTGGTTGATTTGGGGGTTTGACTTATTGTTCCTTTATGGTTCTGCCAGGGCAGTTGAATAAATTATGTGAGCTCGTTATGTCCTTGTTGAAGCAAAGAATTAACAGCTACAATATTTTGCCTTCACAGCAAAGAGTACTGTCTATTTCTTCATCTTGTCATATCAAGTGCTTGGGAAGCAAAACATTTCTCAGTGTAATTATGCAGTTATACATCCTGGTATCTGTGCTTTGGTCCCAAAGTGAAGTGCTGCAGCACCTGCTCATTGATTTGAAGTTTCCCTGTCATTCTTATATTCTTCAATATATTTTTCTTGTTTGTAAGTAGTTTCAGAACTACATGAGAAGTGGTGAATGAATGAATGAGAGTGAACGAATTCCTTGTTTTGGTTTGTTTGCATGTACGGCATTTGCTTTTCCAATTAAACTGCTTTTATCTCAACCCATGAGTTTTCTCACTTTTACCCTTCTGATTCTCTCCCCCACCCCACCGGCGGGGAGTGAGCGAGCGGCTGCGTGGTGCTCAGTTGCTGGCTGGGGTTAAACCACGACAAGCACCCACAATGTTCTGTATCAGGGAATTCCACGCTAATTCTGTGTTACGAAAAGAACAACCTCTTGTCATCTGCCTTGCACTTACTATTTGGTACTTTTCACTCCTAGGTCTCGTAGAGAAGAAAAACAGAGGACAGACAGTTCCCCTTCTATCCTCTTAAATGGCAGATTTAATAGACATCTGTTGTGTACCCCCTCAGCCATCTCTCTAGTCTGCTCTGTGGTTCCTGCGTGGCTCAGAAACCATCCCAGAGTTTCAATTGTCCTTGTTGCCCTTGTCTGAGCCTTTTGCAGTTCTATCATTTTATTTTTGAGATGGAGCGACCAGAAGTGCACAGGGTGTTCAAGCTGTACATGCCTCAGGGATTCATCACCATCAGGTGGTGGCAGAATAATGTTAGTCTTCTCTTCTTTTTTATATTACTTTCTTCAGAATCCCTAACGTTTAATTTCCTTTTTTTTTTTTTTTGTCTGCTACTGAATGAACTTATTTTTACAGGGCTATTCATCAAAACCCCAAAATCTTGTTTCTGGGTAGTAGTGGTCAACTCATGATACATGCAACATTAGGATTTTTGTCCCATGCATGTTATTTTACATTCATCTATGGTAATTAGCATCTCCATTTTTCTAGTAAATCAGTACTGTGAGATACATCTGCACCTCTTTTACAGCTGACTTTCGGTTTCACTGCCATAAATTATCATCAGCAAACTGTCACCAAAGTGTGACCTTTTCTAGATCATTTATCAATAAGTTGAACAGCATAAGCCACACCTCAGTTGCAACTGTCTTCATTCCTAAGTCATCAAGTGATTCACAGAAAGTGTGAAATTATATAAAGTCTGTCTTTGTTTATCCTTATTCTTACTGTGTATGTATTAGTTCTAGCTTTAAGGAGGCAGGTTGTGAGGTGGTGTGTAAGCAGGCATTGAGAAGCCCAGTCTTCATTCTGTTGTGACTCCTACAGGCATCTCAATTTGGTCTTGGAGGTAAAAAAATAAAGAAGATAAATACAGTGAAGCAAGAAACAAAGTTCAGAAACCAGCGTGGGAGATAGAGAGCATGAGGTAATGACTTAAAGACCTGGTAAACTGAAGTAAAGGTAAACCTGAACATAGCCTGGAACTGCGGGGATGAACAGAGAGCGCTTCAATACCAGAAAATGGTAAAGGACAAGTGGGGAACAAAAAGGAAGCTGAAAGGAAATAAAGAGGCAGAGGGATTCTCCAGAAAGGTACTCCGTACCAAGGGACAGAAGGGAAAATCGCCCCCCAGAAATAGAAGAAAATACAGGTAAGGAAAGGAGGAATCCATTTAAAGGACAATTGTTCCCAGTCTTTGCACTTAAAACTGTAAAGAATGTCATTTTGTTTTCCAGATAAGACAACTTGAGAGGAAAGTAGAGTCCTACGGGGTATAAAATCACCAATTCTTTCATCTGCCATTATAGCCTAAGACAGAAATCTGACATCTGTTGGCACTGGCTTTGGTAGAAACTACAGAACAAATGTATGTGTAGCTTAGCAGTGCTTTAAGATTTGAGAAAATAATCTGCAAGTAAACAGCCTGTAAAAGAAAATGGTTGCGATCTTTCCTAAATGACCTCCAAAGGGAGTTGCCCATGTTGCATGCTGTATAGATAGTGCTTGTTAGGCGATGACTTTCTCAGCAAGACCCTGTGGATAGAAGATCTAATTGATACTGTCAAAAAAACCTTGTTGCCACATTTCTAAACCCAGTAGTTGTTCACAAAGCACTGAAATCTGTGCATCTGGCAAAACCTCCCTCTGACCCATAAAATTGCTAGTTCAAACATCGTGCTTGTGAGAAAGAGCTGTGGGCCAATTTTAAGTCTTGTTCCTATTACAGGGCTCTCTCCAAACTGCAGATGAGAAAGTTATTCAAGAGATGGTAAACTCTAAGTCGAAGTGTGCTTCACATTCTGTTTTTTGTTTCTGATTAGCTGAATTGATATTTCTTGGCTAGTATTTTTATCTGTTTAATTAGTAATGAGCACCAGAGTGATAACTCTGAAGCCTTTGCACCGTTCACTGTATAAATAGAGTACTGCCAGGAAAAAACAAGATTTCCAATTATGAGCTGCCAAATTCCTTCAGCCTTGTTACAGAGGATCCACTCAGAATGACAAATTAATTCATTTTCCTTGCCAATCTAGTCATTGTCCTCTCCACTGAGACTGTCAATAACTGCCAATTGCAATGCTGAAAATTGTGATGTTTTATCAGACACTTGGCTTGCTTGCTGGTGACAAGGGATAAGAAGTAGGTCTGACAAAATCACCTGAAATTTGTGCCCTACAGAACTGGTAAAATCTTATACACAAGGAAGACTTTTGTGCCTGAATGGTGAACAATGACCCCCAAAATATATATTTAAGAATGGAAAAGAACTGATCAAGAAACAAAAAGACGTCTTTTAGAAGTCAGAACTATCAGGATAAAATTATAAAATCACTGACAAGAATTATGCTGTGTTAAATTTTGCAGACAATATTAGAAAATAAAGTTCTTTAGCTGCATGAATTTAAAAAAAATCAGCAAAAAACAAGAGAAGATAGTAAGAAGGCGGCGAACAGGAATGCAATGACAAAGAAGTGGAGTTTAAGATAACTGAGATATGACCCCCAAACTAAATCAATAGTCTACCTTAGTTTCTCAAAAATTATGAAGATTAACAATATAGGGGGATGGTGAATGGGAATGGGGTTTGTGGAAATAGAAATCACTTCATCTTAAGTGCAAGAAAAACTGAAAGATTTAAATGGGGGCAAGAATGGGGAAGAAGAATTAACTTGATAATCTCCATCCTAGTATTCTGAGAAAATTGGCACTCACAACTAACATTTACAGTATTGCATTGCGTTTGGTATAATACCATCTGACTGAATTACAACATATGTGACGTCTAGGTTCGAAGATGAAGGGGGGAAAAAGTGCCCAGACAAGTCTATGTCCACTAAGATGATTGCCGTGATACATTAGGCATTAGAATAGAGTTTGAAGAAATCAGAAATTAATAAAATGGAGATAAATAGAAAAGGAGATGGAATGCAATATGGATTTAGCAAATGTAGACTGTATCACACAACCACAGTCGTCTTTAATCAGAGACATGATTCTTTAAAAAAGAGAATGGGAATGAAATATACACGGTTACTCAGATTGCTATAAAGTGGTTGGTACAGCTCAAGATGGGAAATTATTAGCTAAGTGGAAAAAGAGAATGATGACTAAAAAAACTATAAACTGAGCAAAGTAGTAGGTAAAAGGAAGACAGCAATGAGTCGGATTGAAAGAGGATGTATCTGGCTAAAGTGAGGATTAGTATAAGAGTTTATTATGGATTGGTTCTGGGATACTTTCTATTTATTCAGCATTTTCATTAATTGTCTTGCCACAAGAAGCTGGAGTGATCTAATTAGATGTACTGATGACAAAATGTGGGGAAGAACTGTCAATAAAGAGAAGAATCAGGACTGTCTGTAGAAAGTATTATTTTAATGAAATCAGATGAAATTCAATAGTGGAGAGTCACAGTGAGTCACTTAATAACTAAGGCAAAGCATTTCTGTTAGGACCTGATCATTCAGAAAGGAGTGAGAGGAAGAAATGCCCGGGTGTTTGAGGCAATCATAGTGCCTGCCTTAGGAACGCGGGGCAGTTGTATAAAAGAGAAATGCAACCACAGGATGTTCTGGTACTAATGCTATTGATAAAGGCAATGGGAAGGAAATGTTTGTCAAAGCAGAGATGTTGCAGGCAGAAGTGACTGGAATTTTCCAGTGAAATTAGGTTTTGCTAGTGAATTTCCACCCAGCTTCAGCAGTGCCACAGTCCTGGAGTGTGAACAGCATTCTCTCTTGGGTAATCTCTTAGCCTTTTCGTGATGCTTTTAAATGACTGGAGATAAATGGCACATCCAAGCTGTACCCAATGGCAAGCTGATGGCATCATTTCACTTCCCAGAGCACACTCAATAGCTCCTTTTTTGATTGTGTTTGCTGCCATGGTTGCTTAGTTTTGTTAGCAAGCACAGGCTGCCGGCTCTGCATCAGGGCAGTTCCTACATTTCCTTCTTACCCCTTTTTTTGAGGCTTTGTAGCACTAGCTGCTTTGAAGAGCTGGGGCTGTTTGGAAAGAACACAATATCTAAGCATTCCTTTGCATTTCCAAATGTCTGTAATTGAATATAATTGTGGGGGTGACTGAAAGGTTGACAGGACTTCCAACATAAAAATTTCAAAATTGTAGCTCAGCTTAATAAATCCATGGGCTTCCTTCATACCTTTTGACGTGGGCACTTACATAGTGGCTCTTAGAGTCTGTCTGGACCAGTCTCTCAGAAGGCAACAGGTGCTTGGTAGAGACAGTATCAGTCCCTGTTAGCTGCATTTTTCTTGCATTTGGCACTCTTGCTATCTGCTTAAAGATAAACAGAGTATTGTCTCTGAATATTGTCTTGGTGTAAAAGCAATCAAAAGTCAGGACTGTACTTCCATAAGAAAGGTCCCCCTCACTCCAGGCACTTTATGCAAGACTGACAACACATTACAGTTCAGGGCTCAAATGAAAAAATATATGGCAGGGAGGGGGGGGTGGGCTGTTGTCTGTTCCTTAAGGAAAAATTAAAATATTTCTCCCTCTTTTTTCTTGAATGATGTGGAGCAGAGAGCCATCCTAACTCCTGGGAAGTCTTGGTGCTAACCTAGGACCTGAGGGCAGCTTTCCAGGCAATCCCCAAGGCTGCGTGAGCCTTGGACATTCCCTGGAGGCACAAGGATCGCCCTCCCGCCTCGAAGCCCTTGGCTGAGTCCCCGAGAGCTGTGGCAGCATCTGTACTGCCAGGGCAGGCATCTCTCATTCACAGCAGACACTAAAGCTCTCTGCCTTCCCTCCGAGGGGTTTGACAGTATTGTCCGAAAGCGGTGGGTTATTCAGTCTCAAGGGGGTCATCATCTTGGACCTACAAGCTGTTTGTTCAATCAGTGGCTGAGAAGCCAGGCGTCAGTTTAATGGGACTTCGCCTTCATCCTCACAAAAGCATTTCAACATGATGTTTTGCCAAAGCCTGGTTTGATTTTGTTGAATTGGTTTAAAAATACTTTATCCAAAATTTCCTAGGCAGCTGTAGGCAATAACTCTTCCCAAAAGCACAGATAACACTGGAATAGTTCTTGGGATGAACTGCTACTCATAGAAACGACTGCGTAACAGTACCTGCTAAATGATGTGGCACAAGTTGTCGGAGCTGGTCTGTATAGGTCACAGGGAAAAACTAATTCTTAACATAAAGAGCAAACCTTTTTTTCCCCTGAATAAATCAGGTATCCAGCCTGCAGTCATTGAAATGTTTTATAACTTATTGCCATTGCAATGCTTCGTGGTTTGGGTTCAGATCCTTGAGCTTATCTCTAACCTCTTTTTATCTCTCATCTCTGCTAACGTGAAGATTAGTTTCTGTGATCACTGAGATGCATCGTCTCTGCAGACTGCTAGCTTCTTGTCACCAATTCCTTTCTTCACAAAGGCTGAATTTTAGAAATTCTGTTGGCCTTTTTCCATCTTAAGCTCCCTCCCTCACAGTCCATCTCCCTGAAAGATATTTCATGCACTGTCAGGATGCTGGACAACAGAGCTGGTTTTCTCTCACGCTGAAGAGGGTCTGGCAGCGTCCTACAACCAAATCGGTTGGCTGGCATTGCTCACTGCCTAGCAGTGGGAGATGATATTGTGTGTCTCACGTATGGTGCTGTCTCTAATTAACTAAACGTCTGTGGTTCCAAAGCTAAATGTGGGTGCTGGGAGTGTCAGCTCTGTGATATAAGCTTCTGTGCCATCTTCAGCATCTTGGTTCTGGGCTTAAGGAAAATGTTTTTCTAATTTCTCATTCTCAGTGGAGTTTCAGTGCTTGTCAAGCAAGAAGAGGTTTTTTTATCAGCTGTCCTAGTGTTTCGGGCATTATTCCTGGCAAACGTTTCTCACTCTCTTTCCAGTGAGAGAGTGAAAAGCTTTACCTTTATGATCGCATCTGTATTCCCCAATATCAAGATTATTATATATACAAAATATGGTTTTCTTCTTTTTGCTTGTATTTTTGCCTGGAAGACAAGTATACTTTGTCATTGAATTCCCTCCATGCTAATACTGCCAATTTGTTCAAGTTTTAAGGGCTATTTTCCTGTTAAATACTCACTTTTTTGCTGTCCTAAATCCTCATAAACAAGCCATTGTTACCTTATTTCATGTGACAGAGAGAACTGCTTGTTTCAGCAAACTGAACCAATCTGTGGACCTATTCAGGTAAGAACACACAGCTTTACAGACTTCTATGTATGTGGATCATCATACAACTCTTTGTAACAAAAGGCCATAGCTAAGTACACCTATGCATTATCAAGCTGCAGACAAGTGGGTCTCGACAATCACGCAGGATGAACTCATGCATCAGTCAGATAATTAATATTCAACAATAAGGCATATTTTCCCATCACTTTGTTACGGAAGGACTCTGGCATCCCTCGGCACAAGTGAGTTTATCCTGCAGGATAACTTCTCCTTCATTTGGAAATCTGCACTTGTTCCTTGAGCTACTGATCTACTCAATTCACTTCTTGCTTAGTACACGTTTGGCAGGTAGCTTCCTCTTTTTTTCTGCCCACCCCACTGCTGAGGGTGTCACCAAGGCAGTGGAGTCAGAGAAAGGCCAAAGGCTTATACCACGGATGCCTCTGTATCCTGCCAAGGGCATTTGTTTACCTCTCTGATCAAGGCTAAGAGTGTAAATGGGGCAGCTGAGCTGTGACCATATTTCCCCCTTTTGTGCATCGTATAGGACAAAGAGGGTGGCTGCAATGTATGGCTGAGCATTAGAGCATCTTAAATGTCATGCATTAAATAGTTCCTTGTATACATCTTCAGCATTCAGCACCATTGCTGAGGTGTTCTTGAATGGCTGTAGCACAGCTTTTTATGGAATGGAAAATTAAAACGGAACGACAGCATCATACAGGGGGCAATGCCAAAAAAACCTATCTTTATTAGAAGAGCTACACATGATAGAGTAAGGAATTCATAATATTCCATTGAAAAGACCGTATTTCCTTCCAACAGTTAGTCATCTTTAATAAAACAATTTAAAACAAGGCTCGTTCTCAGTGTTAGTCTGTAGTCCGGATTTAGTACAAACTTTCATTTTGAGAAACAGCATTTTTTAAAACATGCAGAGGAAGAAGGAAAATAACATGGTGCTATTATAAAAACTAACAATAACAGGAGCTAACAAAAAAATCTTAATTATTAATTTTATCCTAGGAACAGACCTTACCAAGTGTTAATAATCTCTTTGAGCTAAACTGAGCACTGAGCAAAGATATCGCATGTGTAGCTGCACAAGCAATATCAACGAATTATTCTACCTTTTTCATTCCGAAATACCGAGTTCATCAAACCCAACTCTTTTTCCAGATGTGTTTTAATTTCAACATTTTTCCCTTGTATTTGGGATTAAATTTCTCATCCAAATGAGAGAGAGAGAAGCAGAAGCTATTCCCCAAGTGACTGTTGAACTGGGACGTGGAAGCCACAGGTGCAAGTTCCTGTCTATATCAGACAGAAGGAATTTCACTGCAGAGCAAGTATTTCATTTCACATGAGTGCCTCCAGTATTGCTATTCTGAGAATAGCTCTTTTTTCAGGTTTTACACCAAGAAAAAAATGTTTCAAAGTCTCTGTTCTTTTCCAATATGGAATGAAAGCAAATTTCCAAATCTCCCACTTTTTTTTTTTCCCTGAACTTGAATTCTTATTTTTCAAATAGCTCTACAATCACATGGTCCATCTTATATTTTACTGCCAATCTTACACATGTCATAAACAGAGTCTCCAGCTACAAAATGAATTATTTATATGAAGGGAGTGAATCCCAGAACGTCGCAAGCTTCCTGCATGAATACTTTTGTGCCTCTCGTTTGTCACACACTTCATCCCATATTTGGCTCTTGTCAGATTGAGAGCAAAGGCCCTGAGTAGCTGCCCCAATAGGAGCATCTGCTCTTCCCCTTTTTTTTCCAGAGCCCAGAGGAGGTAAGAAATATGACACTGCTATACTGGGAGTGTTTTATTACCCCCTTTGTATCTGCCCTGTCCCTGTGCTTGCAGTCAAGTAGGGAAGATGGAAAGATTTCTTCATTCTTAATGGCTTTGCTCATGGGTAGGGTGAGTTCTGGCACATCAGCCTGAACATCATGCTATGGTTTATACAGGTCCTATGTGGCTACAGAAAGAGTAAGCGGAATAGCTTTTATATTTCCACAAGTAACAAAACGGGAAGGAGGCTTTTACAGTTTTAATATAAATTTACTCTTTGTTATGTAAAGTCCTTTTTTTTTTCCTAGTCCTATAAAATTATCTGATTTAGTGCTCAGAGTGCTCGTGGGGTGGGTGGTCACCAGCAGACCCGGAGGTGTCAGTTCTTCATAGCATGGAAAGACCATATATCTGAATTCTCCCATTTGAATTGCAGGATTCTGCTCCAAAACTACAAATCTGAAAGAGTCTGTAGAGAACAGGAAAACATTTGAGCTATGAAAAAAGCCTTAATGAAAAGGAGTGGACCTGCAGAGAACAATCTTGGCAGATAAATAGAAATTGTGGAGGGTACTTCCTTTCAGCAACACCAGAACAAAGCAATATAAATTACATGCAGAAGAGAAATAAATCTAACTGTAATTAGGTCAGAAGTGCATATGTCTGTAATAATGAGTTTCTCAGATGCTGCTGTGTATCAGGCCTGCTAAGTACTACCTCTGTCTGCTCCTCCACTTCAATGCTCCTCCCCAGCTCCAGGCTGTGACTCCAGGTTTTAGATGTGTTTCACCAGGAGCTCCACAACCTGTTGCCTGCAATGGCCCTGGTGCATCTCCAGAAGGCTTTGAGTGCTTTTTCTGCCTTAACTGACAGGAGCAAAGCCTTCTGGGATAATTAGTGCTGCTTCAATTGGACAGGTAGCGGATGGGAAATAAACAGGTTCAAGAGCTCAGGGGACATCCGTGTTGCTGTAGGCAGGGAGGCAGTGGAAAATAAATATAGCTAAGCAGTTGGAAAAATATTTATTTATTTATGCTCCTTTCCTTCTGAGATGTGAGATGAGGACCAGCTCCAATATGAACTCAGTTTTTTTCTAAGCAGTTGCCAACTCTTTCCAGCCCTTGAAAATGGCATCCCACTTAAGTCTATGGCCAGCTACAGTGATGACCCATTTGGAAATGCTTTTCCTTATTGTTAACTGTGAAAGGAGATAATTTGTTACATAAATAATGAATTAGATGTGTATTAATTTAGAACTGCTTGTCTGAATGGTTTGCAAAGCAGCTGTGTGATTTTAGGCAGTCATATGCTGTCAATTAACAACTTATTCTAAGCCAAATCTGTTTAAGCTTATTATGTGTATCACACAGTGTGGAATTTCTTCATAGGTTTTACTAATTCTAGCTGTATACTATTGGCTGCATAGTAGTTTAAAACTGCTAAAGATTAGTAAAAATCCCAGTTAAATTACTGACAGGCAGAGGGAACTTCCAGCTGCATTCCAGCTATTAATCTGCTAGTGATACTTTTCCTGTTGTTGAGAGGTTGGGAGACCTCATTAAAATCCCCAGTTTTTCTTTGTGGAAAACTTAATACAAGTGCAGGAAGGCAACATTAAAATTGAATATTCATAATATGTTATCAATATATTATTCAATTAAGGGAGGGAGCCTTTCAGTTTATAGTTAAATGAGCAGCATGGCTTATACTTACAAGTCGGATTGCTCACTGTCTTTCCAAAGCAATATGCCCCAAAATTTCAAGGGACTGATCTTGTGCCATTACAGAATTTGGGAATATCCGAGACAACTCATTTAAGAAATTAGAAGAGATTAATTTAAACCTTTGACAAGTTTCTTTTATTTCTTAAGTGTACCGTGTATCAAAACAGGAATTCCACACTTTGATTATTCTGATCTTGTTGGAAGCTAACAGGACCTTTAACAAATCTTGAAGGGCTGCCACTGAACAGCACAATTATTCAAAGCCTCTCTTAACAATGCAAGTTTTCTCCGCTCAATATTTCTAAAAGGGTAATCCTGAAGATGATAGCGTGACTGAGCTACACTCTTTTATACTTGCCGCTAGTATTTCCAATATACGCCACTGTATGGTTTGCACTAAAGTACTCAAGGGTCACCATGGCCCATTTCTTGCAAAAGTGTCCCTTCTCTAAGAACGTGGTCGTTGCTAAGAAAAAAAGACAAGCTTTTACACACAAGTCCAGGGCACTTTTTGCCACACAAATTTAGTCATAGTCTCCCAATCATATGGAGCTTTAAGCATTTTCACAGGAAGAATTGCTCATGCTGTGTATTGAGTCCTTAATGACATCACTTATAATGAAACTTGTTCCACTAGAAAAATGGTGTGGAAGCTTGGCAAAACTCAAGAGTATCAAGATCGTGTATTTCTGTGCTTTCCAGCATGATGGCTCCCCAGCTTCTTGCTCACTCCCATTATCTGAGCCCCTGACCCGCAGCTAAGAAGGAGAAGGAACAGCTCTGTGTCATTGCCAGGAAATGTGTCCTACTGTAAGGAAATTTTAGAAATTTTCCTATTGACAATGTTCTCTACTAGTGCTTTGGGATATCTGCTTCTTCCACCTGTGGAAGGAAGCCTTCCATTCAATACAGTGTGAATACGTTCAGTCCTGACTCCTTTACTCTTCATCTTGATGTTCCTTGCTTTCTCAAGTTCCTCTCTTCTCCATCAGGTGTTTTTCTTCCATTACCTATCCAGCTCCATTTTTCCTCTCTGATCTATCTGCTCCTTCAGAGACAAATCAAATTTTTCAGATCTGGAATTCAGTATTCCTCCTTTCCAGACACATGGAAAAAAATTTCCCCTCAAACAAATATTTTTTAAAAAATGAGTAGGAAAATCTGCAGGAAAAGTTTAATCAAAATGTCTTTGGTATACAGTTGCCTGCAGACAAACCATTTCACCAAAGTTAGTCAATGAATAATGAGTTTCAGTATCACCATTCTCTGATCCCTCCCTCAGTAGAGTAATTCAGCTGTAGTTAAGTGGGCAAAATTGTTGTTAACATGATATAAGAGTAAACAGAACTGCCATAGAACTGAGAGGCAACAATTTTTAAACCTGATAAAAGGAAATATTTTCTTATGCAGAAAATATTTCACACACAGTTTTCCTTGGAACAAGATAACATTGACACCAAGAGCTTAGAGCAATACAGAGAAATACAACAATTTCTACAGAGTGTGAACATCCAATTACATTAGACAGATTTTCAAGACTTAAATGGCTATTATCTAATTTACCAGAGTCAGACCAGGATGAAACTTTCCTAACAGCAGATTATTTCATAATTTTCCATAACAAAACTTTCTGAACCTTCTGCTGAACCTCTTGGCAATTCAGACAGGTGCAGAGAAAAGGCGGTACACCAAATTAATAGCTTGAGTCTGCTTCATTTAATTGTAAGCAAAAGAAGTAGCACCATATTAGATCATATGTGGATATTTCATTTACATTAGGAAAAATCACAAAGATTCATCCTGACTTTTTCAGGTCAAAGTTCTTCTTCTTAACTAAAATGAGCTGCTTTTACATTGCATTTCTTCCTCTCTGCTTCCTTCTTTTTCCAGTTTGCCCTTTTTTGCCTCTCCATATCTCTGCCTGGGTCGTACAACCGCTTCCTCTCCTTCTTCACTCAAACTGGCAAATTCTGATTCCTCAGCTAAGTTTCTGTAGTAAGCCAAGCAGCCAGTAAAATTAATAAGATTTTCATAGCACTTCATTTTAATTCGCTCTATTGCTCTATTTGCTTATATGATTGTGCAGCTGAAGAAAAGGGATAAAATGTCAGACTATTGTACAGATCCAAACCAGCCCCTTTGAACTGTGATTTTACAGCAGAAGCATCAAAGAAGAATTGCTACTCCAAGGCTTTTTATCAACAGAAACTATAAAAAAGAAATGATAAAAGAACATATTCACATTCTTACCTCAATTTCCCATTCTAACTTCAGGAAGCTCCTATTGACTTTTATAGTGTAGGATTAAGCCTTTGGGCCCAGATACTCAAAGGTGCTTAAATGTTGCAAAGCTACCTTTTATTCCCCCTGTGACCTCATGGACTTCTCAGCCCAAATACAACTTCCCAGGCAATGAATGGTGAGAGTGAAGTGATGACTAAAAAAAAAAAAAAAAATAAAATCAGAAATCAGTCGAGCAAGGATCTGCCCAAATCAGCCACAGCTGAAGAGCGGAGAGGTGGGACTAGGCATAGTCATCTGCCTCTGCATAGGCTCTAAGTGACCTAATGCCATTCCTCTCCACCAACATTCTGGTTATTTTGGTGTGCAAGGGCTGGTTGATGGCTGTATCTGTGTGACAATGGCTGACATATGCCCAATCTGACTCCAAAGCAACCAGTAAGAAAAAAGGTAGGGTAGAATAGAGAATAGAATAGAATAGAATAGAATAGAATAGAATAGAATAGAATAGAATATTTTCAGTTGGAAGGGACCTACAATGATCATCTAGTCCAACGACCTGGCCAATTCAGTGGATAGGTGATAGGTCCTGGATCCCATGCAGCTATCTCAGCATGCGGGGCTAATTCACCTGGGTGCAAGGCAGCTCTGATGCAGGTATGTTGCTTCTGGAGCCAGCTTGCTCAGAATCAAGTTACGTATCTGTCCACAGAGCTGCACTATTCATTGCAGACCAACCAGGTCTCCTGTTGAAGCCCTTTCACTGTCTACAAATTATCACATGTTGATTGCAAGAGAGCGGACAACCCGTGATGAGATAGATACCTCACCTGAGATGTAGGAAGGTGACATTCAAGTCATTGACTTGGAGATTAGACTTAGATCTAATCTAAAACCCAGTTGGGGGCTGGGGCAGGGATCTCAGCCACTGTTAACTCGCAGGTTGACCTCAGCATTTAGGCTGCGAAGTGTGTGGTCGCCGGCCAGCCAACTAGAGGATGTAAACACCCATCCAGTCAAGTGGTAGCTTGGCAGAGATTTTCAGCACTTTATTGGGGTGCGAGTATGGCGATGCCGAAGAAATACCTTTGGGGACCTGGGCCTCAGTTTCACTAACCTGGAGGACCTCTCTTTTCTACTTCCAGCCTACTTCGAGGACAGGACACTCTTGCCTTGACTGCCGACCTGCCTCATCATGACGAGCCTGTTGGGGTGATGGGGACTGTGGGTTACCATCACCAGGTGGCTCTACCCTCCTTGCCGGGGTAGGGTAAGATGTCATCCCTCAACGGCAGGGTCCTGCCTCTCCTACCCCACCACCACCCCCTGCCCTTGCAGAGCACCCGCTCCTCCTGCTCCCTGGCACGTGGGACACGAAACAGCGGAGCCAGGGAGTATTGCAGCTGCAGGGGGATAAAAGATTTCCAGCTGTATCTATCCTGCTGCCGCCTCTGATTCCCTCCCCAGCTGCATTTGTCAGGCCCACCATCTTTCGCTGTGCTCCATCACCTCTCACCCTTCGCTGTTGCTCCGTTTTTATGGAAATTCATTTATAAAATGAAGACAGTTATATTTATAATGTGGAGCATGCTGGAATACTTAATCTTTCACTTCGTTTTTTTCAAGAGTGCCTTACTCAAACGTGGACTGATAAGATGACAAGTGCTAAAACAATCTGTGAAATGATGCATGGACTTTTAAGCAAATTAATAAGTGCCTTGGAGCAAAGATATATATAATCACAGAAAAACCTGACTCTTTCCATAGGAGATATATCCTTGAAATACTGTTTTATCTGGTTAATTAGAGTTAAGGGGTGGAAATGCTGGCTTTCCCGAGATTAAAGAGAAAACTTAAAATATTCAGATGGGAATTTGTTTTATATAATATACTACATACACACTTAAATATTAAAGTTTGATCCTTTAATATTTAACCAATGGACAGTCCACCGAGACATCTCTTTCATTTCCACTGGGGTCCTGGTACAAGCACCAGCTAGTTTTAATAGACATCACACATTTAAAAAAAAATAGGCACAGTTAAGTCACAGTTCAGCTAAGAGCCATGGGGCACAATATGTTGCATGGGTCAAAAGCGCACGTCCTAAAGGAACTAGTGAACTAGAACAGTGTCTTTGTTATTAATCCGGAAATTGCATTTTTAGAACATATATTGCTGACTATATAAGTCTCTTTTTTTTTTTCTTCCAGTAATTTTTTTTTTTTTTTCACATGAACAGAGCAAACATCTCTCTTTGTTCCTTATAAAGATCTTTTAACTGTGCTCCTGTTCCAGCTCGGCGGTAACAATCCCTTATGCATCTTAACATTTATGTTTATGCAGGCTAGAAATGTTCATGCTTATACTCATACCAGACATCTTTAATACACACTTCCATCTGCTAGTGACCTGCTCGTGACCTTCTTCAGAAATGCAAGGTAACTTGGCTAGCTCTATTTCTGGTCCTTCTGAAAAAGGATTGTCAGGTCAAATTGTGACAGTTTAAGTGTGATGTCTGATATTGACTGCTGTCCAGCAGGGACTGTAAGCACTGTGTCTCCCACTTCATTCAGGACCTTACTATTGACTTGCACTATCATCTTAAGGTTAGTCTTTTATCTCCTGTGCTTCCAGGCAAAGAAATAAGTGGCACTGGAGCAAACTGCTGTACCGCAGCCCAGGGACGCTCCTCTCGTGAAGCTAGTGGCTGTATGACTTCAATGCCCACAAATTAGGTGACCACTGCACAGTGTGTCGGGGACAGCTGCAAATTACTATTAAAGCATGTTTCTGTAGCTCACTTTTAAATAAAATAACTTTTCCAAGATATCTCTTTGTGTGCGTGTCTGTGTGTGTGTGTGTATACTTTGGACAACATAGGACAACTTCACTTAAAAAAAGTCCTTTTATGAAATGAGGCAGGAAGGTAAGGGAGATATCAAAACCCAAGCAAACAAACAAACAAAACCCACTGTTGTTTGCCTTTTCTAACTGTACATTATTGCTAAAATATTATTATTTCACCTTTTTCTTCCCCTTTCCATCCTCCAGGCTTGTCAAACCACTTTCCTAATGCTCATATTTGTGCTTGCCAATCCTTTCCAAAAGCAGTGCATATCCTCATGGTTACTTCACTTCCAACACTAATTTTTTGCCATAAAAATTAAATGTGGGACATTAGGAGTTTTGACATAGTCTTTCGAATAGAGTGGGAACCTGAAAGAGTTTGGGAGCGTGGAGAATCCCTGCTGGTTACTGGCCAGGGTCACTAGCATAAGGGCAGAGGACAGAAACATCTTTACATCCCTGTCTTTCTCCTTTTCAGTTTAGTGGATTTTCTACATAAATAAATCAGTTAGTTAGAATTAAAAACTGAGAGCTTCA
This sequence comes from Harpia harpyja, assembly GCF_026419915.1. NCBI lineage: Eukaryota > Metazoa > Chordata > Aves > Accipitriformes > Accipitridae > Harpia > Harpia harpyja. Next base: position 6,884,507 of record NC_068944.1, on the reverse strand, counting down.
AGAGTTACAGCATTCAGTTTGGTATGATCTTTGACCTAATTTAGTTTAACAATGGAATAACAGACTCTTCAATATATGAAAATTATTTATAATTAGTAAATGCCTTGCAAATAGACTCCATTGAAAAAATAGTTTGTAAACCAGCTGCACTATTTTTTCTGTGGTATCTAATTGGAATGGCTGTTATTTAGACTGTAGAAAAGCTTGGGTCAACAGGCTATATGTACCTTTTAAGCAGACAGTTGCACCTCCTGTCTTTCTGCTGCATGCAGCAATTGTACTAATCATATTGACCCAGGACTAACTGGAAAGGCTAACTGTGTGTATCATGATTTCTCACTAAGAAACGTTTTTTGCCTAAGTACCACAACTTTTTTAATGCCATTTGTTAATTTGACCAGCAGTGCTTGTGTTGTCAAAGTGCAGAAATTTCAAGAGTCAAAGGATAGTTTAAGTTCTCTCCCCCTTTTTCAGAAAAAAAAATAAAAGCGGTTAAAGCAATTTATTCATTAATTGCAAAATATAGATTTGTTTCACTACTATATGCAGGGGCGGATACAGCTTCAGTTTAAGTGGGTGGCATTACACCATCCACCATATTTTATCCCAGGATAAAACCATATAATTTTATTCTTCTTGCCCACTTTCCAGGTGCAGTTCCTCATCTGGATTATTCCATGGCTGGAATCTTTTTTCCTCTCCTTCACTCAACATGAAACTCTACTCAAGTCTTGAGGAAACCTTTGCTGAAACAAATACATCAACAGTATTTTTTTTTTAATCTGGATTTTAGCAAAAGAAAAGTTGAAAACTCCTGCCTCATTCCACACATGAAAACTTTGTTCAGTGTTGGCTTAGAATAGCTCAGTCTAGTTCAAAGAGATTAGCAACAATGGGTTTTCAGTTTTTACAATGTTAATCCATGATTAATCTAAACATATTTTAATGCTCCTTGAAGCACAGTATTATTTTCCTAATCCCAAACTTGCTTCATTGATCCCATCCTTGCTTATTTTTCCCACAAAAATTCAATTTATATAAAACCATAGCTAAAGTGTTTACAGTTAATTCTGATAGTACATTATTATTATTACACTGAATGTAGCTATAAGAGTCGATAAGATAGAAAGAGAGGCCTTTTACTCTTTCCTGCCCTTCAAACATTACCATCTCCCAGAAAAAGTACTGAAAGGTGAAGTGTTGATGTGATAATTTTTCTACCTACTTGGTCTTCATGAGTATTTACAGGTGCTGTACATCTGCCATTTTATATTAGCGAGAAGAAAAACAGTTAACAAGATGCCATAAGATGCTAGTTAAAAATTTTGCTCACGAATATGATGTGTCGAAAAGGAGAACATACAAAAGTTTTTGGAATGATAAGGAAATTTTCTTGGATTTAGATTTAAACCAGGATATTTCCATGAACACTATTTCTTAATATTTTTCATTTCTTTCAGGTGAATAATGGAGCCTATTTGCTATTTCTGAGTAGACCTCAGTATCTGAAACAGTAATGGACAACTAAAAGAGTGTGATAGTCACAAAATATGCCTTCAGGCTCACGTAATAGCTCTAGAAATAAAATGGTTTCCCACAATTATTTAAACAATTAAGACCTGTATTAAATAACAAAGGTAGGTTAATGCTAAGGGTTGATTCATGGCTCCTGTTGTTTAAAATTAAAAACTTCAAATGGATTTGTTAAGTGTCTCCCATGGCTGATGCCTCGTAACATCTGCAACACTCACAAAAACCACTGCGAAGGTCAGGACGCTGGCATTATTTAGCCTTTGTTATTAATGTGCAGGCTGTGAGCAAAGTCAACATCATGAAACCAGTTGAAAGTTTTAGAGAATTCCCTTTGCGTTAAAGTTTCAAAGGCACTTAGTGAAAACTAATTGTATTCTTAACTATTAGTTTTCCTACTTCCAGACTGCACTCCTTTGTCATAAGTAATCTTTATTACTGCTAAAGTCTTTATACTCCCCAACAATTATTTAGGGAACCCCAAACGTATTTTTTAACCTTTCTATGTAAATGTAACACCCATCCTATCCACCACTGCTCCTCCAGTGACTATACAGGTTGTTTTAGCAGGCAGGGTGTTTCGGCAAACTACTGTCCTCTTCAGACTGAGTATAGCTGTGCCCCATTTAGCCCCAGAAGGCTTTCCAGCGCCACGGTCAGACGGACAGGAATGAGCTTCTGGTTTTGGGGTGACTGTGAGCAGTCAGCCGCCCAGGCTGCCCATCCAATTCACCTGGAGTGAGAAGAGCCAGCATCCACACGCTCCAGCCTGGCACAAACTTGCCTCCTGGCAGAGTCTGGCATCCACGCGACGGACGTTCCCCTCCTTTGCCTGTGGAGGACGTCAGAGTCATCACGCCACGACGAAACATCCAGTGCCACTTAAGCCGGGCCAGCTGACGGGCAAAAATAAAGCGCTATCTAAATGGAGAAGTACCTCCTTTCCCACCGGTGGGGACTATTAGCTTTCCCAGTGACTTGCCACACTGAGGTGAACAAGGACACCTCCGTGGTTGCCCATTGCTTATGGGCAAAGTTATGGCCCGAAGTTCTGTAATTTATTTGCTCTCTAGCAACATCTGCTCATGCCCAGGGAGAGGAATAACCTTCAGGGAGCTGCGATACCCTCCCAGCGGCGGTTGTGGGGAGGCTGGAGGCTTTCCATTCCCTGCAGGGCTAGGGAAGGTGGGAATGCAAAAGGAACAGCAACGAGCCGGGCAGAGCCTGGGCAGAGGGGTCTTCTCTCTGTGTATCCAGAGAGGCCGTGCTCACTCCCAGTTATCCCAGCAAAGGCACCAACTCTCCGATAATCAGAGGATAAATCCCAGCCGAGCCTTGTTAGACCTGGTCAAATTATATTTGAGGATATAATAGGTTCAGAGGTTTTAGAAATAAAATACATTATTTACAACTAAAAGTATTTATTATTCAAGCCATTCTATCAACGCTAAAAGAATATTTAATGGCTAGTGTATTAAATCCATTTTTTATGAATAGTCAAATAATTTTGATTTCTTTTTTCCTTTTGTCAACTAGTTTAAAAGCTGTGCTGAGAAAAAGCTTATTAAGTTCATGTCAAAAATGAGATTTCTATTTTTTCTTCACAGCTCAGAAACATGACAAAATAAAAATGAATAAATAATGTTTTCCATACCTTAACACTATTATTCTTGAAACTCAAAGTAGTGTCTATGCAAATTATAAGTAAAAGTGTGTTTAATATTTGCTTGCTACCTTCAAAGTTCACATCTTGTATGGCCATTGAGAATGTAAAAATCCATCTCGATGTTTTATCAGCTGTAAATGCAAGCAGAATAATTGCCAATATTATGAATTTCAGAAAAATGTTAATAATTTGAATGATCAAATCCTTCCCAAACCAAAAAGAAGCAGCAGCAACAATTTCACATATCAACAGAAGCTTGTAGGAGATTATAAATCACAGAAGTGCAAGATAGAAACACGGTACAATACTCCTAAATGACATGCAGGATGTGAAGGAAGAAGGAGAAGCTGCAGGGTCCTCTCCTTTTAAAGCTGCTGTGCAGAAGTGAACTGTAATAAGCCTCTGACAACCAGTGTGATGACTGGCAGAAGGATGACACCTACCAGCATCATCCATAGTTTGCAGAACACCAGAGTGTGCGCAACAGAAAGCAGTAACTCTTGCCAGTAAGAATGGACAGTGTCCTTAGGACCTACCCATCGCATCAAAGTGCCCAAATTTGGAGTCTGTTCCTATAAATGCTCTAAAGAGTCCCTATAGATTTACCTTTCCCATATAACTTTCTCCATATTTCTTCTGCGGACATGAATGGCAATTATGAATTAGAGTCTTATCTTCTGCAAGTACTCTCTATATTGTATTTCTGCTATTCAACACAAGTGTTAGAATATCACTACAATGCAAATGCATAGAGGCTATATGCAATGTGGAAAATAATTCACATTCAAAAAACCAAATGCTTTTAAAACAGTGGCTTCAATATTTTCCTGAATCTGTATACTGTACCATCTTTTTATTTGTTTGTTTGTATTCGTGTTCTCTTACCACACTTGTTTTCTTATGCTTTAATTTGGCTGGTTGTGCTCAGCACTTTCACTTTTCATCTTGCTTCCTTTTTGTTTTAATGTATGAAATGTTTGCAGCTGCAGTCTCTTTGGAATATCTTTTCTTCTGAAACAGACAGGATGCAGCATGTCCTGCCAGGTGGAACTAAATTTTATGAAATATATTATATATGTAATATAGGAATAGGGTCTCTTTCCTGTTGCAACAAATAGTGCTGAATGTTCGATTATTCCATTTTATAAAAAATTCTTAACTTAATTGAGAGCAACAGTGCAAGTAGTTAACAAGTTTGTTTTCTGTTTATTCTGTGAGTACCATTTATTATGTTTTGTTAAAGAGGGCAGGAGGGCTGGGCAAGAGGAAGGAAAGCAATTTGTCCTGGTTGTTGTACTCTGGGGAGGGAGGAGAACTGCACCCTTCCTGGATGTGTCCCACACAAAATGCTTCTGGGGCACGAGCAGGAGTGGCGACATGACATGGAAGTCTGCAGAAGGAGGAAAGATTTGGCACAAGGAGGGAACCTGTGTGCAGAAGGGAACAGACCTCCCTCTGGCACGATGGAAAGAAAAAAACTTTCCTAAGCAAACTAAGGGCCATTGACTGTTTCTGGGCTGAAAGGCAAATGAGGGGGGAGACCTTGCCCTGTAAGGATACAATGGGCAGGAGAGAGGAGGTCCGAGATTTGTTTTCAAAACTTCTTACTTAATATGGGTCACCTGACAGATCAGTGATCTCTCTGTACAAAGAATTATCTTGTTCTAGTTAAGCAATTTTGATCTCTGATAAAACCTGTCTTTAGAGTCTGGGAGATATTTAGTGGCTGCAGACACACTTACTGAAAAGGCAGAGCTTTCACACACTCTGGCCAGTGCAGGGTTGGGCTCCTGTAATTCTGTATTTATTCTCAGCAAAAGGTTTGCCTGCAATTAAACATGGATAGTATTTTGCACCTTACATGCTTCTCAGTAAACAAAAAAAGTTGGATGGCAGCATACCTGACACGTCTGTGACAATTGGTATGGCTTGTGCTATGTCACAGCTTGTGGTGGAAAAAGCTGACGTGAATGATATACTCAAGTCTGATACATTATGGTATTTATCAGAGGGTATATTTTGGGTACTTTTATGCATATTAGAGCAAAAAGGATGGCTGTTGCTCAGTACCATTTAGACTGTCACAGCAGTTACATTTCCTAGTCTACCCACCTGCATAAAACAAGCCATGCAAATTTATCTGATGTTATTTGCATCAGACTCCAAATTACATAATGTTACTTGCTTCAGACCTAAAAATGCTGACTGAACTGGAAGTTAGATTGGAGAAAGATACAGGATCCCACCCCCTTCCTAAGCCCTCTTTGTGAGTGACTAGTTACAGGTGCGTTAGAAAGCCCTTTTCATGGGGAGGAAGAAGCCATGGGCAAACACAGTCATATTTAGGATTCTAGTTTGTTTCTGCTTTTATTAAAATACATCGTATTACTTGGTTGCTCCAAAATTAACCAAGTTATCCAGTTCAAACTGAGTAATTTAACCTGATTTACCAAGTCGCAAGTCTCAGTATCATCTGCAAATTTCGTATATACATCTTACATCCCTTTCTTAATACATTTTCTTCCAGAAAGTTGATTGAATTGCATGGGCCACACAGCACTGCAGAATCAACCTGCAGTCGATAGTCCTTCATACTTCCATACATATATATCAACAAACAAACTTTTAATCTGTGGAAGAATACACGTGTAGTGGGTTGACCCTGGCCAGATGCCAGGTGCCCACCAAAGCCGCTCTATCACCTCCCTTCAGCTGTACAGAGGAGAGAAAACATAACGAAAGGCTCATGAGTCGAGATAAGGACAGGGAGAGATCACTCACTAATTACCATCATGGGCAAAACAGACTCGACTTGGGGAAAATTAACTTAATTTATTACCAATCGACCAGAGTAGGGCAATGAGAAATAAAACCAAAATCTTAAAACACTTTCCCCCCACCCCTGCCGTCTTCCCGGGCACAACTTCACTCCCAAATTCTCTCCCTCCTCTCCACCAGCAGCGCAGGGGGACGGGGAATGGGGGTTGGGGTCAGTTCATCCCACCTTGTCTCTGCCGCTCCTTCCTCCTCAGCGGCAGGACTCCTCACTCTTCCCCTGCTCCGGCGTGGGGTCCTCCCCGGGCTGCAGGTGGAGATCTGCTCCACCATGGACCTCCCTGGGCTGCAGGGGGACAGCCTGCCTCACCGTGGTCTTCCCCACGGGCTGCAGGGGAATCTGGAGCACCTCCTCCCCTCCTTCTGCACTGACCTGGGGGTCTGCAGGGCTGTTTCTCTCACATGTTCTCATTCCTCTCTTCAGCTGCAGTTGCTGTTGCACAGCAACTTTTTCCCCTTTTTAAATCTGTTCTCCCAGAGGCGCTACCACCGTCGCTGATGGGCTCGGCCTTGGCCAGCGGTGGGTCTGTCTTGGAGCCGGCTGGCATTGGCTCTGTCAGACATAGGGGAAGCTTCTAGCAGCTTCTCACAGAAGCCACCTCTGTAGCCCCCCTGCTACCAAAACCTCGCCACGCAAACCCAACACGACACGTTCTCACATTTTGACTGCACATAGTGACAGGTTCTTACCGAAAACATTGTGCAACTATTAAGTCTGAAGTCACCTTGTTGATGGCCAGCTACGCTACGTCGATGCAGTTCCTTTTATGAGTTGGGTTTGTTATCTCATCAGAAAAACGGAACTCAAATATTTTCAGGAAAATTTACTTCCACCAAGCCAGGATGATTGCTAGCAACTCCTGTTCCATCCTTTGACTCCATGTGCACAAGGTTCAGTGTAGCACCAGCAGGATAATCCATCAGATCCCTGGCCTCAGTGACTCTCTCTTAGGGCAATGTGGGACCAGATGCGTTGTCCTCGTGGCCACCATAGCTTCACGAATCTCGCAGATGTCTCCCCATCATACCACTGTGCACCCGGAGAGCACTCTGCCTTGTGTATATGCTGGACAACCAGCATGAAGGGGGTATGGTAGGTTTTAGTGCGCGCTGTAGAACAGTCACGGCTTTCGTTCTGCATCTTCTCAGTGAACTCACTGTAATACCTTCAGGATAAGAAAGGCTGTGAAGGGGAAGGCAGTGGGTTAGTCCTGAAACCACTGTGTGGGGGCTGTGAAAATTTGGGTATCACTGCTTCACATTCCCATTTTGTTGAGTACCATTTTAGACATTGTCATATTTTGTCCAGGATGATCATCCAACTGATTAGGTAATATTAGCTGTTTTCATATTTTTAAGCCACTGTTACTCTTTTTCAGACCCTGGTATAACCCTTTCATCTTCTCTGTTTTGCTTAAAGCAATTGGCAATAGATACTGCAATGATGCCAAGAGTTTGTAGTTTTCAGTTCTCTTATTTATATTCACTGTTATTATATTCATGCTGATTGCTTATTTTACTTTTCTAATTCTCTCTTTCCTTATATATTGTACTCTCTTTTACGACTTACAGAGTTCTTTTTTGTTCATGAAACATAGTGTTCCTAAACAAATTTCATTTTCTGTTTGTAAACACCTCTTTTGTTTAAAGTCTAGATATTATGTACGGATACTAATACTGGATGATTTTATTTCGGGGTAAAACTAACTCAACCATATCTAAATTACTTTTAATACAGGAGCTACCATATTAATGGTTACTTTAGTCTTATCCATTGCCCTTCTGCATAAAGTAATTGCAGAAAACTTTTCTGAAGTCTGTCAAGAAAGAAATAACTTGCCAATATTTGCTAGTACGTGCTGTTTCTAATATAGGCTGCTCAGCACAGAAAGTGTATGTAATGGCTGATGGAATGTCATTTGATTCTGCATTTCTGAGGTTTTTCAAGCTGCAAGTTGAGTCTTTTGTCCTTTCTGACTTTTGGCATGAAGAAGATACATACATACAATTTCCTGTGTTTTTTTCATAAAGCGTGTCAGAACAGGGGATGATCAGCATAAAGTTGCGCAGCCAATTTCAGCACATCTTTCCAGGCAGTGCACTGAAATAATGTTTAGGGCCGCTATTGTTTGTTGCTCTGCACATGTGGGTATACGTAAGTTTGTTTGTATTTGTGCACATTTGTGGTTACCAGTAGGTATCTGTTCCTCTGCTATTACAGGATGCCTTGATACAATATTTTTCATAACCTGGATAAGTCAACGCTGTATTAAGCAGAGCCAAAAAACATATCCTTTCTTTGAAAGGTGCCTTTATCTATATTAGTTTTTTCTGTGGTTTTCATTTAATTGCATGGGTTTTCCTCATATCTTTTTCTATTCTTGAGAAGGGTCTTTCCACCAAAGATATATTTTTTATGCCTTGAGCTTTGGATGCATTCAAAATAGTAACTAAATTAATGTTAGTTCTCATCATTTCGGTTGATTCATTTGTTCAACAAAAACCAGTTTAACTGCTATCAGTATATTTCAAGAAAATATGTTTATAATAGTCAGACATAATTGTTTCTAAATAACCTGACATTTTAAAAACATGCATGCTTCTATTCTTACAAAGAAATTACAAAAACATTACAAATACTACTAGAAAATACTTTTCTATACATTTGTACTACTTTGTTCACTCCTAAACATTCTGTGGAATGTTTTCAGCAATAATTACTGAGACTATCTATTATTTTTCCACTGAAATCGTGTAGAGCTCTAATTTTAGGAACTGCATTTAACTGTGTTAGATTAGTATTAAGACCAAGCAGCGCATGACTAGCATTCTGAAAGACACTGATAATAGTGACTGTAGTATAATACACACTTCAAGTGATATCCAAACATACAGTCGTTCACAAATGACATGTTTATGATTTGGCTATTGTGTTCAGACTATAGCTGCAAGTCCCATCAGAACAAAGTAAGGTTTGTAGAGAGTGAGAGATCTCCTCTTTCATTCAGCCAATTTATCAACCAGAGGATGTTATCTTGCTCTACAACTCATTTATTGCATTTGCCACAAGTTCTGCTGAACTCAATGACAATTACACCTGCAAGTCAGGGGACGAACTGTTCCCATAGTATTTACGAATCACGATGGAAAGAAATGAGCAGTGTTCGCCACAATTGCCAGCTCTTACACCTAGACAAGAGCTAAAGCCTTGTCACCAAGAAATGCAGCTGCTGAGACAATAAAAAGGATGATGCATGAGACTGCAGGGCATTGCAGTACTTTGCAGTCTGTAAGTAATTAAGAAGGATGTTGAACAACATCCACAAGAGATAAATATCTTAAAAACAGAAGATTCAGAAAATTTTCAGCCAAGAATTCCATAAGAATTAGCTTAAATGCCCTGCTGGCTGATACTCATCTGCAGTACAGCTTGCAATAGCAGAAAGATCTCAGATGCCTAGAGAGCATTAATTTTGTGAAAGCTCTCAACAGAAGGGCAAGCAGACAACCTGTGTAACTAAAGACCAGCGATCCTGGTATTAATCCAGGATAGATTAATGAAAAAGTCATGTAGGATTTACATCACAAAGAATTAAAGGGTAAGAATATTAATACTACCACCAGTCATCAGAGTATATTGGAAAGTACATCTTGTCAAAAAACTCAGTTGATTCTTTGAGGGTAATGGCTCACAGACAGCTTTCAAAAAGTCGGGAATCACCTACAGCAGAAGATGTTTCTAGTGGGGTCCGTATTTAGCCTGATGCTAGTCAACATTTTAATCAAACCTGTAGCTGTCGCTGATCCTAGCTGAATGGCAGATGAAATTGAGAGGAGGGCAGCCCAGATACCCTGCCAAATTCTAAACAGTTATGCAGCTATCTGCTATCAATACAGGCTGGGGGATGAAGGGATTGAGAGCAGCCCTGCCGAGAAGGACTTGGGGGTACCGGTGGATGAAAAGCTGGACAGGAGCCGGCAACGTGCGCTCACAGCCCAGAAAAACAACCGTATCCTGGGCTGCATCAAAAAAAGCGTGACCAGCAGGTCGAGGGAGGGGATTCTACCCTTCTGTTCTGCTCTGGTGAGACCCCACCTGCAGTACTGCGTCCAGCTCTGGGGTCCTCGGCACAGGAAAGGCATGGACCTGTTGGAGCAGGTCCAGAGGAGGGCCACAAGAATGATCAGAGGGATGGAACACCTCTCCTATGAAGAAAGGCTGAAAGAGTTGGGGTTGTTCAGCCTGGAGAAGAGAAGGCTCCGGGGAGACCTCACTGTGGCCTTTCAATACTTAAGGGGGCTTAGAAGAAAGATCGGGACAGACTTTTTAGCAGGGCATGTAGTGAAAGGACAAGGGGTAATGGTTTTAAACTAAAAGAGGGTAGATTTAGACTAGATACATGGAAGAATTTTTTTACAATAAGGGTGGTGAAACACTGGCACAGGCTGCCCAGCGAGGTGGTAGATGCCCCATCCCTGGAAACATTCAAGGTCAGGTTGGAGGGGGCTCTGAGCAACCTGATCTACTTGAAGATGTCCCTGCTCATTGCAGGGGCATTGGACTAGATGAGCTTTAAATGTCCATTCCAACCCAAAGGATTCTATGAAAGTCACACATCTAGGAAAAAAGAATGTTGACCATAGCCACAGGCTAAGGAATTGCATCCAGGGGCAAAAAAAAAGTAATAATTAAGGGCATCTAGGTACACGGATGTGTGAAGGTAAGCTTTCATTACGGTGACCCAGCAAAAGAGGCATCTATGATCCTCAGATACACAAAGAACAATAAATGAGGCAAAGCCAAGGTGATTTTAGCTACCCCTTATAGCATTGGTGAGACTAATACTGGAACTCTTCCTCCACCTTTCGTGTTCTTATTTCAAGAAAGATGTTGAAGGTGCACAGAATGTGTCACCCCAATTATTTGAGAGCTGGAAGAAAATGCCCTGCACAGACAGAATAAGGAATCTGCTCAGCTTTTAAAAAACAATAGTGAGAGATGGTGTGCTTACAACATATAAAATATCTACATGGCAAAAAAATAGTGACTGTAAAAGGAATTTTAACAAAAAACACCTAGCAGATGAAAGCTAAGCACAAGGAAATTTAAATGGGGAAATGCTCTAGCTGTTAACTGCAAGAATGATTAATCCCTGGAGCAATGACCAATGGACATGTAGTTTCCCCACATCTTAATGCCTTCGCATAAAGTTTGAAAGCTTTTCTGTAAAAGCTACATAAGTCAGATGCAACATATGCACCAATTAATAGCGAATTATTAACCTCATTAGAGAGGTAGATGCTCATATTATACAAGAGATCAGACCAGATGACCTACTGATTTCTTCTCCTTCAACCCTACAATTTCATGTAAAGAGCTGAACTCCCCTGTTCCAACCCAACTTTCATTAGTGACGCATGGGTGTTTTTTGACTCCTTGCTCCTCGCAGAAAGCCCGCTGCTGGAGTGACCATGCATGAATTACATGCAAATCCTATGCCATTGCCTTTCTCTGAGGTGCAAACCGTGATGGTCCTGATTTAAAGTAAGATCAAAATATAGTCGTTAGGAACTTAATTAAAAATATTTTAATTGCAAATGACTTTCTGCAATGTGTTTGCCCAAATAGTCTGTTCTGCGGCTGTCACTTAAGTAGTTCAGAAGATCCAGCACAGCGTTATTTTTCTTTTGTATGCAAAAGGATTGTAATGAACCCCATTATGTAACCTGCTGGTGAAATAAATATGATTTTGCAGAAGATATTGTAGAATTCGGTACAGCGAAAAAGGGTAGGCATGAAGAATCTCTCTATAACTCACAGTTAGAACTAATGATGACAGACTGTCAGGAAAGAAATATGAAGGTATATAATTATTGGCTGGCACGCCTCAGGCATCACCCAGGTGTTAACAATACATAAAGGCTGGGCATGCAAGGACTAACCTCCTCCAAAGGTCCTTTGGTATCTATCCCCGAATATTTTAATAGTGCCATTTGTTTTACAGTATTGTTGGACTAGCAACAATTGGTTATAACAGAATAGTAACAAGAAGCACACATACATACGGTCCTTTCTTTTCGCAGATATTCTGAATCCACACCCAAGATAACTCAAGTTATTAACTAAATTGTACAAAAACATAACTTCTGAACACTATGTGCTAAACTGACAAGTGTCCCTGCTAAACTGATGGTGAGTAGTTTCTAGAAATCATTCTTTTGATTTTGCCCAAATGAGCAAAAGTTTGCTAACATTAGAGAAGGTATGCAGCACTTGCTTCCTATTAGATGAAGACTCAAAAAAGGAATTGAAAATCAGTTCCTTTAACTGTTGTGAAATTCTGACTTAATTTGATATTCATTGTTCAAACTTCTTGCAAGTTTTAGTTCTCCAAAAGGGAAGGTGAAAGCTTACACTGTAAAACTGTTAATCAATCAATCACCTTCTGTGAACAGCAAGTGGTGACACACTGCAGCAATCAATTTATGGACATTCTGTAGTCTGAAAGCTAATCACCCAGATTATTCAATTAATGCTTACAAATAACAAAGCAATAGCAGAAATCTGGATCCGTTTCTGAGTGATTCATAAGCATGGATGGAAAATATAATCCCAATAACTACCTGACGAGCTCTGACACACACAAACACCCACGGACTGGCATACAGTGCAAAGCAGTTCTTGCGGTTGCAACAGAGTTTCCATTTATTCCCTGTTTTCCAAACTTAAAACTTTCAAAAACATTTCAGGCCAATAATTTCTGATGCTTTCTCTTCCATCAATGGGTTTGGGGTATTTTTTGTTCTTGGGGTGGGTTCTTTAGAAAAGCCTGAAAAAAGATACACAGTCACTTTAAAATAAAAAGAAGCTTAAACGTAGGTTTTGCATCGTTAAAAAATAATATGTGAAAAGAAAGTTGTCCCATTTCTTTAAGGCCTGGAGCCAAAAAATTATTTAATTTTAAAATGTCAGCTTAGCAAGAAAATATTTCTCCATATGCACAGTGGGCTTTCCAGAAATATTTGTTTAAGGGCATGATGCACCTCTCATTCACTTCAGACTGATATTGACTTCAAAGGCTTTAGCTGGGGCCCTACAGGTACGTTTGGACAGTGGTGAGCTTTACCATGCATAAATCTGTAGTTAAGTACGCACAGAAATGCCAAGTCCCATTAATTACTCCAGTATGGTCAAGGCAACTTTTCAAATGCTTCAAGAGACTCAGGAGCCATCCAAAAGCCCCTCCTCTCCTAAGTCCGTCACCTTCTGCAAACAAGACTGTCCTGTGAGCTACAGGGCTAAGCTCTTGAAGATCTCGCAGCCTTTATTCCTTTTCTTACACTTCTGAGTGAACGTAATGTCTCTTTGCTTTCTCCATACATGCTTAATTGAGTTAATTAGCTGAAGCACCTGTGTTGAACCCAAAGGGTCATTGGAGATGTAGCTAAGCTCAACAGGCACTATGCATGAGGAGGTCTAGCTTGGGCATTGACGGCAACATAGCCTTAGTAATAGTTCTGCACCCGGACTAAATGCTGTCACCTCTCTGTTAGCATGGATATACTGCTCCCAAACCTGGAAATATGACCAGATCCCTGGTCAGTGCTGTCTGAGGAAGCTCAGAACTCCACGTGCAAAAGACCAGCATTTTAACACAGGATGGCTGCATCATCTCAACAGGTATCCAGAACTGTACGTTGCGTAGGGACTGTTAGCTGTGTCAGCCTGCAGCTCACCAGAAGAGTGAAGATAGGACTAGCTACTCACCTTCCTCATCCCTATATGTACCAGCTAGAGCTCTGCCTCAAGTGCTCTTTTTTTCCCCACACCATTAATCTTTCATTCCTGCAGAATATATGACTTGCCAGATGAAATCTGACCTGTAGAAAACAACTTTGCAAGAAACAATGTCCTAAATGTTCTGCTGATAGAGAGGGGTGACATTCTTCCGAGTGCTACTTAACTCTTTGGATTAGATTTTTTGTTAAGTTTCACATTTAAAAAATGGAATTAATTCCATAAATTGATTTGCCACTTCCATTTCCAAATAATGCTGTATTTGAAAAGGTAATTCCTACATATGTTACCAGAAAACAGAGCTTTATGAAGAACACAATAATTCATACAAGTCTCACATAGATCATACATCAGTTAGTTTAAAAGTACTCTCACTTTATTTTAGAGGATTGATGGGTTCTGCTTTCTGAAGGAGCCTTGTCTCACAATAAGAGCCAATTCTAAAGTATATAACACTTGCTGTTGTGATGATCCAATTATGAAATCTCCAACATCCTTAAATACTAGTTTTATGCTTCTATTGTCATTTGAACCAAATTTTCTTTAATTCCTTCTGTAGTTGGCTCTATTTGTCAGTCTCTGTTTTGTATTTTCTACCAAATCTTTTCTTGAAATGCAAAGAGAAGATCACATAGATTTACTTTTCTATTTTTTACTTTGTGACTACCAGAGCTTGCTTTCAGGCATGTATTTCACACGTAATGTTGATTAAGAAGCACCACACTCTTACTGTTAGTATTATTTTACCACTCTTTTTACTCTCTGTTTCTTTTTCTTACTGAATTTTAATGCATACAAGTGCCTTTGAGTAGATTGGTTGTTGAGTTTCATTCATCATATTAAATTTTTAGCTGCTAGTTTAAGCTAAGAATCACAGCTCTCACATAGAGCTTAATGCACGTCCTTTAACTCTCCTTCCTTCCCTTCCTCAGATCTGTTCATGCCACCCATGCCCCCTAAGGCACAAGTGTCTGTTGCAACTCTTTAATTGCTGTCACTCCCTCATCTATTACTTCATTCTCTCTTTTCCCCCTTTGCAGATGGGGTGTGGTGCATTTCTGCAGCAAAACGTCTTCAGAAATAAGGCTTCTTAGCATTCCTAGAATGGGTTGCAAATCTGCAGTGCCAGAATTCATTCCCCTATAACTCACACCAATCGCCCCACCACACCCCAGCCTTTGGCTCTCCACCCCATCACCTCTGGGGCCACAAATGTGACTTATCCACCACTGAAAACGCGTCCTCCAGCCATCATACAGGCAAGGGGAGGCAATTATGTTCTCCCAGAGTGTGAGCTGTACCAGAAGGAGCTCATCCTGCAGATGTTTACTTCTTCGTATCTGGGGAGAGCCTCTGGCTTCCAGTTTGTCCCCCACAACACGTATCTTGTAACCCAAGACAGCACAAGCGTGCAGTAAACTGTGGTGGTCAAATTGAGAAACTCAAAGCTTTGCATGCCTGTAAGGGGTGAGACAGTCTGTGGCACACTGAATCTCTGCAGGTGCTTTCTCTGAGGGCCAGCTAAATTGAACCATTATATAGCTGCCACAGGCAAAGAACACAAAATTGGGCAGTTAGCACAGCTCAGCTGACATGTGTTAACTTGCTAGGCTGAATGTGTAAGACCAAACGTTTCCTATATCCTACGGTACACATCGGATTTACTACACATCAAAAATTACCATGCATCATCTAAGTAATCAAATTTAAAATTAAAAAAGAATGAACCCAAACCACTTTTGGTACAAATTGCCTGTCTGTTTACTTGGCCAAAACAGGACAAAGGGAAGCATCCACGGAATATGTTTAGGATCGTGATCTCTGCCGTCTGTGGTGGGGAGCGGACGAACCAAGTTTCAACAAATTTATTACAGAATGAGAAGGAGACAGCAGGAATACAGTGTGGTGGCAGCTGCAGCAGCTTAGCACTGCTGTCACCTGCGTGAAGCGAGGGGCATCTTCGTGCTGCAGAAGCCTCTGCAGCCCAGCAGAAACATCAGGATCCCAGGAGGTCTTTCCCAGAAAGGAGCACTTTCGGTCACTGTCTACAAATGCAGCATCACTACTTAGCAGTCATCTTTCTCGAGGGATGACGCATGTGAAAAATTACTCCTGTCGTTTCCCCACCGTAAAAATCTTGTGAGACAACCCACTAAGTCATTTCAAACCTGAGGCCGCTTCAGCAATAGCCCGCTGAGATTTACGGTGCCAGATCAGTAGGGTATGGAGGAGCCAGAAGCACTGCTGCCATGATAGCGTGGACCATCACCCAAGCTAATTTTCCCTGCTCCGCAGATGTTTGCTCCTCGACGATCATCTCTTTTGTCCCTGTTTATCAGAGGTTGTTTCAAAGATGCTTCAAGAATGCTATCTGTGGCAGCCCAGTGCCAGCCCTTTGAGGATTTATGAAATAAGGGTCACGATTTCAGTGCCTATTAATAACAAAATGAGCAAATAGCGTAAGACAAAAGCTACTGATTCAAAATTATGTTCATTAATCTTTCTGCATTAATCACCCTGCTGCATGCTGCACCTTGTAAAGCTTGTATATCTCTTCTTAACTAGCCTCAGATCACTTTGTAGTAGTCCAGGCTGGATGGAAAAAGGCATAAATGACTATGTAAATGCTTTGTAATCCATTTATTCCATTTGTTAATTTGTCACCATGCTAAGTACCTGCAAAACAATGTTTGTCAAATGCCACGAGTGCAACGCATCAGTCATGACAAGATGCAGGGCACACAAATATGCTTTAGGATGCTGACTTCAGCCCTCTGCTGCTAAGTCCCTGGTTTGTTTGGTTCGTTATTTGTTTGTTTTGTTAATGGGTGTTGACTACAATGTCATTTATTTTTTTTTAATTCAGGGCATATTTTGGATTGCTGGGAATGGTTTGGGTGGAGGTTTTGGTCATCTCCAAACATTCTGCACCACCAAAATTTCAGAAAAATAAATCATACACACATACAAAAATGATCACATGGATTTAAAAAAAAAAAAAATGTTTTTTTCCAGTTGTGTGAAATCATTTCAGTACAACAACACAATTAAAATGCTCTATGGAAAGTACCTTTTCCAAAATTTCTTTGCTATTGAAGCAGTTTATGGTTTTAATATGAAATAGGAAGAACCTGTAAATAATCTTCTTACTATTGCAAGGAATGCAATTTTAATACTAATTTTCCAGGATTTTAATTAATTAGGTAGTTTAAACTTCTTTATTTATTCATTACAGTTTCATACTTTACTTTACAGTTTTAGGTGAGAGGTATTTGAAGCCTTAGGGAAACAAGTTGCAACACAATCCTACTCAAACCACACAGACCAAGTTTCCTGAAGATACACATTTCATTGTCTAGTCCCTACTTAGATTCATAATTACCAATAGAATAAACAGGAGTTAAATAAAGCCACTGTGGGTTTAAGTCTTTACCCGCTATAAAAAAGGGGATGAAACTGTCCAAACCTGAGTTGTGGCTGTTGCTATTCTTTTCCTTCCTAATCCTTCCCGCTCAGCTACCATTGCTGAACTTAGCAGGCATTTAATGACTATGAAATGTGCTTTTCCTTCTCGTCCCTCCTTCTACAGAAAAGAGGCTCAGATTAGTCTTGCTATGGATTCGTCAGTGCGTTTAATAACTGTTAATTTATGCCCTGCCTTCTAATATTGACATGATGGGGAGGGGGGGAGCGGGGAAGAGGGCATTCAGATCCTGAAACACAGATTTCAAGCTGAAAAATGCCAAGCTAGGCTTCACAAGCAAACGCTCTGGGCAGCGCAGGAGCCGCTACGGTGAGCTGCGATACTGCGGTGTGCTTGCAGGAGGAGCCATCTACCAAGTCCAGTTCGTTTAACCATCCAGCCCAGTTCACCAGCTAGCTGCCTTTTTGCGTGGATACAGGCGCAGTCACAGAACAGCTGGATTTCCCAACTTCTGATTAAGTTTAGGGTGTTTGCTAATAATAATACAAAACCTAATGTGAGCCAAAGTACCTGTTAACTCAGTGCGCAAGGAAAACTGGGGTGACGTGGTGGTACTTAACGTTGTTCTGTCCTATCATCCAGCATCTTATAAATGTTCGGAGAGGAAAGTTCCTTCTAGCTCTGCCCAGCTTTTCTTGCCCACTGCAAGTTGCGTACCTGTACTTTTGGTTGCTTTGGGTTTTCTTTTAGGGATTATGATCCCAGTTCCAGCCTGTTCTTTGGACTCTGGAAAGTTACAATTTGGAGAGTTGTGAAGAAAAATACTTCAGAGGTAGTGTGAAAACCCTTGAAAATATGGTTTGCAAATTCAAATTAAGGTGGTTGTGGGACGTGTCACATGGCATCTCTACAGAAGAGACGCATCAACTCAAATTGCAGACAGAAGCCTTGGGGAAGCAATTGTTCTCCTAAATGATTAAGGACTGAAACACTTTTCTTTTGCAGAAGCCTCACAGCAAATGCTAAGCTTGCCAAGAGCACTAGCCAACAGCTTGTTTTGAGTAGACAGAAGTCATGGCAGGAATTTGCGAGTCTTGCCAAAACCCTCGTAACTATAAGACTGATAATCAGATATACCCACAGGTGAGAAAGCATTCTCACAGTGGCTTGTAAGAATCTTTCTCTGCTCAGTTTGCTCTTGGTACACAGTAGGTAGGTTTTTACAGTTAGAGAGGGTGTTTTCCCAGCTTGTAACTAGTATTCTTAGTTTCTGTATGGATCTCTTTCCTGTTCAGATGCATGTGAACAGCCTCTTTTGGACAACATTCGGACAGTTTTGCTTGTGCTGAAAATGCTTCTTAGGAAATGACTCTTTTGCTGCCTAGTTCACCAACCTTCAACACCGTGTATTATGAATCATAAAATATTAATCTTGAGCCTTTAACAACGTAAATAAGAACCTTGTTTAAACAAGAACAAACAATCATTGAACAGGGTTATGCTACTGTGAATAAAATTCCCATTCCTTTGATAGTGCCAGGCTTCCAGCCTGGATGCTTTCTTCCTAGTTCTTGAACTTTCAGAAACAAAAATCACAGCAAAAGAGCATAATTTTGTTTCCATTTTCATGATACAAGTGCAGACATTAGCCAAATACATAGATTTCAAGGCTGCTTCAGGATCTGGTCACTAACACTAAATAGTTGCATGCTTTTAACTAATTGTTCTGCTTATTTAACTAAAACCTTGAAATAATTTTACTATTACTCTAATTTTAAGAAGTATTACCCCAAAATACCAATAGCAAAAGAAAAGTGAAGGGAGTCTTTTAGCCAGCAAGCTACATAACACAGGGAAATGAATTACATTTAAAAGGCATCAGACCTTTAACACCTCTGCTAAGCATCAAATCCAGAGAAATAATAAATAATGCACTATAGCTCATGTTAATTCTAACATTATTCATTCATGAATGAACAGGAATAGGTAGCTAACTCCATAATGGCCCTTTTCTAGTATATCCATGGTAATGTAAAAACTATGTTGGCGTTTTAGGTTGGTTTTTTTCCTATAAAATGCAGGTATCATAAAACAATGTGCAGGGACCTGGCAGGTTTGAGGACACCTAAAATAGTGTGATTTTTTTTGAGTGAAAGCATGTGGGGGGAAAAAAGAAAAGGCTGTATTTTCCACAAAGTTTGAATTCACACAAAAGGCTGTGACAGTATCTTTGTATTAGCTTACATTCAAAACCAGCACATTTGCAAGCAAGTAATATGGACATGACATAAGATGTTTTCAAGCATTTAATAAAGTGGGTGCCGGTGTCATAATTTTTACATGCATAGGTTACCTTTGCTTTTGTGTTAGCAGAATTGTTATCCACTTTCAGCAGGGTTTATATGTAATGCTAAAATTATAAAATCCCCAGGACACTCAAATGTTTAGTCACTTGGCTACCTCTTCAAATCTAGCAACGTTTACATGAACCTGAAAGATCTGTTTACTGAGTGGCTCATGGGTTATATTGTACAATGAAATTAAAACATGGGATTTGGAGCATTTAAACACATTTTTCCTATTTCTTTTCACTGTAATTGTTGGGGGTTTTTTACAGTATGTCATTTTTTTATTAAACTAGTGACAGCTTTATAAGATTTGAAGTCCTTATTTTATCTTCTAGTTACTATAACATAATTCTTTGAATAAGCATAAAACTTCCTTTCTTAGTACATATTTCCCATGACCAAACTGCTGTTATAAATGGCAGAGCGAAAATGCATATGCATGAACATACAAAACCACCACCCATGTCACATTACACTATCATTCTATTTTCTTTTCTAGGTCCTAGACCTGAATTTCTTGCATGTTCCAAACTACCATTACATTTCTAGGGGGTTTTAAGTGCTCAGAACGTGCATTCAACATTTATGTAAAATATAAATAAAAGTGGACAGTAAAAAGAAAAATCTCTGTGGTCTAAACACTTCCATGCTTAACTCAATTTCATTTGAAGGACCTAATTAACAGGCTTTCCATTAAGTGGCATGCAAAACAGATACTCATTCTTTTCCAATATGAGATTTGCATACACAATGCAAATTGTATGCTCCAAGATCAGAGGGGAAATCTTGATCTGCAGCTACTCTAAATTCTAGTTCAAGACACTCTAAATTATTTTTTATATCCATGTTAGTGTTACACAAATGAAAAATAACAAAAATGTGCATTTAGCAAAACTAAGGAGATTATTTCTTTGAGCAAAACTGAATTCTCACTTTTTTGGAGAAAATGCTATTATTGGAAAATGTCACACTAAGCGTGGAAAAGTAAGCCCATTTTATGGTAACTTAGTTTGTATCTGAAATTCATTATTGCTTTTTTTTAAATTCTATAAGAGGTTCTATCATTTCTAAAGGAAATGTTTGACTTAATGGCCTAAAAGTTGTGAAGTGTCTTATTCAGGTAGAAAGATCAAACAGATTTTATAGGAAGTGGCGTTCCAGTTCCTGGAGAAGTAGAAATTCAACTTAAGTATATCATAAAGCTAATTTTTAGTATAAAAATCACTTTCTGTAGCTGTAATTTAATTTTGCAAAAATGAGCAATATAAAACTTTATTCAGACAAGAAAAATCTTTTATTTTATGTTCCAGCCCAGTAAACTGCAGGCCCTTCAAATATCTTTTCTGATTCCAAAAAGGTTGGGTTTATTTTTTATTTTTTTCACTGAACCTGAGTGCAGTAAGGCTACATGCTCTGTCTGCAGGGAGGGAGAATGGGGCTTTAGTGTGACAGATGAGTCTGGTGAATACTTTTGTGAAATAATAAAAATAAATATGTCAGCTTGTCATTAAAAGAAATAGGTTGTCATTCTTTGTTTATTAGTCCTGCCTGCAACCCAGGGTTACCTACTGTGTATAAATAGGTTTGCTAGATAACTTGATTTCCTGTTTCTTTGTAAAAGAAATTTGGAACAACTGGCTCATTTATAACACTTGTTAGGTTAAAAGTTTGGTTTTGTATTGTTTCCCTTAAAATCTGTACATTTTATATACTAGAGGAGAGGCTGTACTAATTCTGGTTTATCCTAATATTGTCTATGAGAAAAGTAAGAACAGTACATGGTAATAGCTGAAGTGTCAAATGCAGAACCAGAAAAAGCCTAAATGAGCATATATATATATATGTATATATATATATATATAAAAAAACCCAACCAAAAAAAACATTAACAAAACCAGAGAAGGGTCGGTGGTCACAAGAGCCACAGAATTGCTGGATACACTGTAGGCTTCTCCTGAAGCCTAATACAAATGTGTCTATTATAACATACACCTTACAGTGACACTGCTCCCTTTGTTCCTAAATACAGCCATGTCTAAAGATGGAGCGCTGTAATTAAAGGAAATAACCAAAGTAAATTACTATTTACAGCAAATTGAAGTAATACAGTGCTTATTTTTCAAAAAGTGCCTGGCTCAGGAGACTTCATTTAATCATGCTTTCAAATATTTCTGTCACAGATATCTATAGGTTTGATCTGCTAGTAAGACAGATGTTTTGAGAGCTCGCTCCCTGCCTTTGCTCATGGCAGCCAGGGAAAGTTAATAAACTTAGGACATCCATTCGAATTATCACTTTCTCCTATACGTGGCCAAGCAGGCAAGATACCTCGCCCGATTTCCAGAGCCAAGACAAAAGGAGAAAAGCCTACAAGCCCCCGTAATGAAAGCACTGAAAGGTGTTTATTTTTGGATCCTGTGTCCCAACCCTGGGACTCTCTCCCTGATGAGATGGCTGTGTGAAAAGGCACAGTGCAGCTTTCAGGCTGCATCCGTACCTTCTGGTGTGCGAGAAGAAGGTAGATTTTGATGCCTCAGTGACCAGATCTCCTTCCAAGTAGTTTGCTAAATTCCCACTGGCTAGGAACAGCAAAGCTGGAAGTGCACTAGATGGAAACCAGGGGCCACGATAATTGTACAAAGGCCTGCTGAGATTTTCCTAACTGCTTCCAGTAAAAGAAGAGAGTCCCCTAGTAACAGTGGTAAGTCCCACAAGAAGGACCAGTACGCTATGTTCACTCATATATGAATAACACTTATTTTATCACATGAAGTTATAGATCCAGGTGCCCTAATGGAAAGAGGGCTTAAACAAATACATCACTGGGTAAAAAACTTGCCATTTTTCCCTCGGATATGACTTAACTTGCAGTCCTCTGTTGTCTCTAACATAAAGGGTGCTTTGTAAGCAGATAGAATCAGGAAGATTATTTTTTATTTGGTATCATAACCAATACAAACAGGCTTCTGTGAATTCCATCTTTTTTGTTTACACAGTCTGGAAAAAAAAGGAAATCTGCTTAAAGGGCAATGTGACTGACCATTAAAGGTAGGAGATTACATTGCTATGACAGGACATGGTGAGAGGAAAACGTGAGGGACCAGATTCTGATCTCCCTTTCTATGCTAGTTTAATTATCCCAAGCTCAGTTATAATACTAAATGCAAGGTGATTAATCCCAACAACTGTAAAAAGCTTAAACCTTCCTGGTCTTTTTTACAGTTTTCATTTTTAAAGGCTACGTAATATTCTACTACTAAAAAGATAAAATCCCATTGACCACTACCTGACTTCGTGCACATTTCCACTGCAGGAGGGAATAATCTGAAATCCCAGGAGCACAGAAGTAAAAAGCTACTGGAGGTGAAAAGCCGTGCAGACCTAGCTGTGGGGATTCAAGGAACAGCACTGGTTAACCAGGAAATGCCACAAGTATGAATCGTCTTTGTGCTCACGGAGTGCCAGATTTTGAGATCACGGAGCGTTAGACAAAGCAGAACTGCAGCTACGAAGTTAGTCTGCGCTTACTTACAGTGTTGCTCTAAGACGAAGGCTAAAAAAAGTATCTTCAGAATGCCCTGTGAGTTCTCAGACGGTTGAGCTTGCTGTCACATAGGCAGTGGGGAAAAAAATCTGGAGAAGACAGAAAATGCACCATTCTGTGTTCTGTCAGGATAGTTTGCGTGTCCCTGTCTCAGTGGAAAAAAACAAAACCGGTGATGATCCATTTTCTGAGGCAAGAAACCTGCACCTGGATCAGACCAAAGAATCATTTATTCCAGCATCACGTTCCTGACAGTACCTGCCTGAGAAAGGCCCTGTGAACAGTGTACAGGGTAGGATTAAGTCAGACCGCAGGTCCCACCAATAACTCAGTATTTGGCCTCTAACCATGGTCACTTATTGTCAAGCATGCAGGGAGCCTTCCCCTGAACACCCTCTGAGCAGCAGGTGATGCCTACTTTGAGCCAGAAGCATCTTTGAATTCCACAGCCGCCAGTCTGGTGGGGTTTTGGTTACCCTGAATTTGTCCAGTCGCTTTCTGAACCCATCTAAAATGATCCTTTCTTCTCTTACCCCCCACCCCAACTTCCAATACCCTTGAGTTTTTTAAACCATTGGTTTTAATCTGCATTTTTGCATGCAATAACCCTCAATAGCTTTATCCACCATATATTCTACTTGTCTCCCAGTGCTAGAAGTCTACTCCATAGGTGCTAGTTTCTCTTCTCTCTGAAGCTATACAAATTGTTCTCCTAAAACATGTTAGCCCTCCCTACGAGTTCTGCTTCTGCTTTTGAAAGAGGGTGAGCAAAATGAAAAGTTCAGAGTGAAACTCACCATAGGAGCTGCAATTTTGCTTATCCTTGGCTGTGGAAGATCCTACAGCCTTGCACAGCTAGAAGTAAACGAGAGTTAACTCAAGACTGGAGAAAGGTGCCACTAAGCCCAGCTGAACCACGGGGTGACCGTGGAGTAGAGCAGTGGTCCCACCGCGGGGGTAAGTGTAGGGACATTATCCCACTGAGAGGATAACTCTGTTGAGTAGGAGCATGTGTCTTTAAAGTAATATATAAATTGGACATCTGAGGTGTTACCAGAGTTAGGTGAGTGCCTGGGAGAGATTATCAGTAATCTTGGATGGCTGCGGAGCCACCATGTCGTCCCTGAAAAGCACCAGGTCAAGAGCAATCCGGTGGTGGTTGGCGAGCGGGTGGAAGGGGAGAGCCAAGTGGCTGGAAGAGCTCGGGAGTAAAAGGTGGTGATCGCTGAGCACAGAGCAAATGCCATACCTCAAACTTTATCCAGTTCTGCTTGCTACCCAGACATGAAACAGCTTATTTTGACCTTTCTTATCTACACACCTTGGAGGGAAGGGTCAATTTAAAAACTAGGAAAAACAATTTTCTACTGCTTTCCCTGTCTGTAGGCTACTTGGAAGAAATTAGAGATGTTAATCAAAATTCCAGCTTAAAAAACAAGATTTTGGCTAACATTTGTTTTCAGAACAATGTTCCTGGCACAGGGGGAGGCCATCACATATAAGGCCTCCGGGATCTAAGATCGCTAATTACTGGCACAGTTCTCCAGTCAGTGTATCCTGTAGCATTCTCCTCTCTGAGTCACTTAAAGTACTGTATATGAAATACCGTACTAGAGGAGAGAGAAGAGAAATCTGTAAAGTATAATTATTTTAGGCATATTTGATTTTTACTTTGCTTCCTCTTCCTGACCTTTCACTGATCTGGATCCTCTGCTCTTAGATAACTTTACTTTTTATATCTATGCCTTTCTTTTATTATTCAATGGCATGTGAACCATGAAAGCAACTTGAACAAAAAAATCTCCTTTGGCCACTAAAACAAAATCAAATTATTTTCACTGATTACAAAGAAATTTTTACTGCTCAGTTACAAAGCCAGTGAAAAGCTAATTTTAAACTTATGAGATATTGATCATTAAAGTAGCATGTTCAGGTTTGTGTAATAAGAGCCAGTAGCGGTAATCAGTCTTTCAAATAACTTATTCAGAAGCATCTTCATTCAAAATATTTTTATCTCTGTTTAAGATATGTGGAGTGATTATAACTGATAAGCCTGCATTTCATACAAAGCATTAAGCGATTGGAAAGTGCATGAAAATAATTTCCTTTTCAGGGGAACTGAGCACATGTAAGGAACATTTTGGAAAAGCTCCTGGAATATTCCTAAAAACATCTTAAATTGTCGTATGATAAATGGCAATATCTGCTCTTGAGCTTTTGTTACTTTTTGAGGAAAAGGAAAAACAAGCTTTTTTTTGCAACTTAAAATAAAAGCCATTCAGACTGAAAGTATATTTTGGTATTCAGTACTGGAAGCATGTAAACCAGGTTTTAAATGTTCTGATCTAAATAAAACACAAACGTTAATGTCACATTTTACTTTTCTACAAAGGCAAAAGACTGTTGAAGGACAAGGACTACACCAATGAGCCTCTATGAGAAAAGTCAGTGGAAAAGAAGGAGTTGCAAGAATTGACTGTTAGCAAATACATTTCTAATAAGAAGTCAGCTCCAGCTGGACATCTCTGTGGTAAGAGAGATGATTGAAAGAGGGGTCCAAAAGGCAGTGAAAGCCAGGTGAGGGCAAAGGAGAGGTGTAACTGTACTGGTGATGGGACAAAAAGGGAAACTGGTAACTGGGAGGGCCCAGGAGATGGTCATGAGCAGAGATGGGGCAACTGGGTGGGTGGATGGTGAGAAACGAAAGGAAAAAACAGTGAGTGCGTGTGGGTGAGGGTAAAAAAGAAAATTAATAAACTGCATTAAAAAAAAAAACCTCTGGTGGTCCAAAGGCCTGAGGAATGGCAGTCAAGCTTGTAGGTACAGGACGTGTTTGATCAGGAAGAGAAGTGACCGCTCGGGTGTTGAGCAGCGGTGGAAAGGAGGAAAGCGGCACGGAGCGTTACGTGGCCCTGCCTGCCTCTGTCCCCTGCCAGACCCCGGGGGAGCCGGCTCACACCGGGCTGTGGGGTGAAATTTGCTCCGTCAGCCCTTTCGGGGGGGGGGTTCTTTCCGAAAAGAAGCCGAGGAACGCACCGAGACACTCGGTGTGCAACGGTGCCCGGCATTTTCTTTAAGGCTTGGACCTTAGCTGTGACTGAGCCTGAAAGGAGGAAAATGAAAGCAAGGCAAGAACGTGAATTATTAATGTTTCTACATTATTGTGCTTAGAAAGCAATAGCCAGGGAGCTGGATGGAAGGGAAAGGCCTTACAATGGGGAAGCTGGGGGGCTAGATGCACCTCAGAAAAGGTGAGGTGTAGAGGTGGCATTTTATTATTACTCTTACAGCTGTGAAAAAAAGCAATAATCACTTATCCTGATCAGGAGTATAAACGTAGAAATCGAACATTATGGAACTGAAGGCTACAAATTAAATCATGATAGCATCAGAAGCAAGACAGAGAATTCTTGTGTCTGGAACATTTTGATCTGTGACAGCCCATACCAGCAAAGAGTTGATCTGGTCAACCTTCTCATATTTTTCCATTTGTGATTTTATTTTTCTATGTGTACACTTAATCATAGCTTAAATGCCCAACTATTTTCTCTACCTTATTACCACTTGACTGTAGCTGGTCATTTTGACCACCGTTCAGAAGCATTTGCAATTCTGTGTACCTCCTTACGTGCCCATCATCTACTGTACTGAGATACTCTTATTGAATAGCACGCTGTTTCAGCCAGCTCGAGACTTGCAGACCATGAGTGGGAACTGGGTGGCCATCACATACGAACAAGGATTCTTGAAAAAGCAAGACATTTGACAAGCCTGCTTGCCTGCCTGCCCGTTATTTGGCATACTAAACATAGGCTGTGGAGAGGAAATGTGCCCTCCTGTTTCTCCAGAGAACTTCTGTGGCAGTAGCTTCCCCTGCATCACCACGCAGCAACTTTTTTCACAAAAGGAAAAAAAAAAAAAAAAGGAATGCTATTTATAAAATATGTTTTTCACAATAACTAGCGATACGATCAATAACTAGCAATAGAAATGTTCCGCTAGTGGCAAGGAACATTTTATGGTCTCAGCTCCATCAGCTGACATTACTAAGAAATACATGCCATGGTTTCCTTCACAAGACAAACAATATTGCAGCTACAAATTCTCTGTGTTTCTTACAGGCTTGCTGTAATCTTTATTTTCTTTCACATTCTATTTCCTAGGTTATAAACATATGCTTTGTCCCATCCTGCGGCACATCTACAAAACTTAACTGAACATTTTAATTATATTTCTGCTGAATCACCTCAGTCCAAACTTGCTAATGAAGCTTTGGGAGCGCCTTAAGGAGGAGATATTTAAACCCATCCATAACTAAGATTCTGTAAATCTAAATCCTCTCTGGCCATTACGGTCCCGCATTAAGACCCTCAAGTAAGAGCTTTTAGCTCTCTCATGGTTAAAATCAAAGCTCTGTTGACTCATCGACGACGTTATGGCTGATGCCGGGTATTCCTGCACAAAATGGGTTGGCCTCAGGCAATCAGTGCCCAGACAACACAGGATCTTGTATAGATGAGCCCAGAACTGGTATAGGAAATAAAAAAGGGGACATGTGATCCCCAGACAGGTTGTATAATGGGTTTCCTTTAAAACATTCTGCCCGTGGTCTCCATGTCAGTTCAAATACAGTTTATACAGGCAAAGGTCTGGAAGGTACCTCAGGAGGTCATCTTGTCCAGCCTCATTCCCTAAAGAAAATCTACTACCTTTATGTTATTCTTGACAGATATTGTCTAGGCTTTGGCACTTTCATCGTTGGAGGTCTTTACATGCAATCTCTTCAACCAATTTATTCCTCTTTCTTTACCACAAGGAAACAGCTCTTAACATCTGCCCTATATATTCCTTTCTGAATTTTAAACCCATTACTTCCTGAACCACCCACCACAAATTAAAAAAAATGAAAAATCAGTGCTTCCTTTGTCTCGGCAGAAGCCTTTTGTATATTTGAAGCCCATTCCCCTTCCCCCCACCCCCAGTCTTCTCTTCTTATGAGAGACTCTCTCCAAACTCCTAGGCCAGAACATGCTGTAGACCCTGCTTTTGGTCTTCATCCCTAGTTATCCATATTGTGGACCTGGCTGAAACACCAAGGACCTCTGTCAGCTTGCATGCCTGGTTTTCTTTCCTAGGAGTTGAGGCATCTAGGGGTTGACGAAAGAGGAGGGAGCCCACAAATGGCCAAGGTCCTGGCCAGACCCTAGGAGGGAGGAAGGACTTTCCGACTCCCACCATGTCCAGCTCCGACCTGCAAGAGCACACTCCAAAGGCACCACGGCACAAATTGCTGTGGCAAGGTCTGAACTTTCTGAGATAAATACCTGGTTTAAAAAAAAACAGTCAACGACAAACTATTAGCTTGTGTTCCTGGGTTGGTTTTCTTTCATTCCCACTACGTGAATTTAGCTGACATAAGGAGGACAGCAGGGCTCCCAGGTTGGAAAAGGACCTGCTCCTTGCATTGCTAGCAGGATCTTGGATTGACTCCAGGCACAAACTGTAACATCCCACAGGCTCTTCCCCTGTTCAGTGTAAAGACCACAGGTGCCAGATTTGGTATCTTTTAACACACAAGTCTACACATCAAATGCCCCTTCTCAAGTCAGGAACTTGGTGCTGAGTGTCCCAGCCCAGAGCCTTGATGGGCAGGAGTCCTCTAGTTAGACTGAACCTGGAGTCAGAAAAACGTTCATGTTTCTCAGCGTAGCTGATTTCAAATTAACGGAAATTACACTCCCAAATAGTTTTCTGAATCTTATTCCCCCTGTCCACTTAATCTCCTGTCCATTAGGCACTCAGACTTTTTTTAGTACATGTTTGTAGGAGTACCACCTACTTGGACAGCAGCAATTTCCTGACATATGAAGAGGGAAGCCCAGATTTGGAATACACACAAAAATTTTAATTTTAACTGATTAGCTGGCGGAACTAACCCCAAGCCCATATGAACAGATTCAAGGAACCAGCAACTGAGCAACAAGTGATTGTTGAGATCACTTGAGAGAGTTGTAGGCATCTTCCAATGCTGTGAGAGGAACATATGAAAATATTTCCCAGGAGGATAAGCATGATGGAAAACGGATGGACTGAAAGGAAATTGGAGTTCTGTCATCTTTTCCATGGTGCTTGTTATTTTGAACCAAAAATATAAGTAAGAGTATACAGATTCAAAAGCCACAATAGGAGACAAAGGACAGAAATTATTGTCAGTGTTGATTGTTGACTATGTTATTGTAACAGAGTTTTTTCAATGCCATGTGCAAACCATGTGCAACTGAGAAATTAGATGTGATTACCTTTCTGTTTCTAAGATTTATCTCACCCTTTTTTTTTTCCATGAGTAATAGGTCCAAAAATGTGTAAAACCTGATTTCTCCAATAAATTCTGTGGTGTCTCTAAAATAAAATAAAAGCAGGCATTAAGAGGTACAGCTACTTTTTATATACCAGGGACTTCTGATAAAACACAGAGTCCATACATGGAACAAGGCTCTGGAGATAGTCAAATGCATCCACCAGTCATTAATTAAATCCATTATGTAGTTGTTATAAGACAAATGTCAGGAAAGCAACAGCAAAAATGTTGCTGAAAAACCAGACATCAGTAAGCTTAAGAATACATACATCCAAAGAAATGCCTAAGAAAATCCCATAATATTGCCTGTACATACACACATAGCATTAAAGCTATAAACAGTTACTCCTGCTAAAAGGAAAATTTCAAATTATTTGTGTAGTGTCTAGTTTTACCCACAGCCTTTCTGAAAGTATATTCCTTTCAGCTTGCTCCAGTATGTTAGAAAGTGAAGAACACATTGCTGACTGCTGAGAATCAATAGAAGTTTTTACTGTTGAACAGAGATGCTTGACAGCTTCTCTTTCAGGACTTCTTGATATATGCTTGCCCTTCTAATTTTTTTTTTTAATCTTACATTTTCATAAACTCATTTGGTGAGAAACATTTGTTGTATGTGCTGAACATCTTCGTGGCCTTCATCAGTTTTGTTTCAAGAGAAGAGTATGATTGAGTATGGTAACTGTCAATGGAAGAGAAAAATGGAGTAAGGAAATAAACATAAATCTGAAATATTGATATAGGTTAATATATTAGAGTAAAATAATATCTTTCCCAGACTTCTAAGCTCTTTGCCATTATTTAAAATGCAATAGAGAAAGCTGTATCAGCAGAGACAAAATACTACCCTCCCTTTCAGGCATGGGAATGATTTCAGAAGAAATAAGAAGTAAAACGACAACAACAAAAATCTTTCTAGCTCTCAATAATCCAAGAAAAACTATCTCACTAGCAAGGGAATGCTTTAGTTCCTCAGTATCTTCTCAAAAACAGTTGGTTCTTTTCTTTTTCTTCCCCCCCCCCCCCCGGTTATTTCGAAACAAACTAGCATTGAGTTTTGGAAATATCTAAGGGACGAATTTCTCTGTGCACCTGTTTGCAAGATCAGTTTTGGCTATCCCAAAACTCTAAGGGGCATGCCCTTCCTTATTCTAGGAAATTACACTTACTATGTTTTTGTGCTCTTTTATTTTGATTCAGTAAGACCCTCATTGAAAGTAACTATCTAGGTCCATCTATCTCTATGTAAATTAATCGGACTCAGAACTTATACTTGCAAACACTAATACTGCAGAAAACTAGAAGCCTTACTGCAAAAAGGGCTTCCATTTGATGTTGCTGATATAGGAAGAGTACCATCAACACACTGCTCTACCATAGTGATGTCTAACTTAGTGGAACAGAACCCAAAATGTTGCCCACGAGCCCCACCAGCATCGCGCACACACAGCCCCAGGAAATAAAACTTTAAGATTAAGACCAGCAACGTGAGCGAAGTCTGATATTCTCCATTGCATGTTATTTACTCAGCAGCTTTCCTGAATGCTGAAAATTAAGGACCACCAGCAGGAAGTATTACCCAAAGAACTATAACTGGCAGTTGATGTCCCTCATCAGAATTTATTTCTTGTCGCTATGTTTATGAAGTACTGCGATGTCCCCAGCAAGGGCTACAGATCCGTCTGCTTCTTCTCAGAGGTAAACTGTGCGATGAACATGAAAGCCTCTTCTGGGCATCTCCACATGTGATCTGCCAGAGCTCCCTGAGCTAGCTGGACATAAGTCACCTCCAGTCCTAGCATAATACGGCTACATAAATCCTCTCAAAAGTCAGGACTGACTGGTTTGAGACAGGTTGATTAGTGAAGGTGCAATGCTGGGTGAATAGGGCTAAGGCGCACCTAGATCCCACCAAGGATCTGCACCAAGTACTGCTGCCTGTCATGAGGATCGTAAAGACTCAGGCATTTGCAGTTTAGCCATCTGCACATTACATCGACGACAGACATGGTACCTATATTCCACTGCATGCCTTTCTCTTTATAAATATCAATTTAATCAGGTATAGGACTAGCTGACTGTTCATCGCCACGCTAAACACGAGCAGCTTCCCATACTTCATGTTGCACAACAACAAAAAGAAATCTTCAGTTTCCCTGTGAAATTCACCAAATCCTCCCACCCGATCCATCAACCTTATTCCATTGTGTTTTTTAACACAGATGCCACCACTTCGTGGAGTCATAGCCTTTGAGGCCACGACTCTTCAGTGAACTACTGTGATATCCTGTGAATATGAATGTATATCACAGACCTCAGTTCAAACAGGTAGCTCCCTATGGAGAAAAAGAAATCAAGATAAAGTGGTTGGCAAGTGGCAGGTTCTAGACAAGACTATGTTGTCCTCATGATTATTTACCATTCCGTTAATCTAGCAGCAATGATCTTTTATTAGCTTCGTGAACACTGAGGCAATTGTACTGTGCTGCGCACAGTTTCTGTCCCTGCAGAAGACCACGAGAAACACCTACGCTCAACGATGGCTCTCCATTGACAACTACCTGCGTTACCTGTCAGCTAGCGAGATTTTAATCTATTTAACATGTGTTTATTGACACAGTATAGCGATACGTTTTTTTTTTTAAATCAGAACAGCATGTTGTACAAAGTCAAATGCTTTTTAAACGTCTAAGTGCACCACACCTACTCATTTACCATTTCAGCCATATATACCATCATCAAAGAATAAAAGCAAGTTTAACAAAGATCTATTTTGCATGAAACCACGCTGGCCAGTATTAATTTTATTCAGATCTTTGGGGTTATTTATGAACTACTATGACCACAGGGTGTTGGCTTAATTTACCACGGCGTGAAACCCACCCTACCATTTCCCAGGCCTTGTCACGCACCCTCTTGGAGTCTCAGGGTAACATGAGAGGCAGTCTTTTGTCCTGGAATTTTCCCCGGTTTACTAAAATTTATTGAAAGCAAACATGGCTGAGGACACATAATTTCTTTGCTCACTTTTTCAGGTCACTTGCATGCAGGTTTGAAGAATCTGCTGGAGGTGTGGTTTGTCTGGAATTTTTTTAGCTTTTGAAGAGAATCTTTAACCTTCTTAGTTGTAAATCGCAATATGTATCACAGCACACCATTATTTATACTCTAGTGTATCTAAGCAACTAAGCCTATTTTAATAGCAAAATTGATTTGGTCTAGCAAATTATGACGGATGATTAAAAAAAAAAAAAAACTGAACTATTTCTATATGTAAGGTCCTCTGCCATGGAATCTGGTGAGGGGGGAAAAAAAAAGTCCGCCCTCCCAGTAACACGGTTCACAGATCTAACACGCAAAGGAACTGAGCAGAACAGGTGACTACCGGATTTCTTCTCTCCCACTCTGGGAAAAGGAAGCAGTGCAACAATAGTAACTCTGTTCCTATCACAAATTAAAATTTATTTTTTTAAAATGTATAGGGAAAAAATGTAACCGAACAGTGTTGATTTACTTACAGATTATTTCTCTTTCCTGCGTTTTATATCAGTCTTACATAACTCCTGGTCTGAAAAAGTCTCTGGTCACATAAGTTTAACTTCAACATCAGAAGCAGACCAGCTAAAATAGAGGAAGCTTCTTGCAAGAGAAGAATTAAATATGTGCACAATTGTTTGAAGGATCAGGACGAGTGTTGTCAGTAATTGACTTTTCACTCACAAAACAAAGCAAAAAAGGATATGTATGTTTATTTTGTAAGATAAGTTAAAAATGTAATTTACTGAGGAGTTTTTAAACTCTAAATTTATTGTTCCATGCTGCTGCTCATCTTTTAATGACCTGAATTCTTTTTTCACTCAATTTTGACAATTTTCCAAATAAAAACTGTTTCAACATTGAAAACAAAGATTATATTAAAACATTGGAATGACACCTTTGATTTTTAAATAAATCATTTCTGTGAATAAAACAGACTCAAAACCTCTGGTATCTTTGGTTTCTTTAAAAGGGCTATATTTGGAAAACATTGGCTGTATGTTTGCACAGTACTCAACTCACTATAGCAATAACTAGGATGAGGGCATTGAAATCCAGCTATGATATACTTTGGGTATGAGCGATAAATAACTACTAATCAGCCATTATAGTAGCTGATATTTTCCACTTTACATTCTTGCAATACATCATGGATTGTTTTTTTTGTATTCTAAAACTGAATTCATAGCCAGCCTTTTACTTAACAAAAAAAAAAAAGAAATAAATAAATCTCGGAGACTATATTTGGCAATAGACAGTACAACAAATCCTTGCCTGATTCATTAAGGTTTCAAAAGAAATCTTTTCAAGAAGTGTGGCTTTCAAAAAGGTCTGTATTTCAGTAGGTGCAATTCTGAACATCAAGTGAGCTTCAGAGTATGAAGGCTCACTGTGCAAAATGAATCCCCAATTATTTTCAATGTTTCATCAGTTCTAGAGAAACGATATCATTAACATCAAAAACATTAGTACCGGTGCACATTTTCAAAAACTAGAACAATTACCAGGTTGTATTTTGTGATACTTTTCCAGTAAAGTACGTAATTCAAATGTACTTTTAAAAAGAAGCAATGGTCAATTCAAAAGCCTCCTTTTCTCCCTGTGAGCAACAAAATTCAAAACAAATACCATGTAAAATCAGCCTAGATACACTTGTAGTCATAAGAGTGTCTTTATTATTAAGCAGACAGAGCTCCCATGTATGAAATGCTGAGAGTCCAAAACCGGAGCTGCACACCTTCTGACAAAGAACTACTCTCCTGGTTTTGCTGTTGGTTTTGAGGTTGCAAAATCACCCAGTTTCAAGAATTTCCTATGAATATAAAAGGTGCTGTTATTATCAGGAAAATTACTTATGTTCTGATATTAAATTTTAAATTGTGGATGTCTTAAAGCAAATAAAGCTCTCTTCTCTTTCTCCTAGAAAAGAAAAAAAATGCTAGAAAAAATTGTAAACCTTATTTAGGTTCCTTGGATTTAATTTTTTCTGATTTCATGGGGGGAGGGAGGGGAGAATCCCACTAGCACTGGTAATTGCATAAATGCTATAGAAAAAAAAAAAAAAGGAATGGATGAATAAAATAATTCAAGCAGTGACGTTTACTACCTGGACCAGATTAGTTTGCTGCAAATCTAATTTGCATGAGATAACATTAAATATAGGGGAAAATGTAACTAATGCCCAGAACAGCTTATAGATATATAGCTACCAGTAAAAGAGTGTGAATAAGTGAAAATAAGGACATTATTATTTATGGGATTTATATTTAAAAAAGAAGTCATTTTGAAGATGTTACTTTTCATCTTCATTTAATTTCCTTTCCTCCTGTCTTGCATTCCTTTTACAGTGTGGAAGTTTGCCTCTTCCAGCAGATGATCTAAGCAGCTTCTAGGCACATATTTTGATCCATTATAAAGTTCTATGCACTTTATTAGAAATTAAAGTGATATTATGAATATTCTCAATAGCAGTGAAAACTCAACACCTCTAAGACATCGGCCAAGGTGTACTTCTGATGCACTTATAAGATTACTTATTCATCGTGCCGCTACTGAATACAATAAAAAATAAGGTGCATTATGTTAGAAAGCACTTTATTGTCTTCTTCTGTATCTCATTTTATGCCTAAACTAGTAAATGGACTTCTTTCTAATGACATAGCCATGTTATTATCAAAGTGCATATTGTACTGCCCAAGATGAAAGCAGCATGTTTGGAAATCCAATTACAAATTCTTTCAATCAAAAATACTGTGAATGCATTTGAATATTTTTTGACCTAAAAGAATTAAAACTACAGGTATACTATGTATTTAACATGTAGCTGCTTTTTTCAATTTTCCATTTATTTCTAGGTTCACCTGAAAACACAGCTGAGTCAAATTCAAGTAACTTTGGCAGTTCTGAACATAACATTACTTTTCCACAATAGGAAAAATTACTCACTTTTTGCATATGGTGCCCATGAATAAAACACTTGAGACACTAACTGTTCAACCCAGAATTTGAAATTTATCTGTCGTTGTCAGGGATGGTGATTCTGTATTGCACAAATCAAAGAAGAAAAGGAATAAAAGAAGGCAGGCATGAAGGAAGCTTGCTTTTCTTCAAATGCCAACATACAAAATTAAAGCTGAAGTGAACACCTATTTGAAGAAGTAAATGTGTAAAAGTAACAATGTGAACACCTAAAGTTTCGGCTTCAAGTGATGGTCGTATCAGTGTGTTCAGTCTTAGAGGAAAACCACAACCTTCCACCTGCCAGCCCTGTCAAATTCAAATAGGATGGATGGACAGGCCACACTCTTTTCCTCGCCAGTAATAATGCTCCTGCGAGCCGGATCAGTCTTTCAGTTACATTTCTTCAGCTCCTCATAATTCTTCCTGTTAAATTCTTGTTAACACCTTTGAGTCAATTGCTTCTTGAAACAGTTTGTCCTGTCACACAAAAAAAGGAAAGAAAACTTTTGCCTTGGTCCTGAAAATAGTAGCAGACTGTCCATTCGCTTTACTTTTCATACTCAAACTGGGTATAAAATAGGCATTTTAAGTCAGGATTCACATGACCTACTTTAGATGTCATTTTTAAAAGGACGTGATCTGAGCCCCTAGAGGTGCACATTTCTCTCCTTTAACTCTAAGAGAAGCCAGAGATGAGGAGTGCAGATGCTTGCATGAATACCATCCCATTTCCCTCTGATGACTTTGGAGAAGGATGAGGCATACAAAACCAAGCACTGAAGGAGTTTAAAAGAAGCAGACCAATCATAAAAAAACAAACCCCCAAAGAAATAAAGATCATTAGCTACAACATGGAACGGCAGGCAGAAGCAGGAGGCAAAGAAATATTATTTTGCGGATGTTGAGACTTTCAAAGACTCTCCAGCGATGCTTCCTCAAACAGGCTCCTCCGAAAAATGACTTGCTGTTATTAGATGGGTGCTTCAGCACAAGTCCCATCATGGGGCAGGCACATGAGGAGGATGTGGGAGAAGCCGTGAGAGAGGGAAATACATGCTTCTCTTTCAAAAGACTTGGCTTCTGGAAAAAAAGGAGGGAACTGGACCACAGGCTCCTCAATTCTCTGAAAGTACCTGGTGTTCAACCCTAGAAAGATGGATCCTCTTTTTGTTATCTGGAGAAAAAAAAAAAAAAAAAAAAAAAGACCCAAACATGGACCTCTTTTAAGAATAGGGCATAACTACATTTAGGATAGGTTTTCCAGGCTGCAGATCCTTTGTGAAATGTCTGCCAGTTCTTCTGGTGGCACCATGTAAACGACAAAGCCAACAGAAGGCCCTCGGTCCTCTGCATTTTACGCCCTCAGCATTGGCCTTCGTAGACATTTCCTTTTCACTTCAGTGGAACTGGTTTTAACTGCTCCCACTTAGATTTGTTCCTTTTTTAGGATGCACGTCTACATTTCTTTGCCTGATCTGAAAGGAAGATAATGGAGTAACCAGGGTATAAGAGTGCTCTGATTCCTCCCAGTGTGGTTTACCTCAAATCCCTCAACTGCTCCACACCTCATGGCTTACCTAGTTTTTCATAATCTTTCCTGATGGTAACTAATCCAAATAACTGTCTGCTACAGCTTTTGTCATCCCGCTACTCACCAGCATAAACGAATTTGTTAAAACAACACTGACCATTGCATTAAACCCTGGGGCACCTCCCTGTTAACCATACGCCGTCACGGAAACATGCTATTTTTACTAGTCAATTGAACGGATTTCCAAGCCAAGCACTATAGTTTCCATAGCAGAAGTAGTTTGTTTCTTTAGCAGCTCATAAGGGGCTTCTGAAAATCTAAAGGAAAAATAGCTGTAGCTGTGAAAGCCAAACACATCAGCATCTGAAAACTCATTTAAAAAAAAAAAAAACCAAAAACATGCAATGTAAATTAATTCTTGCTCTCTCCAAAAGCACTAGCTTAAATTTTTCCTTCTCCTTACCCACCACCAGTAGGTGCAAAGTAACCAGAAAGTCTAACAGAACCAATATCTGATTAATGTAAAATGAGCTGTTGCACACATCTCTCAGATTTTTCTCTCGATGCCTGCTTTCTTCTGGATATAAAAGCCAGCCACACGGCTGAGGGAGAAGGCTGTTTGGATGGACCGCTTGTCTCCTGAACTTCTCTGCCTACTACAATGTTTTCTTGAAAGCTGCTGCACCTGGCAAAACAGTGGGGCTTGGGCTGTTCTTTAAGGAGCAGGATGAGAGACGTAAACGTAACACAGTGTCAAGGTCCTCTGATGGAACAGACACAGTATCAATACATTCTGCATTTTGTCCAGTTCTAGTCACCATATCTCAGAAAAGAACAGTGGAAAAAAAGACTTGACAAATATAATCGGATGTTCAGAAGCAATCTCTTGTTCTTTTCGAACAGCCGATGGAGACCTTCAAAAAAATCCAAGCTCTGCTGAGGGCAATGGTGTTAGTGAGTGACAAAGATTTCATTCCAGCACCTTTTGTAGATTATGTTTGTAAAGTATTTCACAGACACAGCATTCCTCATATGCTGTGTGACTGTAATGCCATTCTGACATTAGCTGTATTTGGGAGACAGCAGGATTAAGTATTTCTACTATTTTTCAGTATTTGAGCAACACAACCAGTAAAGCATCATTGGCTCCACTAGAGAGAGCTCTTGTGCTAACATAATTATATTAATAAACATAATTACTTATTTGCAATCAGTGGAATTACCTATGGAGGAAGATGTGTTACACACACACACGAAGAGTTAGCAGAATCTGATGTTGGATGACCAGCGTTTCCATGACTTACCAAATACATGCTGCAAGACATTCCCTTTGTGCTCACCTTTGGAAAGTGTTTAGCTAGAATGTTTCCTGTTTGCGTGAAGATCTTGTCAAATCACCCTGGCTGTGGAAAAAAAAAAAAACAAAACAAAGCAAACAAAAAAACCCAACCAAAAATCCCAAAACACAGGCTCTGGCCCAAAACCAAACTATGTCCTCCTAACAGGCATTTGCAGCTTTCTTGACTTGAAGGCCAGTGCTCAGCATAAATTCAGATATTTCCAAGTTGTTAGAGTGACTGTAATCCTATTGAAATTCCATTGAGAATAAGCAATCAAAGGGGGGCATAATTGGGTTCAATATGCTGACGTGGGTCCTACAAAGCCCTAGGTACACATAGAGCTATGGCAGACAGGATCGGGATCCCCGCTCTGGGCTATTTCAAGGAAAAATGGATGAAATATTATCACTGAAGGAGTAGGAAGAGATTAGTAAAGTTTTGACCTAATCCCAGTGGGGTTTCGATTTTAGCTATAATCACTCATCTGTCTTAATCCTACAAAGTGGCTTAATACAGAAGAATTGAAGGAGAACTACTGAAGCATGCACAAAAGGTACAGAGAGGACTATTGATTGAAGGAACTAAGCTTCCTTTTCTACTCTGTTTCCCACTGCAATTGTTGTATCCAGTTTTATGCTTTCAAATCTTAATTTCTTTGTTGAAAATGCACAGATTGGTTTTGCTATTTTTTATGGATGTTTTGGGAAGAAGAACAACTGAATCGTAGCCTTACTTACCTGAAATATCCTGACTTCAGTAGTACTTTGATAGAGTACCAGATCTAAGACCTAAGGCTGAACATACGTGGTCTAAAAAGAAAATATTTTGCCTGCCTTCTTACCATATAGTACACCAAAAGTCCATCTGAGTCTCTCCAATAAATCTGTAACTTTTTGATCGATAAGAGAGTACTGTAGTATCAAAGGAAGCATTAAATTACCAGTGCACTTTACTCCCCCCCCCCCTTCATCAGTGCTTCCCCAGTTCTCACTTGAGGCATATATTGAGTTGAAAGGCTGCTTAACCCATGGCATCCCACTCGTTCTGTTATTTGTTCGACTCCTACTTACCACAATGAAGACTTTGGGGAGTCATCATATTACAAGCCTGTCTTCAAACTTAAATACACAAGTGCTTTGGGTATCTTATTTCCAATCGAATCTACTATGTTCCCCTAATAGGTACAATCACTGTAAAACAAGCTCTCTTACTTTTTTTTTTTTAAACTGAGTCATTAGAGATTTCTTTAGTGCATTGGCACAAAATACAAATTTATTTGGCTGATTGCTTCTGCTCATGTCTCCTCTTTTAAGAAGCATTAGCATCACATATCACATATATCAGTCCAGTGCCTTTACATTTATTTTATAAATCTAGTATGCAAAACATAGCATTTTCCCTGGCTTTGTATATGAACATAAAAGAATGTGACAGTAAATTACATACATCAAATTATTTCATAATTCAAGAATTAATAGCATTTTTAGTTTGCTTTGTAAGGAATTTTCCACAAGTATCCGCTAAAACTCAACATTTATTTATATTCCTGAAATATATATCACAGGGTCTTTCGTTCAGATACCTGTTAATCTGATGAGCTCTTCTAACCTACAGATCAGAAAAGAAAACCCAAAGTCCTTTTTTCTATGTTTCTACTATGCACTAAGCTGCATAATCTTGTTGCTATGTGAAATTAGCAATAAAGATCCCTGTGCAAAACAAACCCTGACACGTACTGTACGTGAGTTACAGTGAGACAGCTACCTAATCACAGAAAACCAGGTCATATATCCCCGGCTATATATACTATACATAGCTAAGATGTATGGATAATTCCTCCTTCACAGGGCTGCTTTGCTGACAGCTGTTACACAGACAGAATTTGCGACTTCCTTATTTAATATTTACCTTTAAGTGCTAATCAAGTTACATTAAATAGTAATATTAAATGCAACTTAAAGAAGAGCTTCGCAGAGAGGGTTATCCGCTGGAGAGTCAAATGTGAGAAGTACCAGTTTATTATTCATCCACTAAGTTAGTCCTTCATTTTCCAGTCTTAACAAATTGTTCTGGGAAACTGCAGAGGTAAAGGATTTCAACCTATGCAGTGATTCAGTACTTGGAAATAGGATATACTGACAAAGAAGGTAAACCAATAACAAAATACATTCAAAGACAACTACCCTTTTCTTTATAGATCCCAAACAGGGATTTCCCTATTTTCTTAGTGTTTAATTAGTTTCCTCAAGTGCTCCCTCAAATTTCACTGCAAGAATCAAAACGCTGGTACAAAGCAAGCAGTCAACTCACTTCCTAAGCCAAGGTAGAGCAGTTAACATTGTTCCAAAACCACTAAAGAAAAATGCTGATACCACATTTGATAAAAGTGACAGTGCTCGACCTCTTCCAGAAGTTTGTAACGCTGTCATCCTTTATTGAAGATAAAAGCAGGAGCAAAGCACAATACAGAATATTAACAACATGTCCATTCTTTCAGCTTCAGACAATAAACCATTTTATTTTAAGGCTTGGTTTTTTTGTTTTGTTTTTACATTGTGAATTATAGTTTGCCTTGGTTTTGTCATCTTTTTGAAGTGTGGTTTTTATGACCAGCTTTTTCCGATAATGGGTTGTTATAGAGTGGCTGTTCATGAGTTAGGGAAACAAACCTAGTCCTAACAGAAAATAGTTAATTGATTTCGTTGCATGTCAGGTAGATTGTAAAATATATCAAAACATATTTCACCTAAATGTATTTGGATGTTTGAAATAAGCAAATCCGTTGTGGTTTTACTGTTGTTTTTCTCCCAGCGGGACTCAAAATTTTAGTAAAACTTTATTTTCCCATGGAAACTAGTGACAGCGAAAGGTCCTTTGACATAAACATTGCATGTACTGAACTCCAAGACACACACTTATATTTTGATTCTTAAAACATCAGAATATTTTAAAAGTCAAAATTGTGTGCTATCTATTTATAATGTGAACTAGATACAAAAAGAGAAAAACTATTGGAAAGATTTGCTGAACCATTTCTGTATTTAAATGTTCATCAAACTGTTAAAAATAAATCTTCACTTCTTTTGAGTGTGAGTACTCTGAGCATGCCATGTCATCTCTAATGGAAAAGTCAGGTCATTTACTCAGGTATGATGCACTTGCTACTGAAAAAAACATGATGATTTGTCTCTTTTTATTACATATTATTCAGATAGTGCTAAATAATTAAGCTATTTAGAATTGTGGAACTTGTGACATTACCAGAGTAAACAGAGATGGTAATAGGAAAGGATTTGGAATATTTTTCCTTAGATTTTTGCTATCCAAAAAGATTTCACAAAAGCAGTTGGAGAGATACAAGTAATTTTCAAAACTCTTAAAATTCCATTCAATTAAACACTGATATTTTATCATGTTATTCTAGGAGCATTATAGGAGAAAAGACAGCATATGATTTAATTACACATCAGAATTAATTTCCAGATCCTTTATAGCTGAGGTTATTTTATAGTCTGGAGGTGACTTCATGATTTAACTATAGAAACCAGCTTGTCACAGAAAGATTAAATGAAAAACACAGCTAAGGCAGGATTCAGCTCTGGACTCTGAAACACCACTTTAGGTGTTTACAGTAGGTGTCTGCACGTGAGCCGGGGGTCTCGGCTCCCTCTGAAGTCGAAGGAGATTTTGCCGACGTGGCCGAGAGCTTCTGGAGCCCCACGGCAGGTTCCTGCTACCGAAGGCTGCCTG
The DNA here is from genome assembly GCF_026419915.1 of Harpia harpyja. Lineage (NCBI taxonomy): Eukaryota > Metazoa > Chordata > Aves > Accipitriformes > Accipitridae > Harpia > Harpia harpyja. The sequence goes on along the minus strand of NC_068944.1, from coordinate 6,842,386 downwards.
GCCACCAGCCGCTGCTCCGGGGGGGCACGAGTCTCCCCTACAACCCGTGCGAGATCTGCCGGACCTTTGGGATAAAGGCGATGCCCATGGCAACTTAAATGATCCTAGATGCCTACATATAGGCAAATGAACAAGTCCCAGAGCCCCACGGACTCTGACAGGACTGGGACACTCGCTCACATGTGAGCATCTCCGCTATCAAGAGACACTTCTGTTCATTGTCTGAACGTAGGGCTGAATCACAGCCACAGTCTCACCCAGCACATGTACCATAGCTTTCCTTAGGAGGAATACCCTCCTAACTTAAACGTTTAATCACGAAACTGCTTCACAACCTGAAGTCTTGATGTCACAATATTTTGTATACCTGGGGTTTTTTCTCACTTTCTTTTTATTGCTCATAATTGCATCTTCTTAAACCATATGAATTTCCTGAAGCTCAAAAACCTTCAGCCGTGATATACTATTCGTATACTGCTCTCTCTTTCTTACCACCGTTCCTCTGCAGTCACCTCTTGACAAAGCTGTGCGCACTTCACTTTTATACTCTGTCGCCATAAACCAATTTTGTCTCCCATTGTTTCCATCCGGATTATTTTTGTTGTTCTCTAAATTTCTCCCAGGGTCTTTTTAGTAATGTGAAATTCAGAACTGAAACAATATCGGCTGCTGCCAACAAAGCTGCGTAAAGTGTTGTTTGTATCTGGGAACTCTTCCAGGGCAGAAAACAAAATGCAGGAATTAGAAGTGGAAAAAAGCTGATAGTAACTGATGTGCCAACTGTATTACAACCATCTCTGCTCTGAATCTTTGTCTGTCCAAATTGGTAGGGTCTATAAGAAAGTAATTTTCATTCCTAAGAAGAATAGGTTGCCTTAAAAGTAACTTGTATGTACTGTCTGCAGGAAATCCATTAATGAATCTTCATTCTGTTCAGAGATAATTTTCCCAGTTTCCCTCAGTTTTGTTTACTCTCATAAATGGAAATTATCTGGCATAGCAAAAGGACTGTATTCAATCATTGCCCCACAATCTACTAAAGTGTCCGAGGTAAAATTTTAAAAGCTTATAAATAATTTAGAAACCAAACCCAAATATTCAGAAATTAATATGACACTACCAGTATTTCAACGCAGGAACATGCAAAGGGATGCTTAGTGGGTTTTTAGAAATTGCCTATTGTCTGTTGCTTTCCATAGGAATTCGGAAGCTTCAAGCTTTTGAAAATGGTGGCGAGTATAAATAGTCCCATGAGGAAATTTACAGCACTACCTTTTTTATCAAAAGGCCGCTACTTCAAAAATAGAGATTCTCTGCTATTTGGCTATGTAAAAGAAGCTACTGTGACCAGAGTCCTTTTTCTAGCTATATTTGGCTAAGATGTAACCATCTTACCTCTGAAATGACAATCACAGTACTTTATTGGCATTTCTAGATCAGAATATTGCAGTGAAATCTATCTGAAGCCACATCTTTAAATTTATTCTCAGACTGAAAACTCATGCACATATTAGAGATTTCTTTTTAAATGCTCTCCCTGCTCTTGTCAATGGGTTGCAAGATCTACTTCTAGGTAAATTTTAAGACACTGCTTTTCACCTGTGCACTGATTTGTCTTTTCTACCTGAGACACTGTATGTTTTCACAGGACATATTCCTGCATTTGAGACCTGTGGATACCTTTCCTTTCAAACAGAAGAGGTACAATCAGCATTTTCTCTTCAAAGGCAACATCACTTTGGACTTAATATCCTCCATTGGCTCCGAATAACCAGAGACTGTAACTTCCTTCTGTTTAAGGCAGGCCTAGAGTAAGGAATTACCTTTAGAATTTGCATCACAGTAATTTCTAATTTCAAAAATACCAGCTGATGGTTATTTTTATAGGCAATGACCCAGGAGACAGGTTACCAGTCCGGCTTTGTGATTATTCCTGTACTGTGTTCCTCACATAAACAATAGAGCTAATAGTGGAAGTCTTTTAAAAATGCAGGGAAATGATTAATTAATGTGTCTATTAATTATGTGGGAAAAGGTGAAGTCCAAGGTGGCATATTCACAGATGTCAAAATAATTTAGGTTACTGAAAACCAGGAAGAACTGTGTGGAATTCCAGAGGCACTTTAAAAGATAGACAACTGCGCAGCCTGACTGCAGTTAAAACTCCATGTTAACAAAGGCATGTTAATGTACAGTGGGAAGTAAAACATTCAATATGATCTGAGCTGATGATACACCTTCATGAGCTCTAAGCGAAGGGTAATCATTTGGGAGTCGGGCATAGGAGACAATGAGTCATTGCTGGCATCTCCATTAACATAATTATTAATTATTTGTGGATTTGGGGAACTAAATTTTAAAATATATAAAAAATTGGATTAAATAATACCTGGAAAATTATATAATGCCTTCATTAATCAGATTAGTTGGGTTTGCGTTAACTGCTCATAAACCATTTTATTTCCTTGCACACTTTCCCTTTCTTATTTCTATAATTTATTCACCTTTTTAACATCTGTTTTAAAATTTGATTGGAAGATCTTCCAGGCAAGAGCTCCATGTTTGCACAGTATGCAGCCCAAAGGAACCTTATGCAGTCTGGAGGCTTGCGGACACCAACACGCTACAGATTAACGCATACTACTAGAGACCAGTCGTATGCTTTCATTTTGAATGTTGTGCTTAAGTCCAGTCACCTCATTTAAAAGAAATAATAGAGTGCAAATGGAAGGTGTTCACAGAACATAAATGTGAATATAACAGATTTTCATGAAATGAAGGCTTTTAAGGATCAGGATTCTTTCCTTTAGAGAGGAAACATATCAGAGAGAAATAAAATGATGCATGCAAAAGCAAGAGCAAATTGTGAACTCTTATTCATCTCCTCAGTGCAAAAAAGCAAGGAAACAGCCAATAAAATTAAAGGAATATTAACAAACAAGAAGACGAATTTCATCCTTCCCTTGTGTGAAGGGGAGCAGAAGAACTCACTGTTATAGCATACAATTGAGCCCAACAGCTCTAAAATGAACAGGATGGAAGGGGGGCATTCAGTTGCCTGAACATGCCACATAGAGACATTTAACATGATCTAAAGTATCCTAAGAGGTCCGTGTGGCAAATGTGATGGAAAACCTACAGGAGACTTGCACTCTTCTGCAAGCGAGTGGAGACCAATGGGGACACTCAGGACATCTCCATAGAATAAAAATTCCTTAAGGATAGAAAACTTCATTCTTCAGTGTATAAACCAACAAGTGTCTGACTAAAATAGCCAATTTGCCTTCAAAGAAGGTTATTCCTACAGATTACATTTAATTGATAGATAACGGCCAGTGCCGTGAACAGGTTGCTCTTGCAGTAGCACAGTACTCTTGTGTACGATTTCTTGGGTTTCCCCCAAGACCCCTGTATGGGTTGCTCAAAATTGATCTGGCTTTTACTGCTTATCATACCTCATCATAAGATTGTGCCCAATTTGTTGACAGAAAATTGGACGGACAGTTATTTTTCCAATAGGGAATTTAACTTAACGTTGCCATCAAGGATCTGGGTGCAGATCTCTTCTCAAAGCCAACTGGGTAGAGTAAAACTGATTATCCTACATCACTGCCAGGAAATAAGCTTTAGGTTCTTACTACAGCAGAGGCTTAAAAATTGAGTGAGGGATTTCGGTATCAGATAACAAAGTGTGTCTCATGGTCTTTTTTGCTTTTACTGTTTATATATAATTATGGATATGGTTTGGTGTCATTCATTGCACGTAGAGACATCTGTTTCTTGGAGACTGGCATCTCAAATACTTAGTCCACAGCCCTCTGGTGAGTTGAATATTGGAAGTAAGGTTTCTTCCCAGCAGACTCTACAGGTTAGAAACATGGTCAGAATTTATCATGATTATTGAGTCATTCATAATAGTGGGGAGGAATGGAGGAACACGTCTGTAAATACAGCTTCTTCTCTGGTTGCATAAGCAGCCAGTAAAATAGGAGGCAGTTTTATGCCTGAGGGTTTTTCCCCTCCATTTGCCATTCACTAATATTGATAACGAGCACTATCTTCTATACTCAATCCAATCTATACTTGTCCCCTTAAAGCCTTTTTTATTTTTACATCTGAGGTCTATCTTTAAGCCAACTTTGCCAGTGGCTTCAAAGGAGCTGGAAAATCTTTTCAGAAACTGGAAAGGTCTGGGGGAGGTCGCTGGGAAGTACTGCACCGGAAAGAGAAATGACGTTTTCTGTCTTTTGGGAAGTGTGGCAGCTTTGGGACTTTCATTTAACATGACCTCAGTCTGGCCTGTGTTGTCTTGATGGGAAATATATTACCAGCCTGATTTGTCCTGATACAGTAGCCTCCATTCTTTTGTTATTAGATACTGAGTGTACTTTTCCAGTGAATGCCAGCAGGCAAGAATCACAGCATGAAATCAGCATGTGGCAAGTTCAAAACAAGCAAAAGATAATACTTCATACAGTGAGCTCACAAGTGTTGGAACTCCTTGCCACAGGATGCTGCAAATGCTGAAATGCAGAGCAAGTCAAAAAGGAATCAGAAAAATTAATGCAAGAAGAAAAAAAATCAGGGCCCAGTAAACACAGAGGTATTACCTTTATCACAGATCCTGATCTGAGAATGTTTGGAGCCTGGGAGAACATCACTATATTCTTGCCCTGGTGCTGCACTTTAGCAGAGGCATCCTCTGTGAACCTCTCAGAAACAAGCTGTGGATCTCGTGTTAGGGCTTTTATATTTATTTTTAAAACATTTCATTTTCAAAGCTGCTCAGAATTTGAAAAGTAAGCACAAGTTTCAGGCAAAATCATTTAATGTATTTTTTTCAAATAAAAGTGTTTCGTAAAACAATTTTGCCAGATGTGTTCACTATTCCCTTTGTTTCCCTTTTGTGATCAACATTTGCTCTTTTTTCTTTTTCTACCCATATCCTTTTATACTTTGATTTGTAATCGGTCTTTTCCTGAAAGTACTTAATACTCACATTGTAAATCTTTCATTGTTTGTACATGCCCCATGTGCAAGCAGGCCTCGAACTCTCTGAAGTCCTGTAGGCATCTCAATTTGCATAGCAAATGATTGATGGTGACAAAACCTGATGTCATATTGGTTTTCTTTTTTAAATGGTGTTCATGCAAGAGCTTTGAGGAAAAATGTTTCTAATGAAAAGAAATAAGAAAAAGAGTCTTTTAATAACCATCTCAAAATAATGCTTCAGCGCCGTTCTTATTGTTTGATAGCAGAATCCCAGAATTTAGGAAGAGATGATAAGCGTTGCTTACAAAGAGAAAGTGCAGTGAATTTTACCCTGTAAAGTCTTGCAACAGGAGAATCCATCTCGATATCCATAGGAAGGGCAGATAAGGTCTTACAGATACAAATCCTTACTCTAATGAAGACTTCAAAAAAACTGGAAAGCCTGATGTTCTCAGCGGTTGGGAACAGCCTCTCAAACAGATACATCTTTTATTAAAAATTGCAGCAATTTCTGTAAAAGGGTTGTACATGATTTAGGCCCCAGGGATGAAAACAATTTTCACCCAGTTTTATGAAACTACAAACTTAAAATCATGATTACAAAAGTGTTTCGAGAAATAAAAACTAAAAAAAATAAAAAATCTTGTCATGTCACTGTATAAATCTAAAGTGAACCAATATACTGAATACTGTGTACGGGTGTGATTCTGTCCTCCATCTCAAAAAGGTGGAAAATGTACATAGCAATGTGAAAGAAACATCAAAGTCATTTCACATTAGATACAATGGAGAAGGGGGAACCTTCAGGGCACCTCCCCGGGGATGGGCCGAGGCTGGGCATGATGTCAGCCCAGAGGTCAGGATTGGGATTGGACCCAGCGAGGGTAACCAGGACTTCATCGTCTTGGACTCAGAAAGTCCCTGAACCACAGATTGCTGGAGGTTGGCAGATTATTCTGAAGAAAAATTTCTGTAACCTCCTCCTGCTCATATACACTCAGCAGTCAATATCTGCCACTATCGAAGGGAGGGACAGGCCAGGACAGCCATCCTTACGTTATATTCCTATCATGAAAAAAGATGGAGAAGGGATGGAAGTGGAGAGCATGACTCAATCTCTTGATTGGGAGTGGCATCAGCTGGACTGCGCATAGACGGAGAAGCCAGAATCATTTAAACAAGGCTGTCTGTTTTCCAGATGGAAAAGACTGTCTTTATCCGGCACTGGTGCAGTAAAATGTTAATTTTGCATACTTTTAATGCTGAAATAGTCAGTTGGCTTAACCAGGGTGAGGTGATTAACTAGAGTGTGAAAAGGTACAAGAAAGGGAAGAAGAGCTTCTTAAGTTGTATAATGAAGTTATCCATCACATTGCCACACAGGACAGCTCTTCTACACCTCAGTATAAAAATTGGCTGGCTCTAGAGATATGATTTTAGTCGAAGGTAAACAAATTAGCAACTCACTGAGATGACTGTAAGTCCTTTTCACAGAATCACAGAACCACTTTTCTGTGGAAAGAATTACTTACTACTCATTCAGTCTATCATAATCTCCTCCTCTTTGCCAAAGTCCATCTGTAAACAACCACTGCTTATTCCTCACATTAGCTAAATAACAGTTCCATGGCCTGGAGACAGGGAGTACAAATGACTCTGAGGTACCCAGCTTCATAGAGAACAAATTTACAACCACCTTCTTCAAACCAGAATGTCCAAACCCAACTATCTGTTCCAAGGAAGGAAAGGAGGCAGAAAGGGATGTAGAGTAGGAAACAGGAGTTAATGAGAACAAGATGACGATTAGCAAGCACCTCCTTTTTAAAAAATTTCTCTTACCTTTCTTATCTCAAAAAACTACAAGTCAAGTCTTTCCTGTAGCCTAAAACAGACATCAAAATAAATAAAATAAAAAAATAAATCCTTCACATTAAGCTAATACAGCAGTAAGCAGCAAGGCTACCATATAGAAAGAGAATATCCCCCATTATGTAATTAGAAAACGAATTATCTGTAGTATTCCAAACATTTGCTTGAGTATACAGCCATATTCCTCAAATAGAAAGTAGAGGTTTATACATATTTTAGCAGCCACCTCTTAAAAGGCTTCACAGAAAGTCTCCTTGGGAGGGAAAAGAAATTCCCCCAAAATATTCTGAAGCAATCATGAAGAAATAAATCTTGCTCTCCAGAATTGTTCCCAGAGAAAGCGAATCAAGGGCAATTTCTAAATGGATTTCTCCCAGCTGCTTCATAACCTAAAAGGAAGCCTCCTTCATCGAAAAGAAGGGTGCACTCTGAATCCAACCTAATCCTGACACCTTCAGGCTAAGCAAATGCATGTCCTTTAAGCAAGTATTGGAACTTTCACGTAGAAGGGAAACGTCATCCTTTGTTATTGAGAGGTTGCTGGTCTACAGTGCATTGAAACTTTTGTACATTCTGCTGCAAAATGAAGTAGCCAAAGCAGAGGCATCACCTCTGTGCTTCCAAGTTCATAATTACAGTGTCTACCTTGTCTAAAAATGCCAGTGGCTCAGAATCTGCTTCTCGATACTCAAAAGATGAGAAGGGACCATAACACATGCTCAACCAGGAGGCCCAAATGCTAGGAAACAGTTTCCAGAGTAGTCTTCCCAAATGACAGTAAGAACCTCGGAATTATGTCTGAGCCTTCCAAAGAAAGGACAGATACTGCCTGACCAGGAAGGGGGTGGTAGACAAGAGATTAGTTTGATGATTCTTCAGGACTGTAAGGAGTCTACAGACCCTGATGAAGAGGAAGTCTTGACTGCAGAGTCTGGTACGATTGTCTGAGGAGGCAATCTATGCTGACAAAATACTCCTTAACTGCACGAGGTGGAATGCATGGTTCCCATCACGATGGAGAGGGCAGGTTTGGGAACTGTTTATGTCACCCAGTGAACAGAGAAATAGTGCCAAAAATTCTGTGGTTAGCTTATCAAAGCCTTATTGAACAACTTTCTGCTTTTGGTGGTAACAACTCTGGGCAAGATAGTAAGCCACGTTGCAGGGGTGGAACTGAATGCGCTCTTGCCCAAAAAGGAGAATGTATCTGGCCCAATCCTCAGCTAGATTCTTAGGATTCAAATATTCTTGGTGTTGAAATGTTGCAAATATAGATGCCATCTGATATTAGGTATTGTTAACGAGAATTTCCATAGAGCAATTATTCACATTTAAATGGATTTAAAGCTACTCAAAGGCTTTTCTTTTCCCTTGTGATTTTAAAGCACAATCTTGCTTTTTGCAAAAGCAGTTTAACGCAGCTATTACTAAACTTGCAAAAGATGAAATAGCATTGTGAAAATTACACATGCTCTAATGTAATACATAAACTTGGAACATATCAGAGTATACAAGAAGGAAATTAAAGAAACTGATAGCCCTGGAAATAAGATTTTCTCTATCTAAACAAACTGAAATCTGTAGAATGGTATACCGGTGTCTAGAGAAATTAAGGTCTAATGGGCACAGAGTACATGACCAAATAATCCATAACAATGCCTGGGTCAGTGGTTGAGAGTAAGCCTCTATTTAAAAAAATCCTGAGTCGAAGAGTATGAGTGCAAGTGAAAGTAGTCAGAAGTGTCCTTTACCTGGTCTATTTGCCAGATAGGTATAGATATATTCCATGCTACTATGACTTGTAAAAAAAACCAGCTGTCCTGGTTTCAGCTGGAGTAGAGTTAATTTTCTTTCTAGTAGCTGGTATAGTGTTATGTCTTGGATTCAGTATGAGAAGAATGTTGATAATACACTGATGTTTTCAGTTGTTGCTGAGTCAAGGATTTTTCAGCTTCTCATGCCCAGCCAGCAAGAAGGCTGGAGGGGCACAAGAAGCTGGGAGGGGACACAGCCAGGGCAGCTGACCCAAACTGGCCAACGAACGGGGTATTCCATACCATGTGACGTCATGTCCAGTATATAAACTGGGGGGAGTTGGCCTGGGGGGATGGCTGCTGGGGAACTAACTGGGCATCAGTCGGCAGGTGGTGAGCAATTGCATTGCGCATCGCTTGTTTTGTATATTCCAATCCTTTTATTATTATTGTCATGTTATTACTGTTATTGTTATCATTATTAGTTTCTTCCTTTCTGTTCTATTAAACTGTTCTCATCTCAATCCACGAGTTTTACCTTCTTCCTTCCGATTCTCTCCCCCATCCCACTGGGTAGGGGGGGAAATGAGTGAACGGCTGTGTGGCGCTTAGTTGCTGGCTGGGGTTAAACCATGACGCCAACCTCCCCCCCCCCAAAAAAAAAACCTAAACTGCAGTCAGCATTCAAGAGATATTTTCTTAACTTCCCTTCTAGGAGTACTCTGTTATCCCTGAAGTGGGCAAATAGATCTTTGTCTAAAGTATTGGATTCAGATTAACAACAAAGATTTAGAGGATTTAACCATAGAGGCATCAAGTGTTAGAAGAGACAAGAATCCAATTTCTATTTTTTGGTCTTCTAGTTAGGTGTGCATATCATTAACCTAATCTAATTTGTTCCCATTCCCAGTTGCTACCAGTAGCTGTCATTAGGCACTTAAAGGTGCAAAAGAAGTTTTGATATTTTTTTTTCTTCTCACTACTTAGCAGGTATTTCTAAGTTTTGAAGTATTTTCAGCTAAACAATGTCAGGTTTTAGTAACTGCAACGAGGTTTGCTTGTTTTTTCCAGTTTAGTACAGACTATATTTTCAAGGAAAGATTAAAATTTTCTGAGAATTTCCATAAAAAGTTAATTCATTTAAATTGTTTTTGAATCAGTTACATTCCAAAACTTTTAGCTCAGTATTTTCAAAGACAGGGATGAAGAAAAGTCTTTCCTATACGTACATATATATACACACATACACACATGTATGTGTCTATGCATATGTACATATATTTGTTCGAAATGTCTCAATTACATCTGGATTTCAGAAAAGAGAACCTTTCTGCCATACACCTCTCCACTCCACCTTTCTTCCGTCCTTGTTCAGGCCCCGTAGATCTCTAGAGAGTGCTTGTGCGCTCAATGTAACTGTTGAAAATCAGGCTGCGTATATGTGGATTTAAGTGAAAAGTTCCCTGAAGGGACCAGTTCTGTTCTACCTCTACTCTCAAGGTTTCCGATATGTAAAAAAAAAAAAAAAAGGAAATACTGTCAGAATTTCCACTTCAGAATTGAAATCTGAATGTTTTGACTGAGGGACATCATTGACACATGTTCAATCTGACTCACAGAAGAACCTGAATTCAGGTTCCTATCCTGCTCCTTTAGAGCTGAATCTTTCATCACAAATTGCTCCGACTTAAATGCATCAGAGGACAGACTGCAGCAGGTTTTTGCTGCTAAATCTACTGTCTTAGTCACAATTCTTACTTTACTTTTGCAACTGTTAAATGTCTAAATGAAATTTCCTTCCTAACTATGACTTTATGCAGCCTTTTTTGCAGACGTTGGCATGAGGAAATGAGTTCCATCCCTTGTTACATAAAAGAGTTAAGAGCTTTCTCCAAAATGTGACATAGTCAAAGAGATGCTGAGCATCAGCTGTTCCTGACCAGAGTGGAAGCTGCTGATGCTCAGAAACTCTGAAAAACGTATTTAGGTTCCTAAATATGTATTTTGACTCCTGGTTTGGTTCAACAGCTAAAGAAAGAATTAACACTGACAGATTACCAAGGAGATATTGCTGCCAGAAGGACAATTTCCTCTAAACTGGTTAACGGAAGTCCAAATAAATCTGTCTTCAATGAAAGTTTTAAAAACAAGACCGTGCGCGGTGCATTGGGGTAAATATCCTCGATAATCTTGGCAGCCAAAGGAGAAAGAAAAGCTGAATCTGGAAGAAATATGGGAATGGCTATTCTGGAACAGAACTAGAGTCTATCCAGCAAGTATCCTATTTCGGATATTGACCAGTACCGTCTGCTGCAGAGAAAGACTAGAAAAACCTCTCCTAAAGCAGCTCAAGTTCAGCAGCTGGCTTATGCCTTAAGACTTGATGGTTTATGTCTTTACAAATCCTGGGGGCAGATAAAGCAAGAGGGAATATTCTGGGCATTTTATTTACCTGCAGAATTACCCTTCTTTTCTGGAATCTTGTTAAATGAAGCTTCTAAGTACTTAGATGTAAAAGCTGGACTGCTCTTTATGTGTTTAAAAGTGTTTTGGGACGGGCAGTTTTACCACATCAATTTACTCATTTCATCCGTTGCAAACACTATGAAGTTAAATCCGGTAGAGGAAACAAAATCAAATTGGTTACGTACACAGAACCTGTACCACTTACACAGATCTATATAGTACTAGCATAAACCTTTCCTTCCAAAGGAAAGAAAAATATTAGGCTTACACAAGGACCTTTGATGGGATTCAGCTGCACTGGGACATGGTTCTGCAATGCACATGTAAAAGTGGATGAGAGAAGTCTTTGGTGTGAATGTCCTAGGCCGTCATCTGTCTTGCTATTTTTCACCGTAATCTCTTTTTTTTAATCATCTTCTGGGAAACTCCTTCCAAGTTTTATTCCAGCCAAGCTTCTATATTAGGCTGCTTTAAGTTTAGTTCCCCTTAGCATTTACTCTGTAGTGTGATCGCTACTTGGGAATGCCGTCATTTGCTTGAAGGTAAGTTCTTTGAACTTGATTTTGAAGATAAACAATATTCTTCTCATTCAGTTTTCCAGAGCATTTCAAAATAGCTTCCAGATCTGAAGTAATGAACAATTACTATCCTTAGTGGAATTCACTAATTGCGTGATTCATATGTAACACGAGATTCATTCTTTATTTGTATTGTTACAACTGACTTTATTTTTCCTAGTTCTATCTATAAAATTTTCAATTGTAAATTGTACTATTGAACAAATTTACCTTGGCACGTGCACTTCCGTGCAAATAGCAAAACTACAAAAAGGAAAAGTGGCATTCAAAATAGAAAAAGTTTTTATCATTATCCTGTTTCTCAGTGAGTTTCGTGTGGATTTTTTAATGCAACCGAGGCAAGACAAGAGTAAACTCATATGGCTCGGTGAAAGAAAGAAAGAAAATGAAGAGGGAATTGGGACTGGTCTCCTGAACTGCAGTTTTAATGACTGTATTTTTATAAATTCATAAAGGTCCCCCCTGCCTGTCTCTTTTGGTAATTCTGAATTGCCTTCAGAAAGCTGGTCTGAGTGATTTTAAGTTCTCTAAACTGCAGGTGAGCAATGCTGGGGATTGTTTAGCTAGCAAGCCACAGCGCTTTGTAATTCCAGGAAAAAAAAGAGACAGGTTAGAGAGCCTTATAAATTTATCGGTGATTACTGAAACACAAATTAAGCTGGGTTTCTTGAAAGTAAATATATCACATTAAGTAGGGGAAAAAAAAAAATTGCCTTTGGCTTTGTTTCTTCTCTCAGGCAAAGGTCAACCATTACAGTCACATGACTCATAATTTGCTCCAAAAAAGCTATTTAGGATCACCTGTCTCAAAAGCCAGCATAACATGGACCAGAGGAACAAGCTGCCCTCCCAGTCCTCCTGCGACCCTCTCTGCTTTCAGGAGTGACTGCAGTACCCCCATCTGCCTTTTCGCAGCAGTGTAATTCACACAAAATACTTTAAATTGGAAAAATTCAGATTCTTAAGTCTTACTTACATTTATGGAGTCTTCCCCCTCTATCTATAGCTTTTTCTTTTTCAGATCATCTCAGGTTTTACTCCGCCGTGCTTTCTGTTTCAAATCTCTAAGTTTCATGAAAGAGTAGTCGGCTGGGATTGACGCTTCCAGCCAGTCCTCCTCCCAAAGGCTCAGGGCGACTAGAAAGCACCGTCTGAGGCCCGGGAGCTGACGGATTTAGGAGATCTTTCTTTACACATTAGTGTAAAGCAGCTAACTGCTTTGGAGACCTTTGGCTCCATCGTGTCACCTCAGCTGAAATTTCCTCTGGGTGATGGACGGTCCGCCGCAGCAACCAGCTTCACCAGTGTCACCGCCGGCTCGGCTCCGTCCCTGACCACGCCGGGTCTGAGCGTGGTACTGACATTTTCTCGGTTCCTGGATAAGCAGCTCTTGTCCTGCTCCACTCCTCTTCCACCTGAGAAATCGGCTGGGAGCCTTGTGCGAGGCTTGAACCGTCAAAAAGGACACGCTCTCTGCGGACACGTGCGGCCGCAGGTGTCTGCTTTTTATCGTTTACCTCCTACGGTTGTCTCTGGGTATGGGCAAAGACAAGAAACAGAGTCATCCTCCCAAGGAAGGCTCTTCCTTCGACACTAACGAGGATTTTGCAGAAACCCCTCAGCTCCCGCTGTCTGTGTCCTTAGGACTGATAGCTCTACCTGCTATGAAATCAGATGCTTGGGAGAGGAGGAGGAGGAGGAGTGTTAACTGGAAAATACAGTGCAGATGAAACATAGCACCTTACGACAAACATGACTACATTTCATATCTTGACTGCACTGACTTTTTGCAAACCTAAAAATTAGGTGTATGAGCGCACTTTTTTCCTTTTTTAATCATATTTAACCCTGCCTGACATGTATTTTCAGTGAAATGATTCTACTTTCTAGACAAGTTATCCCAGGTTTACCCAGCTTTAATCTGAAGCCAATATTCTGACTTGTTTTTTACTTCAGCTCTTCTATATTACTGCAGTTCAACCATTTCACCACAGGTTAAAAAAAAAAAAAAAAAAGAGTTCAAATATTTATTGATTTTCAAAACAGGAGGGAGAAGAGAGGGAAATGTAGGAATGTTCTACCGTTTCTCAGAATTTATGGAGATACTATATACTCATAAATCCATGTGTTCCTTTATTAGAGAAACAGCCCTTTTGAGATAAACAACCTAACTATCCTGGAAAAAGATCTTTTGACTGCAAAGCCTTCAGAAAAGAAAAGCTTTTAAATGCTTGTGAACAGTGGATTGGAGTAATTGGTGGAACAAACATTTAATAGAAAGTTCAGGGGGGTTTTATGCAGACTTGATTTGAACTTGGCTGCAGGTCACAGTTGCTAATTTGGTAGATGTGAGTCTGTTGTGAATATTATGGGTATTTGCCCGTCAGAATAAACGTATCAAACTGTCTTCTACAGTCCACAGTCCCTGATTAAAAGAGTGTCATGGTTAGACTATTACCCTTATTAAACAGAGTTCTTTGACGAAACCTGAGTCTTATTGGTGGTTTTAGTCTTGTATTATATTTACTACATGCAATTTAAAAATAACTATTATATAACACATGTATTGTCAGCAATTGCATTTTTGCAACTGCAATCTACCGTGGATGTTTCCACTGCTCAGTGACCCTCCCACCCACCTCGCACCTGCAGGGTGCAGAATTACTGCATGGAGCTATATTAAATTGTTACTTTTTCATGACATAACATCAATATTAAGTGCTCAAGGATTCTTATGATATTTAGGATTTTGAATGACCAAGGAAAAGGTACAGAAAGGATAAAGATGCATTTATCTCTTCAGCATTATTGTCATTTTTTTTCCAGTCTCAGTTTAACACATTTGAAACATAGAGAAAATGTTAACATGCTACTAAGAAGATTATTAGTGAGTATTGAAAACAGGTATACCCATTGGAAAATATTGTACTTGGTCTTCTACGCAGTATTTTCAGTCTTCTCTTGGAATATAGTCCCTTCATCCAGTACAGACCCTTCTCTGCATCCTTTCCCTCTTGTGTGTGTGTGTGGATGTGTACATACAAGTGCACGGACACGGATGTGCGTGAACGTACATGTGTGCATAATTCTGGTTCCACTATTTCTAAACTTTCTGGGCTGAGGAACAACATATACGCAGTTTAATTATTTCTCATCGGTGAATATTTATAACAAGCAGGCATTTTGCAAAGGTTAGAAGTTAACCCTTATCTCCATGGTATGATGGCTGTGGGTCTGTGATCTGCCTTCATGGCCCAGGTACGGTCAGGAGCGTGGCTATAGATCGAGATTGCAGAGGGGAAGGAAGAGCTGCTCTGAACAGAGCACCTCTGCTAAAAAAAAATTGACTGGTAGCGACCGTTCAGCTTCTACATATTTCTTAACACTTTCCTGCCGTCGAGTCATGCCGCGTTATAAAATCCCCTCGCAACTCAGAAAATTGTGATGGTTTAAACACTTGTATTTTAAAACAGCCTCCGTTGCTCATAAACTACAGACCAAATGCCAAGGTATTTATTCATAGAGTCGGATCCTACTGAGCATTAGCTGGCATACTACCTCAGACTGCTACCCACAAAAGCTGAAGGCACGCTGTGACTGTTTGAGATGTTCAGCACCTTGCAAAGCCACGTGGGTGTTCAAGTTAGCACGATTAGCCCAAAGAGAGGAGGAAAAAAAAAAAAAAAAAAGAAAACCGATGTGGGCCACAATCAGATAGCTGGTCCGGTACACTCTTGAACACGATACAGGTTGCAGGGTGACGTTCTAGTTCGATTGAATTCAACAGAAAAATGCTTACTGGCTTTAACAAGGACGTATTTAATCCCAGCACCTGAAACATCTCCACAAACCAGTTAAATTTCAGTATAAAATGTCTAAATGTACGTTTTATCAAGCCACTTTTATGTTTCGCTGGCCCCTTTATCTTGTGTCAACCAAAAATTCATAATACCAATTTTGACTGAAGGCTGGCTTTAATTACAATTTCTTTTACAGGTCTCGACTGCTTTTTGTATCCTGGGAAATGAGAGCAATTCTTTCTATCATATTCAGAAAGAAAATGAAAAGGTTGGTAAACGTATAAGTAATTTTAACTGATTCATTGATCTGAATACTTTTAAAGTAATACAGTAAGTATTTCTGTCACACTTTGAAGTTAAGCTTGGAGCTCAGTTACATCCCTTAGGGTTATTTTATAGCCATTAAGAATGTGTACCTTTTATCTGGTGCCTTCAATTAATTGAATTTCAAAAAAATTCTCAAATGTTTTTAGAAAATCATTTAGTTCCTGGAGGACATTCCTGTGTGATTTATTGTTACAGTAATTAAAAGCAGTGAGTATTACACTGGTCACTGTTGGAACTCCCGTCTGCCTTTGGCTATATTTTGGTTTAAGTTAAAACATATAGTGCACTTGAGAGACTTGTGAAGGGAGGCAAGAAAAAAATTAATTCTTTTCAGATTGCTTCAGAATTTTGGCACACTTAGAAATAACCTCTTAAAGTGATCACAGTGATATTTACATGATAATTATATGCAAGCACAATTAAACTTCTATATTAAACAATTAAATAATGCTTTTCCTGCTATGGTAAATTATTCCTGACTACCCGTATTAGTATTCTGTAGTTCTAATCAGTGCCATAAATAATTTTCGGTTTTACACATTCTGCTCTGAAGCAATTATTAAGAGCTCTCAGGAAGAGTTAAAACAGCTAATGAAAATAATTAGCAGGAAAAAAACGATGGCTCATCCTGCATTGGAAGATAACCCTAAGTGAAAACTACAAACGCCGCTTTAATTGCATCTTTGTTTTCTGAGGCACACGCGGTTCTCCTCCGCAATCCCTTCCGCGCAAGGAGGGACGACTCCCGAGTAGCATTTTGCGGAACTACTCGCTCGCGGGAAGATCGATGGGATTAGACCCGTGGTCCACTTCTCTTTACTTGTAGAACATGGAGGAAGGAGTTTATTCCTGCCCCGCTTCCCTGGCCCTCCGCCTCCGTAGCATCGCTCACCTGGGCAAGGTGTGCGGGCTCCGGCCGCCCTCCCCGCTCAGGCAGAGCTGCGGTGCAGGAGGGAGAACTTGGTGCTGCTGACCCACTCGGTATCTTCTGCCTTTTCAGGGTCTTCAAGCAGGGTTGAAATGGCTAAGCTTTTAAGCATTTAAAATGATGCTCTTTTCCTGCGAAAAAAAGAATTCCCTCCACCCATGCCTGTATTGAGTACACGAAGACAGCCTTAGCTATTTCTCTAACCGCATCAACATTTTGTTCTGCCACAGAGTAAGTGTCTTCTCAAAAGCACGGGCTCACAAAAGGAATTACGGTAACGCTTCCTTAGGAAATTATTGAAAAAATAATGGTGAGCCTATACCTTTGTGGGCTGCCGAAGACCCCCAAATGACCACACAGAATCTGAAAATAAATGTGTTTTATTAGCGTAGGCATGCGTTTATGAATAAAAGTATAGTTGTACAGATTCTGACCGATGCAGGTCAGTACCAGATAAACATTTCACATTTAAATGTACACACTGAAGTCATTGTTCAAAGTAATAACCTATCCTTTTAATAAACCGTCCCTTTTACACTGAAATGCCTAAAGGTTTTCTAATGTGTATCAGTCTTTTGAACATCACATAATGAATTTAATGTGAGAAAAGGAAAAGAAATGTGCCTGTATGGATCCCTGCACATTAAGATAAACCTTGCTGCTCTGAGGCTAGCATAAAACTTGGCACCCGAACCAGAGGAGGACAAAAATAGTTTCAGTGAAAATCTGGTTTCTATCCATGTATTTACTACATTCTGAATTATATTGGCTTTCCTGTGAAATTATTCCAGTTACGTAAATTATCTCAGAGGTTTCATGATTAAGCTAATGTGTTTCTAGGACCTCCGTAGTGTGCGTGAGTTATGAGACAAGCATTAGTATATTATTCCTTGACTAGGTGTGATTTAGTAACCTCTACAGAAAACTAAAGGCCAAAACAGTAAGAGATCAAGCTAGTGTTTTCTCCCATCTGATCTCTTAGAAAGTAGGTCTCCAAAAAACAGCCAAGGTGCTGCAGGAATTGACACTGGCAATTAAATGATACTGGCTTTCTGAACGGAAATATGTGGTGCTATCACCAGTGCTGTCTGTCTAATGACATGGAAAATTAAGGTTTTTTAACCACTTGGTATCATTTAATGATGGCCTTTTCACAGCAGAGAGGGTGTTGATCTAGCTACAGAAATGGGAAAGAATGCCAAAGAATGCCAGGCTAGGCAGGACCAACGCCATTCCTACAGTGAAAAGAACACCTTTTAACAGTTAAACATTAAAAGTGGTTGAAACCTTAGCATTATTGGTCTTTTAAAAAAAGAGGGGGAGAAAGACAATCCGTAACAACATCAAGCAGAATCTACAAATGCCCTCCCAGCCGTGGGCTCTGGCCCATGACTTTTGGGGAGCGCTTCCCAAAAGCTCTCGCTCTGGTTGCAAGCACCTTCCCAGATTTATTGGTGACCGGCGTTCCTTCCCTCAGCGGTTTGTCCCCCTCACGTCACTATGGTTGACCTGCATGCATGTCCACTGGGATTTCAGCTCCGCTCAGCTCGATCGTCCTCCTGCCTGGCTAGGCCAGTCTTTGTCAGAAAGCCACCGAGCTTTCTGGTGCGTAGGTCAAGGTGGCAATTTCCAAGGTGCGCGGGTCGACACGAGCAAATTGGAAAAGACGGACTCGGGAGTCTGCCCGCTTCCTTTAACCATCACTGGAATAATAATAATAAAAAAATGTTGATCTCGCGGAACCGAGGTTGTTACGTTACAAAAGATACGCATTAATGTACTGTTACTGGTGGTGGCTGTACCTACAAAAAAATGATTTTTTTTGAACGATGCCTCCTGCCCTTGACCATAGTAGCAAATTTCAAGGGGAGGGACGGCAGCTGCACCCAGCAGCCCCCCAGCACCTCACTACGGCCACTCTGCCACCGGGAAAGGCAGGGGTGGCAGCTCCCCGCGCACCCAGGCCGGGGTGGAGGGTTGTGCTACGGGGTCCCGGTCGCCCAAAGCACATTTGTCACCTCCGGGGGGAGGATGGTGTCACCCCACCGTGTGATGAAACACGGCCTCGGGCTGGCGGGTGGCTGGACGGGGTCCTCAGGGAGAACCGGAGGGGTGTCCGTCCATCCGTCCGTCTGTCGTGTCCCCCCCCCCCCGGGCCGGCGGCTGCCCCCAGGAGCCCGGGCCCTGCTTCCCGCGGGGGCTGCCTGGCTGGGAGGCAGCCTGGGGCAGGAGCCCGGGGCAGGAAAGGAGGAAGGAAAGAAGGGAGCGAGGAAGGGAAGAAGGGAGGAAGGAAGGAAGGAAGGAAAGAAGGAAGGGAGGAAGGGAGGGAAGGAGGAAGGGAGGAAAGGAGGAAGGGAAAGCATCCCCGGTCCGCAGGGCCAGGTCGGGGGTCAGCGCCCACGGCTCCTGCGCTGCCGGGTGATTTGGGGAAGACGTTAAGTGTCCCGTGGGGTGGTTGGGAAGCGGAGCGGTGCCCTTGTCCCAGGCCACATGTCCCTCCGTCCTCCCGGCAAGCAGGCCAGCCCCGGGCGGGCAGCCCCAGGCATCCACGTCGCTGTGGGTTTGTTACTCTGCTTTAAAATGCAAAGGCTCGCTGCATGATTGGCTTTCTGTTTACAAGTGCAGATGGGGAGAAGGCTCACGTTGTCTTTCTCCGGGTGGTTTCCCCGCCTTGGAAGCTGCAAGGGCAATCCGAGGAGGGAGAAAGGGGAAAGAGAAGAGGATTTCCCAGCCTCAACATTCATCAGATTTACCCTGTCATTGCACTACAAGGTGCAGCGTGTGTCGAACATTACGAGCACGGGTCCATGCAAATGACACAGGCATGAAAGAGCTCCGGCAAGAATAAATCTGTCGATGTACAGATGTTCCCTATTAACGTTACTGTTCAGCCTTGGTGGTTACGGTGGGAAGACACCGGATTAAAAATTCCCATTGCCACCCCACCTCTCCCGAACCTTTCTCCCCACACCTCTTTGTCTTCGCTTAATTAGGTAGGGCATAATATTCTCTTTTTCTCCTCCTCTGTCTTATTGAGACGTCTGCCCAGGCTCACGCCTTTAAACAGGAATGATATTGATCCCTCCTCCCCGCTTCTGTCAATCCCGATTTGTCCCTTTTCCTGCCGAACAAACAATTAAGGAAAGAAAGTACCGACCGCGCCGTAAAACTTCGCAGGCGACCGGCCCCCCCGCGGGGCTGCGCGGCCCGGGGGCAGCGGCCAGGACCCTGCAGCCGGTCTTGGGGGGCCCGGGGGTGACAGAGGGGTGGTGGTGAAGGGGGGGCGGGGGGCTGCACACCCCCAAACACATTTAAAGCCGGGGGGGTCGCTGCCAGCTCGCCCAACCTCGGGCCCGGGTAACTTCTCCGCAGGAGGCAGCGGCAGCCTACGGCTGATACCGGCCGGGACAGACGGACCGACGGACGGAGAGGATAAGAGGGAGACAGCGTTGCTGCCCCCCCCCCCCCCCCAACCCGAGGAAGCCCCCCGGGGCTGCGCTCAGGGCGGGAGGCGACGGCCCCGGGGCGGCGGGGCAGCGGAGGGGGGGGGGGGGGGGGGCTGCGAGAAACGGGTCCCGGGTGGCGGGAGCCGCCGCGCCGCCCCCCCTCACCCCCTCCCCGCTGTCGGGGGTCGCTGGGCCAGGCAGCCCCCCGGCAGCTCCGCTTTTCCCGACTCCGGGGGATAGCTGTGGAATAGAGCTGAACCCGATGGGCGGACAGGTAGAGGTGGCCGTCTGGTGAACGTAGGGTTTAGAGCTGGCGTCCCAGCCCACCTCCTCAAACGGGAGGGGAAACAAAGACGGCGAGAGAGGCAGGGAGAGTTGCCTGTAAGTTTAAGCGCCTTTCTGTCGCGACTCGCGGAGATAAATGAGAGTTTGGAGGCGCGCGCAGTTAATCAGCGCTACGGCTGCCTTAACAGCGCGCGCAACCCGCAGATCATTAGGTTAAATGGAGGACGCTCGCGTCCTTCCCGAATCGATGCAATTATTGCCGGCGAGGAGGCCAACCGTCGGAGCGGCAGCACTAATTTTACTAACCTGCTATTAATTATGGTGTCCCCCACGCCCCAGCCGGCGTTTATAACCCGCGGGAGGGAGCGGTGCCGGCTGCTTCGGTTTTAAACCGGGAAAAGTTGGACAGCCGGAGCGGAGGGTGGCGTTGGGAAGCGTGAAATCGGTAGGCAAGAGTGTGATCGGTGGAGCTATTCACTGGAACGTCACTCTGGTACAGGGGGTTAGGGAAGTGGCCGTGGTGCCTGGGGACCCGAGGGCTCCGCGCTCAGGTGCCGCACGCTGAGACATGGCTGCGGTAGTTCTCCGCAGCTCCCTGCAAAGTCAGCCGGCGCAGGAGAGAGGAGAGAAACCCTGCCATGGCACAGCCGTCGCTCCGAGGTTTTAGCCGAAGCCTGGCGTGATCGCAGGTAAAAGAAAAAAAAAAAAAAAAAAAAAATTTTTTCTGCTTGTTTTGGTGGTGATGCTTGTGCGTGTGTGTCTGTCTCTCCCTACGGAAGCGCGGGGGGGGGGGGGGGCGATGGGGTTTATCCCCCCCCCCCCCCTCCTTCGGAGCCTGCTTTAGCAGCAAGGCAGCTGAAAACGAACTGCTGGAGGGAAGAGAAACTCTCTGTGATGAATCATTTGGCTTTGTGCAATCTTTACCTAGGACAGAGGGCAAATGTATTTTAACATATGTGTTATTTCTTGGGAAGGGGGTGTGGATATGGTATTCAGCGAGCGCTAAGGTAAGGCATCGAGTCAAACTTTCCGGATTTTAAGGCAAACTTTAAGAATTCGACCTTGCGAGTAGGAAAGTTTTTATCTTCGCAGGGAAGTATGCTCACGCTGGCCGCTGCCAGAGAGCTCAAAGGCGGTGGCGTCCGAATGCCCACCGGTCTGCGGCACTGGGGGTACAGGAGCTGCAAAGGGAAACCTTACCCAACCTTTGCTTTGCTCGTAAAAGCGTAGTTGCGATGCTCTGCACCGGGCAAGGCAATGTGGATATGCTGTAGGGTCCATCTAGGCACACAGCAGCTGCCCGGGTCGCAGCGTTTGCTTCTCTTGCGGAAAAGTTTTGCGTGCGGGTGGGTGGGTGGGTGGGTGTGAGAGCGCGTGTGTTGGCTCTAGTTCTTAAGTGTGAAAAGTTAATAAATCCAAAGAACAGAACGAGCATGTGAGGCCTTTCTGCTTTAATCTAGACTGTTTGCCAAGAGGATTGAAGACTTACAAAATGAAAGCATTGAAATGGACAGCTTTGAACAACTGATTTTGCGTGCGGTTGTAATCTGAGTAAATTAATTAGCGGCGCCTTCTTATGCAACTGTTATGTTTGTCATCGCAGCTCTACCGATGGCAAGCCATTGCATAGGTTCGTGCAGGTCGGCAGCATCGGCTCGCTGTGCCTCGATTCAGAGTGCAGGAGATGCAATTACACCTCAGATTGGCTCAGGAAAAACAATCGTATTTACTGTCGATAGCGAGTTTATGGGAGCTAATCTACTTGAAAATGTTGTAGGCTGCCCTCGGTTCCATGTCAGATCCCAAATGGGCAACGTGTAGAGCTTCACAGCGTTTGTCAGGCGGTGTCAAGGTTGCTTTAAATCTGTAACGTGAAAACAAAGCAAAGTCGACCGAAAGAGCTCGCTAAAGTCTGTTTAGCCCATAAGCAAATTCCGTCGCTGAAATATTTCCAGGAGTGGCAGTAACCCCTCCAAAAGAGGAGGCGATGAAAATGCAGATAGTAAAAGTGTAGCTGCATTAACTGCCTCTAGATCATGTCCCTGAAGACGTCCATCAAAGCGTTAGTCCTGAAGAGGTTCTCTGTTTTACCTGCTGTGGCCTGTTCCAGCATCACAGCGTTTCCTTCTCGTTTCATGCTTTTATGATAAAACTTGTATGAACGTTGGCTCCAGGTTCTCGGAGAAGAAACCCATAACCCTCGGAGACAGACGTGGTTGGGCTCTGGCTCTAAGATTCCTGCTCGTCTGGGGGTGCAGGCTGGCTCTTACAGGAGGGGAAGGAACTCTCCAGCCTTTCCTCTTGGTCGCGATGGGTTTACTGGCTCCAACTTTGGAGAAAGCGGTGTGCGTTTCTCTGTCTCGAAAGCTGTTAACTGCTTTGCACAGGAAAGGGGCTTTGACAAGGATCAATTTTTATTGCACGGCAAAGACTTGCATTTTCCAAATGCTTAAGGATATAGCCCACAGCAGTAAGCGTCTTTGCTTGGATTTGAACAGTGTTACGTTGTTTATGTGCAAGAACCACAAAGGTTGTTTTAAATCATTGTGGGGCTTATTGCATGGTTGTGCGCTGGCACCAAAAATTCAAGATGAAATATAATTGCGTTGAGTTTCTTATCAACAAAGGGCCATTATTTGTAGATTGTAAGTGAAACCAGACATGAACGCTGGAGGAAGGTGTAATGTCAGCTTTTAGCGTTTAAGGTTATTAAGTTTTTTGTTGTTGTTTTGGGGCTTGGGGGTTGTTTGTTTGGGTTTGTTTTGGTTTGGGGTTGTGTTTTTTTTTTTCCCCCCTCTAATGACTGCTTTCTAGGGAATACAGATTGGAACTGGCACAAAGCTGACCGGGGGTAAAGTAGTAGAGCAGGCAAGCTGCAAAGAAAAATGTCAAATAATTATCATGATTAATACAGGAAAGTTCAGCGCGAAAATGGGCACCGGAGTATTTGCATGGTGCAGTGAAAGACAACTGTGATATATAAATAGACAAGGACTATAAATATTGAATTTCACCTTGTATTTTAAAGTTTAATAGACTCATCTAAATATCAAAACCTGTAGTGTTCTGTGGGCCACTGCGGAGTTGACATCTGCAGTATTATCAAAAGAGGGAAAGAAGAAAAAAAAAAAAAAAACCCCAAACCCCAACAAGACCCAACCACAACACCAGGACATCTCCCAAACTCTAGCCTGGAAAACTGGGAGGACTTCTCCGGGCGGTTCTCTAGCTCTCCCAGCTAATTATAGTGCTTTACAGCGAGCCGCTCTTGAGATAAGTGCAACTGTTTTCTTCCCTAGCGCCGTTGAGTTATACTCCAGGGCTTAAATAAACATCCCCCAGCGCAACCAGCGCAGGAGGCAGAGGGAGCAGCACCAAACGCTGCGTGCAGACCATTGTGTAAACACCGGGTGGCTTTTCTTCCCAAACAATGCGATAGCCCGTCAGCACGTCGCGGAGAAGGAAGCTGCTCGTAAATAGTAGCTAAAAGTATCATTATATCCTGGCAGCACCGGGGGAGCAGGAGGAATAGAGGAGCGTTTCTGTAAAAGGAACCCAATGGCTAAGTTATTAATATTCCCAGAAAGAAGAGGGTATTAGCATTTCAGGTGGGGAAAGAAAAAGCACTTTCTTCCCCACCAAAAATCAATACAGAATTCAAACCCGATTATTAATGTCATTTGATTCCCTTTCTTTATACGTTTCTCCCGGCTACAGATACTGAGCTGTCAGGATAATTTGCATGTACCGTATCTGGTATCTCTTATTTGCAAACACTCTAAAACGCCATAAAACGCCGCTCGTCGTAGTCTAACTCAATCCGAGAACTAGTATTTTCATCTGTAAATTAAAGCAATTACGCAGCAGATATTATATTATGTGTACTGTGGTCTCCAGATAGTCATCAATCACCCTCAATCGAGCTGTCAGTGTGGGCAGATTCGTTTCTGGGAGGCAGTCTTCCAGCTGGGGAGAAGAAGAGAACATCATCATTAATTAGAGTGTGACCCTGGGGCTATTCACATGTCTGAACCCAGGAATCTCTCTGAGCAAGTCTGCACACCACGGGTGCAGCCTTCAACTGCACCAGCAGCCGAGCTTCAGCCTCGGAGCTGACTCCTCCGCTTCCTCCACCCGCCCTGCCCCGACGGTAGCTGGTCGTCGGGGGAGGGAGATGCCGGCAGCCCCAGCATCTCCCCCCCCCCGACGACCGCTGCCTCCGACAGTGAAGCAGAGGAGGGATGCTGTTTGGGGGGGATGCTGCTTGGGGGGGGTGATCTCCCCCCCCCCCCCCAGAGGAGAGGGAGGCTGATAGCAGAGGTGGGATGGAGACCAGACTCTTCCCCAAGCCCTCCGTCACTCGGGGGGGTCCCGTCGATAGCCCCACCGCCAAAAAGGTGTTTGCTCTTTGGGTGAGAAACAGCACTTTGGGAGTTGCACACCCCCTCCTCTCCCTAATTGCCCCCCCCCCCCCAACCCCGCTTTTACCCCCTCGGAGCACGGGCAGGCTGGATACGGCCCTCCGCCCCGCCAAAGGCTGGCTTTTCCAGCGGAGGTTTGCGATGGGATCCAAGTGGTTTTTAACGTGAAAAGTCACGTCCTTTCACTCATTCCCCCGGCATACGCTTGTAGGGTTTTCTACCTGTAATCACACGTCTGGAATAAAAGCCGAAAAGAAAAGCAGGATTGCATGTCATGTGCTTTATTGTCAGCGTTAGCGCTAATTTTAACTGTTGATTAAATCTTAAATGAAGACTCAGTCGTGTGTCCCTTCATACGTCTTGTTTGTAATTGAGACTAATTATTACTGTGGGGTGGGAAGAAGCAGCTGCTCATTAATTAATTTCTAATTAAAAGTGCTTACCAGCCCTTCAGTGACGAAGGAGGGTGGTGGTGGGGGGGAAATCTTAGCTGATACAACATTGATCCTTCAGATTAAAACCATTCATTTCCTCCCCTTCCCCGCAGAAGAGCACAGAGATGTTGGAAGCAGGCGTAGCCGCTGCCGGAGAGCTTTCCAAACTTTCGCTCCTCTCAGGCAGGCTGCGAGGGATGCTGGGGTGTCTCTTTTCCACGCCGGGGGAAAGGTTCCCGAAAAGAAAAGTTAAACTTACAGGCAGGTTAAGTTGAATAGGTTTTGCGTGACGTCAGAGGCTCGGCTCTTTTAAAACAACGTGCTTCTGAACTGCTGTATTTGTATCACTTTTCTTCGCCCCCCCCGATTTTTCCGTGGGTGCAAAGTATGTATTTCTGCCGTCACGTTTGCCAGCCTCGGAGCCCACACGTAACATTTTTTTTCTGTTTCCTAGCTGTAGAGGGGAAGGTGCTAAAATCACTATGCATCTCTTTTTGTTGTTGTTGTTTTCTTCTTTTTTTTTTTTTCCTTAGGTTAAAGAAAGAAAGTTTAAGATTTCATGTAAATAAATTAAATGTGGTTTTCTGCTTCGTCCTATAAGCATCTAGGGACCTGTGGTTACCAATCAATTGGTACAATAGAGCAGAGCCAGGCTGCAATAGCGTGCAGATCAGACGTCTCGCCTTGTTTCTAGATAACTGGGAGCCTCTGTACCATGTCATATCCTCAGTTTGGCTACCCTTACTCCTCGGCACCCCAGGTAAGACTTTTTGCCTACCAACGTTAATTGATTGAATTTCAGTCCTTATTGATTACTTCCCTCCAGGGCTGAGAAGGGCAGCGATCCTTTCTAGGATGCGGGAGCGGCAAATCGGCCGCTCGCTCCGCATCTTTCCAAGATGCTCAAGTTCTATCATCTCCCGCACATATTTTAAAATGGGAAGGAAGACGCGGGATTTAGGGTGTTCGGGGGTGATAATGACGCGTGGGGGAGGATTGCAGAGATGAGGGAGGTGAGAAGGGGAGCTAGGCAGCCCCCAGCCCCCACCCGCTCTCCCCCCCCCTTTCTACCCCCCCCCCCCCCAGCGCTTTTTTTCTCTTTCCCGATTAAATTCACAGTTTACCGATTAAACACGAAAGTACTGAGGTCCGGAGCGTAGAAACATAATGGGATATTCTAAACCAGCAGGTTAATAACAGATGCGTGCGTGGCTGCTACAAATCTGCAGTCAAAATAAATATGCATGAGTGATTTAGAAAAAAGGTTTAAAAACGCAGATGGGAAGCATTGTGCTGCAGGAGGAGAAAACCGGTGTAAACCCAGTCTTGTGAGAACACACCAGAAAAGTTAGTTTTTAATTGCAAAGGGCTGGAGCAACGTATTACAGAGGATTAAACGCCCACAGTCACGGGGCGTTTGTTTGCGGTGTTGTGGGGTTTTGGGTTGTTTTTTTTTTTTTTAAACTGATCAAATACTTGCACCTCTGCGTTTCTCCAGAGCTTTTTTTACCCCGATTGAAGTAAAATAGGGAAAGGGAGGGAGGGGGGCGACACCCCAAATCTGCGACCTGGTTTAAAAAAAAAAAAAAAAGCCAAACTTGGTTACAGTTTGGGAAGTTGTGTGTGTGTCCCTCCCCATCGCCCCCCCCCCCCGCCTCCCTCAGCGCCTCTCTCTTGCCCTCCAGTTCCTAATGAGCACCAACTCCCTGACGACCTGCTGCGAGTCCAGCGGCCGGACGCTGGCCGAGACGGGGGCGGCCGCCTCCGCGCAGACCCCCGTCTATTGCCCGGTGTACGAGAGCCGCCTGCTCGCCACCGCCCGCCACGAACTCAACTCCGCCGCCGCTCTGGGGGTCTACGGTGGTCCCTACGCCGGTCCCCAGGGCTATGGAAACTACGTGACCTACGGCACCGAGGCTCCTGCCTTTTACTCCTTGGTAAGCAGCCGCCGGGGATGCTCCCGCTCCGCCCGCCGGACCCGCGTTCCCCCCCCCCCCTTTCCCCGGGGTGGGGGGTGGCCGGTCGGCGGGAGCTTCTTCCTCTTCCTCCTCTTCTTCCTCCTCTTCTTCCTCCTCCTCCTCCTTCCCGGCCCCCGCTCCAGCCGAGCAGCCCGGCGCGTCCAACCCCGCGGTCATTAAATATTCAAGTCCGGCGCGGTTCTCACGGTAACGCAATTAAAAGTCGCGCCTGACGAGGTGCCGGCCGGGCGGGTAGTTTGGGGCGGCCCAGAGCCCGGCTTAGCAAAAAATGATGCGCTCTTCCCAGCCAGCCTTTTTTTTTTTCTTTCCTTTTTTTTTTTTTCCTTTTTTCTTTTTTTTTTTTTTTTTTTTCTGGCACCGTAACACCGCGAGTTAATGTCTCTATTGATCTCGCTGGCCGCCCAGGGGCCTCCGGGAAGGTCCGTCGCGACCTCCCCCCGACTCTCCCCGAACCCCCCGCGGTGGGGGGGGGGGGGACACGGACACGGGACACCGGGGCGGGATGCCGGGCTCCCCCCGCGGCGGGGGCTGAGGGCGGCGGCGCGGTGTCTCTTGCAGAACAGTTTGGAGGCGAAGGACGGGAGCGGCTCTGCGCATGCGGGCATCGCCCCCGCGGCTGCCTACTACCCTTACGATCACACCCTCAGCCAGTACCAGTACGACAGGTAAGCCCACAGACCCCCCCCCCCCCCCAAATTCCCCCCCCCACTCAGCGATCCCCACCCCTTCCCACCCGCCCCGCTGCGCGGCCGAGGCGCGGACCTGCCTTCTCGCCTCCCAGCATCTTCCTCCCGGTCCCAGGGATGTCACCTCCCCTTCCCCACCGAAACGTTGTCCCCCCCCCCCACTCCCGCAGGCACACGGGGGCTCCTCTGCCCCCCCCCACCCCGGACGGGCGGGGTGGGGGGCTGTCCCTTTCCACGAGGGCGGTAATTAGCTTTTCCTGCGCGGAATCAGGCTCAGGAGCTTGGGCATCACTGGTATGTTTATTAGTTTTAAACCAGCGCAAACCCACTTCCACACCGTTTACAAGCTCTGAGGCCCGTTGGGCGCCGCTGACCTTTCCTGGAGGATGCGCATTAAATATTCAGTCGCAGCCCAGTGTCATCTGCGTTAGGTTTCTACAATTTCAGGAACAAAAGGCTAGGAGAGATTACTAATAAAAGGAGTAAGAGGAAATATATTTCTATTAACAGTTACACCCTGGGGTCACCCAGATGTATTCCGTTTGGGGGGGAAGGGCTGATCGAACAGCAGGGCAGTGGGATTTCTGCGCGTTTGCAAGCTGCTAGGATCTCCCTGCTGCCCGAAACGTTGACATTGACTTTACCGCGAATAAAGGCAGGCGCTTGCTTCCCTCTGGCCGCCGCCACGGCACAGCGGGGATTTGCATCTCCCGGTGCTGCTGCTAGCTGAACCCTTCCTCCTTGCTTTCTTCCTCGGCCTGAATTCTCGAGGCAGGGCGCTCTCTTAAAGCCGAGCTGTCCTCGCCCAGCTTTCCCCCCCCCCCCCCCACCCCCGGCCGCTCCGGGGGGCTGCCGCAGGCAAGCAGCCGGTGCCCTGGGATCCCACGTCGGGCAGGATCGCGGGGGGGGTGTGGGGGGGGGGGCGAGGGTGCCGTGTGTGACCGGGGGTGCGCTCCCCTGTACCCGCAGGTACGGCACGATGGACGGCGGGACGCGGAGGAAAAACGCCACCCGGGAGACGACCAGCACCCTCAAGGCCTGGCTGCAGGAGCACCGCAAGAACCCCTACCCCACCAAGGGCGAGAAGATCATGCTGGCCATCATCACCAAGATGACCCTCACCCAGGTCTCCACCTGGTTCGCCAACGCCCGCCGGCGGCTCAAGAAGGAGAACAAGATGACCTGGCCCCCGCGGAACAAGTGCTCGGACGAGAAGCGGCCCTACGAGGAAGAGGAGGAGGAGGAGGAGGAGGAGGCTTCGCGGGAAGAGGCGATGAAGAGCGGCAAAGCCGAGGGTACCCTGCTAAAAACAGGCACTTAGCGGTTCGGCGGCGGCGGGGGCTCGGCCCCCGGGGCGGGCCTCGCCCGTGGGGGCGGCCGCCGGCCTCGCCCGTGGGGGCGGCCGCGGGGCAGCGCGGCCCCCGGGCA
Organism: Harpia harpyja; assembly: GCF_026419915.1. NCBI lineage: Eukaryota > Metazoa > Chordata > Aves > Accipitriformes > Accipitridae > Harpia > Harpia harpyja. The sequence continues at coordinate 6,812,993 of NC_068944.1, read as the reverse complement.
GTGACCGTCTGTCTTGTTTTTGCTGTCCCTTCCCCCGCCCCCACCCCGCAGAGCCCACGGGCAAGGAGGAGAAGGAGCTGGAGCTCAGCGACCTGGAGGACTTGGACGCCGTCGAGTCGGAGAGCTCGGAGTGCGAGCTGAGGCGGCCGTTCCCGCACCCGCTCCCGCTCCCGCACCCGCCGCGGGCCGCCGAGCCCCCCGCCAAGATGCCGCTGGCCGCCGGGGAGGAAGAGGAGGAGGAGGAGGAGGAGGAGGAGGAGGAGGAGGCGGCGGAGCGGGCGCGGAGCTGCTTGAAGACGGCGGCGGGGGGGGAGTGCGGCCCCGAGGTGCTGGGAGCCCGGCAGCGCGGTTGCGAGTCCAAAATGTGCTTCCAGCCGGGGCAGCAGCTGCTGGAGGCGAAACCCAGGATTTGGTCCCTGGCGCACACGGCCACCTCCCTCAACCAGGCCGAGTATCCCTCCTGCATGCTGAAACGGCAGGGGGGGGGGTCGGCTCCCCCCGCCGCAGCCGCAGCCGCCGCCGCCGCCGTCTCCGCCCCGGTGGGTGTCATCGATAGGCACCAGGATTCGCCGGTCACCAACCTCAGGAACTGGGTGGACGGGGTGTTTCACGACCCCCTGTTCAGGCACAGTACTTTGAACCAAGCCCTGAGCAACACGACAGTTTCCTGGGCTACCACCAAAGGAGCCGTGCTGGAAACGGGCGCCTTGGGACGGGCGGTGGGGAACGGTGCCAACGTGCTCAAGGGGCAGCTCTCCAACCTGGCCCACCATGACTCGAACAAAGAGTTTCTGGCGTTTCCCAAATCAGGAAGCAAAATGTTTTGTTCCTAACGGGCCCGCCCGAGGGGCGAAGGACTTTCTAAACGCGTGGTGAAGTCAGCTACACTGAAAAGAGAGACTTGCGAGAGTTTAAAACTTTTTCCTTTTTTCTAAAAAAAAAAAAAAAAAAAACAAACACCAAACAAAACCCCAACAGAAACGAGGATTTAAAGTTCAGTTCGCTCAGTTCAACGGACAGACTTTGCTCATTGCTGTTCTGAAGAATTTCTCCTGGCTGCGACTTTAAGGGATCAATGTCGTGAAAGTTATTTAATTCCATGTCCAAAAAGCACGTCCTATAGCGTAGACCTACTTAAAAAGTTTACATCCGAAAGTTTACAAACGGGAAATTTTAAGTCAGATTTAATTTAAGGCATGCCGACATTAGTTATAAAGACTTTTCGAGAGTTTTTCCTCCTGATTTCCTTGTTAGCATATAATTCACAAACAGCACTTCTACTGAGTTTACACCTACTGCACAAATTTATCTTGACAAAAAAGAGAATATGTTAAAAGCTATGTTCACTCCAATAAATTGTCTGTTTCAGAGGTAACACAAGTGGTGGCGTTTTACATTGCGAAAAAAACAACTTTTAGGTTTCAAAATTCCGCTTCGCCCCCCCCCCCCCCCCCCCCCCCCCCAGCCCGGTCCCGGTAATTCCAAGGACTGTCAACAGGCTGCCCTGGGAGAGGAGGAGGAGGGGGGGAAAGAGACTCAGCGGAGAGGGATGCTTGTCTGCTCTTTACCGGCAGCCCCCCCCGGGCCGGGACGTGTTGGGGGGGGAGCATTGATCCCTCCATCCCCCCCCCCCCCCAAGAGCTGCAGACGGACGGGGGTCGGCCCCAAAAAGCGGGGGTCGGCCCCAAAGGGCCGGGTTCGGTGTCGACGTCGCCTCCGCCTTGCGCGGAGCAATTGATTCCCATGGAAAATTGGATCTTTTAAAGAAACGTTTTAGCTTTCCGGCTCCTCTGCCAGGATGGAGAAATCGCTGATCCTCCATGAATATTTCAGCACTTCAGGACAGATGCTTTACCGTTTTGACATTAAATAGAGTGCAGCCAACAAAAAGAGAGAGGGAGAAAGAGAGAGGGAGAAAGAGCGCTCTCGACGTGTGATCCAGGAGCGCTCGCAGCTAATTTACCACTTTTAGATTACAGGCGTTTAAAAGATTTCCTTTCCATCCCGGCAACGGGAACAAACTTTACAGATCTCCGGACCGGGAGAGAGAGAAGGAGAGGGAGAACTGCTGGATGAAAAACTGCGAGGCAAAACCAGACCCCGGCTTACCCAGACCGGCCTAAACCCCCTGACCGAAAGCGCCCGAAGGACCGAGCTGACAGCGGACAAGCAGAGGAGCTTTTCTTGCCTCCCGCCTTCCTCACCCATCCCACCCCTGCGGCTCCCCCCCCCCATAAATAAATAAGAATACAATGCGCGTGTGTACATATATATATATATATATTTACAAAGGACAAACGCAACCGAGACAGCACCCTGCCACAAAATATAACGTACTGCACCCCGCAAAGTTTCTAGCGAGACCTGTTAGTGCAAGGACTGAATAAAGGAATCCGGGTGCGGAGATCAGATCAAGCCCTTCCCCTCTCTGCGAGCAGCCGTAATTGGATTGTATCCAGTCATATTCCCTGTCATTGTATTGACTTTCGCTCTCTTGGATGATATTATCGAGATCACTGAACCCCTCTGCTGATCTGGCTGTCAAAAGGCTCAGACAGGAGCCCCCGGCCTGGAAAACGTGCATCAGCCAAGATAATTTGAAGTGAAATTTTCATTTTGACAGTAAACCCCTCAATTTCTAAAGGCTCTGCACCCGGAGAGCTCGGTGGCAGGGGGAGGCTTTACAGAAAGCCCACGTCTTAAACTGAAAAGGGCAAAAGAACTCGAATTAGTTGTAATAGATAAAAGGGCAAAAATAAAGAGTCAAGGGTACTTGACAGTAATAGCGAAAGTGGAGTCTCCGGGGAGCCGCGATCTCAGCTAAAGGCTGGGCCGGCAGGAATTTTAATGCAGCCGGGGCGGCCGGCGAGCTTTGCCTCTGAAACCCTTTAGACAAAGCAAATTATTTTCAGCCAAACTAAGGAGGTGGGGATGAAGGAGGCGAGAAAGAGGGAAGGGAGTAAAGGCGAGTGTTTGGGCTGCCCTCAAACCACTGAGGATGGAGGAGGGGGGGGGAACACCGCTGCCTGCCTCCATGGTCATTTTAAAGCCGGGAGGTTGTGTTTTTTTTTTTGTTTTGTGCTGAGCAGCCAAAAATCTCCTTCAGCCTTAAAAGTGCCCTGACTGCTGGGGAGGGCCGAGCCTGTCCTGGGCAGGCGTTTCGCAGGTTCCCCCGCCCGCAGCCGGCATAAATCACGACCGGCCGGTGTTGGCTCGGTCAGTAATGGGATTTCGTCTGCCCGTCATTTGGGAGGCATATTCCGCCCCCCCCCCCGGGACTTAAAATGAAGGTGATAACACTGTGGGCAAAACACAGACGCTCTGAAATATCAGAAGCCGAAAGAAAAGCGGATCGAACCTTTCTCCCTTCATTTTCGCGTCATTGGCGTTATAAAACAAGTTTGAGTAAGTTTACGACTGTTATACAACAAGCCCGGCTCCCTGCGGAGCACGGGCCGGGCCGGGTATTAGACCTGGTGGGTATGTGTGTGTCTGTATGCCCTCACACCCATCAAAACATTACCGATCCTGAGGTGAGACTGTAGAAATTATGGGGGAGGGAAAGTAGTTTCTTGCTTTGGTACACGGATCTTATCTCTAGATCAGCCGTCAAATGCAGTCGTCTTTCAAAAGGGTTGTGTGGTGGGTTTGGGTTGTTTTTTTTTTTTTTTTAAAGTCTGGACAAAAGAGTGTGAGAAATTAATTTTGCCATTTGATTCAATAGCACAGATCAAAGATCAGGTTCGGCTGCTTTAGAGGAGGCTATGGGGCTGCAAGGGAAAGCCGTGCAGCTCCTATGGCTGTACAAAGCAGAAATATAAAAGGCAGACTGAGAAAGAAAGAGAGGAGGGGAAAAAATCATAGAGAAACGGCTTGAAACTGAGAGACTCTAAATCATTCAGCCATGGCAAATTCAAACACACAAAGGAGGGGATGCTAAATTAACAGTGCTTTTTACATAGAGCCCAAATAAAACTGTAATCAGCGACGCGTTACTTTTCATTAAGCGAGTTTGACAGCAGCATATTCAGCCTCGACAAGGGAACAGGAGCGAAGAAATATACGGCTCTCCCAGCCCGAGTCATAAGATAATTCCTTAAGCTCCATTAACAACTCTTAGCCGCAGGAAATGGGCTCCCTGAAAACATCTCCAAATCTAAAAGCTTTATCGACCTCTCAAACCTCTGCTGATGGTTCTATTTTTTTAAAAAAACTTAGAGGCGAGACGTCCAGCAAGGTAATAGACTTTGACACAACACCTTCTTAACTAGAGAGAGAGAAGCAGGGAAAACGAGACCTTAAATGATATTTAAAAGGCAGCCAATTAAGATTTAAAATGATTGTCTCCTGAGATTACGCATGCGATTTATGTCATCTACTTTTTTTCCCAGGCATGCATGCAAAATTGCAATAGGGCATATTGCCTGTTCCTTGAATAATAATAATAATAATAATAATGATAATAATAGAAGAAACAGTAGCAATCAGCAATCTGTAACTATCTCACATAATGGTAAATGCTAATTTAGGAAAGGGCTGGCATTTAGGTAACCTGATTATAGAGCACCTTGCAACAGCCAGCTTATTTATAGGTGCCTAATTAAAAGACAGACGAAACGATACACACATTTTCTACTAATGTTTAGGAGCACATTTCTTTTTATCTTGAGTGCATATTTGACTATTAAAGTCGCGTAATAGGCTCATAGTCACAGAACTCAGTGTAGCAGCTCCTTCCCATCAGCTACATGAAGAGAGGCGTCCAAGAAGACTTTGTCTTGGCAAGACTTCGAACATTACGTATTTTAAAGATATAATGGTTGAGAAGGAGACTCTGACTTACTACAGTCTTTTTGATACACATTTTCCCTTTAAATCTGACCTTCAAATAATATGAAGGCTTGAGAGTGCGAAAGTGTATCCAGTCAAATGCCAAGAAAAGAGTTAATGCTCACATTGTACTAGTTCACACAGAAATTCTGGAAAATGCAAGAAAAGATTACAACTTGCTGATTTTGTGAGGGATCAGAAACTGTTTCAATGAGTGTGATTCGTAGATGAATGAGGAGGAAAAGGATCATTCGAACACCAGTCTGTTTTGGCCAAAGTGTTTAGGTCCCCCCTTAGATGAAGTTAGTACTGACAACAAAGTGATGAGCTTGGGTCCGAGTCCCGTGTCTCTTGAGGTTTGTGCCTGTAACTTTGTACCTAAAAAAGTGAAGAATGGAAGGATGTTAATGGTCAAATTATATATTTTTATTTGCCTGATAAAAAAAAAAAAGGTAATAATTGTGCTTCCCCTTAAAGAGGAAGCTGTTTCTAATGGAATAGCTAATGGCCAAAACACGGGTCCTGAAAGTGTGACATCTGGCATGTTTTAACTCACATTTACTGTCAAAGAGGCTGTGAGGCGCTTAGGACTTGTGGGAAGGGTTCTCTTCACACTCCTTGTGAAATGGCATCACTGCAGAAGATAATTCCAGATTTGTAGGCCCCCCAAAAAGCAGTTTTAATATACACACCAACTACATAGGTCTGGGGTCAGTTTAGTACACAAGCCATCAGTCTCCCGTACCATATGACTATATAGCCAAATCTCAATTTGCCTCAGAACTTGAAGATACATTTAACGTAACCTGAAGAACCAAGGGAACAGGAAACACTTGGGAGCAACTCAAAAGCAAAAGACGATATTCGCTTCCCAGTGTCCCCCCACCCCATTGAGAAATGGGACTGGGTTCAGGGAGGAAAGAAAGAAGCCTCCGCTCGACCCAGAGAGAGTGCATATATGCAAGCCCCGCTGGTATCTTGCTTTCCAAAGTGGGGAACGTGGTCCAGGCATGAGAACTGCAATTGACCTACTTAGGATGCTCAAGAGCTATTTCTTGTCCATCCCAGTTTAAGGAGAGCATGAAAATGAAGAAAATATCTTGAAGGAAAGTGTTCTCTTAATGTTCTTTTTTTCCTGACACAAATACATGAAAAAATTCTTTTTCTCATTGATTTGGCTAGACAAAAATGAGGGCATACAAATCTTTTTCTTCTCAGTTTTACATCTATTTCCTTTGTCCAAATCAGCATGTCATTATTTAAATTTTGAAATGGATGGATTTCAGTTGCAGTTGCTGGGTATTTTGTCAGTGGTTTCCATGGGATCATAATCAGGCCATTTTTCAAAGAATACCTTAGAAATCCTTTCTGAAATACTGCCAAGGATGATGGTGGTGATGAAATGGAACCAAGGAAACACCTCCCTCCAACATTATTTCTTTGATTTATGAGACTCTTATGGAATGTCAAAAATCAAACAATTAAAAAAAAAATTGTACTTGAGGCCTCATTAAATACTTTCCTCCATGCATTCTATTGTGAAACAGGATTAAAACACTTGCTAGAAAATAAAACAAAGCTGAATAACAAACGCTTTAGCTATGTCCTTATGATGGGAGATGTGCTACGTCAAAGGCTGATGAGTTCTAAAGCTTTGTCCTCTGTCGTGGTATGCACTGATACTGGGCTTGTGATAATCTGACAAGTTATTCAGAGTAAGTTCTGTTGTCCTCAATCTGAAGGTGCCCAGCTACCTAGCTGGTTCACTATATTAGTATTTTTGCCAGGGAGAAAATTATTGGAACAGTAGGATAGTGTCCAAGCAATGAGCTGAAGGGGAACACTTTCAGGGTAGGAGAAGTGGCCATGAAATGAGTAAAGGGCAGAGTGCTTGGGAATCCTTTGTGTGCGGCATTCTTCTTCCTTCCTTCCTGCAAACGGGAAAAATGAGCAGCCAGGCTCATACAGAAGGTATATAAACCACGGCATAATGTTTTTCCTTCTGGCCCGGTTAGGTTACAGCACAGAAAGAAGAGTGCTGTATGTGAAAGTGATGTCATGTAAGTCAGCCCCGATGACATCAGCTGTTGGTAGCCATGTGAATAGAATGCTTTGATTTTGAGGCTTCATGCCATTAGGTTGCCCTCTTTCTGAACATACCATCGTCTTCTCGCTGACCTTGTGACACAAAGAGCTGATGGCATATTAAGCAGAGAAGGTAGAAGCTGGGAGCTGTTGCTGTAAGTAAAGGTGACAGATAACTTTTGGTCTAATGTCACACCTGTGATCAAGTACAGATAACATTATTTTTTGGGGGTCTTATTTGCCACAAAGTCTGGTGTATGCAATTTACTTCTTTGGTTACAGCCTTCACAGAGAAACAAGTGACAACCTGCTCACTTAAAGGAGCAATCTCATACTCTTACAGGTAAAAGTAAACCGGATCTGAACCAGCCTGGACAGTTTTTTAGTTAATTTACCACAGGTTTGGCCCAAACTAGCTGAAATAAACAATAACTAAAAAAAGTAAGGTATCCGTGTTGATTTTGCTGGGGAAGTAAGGTGGGAAAGTCCCACCGTGTCAGAAGCCTCACTAGAGAAAGAGGAGCAGGGGATGGGAGGTTTTCGTGAAAGGAATTGGAGCTTTTTATTAAGTCCATGCATCGACCCGGTACTGATTTCTGCCTTCCTTTACACCAGATTTAGTCAGCTGTAACTCAGACTAACTTCGTTAGAGCTTCTCCATATTTATGGTACCGTAACAGACAGCAGGAAGGATACTTGTGCATGAAGCTGACTTGGGAAAACCCTCTGCTGACACAGTTCCTGCATGTAAACCTGGGGGTTAGCAACACTCACGAAGTACGTGAAGGAATCTCATGCTATGCAACTGGTTTAGATTAAGGATTTTAGTCACGTAAATGGAATGCTTTACTGAAGCAGGCCAGTTCAAGTTATGTTACTTCTGTATTAAATTGAAGCAAATGGAATCAGCAAAGGTGGAGGCCAAAAGTCCGATTCCCAAACTTCTTGCCAGGTTTACCTTCAAACATTTCCACTAAGCGTCTCTCCTCTGACAGTAATGCAGGAGAGAGAAACATCAAGAGTTTTCTCTTCACCTTCCCATCTGGAGGAATGCAAAGCCTCTGTTGGTTGACAGATCTGTGAAGGAAAGAAGGACATTTGCTCTTCTCTCATCTGCTGCCACACAACCTAGTCCCTAAAATGTCTTCAGATATAACTATTGTCTTGCTATCCACGAACCTTTACTGCTACTCTTCCTTTGCCTGAATTTTTCTTTTCTAGGAGAAGTGAAGAAAGAGAGAGAAAAATCAGGTAGGAAGAAATGTCCTTCACTTGAACCAGGAGTCACAGATGCAAGCTCATGCCTATCACTATGGACGGGAGGCACTGTCAGTACTGGACTGAATTCTGCAATTTAGAGCAACCGTGTAATACAAAGGTATTCCTGGAAACAGCCACACCTCCATTCTATACATTTCATAAAATAAAACTTTGCCAAGATCCAAAAGTAAGACTTGTTAATTAAAATGAAGGACCTGAAGAACTCAAATTACAATGCACTACAAAAAAACCCCAAGAGATAGCGCCAATTTTGCAAGCTGACTGAAGAGTAAGGAACTTACTTAGTATAAGAAAACGCTGAGGTGATTCTGTGAAATGAGCCTTGTTCCATAGTAAAAGCAAAACAAAAGGACATGAACACCAAATCCTGATCCCAAATTATGCATGAACAAGATGCACAAACCAAGCCTGAATTTTCCCCTAATAAACGATGTCCCACCTTTTCCTGTTGTGACTCTCTGTTGCAAAAAAGAAAAGGTGAAAAGCAAGCAAGCAAACAAACAAGGCGGAAACTGAGTTATGCATCAAGAAAGGCTGGGAGAATGGGATTACACACGTATAGTATGAGTAGGATGAAAGCAAAACATGATAAACAAGTAATGCTGCAGTCTCTTGATATATGGCCATCAGTGCTTCCTGCAAACACCAAATTCCTGCTTTTGGAAAGGCTTTAATTAGCTATGCAAAGACGACTCCCATGCCATCCTTCTCCAATTAATAACGACCAAACAAATAAGCTTGACATGGTATGTGCACAGAGGTACCATAGAACTAATTTATAGCTGCCACTAATTCAAAACTGTAGTTCCTTAATCCTGAAGAGCATCAGTGGGCCAACTATATCACTGAAAGCGCCCAGGTTTTAATCCAGGCAAACTGTATTATAATATCAGCCTGGAAACCTTGAGTTACAATGCGTGGGGAAATCAGTCTATTTACTTACTGTCCTCTCTGATCAGCCTCCCGTCAGGATTGTTTGGGCTGAATTTGAGCCTGGTGCTCTGCCTTTCAGAGCTGATCTCCCAGCTGACTATAGCTAAGCCAATATCCCAACCCATCACAAACAAATACCCCAAGGTCTTCACAGCCTAACTTCAGGCTTGGACCTTGAAGACTGGAGAGCCTTGGTACTCCTGAGTGTGAGGGACCCACGGGGAGGGGAGAACGTGGTGTGTCTTGAAGTTTTCTCAGTGCCACTCCCAGGACCGTTAGAGAAGGGATGCGGTCTGTTCTTGGTCAGCTGCGAGCAACTGCTGACATCCTTCTCTCTCTAATCCCAATGGTAGGGCAGATAGTGACAGAGCGGATCGGGGACGTTTTATTTTGTTAGAGAGTGGTGAAATGCAATGTTCTGTTCACTAAGAGCACATTCCCAAATTTGATACAAAGCCAGCTGAGCACAGGAGGGGATTCTGCAGACCAAGAAATAACGGCAGCTCGTTGTTTCCCTGTGAGCAGCTGCTGTGTGAGGCTATCTGGATGGGAGAGCCGCAGAGGTACAGTTGAAGGATTCTTACAAAGAAGACAGCTGCAGAGATTCCCCTTTCGGGCATACCTCGCTTCAGCTGGTATGCCCCTGGGGTTGTTATTTTCAAGCAGTTGGGACTCTAGATGGCGAGGAGAATGTGATGGGAAGTATCGTTACAAGACCTTGATTGCTGCTGTCACAGAGGTAGCTGACTGGTAGACAGATAGCTCTACAAATAGGACAACGTTAAGAAAAGGATGTAAGGAAGTGTTTTATTTTCATTCCATTGCTTTTAACTACTATAAATTCTTCAGACACTGAGACAAGGTTCTCAGCCTTCATCTTGACTTATCCTGATTAATGCTCTGCCAGAAGGAAGCAATATATTAATTGTTTGTGATCTGGAAAAGGATAAGTCCCTGACTTTGCATATGTTACCAGAACTCAGTCAGATAATGCTGTCTTAAAGGCAGGCTTTGGCACAGCTCTCGCCAGTGAGGTTTCCTGAACTAAAGAAGGATGTGTGGCCATGATCATTGCATCCAGCTTCAAATAAAGGATACCTCCTTCTTCAAAGCTGGAGCAAAGAGGCTGAATCCACTCCACATGCAGATTCACCTGTGGGATAAAAATGGAAGATACTATAGTGTAGCACACACCATGTCACCAAATCTTTTTGTGGAAACGGTAAGCCCATTAGAGCCGTAATTTAAGAAATAGAGACCGAATACGGTCAGCGACTGCACCCGGCACAGAGACAATAAATGCTTTTAATCAGTAACACATTTTCTAACAGCTTCGGCAATGAGAGGTTGCCACATGTTTTGGGGGTTTGGATTAAAGGCTAGGCAATTCTCCGAGAAATGGAGTTAATCGCTTTTGACCGATTTGCTACCTTCACTTCACAGCTGTAGCTGCAGCACATTTCACTGTATGCTGCTGATGCACTGTGAAGTGGTTAAGCAGGTCTTTTATCCTTCTAGATCTGGGCCTTGGCACTTGCATAAATAATACTGTGGAAAAACCTTTTTTCAGACTAGACTAGGGCATCCCTTCCCTCCTTTGTTCCTCTGCAAGGTCCTGAAGCTTCTGAGTCAAGAAATTGGCAATGATGCAAACCATATCTATATGAAATTTGCTTAAAAACCCAGAAGTTCAATATTTTGTTCCTCTTGAATGCCGACTTCTCCCATCTGTTGTTCCTGCCCACCAGATCTTGGCCCTGCCCTTTTGAAGAGCATAGGAAGAAGTAAGGATCACAGAAGCTGCTCTCTCTCAAACTGTGACCCAGCACACATGTCATTTGCTTTAAATAGCTTGGGAACTGAACCTGCCTCATGTGTGCACACACGAATGCCAATCATGATCTACATTGTTCAGTGCAGTTTGCCAATATTAAGACTAAAGGCTAGGAAAAAGGTGAGCAAGTAATTCAGGGTGGGATTGCTGTGCACTAAGCAAGCTGCATGATAAATCATGCACAGAACTTTATATAACCTTGTCTAGTTTAAGCAATATCAATTTCTTGATTACCACTACTATTTGTATTGGTTATATGAAGAAAAAACCACTTGCATAGTCTCAGATATTTGCATGTACATACCTCTGTAAGCAGAAACAGAGGTGTTTCCACCAGACATACTAAAGGTTCTGAAATTTTTTCTCATTCTTTTCATATAAATATTTGAGCTTGGTCCCTAATACGCCAGCAAAAACTAAATGAATATCAACTAGTTAAGCTGCACATTTTAGCTGTGATAAAATTCAGTACATTATTTCATTTATTTTTAATAAATTTAAGTGTGGCATAAGTTAAAAACTATCTGTATACTTTAATACATATGGACAGACACATACATTTACAAAGCTTGCTTAAGTAGTCTTCTCATTTTCTTTCAAAGTCCCCAAAGGATTCAAATGACATATGGCAAGAATTCTTTTAAGGTAATCATATAAGAAAAACTAAGCAGATGGAATAACATGATTGTTGACTATAAGATGAAAGGTCCCCAGTGAGTCTGTTGTGAACACCCAGTCCATACTGAAATGGGTTTTTATTCTTTCTAATCTGTTTTCTCAATTTTGTACAAGAAGTGTGCTTTCCATATTAAAGTAAATGTGAAGTATGTGCACATTGAGTGATAAGATTATTGGTTTTGAAAACAGAGTTAGACTAAAAATTCTTACTTCCAAGTTTAGGATCAGGTATTTTAAAATAATAATTATTTTTCTATTAGCAACTCTCAAAAGTTATAACTGGAATACAATTTGTATTCAGTCATAATAGTCCCACCTAAGGCAAAGACACCAGCTACTTCAACTGAAAGTTGAGGCTCTCACTTTTCACAGTTGACGCACTTGCTTCCTTTTTTAGATTTCTTTGAGGATATAAAACAATAAAAAAGCAGATGGGCTTTTATGCTGCCGTTTCTAGTCATTTTTCATTCTTTACTGCTCATGTTTTAATAATTAGCACAATTCAGACGTAGCGATGTTTTTAATGCCTCCAGGAAAGAGAGTATTTACACTAAAAAAGTTTTAGATAGTTTAATTATAATGCAAATAATCAAGAAACCATTAAAAATTCACATAATTTTCACAGAAAAGCAATTTTACAGTGGACCAGTAATACCAGCAGTTCCACTATTATAATGTAAGGGATTGATAATGCGACACTGTGACCAAAATTGTTAAAGATCATTTACTCTTTAGACATTCTCACGTGTATAAGTGATTCAGAGTTTAGCCTATTTGTCACAACAAGTTTGATTTTCAAAACTGGCCACTCAGTAATTGCCTGCAGTTTTACTAGGAGTTTTGCTGAGCCCTGCAACAAAACCCCCCATGATGGTGCAGCCATCGGTAGTCAGACTACCGTTTCAATTCTACAGAAAAATAATCCTCATTAAAAGACTTCTTTGAATCCTGGCCCATCTTTTTACAAATACAGCCTGAGAAGCCGGAGTACAGCAGTCTGTGAATCCAAGGAACGTGAACATCCAGAGAAATTCAGGCTTTATAGAAATTAGCTGGATCCTTATATACTGTTGACTTTCCATTACGTGTTGTTGGTATTTGACAGTTACACACTGTACATAATTAATTTAGTTCTTTCCCCCATAATGTACATGACCTGATTGTAATTTGCCCAAATTAGATCATTTTTCATAATTATTCATCATATCATTTATGTGAACAAATGTCAGACTACGGTTTGTCTACAAACGCAGAGCTGCATCTTCTGCTATGTGTGACTGACCATGTAAATCAACTCCCCCGCCCCTTCTCTGGATACCCTTAGCTCTATAAACGTGAGCAAAGCCAAAAAATATTTCTAAGGCTTTGAAATTTTAAGGGAAAGCAGAGAGCACTTTAAGCAGAAAAAGGCAGCAGGCAGAGGAAATTTAGGACAGCTTATGCTTTTCCTGTCATTATTTGCAAAACTTTCCTTTTTCAAAGGATTCTGTTTGATTACATTCGCAGACAGCAGATTAACAAATAGTTTGGTTTCTCTGGGACACATTGAAGTCAATGGAAGCACATGACTTTAAGCATTTCAAAAATCTCAGGCTGCTTTGCAGTAACTTAAATTGCAAGGTAAGTGTCTCATCCTAAGCCAAAGAAGTATGTGGCTTACTGCCTAGCTTAGCTTCTTATTTTTAAAACTTCAGCTTTTTCATTGTGCCTCACAGAGAATTTGTTCCTGCGTAATGAGAAGAGTGGGAAACCCAGCTGCAGATGAGTGAAAAAATAAGGTGTTTCACCTAATCAGCTTGAACTCCCTGTATAACCAGTGGAAAGAGCTGCTTCCTATGGCAAGTCCTCTGACCTCCAATATCCGTGGTAGGTTAGAGGAATCCCACTCAGGGTCTTGCTGTGAATTTAGGCAAGTACTCTTCAGGGCTTTCCTCTTCACTAGCTATTCACTGGCTGTTACTTCACTCTAACACCTTGGTCACGAGTTCAGACCTGACAGAATGCAGGTTTCTTTATCTGAGTCTTTTTAATAACACCCTGTAAGGAAGTCCCAGGACCTGACATGTACAGGAACAGGAGATCTTGCCAGCATTTTGTTGACACTAAAGCTTTGTCTGAACTGAGGAACAGGCTTGTGCCTTCACTCTCCCACTCCCAGTCCCTTGACTACCCACAGCAGGGGATTGCTGCAACAGATCTTGACTCCCTCCTTGCTCGTTCAGGTTTCCTTCAAGTGCAGACAGGGTGCACAGAAGAAACGGTGATTACTGGGGATTTGTCTTAGCATTCAAGCAAGAGTGGCTAATGTGGTACCCTAACCTGGGGACCAGGACACAGCACCCATGGGTGACTCAACCCGGCTGGACCTTCCTCTCAGCAGTTCCAGCACCACTGTCAAACTTCCCCTAACCCGAACACAGAGCTCTTAGCACTGGTTCAGACAAAAAGTCTGAGTATGAAATAATCTGGACACATGACGGCCTCTTCTCCGTCTCTCCCTCAGCAGCACTCTCTGTTGAGCTGGTTTGTGTCTTGATCTGGACTTTCCACAAAGAAGAGTGAAGAGGGATCAGCATTAGTCTTCATAAGTAAAGCTGGGAGCTAAATATCCCACACACCCGTTGAAATAAGGGAGACATTGCTAGCATACCTCTCCATCCTGCAAGGCTTGCTATCAGCATCGTGCAAACCTAACTGGCGTGCTGCTACTTCTTCCCTTTCCTATTAGCTTGCAACTGCGGTGGCTGCTGAGGCTGTGTGATACAGTCTTTGCTTTGATACAGCACAAAAGGCTTCAAAGTGGAACACGCCACAGAATTAGGAAGGGTGGACTGGTTTGCTTCCATGCATCGTAATCTTCTCTTTCTTCTTCTCCCCCCTTCCTCATGCCTCTTAACTCTCATCCTAGCTCTGCACTGGCACTGTTCCCACTAGCGCTGCTGTTGTTTTTCCTCTCTCAGTCTCTCACCATTACTGTTCTGTATCCTCTTATACCTAAAGAAACTTCCCTGCCTCAACCTCATTTCCAACTTACTTTTTTTTTTCACTCCAATTCCATTCAGTCATAACAGTAGTAGCTGTAAATAGCTCCCAAAAGTTCCAAGTGGCTTCTCAGACGTGTCCATTTCCTTAAATGACCCTGCAATAAGGAAGAAAAAATATGTTTTATATGTATTTACCCTGCTCACCACCTGAGGAAAAGGGGTACTTTGAACCTAACATGAGGACGGATGATGGCAAGCAGTGATAAGTGGGAAAACCTGCTACCAGCTCCCGACTGGCCATGTTCTCTTGTGATAACTTCATGCCTCCTACTCCTCCAGAGTGTGTGAACAGCCACCCACTGCTTCTTATTGTCCACAGGCTGCATTCGCTCTACACAGATCTGCGCACCGAGGCTTTGGGGGATTGGCTAGAGCTTGTCGCGGGATATCTGAATGCGAGGAGATCACTTCACTGATATCTGGGATCTAGACTTGGCTCTTAGGTCAAAGAGTCCTGGTGTGTCTACTGCCTTGTACTTCCTTCTTGAAATGTGGGTTTTCTTTGTAAGATCGGTTCAAAAGGAACAGAAGTTAGCTGAATTCTGGGTAGTAATGAACATAAGCAGAGAGCTGGCAAAAGGCTGTACCAGGGCCGAGCAAGGATCACTACCAGGGATTTTGACTTTGCAAACCAGAATGTGGTAGGAACCCCAGAGTGGAAACGGTGACAGGAAGACTCCAATGACGGATCGTGGTACAACACCGACTCTTGCAAAGCTGGCAGAAATATCTGCCGTCGGAGAAGCCTGAAATTGCAGCTCTCTGGCCACTGAGGCAAACAGCTCCATCAGCTCTTCAGGTGAACGGCCACTGCACAGGGGGCTGTGATGAATTCGTCCTGAGCACCTCTCCTCGTCGCTTCCACCGCTCTGTTTAAGCAGCAGTCCTGTTATTCTGAATGGCTGACAGCAGGAAGAGCTTAAGTTCAAATGTAGTCAAGGATTTTATTCAAAAAAGCCAATTTAGCCCACCAAAACAGCAGAAAAGTAACTCATGAAAAAAAAAAAAAAGATGAATAGTTGTTTTGCTATTTTAGTGAGCTGATGTCAATCAGCAAAGGAACCAAGAAGTGGAAGAGCAGGCAGAGGTCTGCAGCTGGGAGCGGTGACAGGGAGGAAGGAGCAGGGGAAGGAGGATAGGAAGCAAGGATGGGGCATACGAGATTTCCTCCTTTTGTCTGCAATAAGACATTATGGGCTCGACCGCCTGTGAAACTGCAGCCTTGGGGTGAAGTTATACGCACATTTCAAGCTGATAGAATTGTTCACTGCTGCCAGAAGAAGGAAGTCCTCCCAGCTCCGAGGCCCCACCAGCTTTGCTGGATCCTGTCACGCAGTTGCTTGTAACCCATCTCTCCACTCCTCCTTTCCTGCAGGTTTTCTTGTGGAAGACTCATTTTCAGAAATCAGATCAGAGTGAATTTAATAACGGAGACTTTCAGAAAAGGGTTTTTGTGAAGGGGGTAACCTTGTGCACCCAGGGATAACAATCACTTAATAATTCTGCCTTGTTTGCTTTGCAAGGAGCAGACATGCTGACAGAAGATGACCAGTTAGGGAATGTGTAGGGGTGTCAGCATGAAACGGGAAGCCATCACTGATAAGAGCAAAAGGTATACTGGTTTTGTAATTTAAATAGAGGCAGAGACCTCCACAGTGACGATACAAGGTGGGAATCACACAAACATCATCTCAAGCTCCTTAGGACATCTTTTGTTTGTCTTTAAATCTGGGTCTTGTTCTTGCAATTTGGATATCTGTCTACGTTTCACTGCTTTGTAAAAGTCTTTATGGTATAAGTCTGAAACGTGAAGAAGCATCAGAAACGCGTGTCCTGCTCCTACAAGATGCAGTCCATGGCTGTGTGCTTGTTCCTGGTACTGGGCCAGACTCCCTGATGCTGCCAAGTTCCCAGGGCAGTCAGAGAGCTGGTTATAGTTTCCTAGTTATCTGAGTCAGCTGCTGCAATGTATATATACCAGATGACAATCATCCCACAAGGGACTGTTCCCCTAGCTAAGAATAGCTGGAGCAGTGAAAAGAGTGGACTATAAGGGAGGAAAGCTGTCCCAGAGTCTGCGCTGAATGGACCAGGTTGCAGCTTGTACAGCTTTATCATAATTAATAACAAAAGTGATAGGGCCGACAGGCCTGTAATCTTGGCAGCCCTTCAGCATCTGATCAGCCTCATTCGGTATCTTGAAGTAACTCAGATCTAAAGCACTAGAGCAATCAGGCTCCTGTCAGAGGTGAAAGAGGGTGTTTCTGAGTCTGATCAGAATAAAAAGTTTGGCTCCTTGGAACAACATCAAGTAAACCCACCAACTTCTGAGTACGAAGAGCCCACCACGCCCTCGGGGATGAGCTCAAAACAAAGGCTTGCATTGTACCGCCGAGACCCTTGAAAAAAACACTCCCTTCCCAAGACACAGGGGACAGACCTTAGGGACTTCTGCCCGTACAGGAGCCTTCCCGCTCCCAACTCTCACCAGCACTGGCGATACCTCCTCCTTTGCCAGCTCAGCCAGCACCGGCCACCCCATGGCGCTGGGAGATACCTGCTCCTCCTGCCACCAGATCTGGTTCTTTTGCTTTTTCTCTGTTTCCGTGTCAGGAGTAGCTGTTAAAAAGTTTTAACTCTGTTTCATTTAAATACCTGAAGCAAGCACACATTTACATTCAAGAAGCTTTTTGATAAGGATCTCCTATTTCTTCTTGATCTCTTCTCCCGTGTAATTTAGCTCAGTAGAACAACATGCACCATATTCAACTCTTCGAGTCATAAGAGTAAATACTTCTATGCCCTCTGTACTTTAGATAGTATAAATGGTAATGCTTAGTCTCCAGCAACAATTGTCATTTGGGTATCTGGGCAAGACAAAACAACCAAACTGTCAAAAGGCTACTAGTTAAAAAAGGCAAACTTGCACCTTCTGATTTTGCATTCCCTAAAACATTTAGTTTGCGTGGCTGAAGTCTACTTTGAGCTCTAATTTCACTGTGCAATTGTTGTGTGACACGTAAAAACTCTTTTTTTTTCTTTACCATTTTCAAGTTACTGGATGATATACAAGTACTTAACAGGAGTATGGCAAGGCCATCTCTCCCACTCTTCTTTCTTAGGTAACAAAGCCATTAACTTTCATACCGAGATGCAGCTGAAGTACTATTGCAGGCTTTCTAATCCACAGCCACCTTCAATTTATTGTGTTACATCAGTAGTATTAGCTATAGACTAATTTACGTATGGCTATAAATGTTCTAAACTGTCCAAAGTTATAATGCCTATTCTGAAGAAATTTATGCCTTTTTACAGTGTATTCTTACAGAATTACTTGTGAAACATGTAATGTGGCTCTTTAATACTTGGGGAACAAAATAAGCATTTCATAACACACATTCTCACTAGAGAGGAGTCGTTCTCTACAAAAAGCACAAGGAAGAAGTCTGAATAAAGACTGCGGTGAATGAGAAAAACAGGTAAGATCTCCTTTGAAAGATGGAAATCTTTAGCTCTGAGTGTAGATTCAGGCCTGTGGCCATTTGTAAGCCATTAGAGGCTTGAGGCAGGACTTATGGCCTGGGTTATGAAGCCAGTCATCCCAGAAACCTGGACTGGCCTTCCGGCATTACGGTCTGAAAATGTAAGCCAAAATATGTCCTTGTATATTATTTGAAGTTGGAAATCTGTTTTTCTTCACATATCCTGAAACGACTCATTTCTATCCAAAAGTAGTAGAAACAGATAATCCAGGTTTCAGTTTTATGGCAGCATTACAGCTCATGTCTTTGTAACTGTATGTTCTATGTATATCACAGTAAATATTTTCAGTAATTTAGGCATGAAACAACATACTTTTTCTGTTCCTTTGAAATAGCAGTGATTCTGTGTATTTTTCAGTCCTATTCTGATTTGAAGGCAAAAGGGTCTCATTTTCCTCTTGTTAGCAATCAGCTAGACTGCTCAATTTGTATCCACTTCCTAAAGTTAATATTTGCTCCTAACATGATCATTGGACTATCATATAAATAGACTGTCACAACCGTTCCTCAGGAAAGCACGAAGACTATGGGGAACATCTGCCGACCTCCTGCTCCTTCTGAAAGTGGAATTCTTGATTAGTCAATGGAGTTTTCACAAGAGACCAGCGATAGATAGGAATTAAAATCCCTGGCATGTGTGTTTAAGATCATTTTTACTGGACTTCACTCATAATTCAGCCTCCCCTAATCTTTTCAATAGTTCGTTATGTTTTCTTTCCCTTTTTCTTTTCATGTTTTGGTCTACTTTTCACGGGTTTCCAATTTTGTCATGTGCCAAGTGGAAAGTAAATATAAGGGCTTCTTTGTCCTGCCTTGGAATTGCTCAGATGACTCATTAAGATGAGAGCACACTCATTTTCCAACAGAAAAGAAGACCGCATTTTAGTTTTGATGTTCCCAGCGTAAAAATCTCAAAGTGTCATTAATGGTTCTTCCAAGCTCACAAGCAAGAACTATTAACAAAATTTTGACATTTTTGCGTTTTCTTTTGACAATTTCCCAGTTAATTGATCATTAAGGCAGAGATCACACTCATTCTCTGTCCTTGTCCCTCACAGACACAGATCTCTCTATGGCACCAGTCCCCCCAGACACACACACACACAGAGCCCCCCCACTCCCCCAGTGTCTTCAAGGCTTCTTAATCCCCACAAAGCCCCATCCTGGCTCAACCACCAGCTCTGGGGCAGCAGGAGCTGCCCTGCCTTCCGTGTGGGAGCCGTCGCATTCGGCAGGGAAGAGATGGACCCCGCAAGGTCCTCTTGGGTGCTCCAGCTGTCCCAGCGGGCCAAGTTGGATGCTGCGCTCCAGGGGACCGACAGTAAAAGCACTTAAACTAGAGCAAGGGTTTGAGCCCTGGCCTGTCCCAGTGTCAGACAAGGAGCCCACGCCGTGGCTTGCAGGATGCTTCTGCCGACAGTGACCGTGTGAATTCTCGCAGCCAAAGGAGGGGAGGCGATCTATTTCTTACGCCTGGGTGTGGGGTTTTTTTGCAGGTTACAATTCTTTCTTTCAAGTGATGGCTATAGTCCCAGTCCCTCTGTGTATCCAGGCTATAGTTTTCAGAATATCCTCCTTGAGGACAGGTAAAATTGTTGCTGTGTCTTCTCCCATCTAAAGGAAAAGCTCAAGGATTAACGGCACAAAAATGAGCTTTCTAGCATTTTTCAGTTGCATCACGGTATATTCACGATTTAAAGTTCACAGCCATAGAGAGAGCTGTGACAACTGTCATGTCTGAGCGTGGCTGCGGTGCCGTTGTCAGCCAAGCTAGTTTGCCGTGGTTAGGATATGGCCCTGTGTTTTGCATGCATTTGTGTTATTTTTCACATGAATGCTTCCTTTTATAACTATTTGCAGGTTCAAACAAAATGCACATGAACGTACTTACATACACACAAGCCAACATGCACACATGCATACATGTAAATGCCCCAAATACCTAAAAAAATGTTTCTTTTAAACAAACTATCATCACTACACAGTAACAGGATTTTCTGCACAGTCGATGAATATAAAATATCAGGTTAATGTGCTGTGTGCTTTATCCGTTACTGTGGATTTGACAAACGGGTTATTTCTACTGGTTTTGTTAAAACACAAAGCTAATTTCTTTGAAGTCTGTATTTTTTACGTTTGGAAGTAAGTATCCCTTGAAAACAATCAGCTTTTGCAATGATCTTATTTCATATCTTCTTACTACTCAGCGGGATGAATTGCTCATGCAGCAGGCAGCATTTAGCTTTATGTTTGCATACCCAGCAATGTGGCCAGGTTTCATAATGCTGTGAATACCAAACCATAAAACTGCTTTTCAAAAGCAAATTCATAAATGCACTCATGCATACCTTTTTGAGTTATGAGGTGGCTGCAGATTTGGCAGTGCTGACTTGATGCAGTTTTGACAGGTTAGGTTAAAGGATTAAGTCTAGTCTGTCTTCACTTTGCCCTGGCTCTGACACACTCTAAAAAAAGTTGTAGGCTGGCTCTGTGCCTAGTATGACCTCTACATCTCCTCAGAGTGACAACACTTCCCTTTAAGGCTCTCCAAAGGTCAAGGCAGATAACTTGTTGAGTCTTCCAGATACTTTCTTATCTGTGGCTCTTCCTCCTAACCTCACACAGTGGAAGAAATATGCAAAACCTTGGAGAAGAATAAATCAGGCTTCATAAGGAACAACTTGCATTAAATCAAATATATGCATCAACCTTTTCTTTACTATACAATCCTTATTTACAACGAACATCCAAGATCACAGGTTGCTAAAATCATATGAAGAGATTTCACCACCCCTCTTCTTTTTGCCCTGGCTAATTTGCAATTGAAAGCAACTTTTCAAGCACTTAAAATGAGAGAGCTGGGGAAATAATGAGACGATGATAGAGGAGTTCAATGTTACAAAAAAGCCTGTAATATTTGTTTAACAACTGTTCACCTTTGAGAAAAAAATAATGTGAACTAATAATAAGGATAAGCCCAGCCTTCTATTCTGGCATTATGCCAAAGACTTTTACAGAGAAGTGTTGGTGTATGCAAGATTCGTAGAGGTTAATAGATTTTTAAGACCAGAATATCATCTGGTTTTCTGTATGATTTAGCCATTTAATTTCATCTAGTATTGAGTTTAAGAACTTGTGACTGACTGCAAAATATCCTTTAGGAAAGACTAAAAAAACCCATTCAGTTTTGACGTAGAAGTTCAAATAAAAAAAACCCCTTTCTATACATAGTGTTAGCACTGTATATTCTGATTGCTGGAGCGGGTGCTTTTGTCTTCTGAATTCAAGTGCCCTATTAAAAAGAAACACTCTCGGTAGTTAGAGAACTATATACAGGGCACATACATCTCCTGGAGTACGATTCTTTAAGATACACTAAAAACTTTAAGCTTCTTGTAGGTTTGGTCATAAGGTGGAATTTCCTGTCTGTAAAATCATTCCTATAGCTCTTCTCTGGACACTCTTTAAGCTTTTACTATCTTTTTTGAAGAATAGATATCAGACTGCATTTTGGCAATGGTGTCAGTAACTCTGTGGACAGAGATAATACAGCTCTCTCCCCGTTTGATGATTTGTGTTTGTAAACCCCCAGACTTACACTAATTCTTTCGGCTGTAGCACCAGATGAGAAAATACTTCCATTGGAAAAGTATTACTGCCTTTTCAGGCTCAGCGCTTCTTAAAGTATTGTCTCCCTAATGTTAAATCTTGTACTTTTTATCCCTAGGTGTT
Organism: Harpia harpyja; assembly: GCF_026419915.1. NCBI lineage: Eukaryota > Metazoa > Chordata > Aves > Accipitriformes > Accipitridae > Harpia > Harpia harpyja. Next base: position 6,791,034 of record NC_068944.1, on the reverse strand, counting down.
TGGCCTTGCATTTGGTTATATTAAAATGCGTGTTATTTCTTCCCAGTTTACTAAATGATGCAGAGGATCCTGTACAAACGACCTGTCGTCATGTTTTTTTTACCATTCCATCTGTTTTTGTGGCACCTGCAAACCTTATCAACAATTATTTTATATTTTCTTATGTGCCTTTGTCAATGATTTACGGCTGCACTGGAGCAAGAACTGGTCTCTGTGAGACCTCAGAGGAAACACACTTGATTATGATTCTCTAGTAATTACTCTGTTGGATATTTATCATTCATATATCACGTATCATATCGTCTTATGATAGTGAGAAATTTGCATGGTAATATGTGGAAAATTGTACAGACATTCAGCCTGATCAGGCTAATAAATGTACCTTTAATCAGCCCATCATCTCTTAAGAAAGGAAATGAGGCCAGCAAGAACTATTTTATGTAAAAAAAAAATACAAAAAATGTCAACTGAAACAAATTATATTCTCACCCTTTATTTTTCATATCAGTTATCCCATTATTGTGGTAGACGCAGTGTCATCTTTACTGGTTTATTCTAATGACTGTTTTAAAATACAAATTTACTTGCCATCCTTTAGAACTTCCCTGTCATTCTGAAATTTTAAAGTGTTACCAGGAACAACCCTCACAATTATTTTAATACTCTTGGATTCAAGTGATTAGGACTCTACTTTGTAAAAAAAGGCCTTGTTATAGTTGTCTAACTTGTTTCTGAAGCCTGTTTAGTTCTAGGAGTGCAAATGACTTTGTGACCACTTTTCTTCTGTTAAAGAGCACATGAAGTAAGAAGTTACAAACCCAGTTACCAACTTACAATGTAGCTATAAGCTAAATTATTGACAAATTGAATTCCCCATATATTTCTTTGAAGGTACAAATGAGTGACATCAGTCTCAGGCCTGTTTGGGGCTGGTTTTTCGTCCCTTTTTAGAAGAAGAAATGCAAGCAGGAGAGAGGGAAGAAAAAAAAATCCCACGAGGTTCACCGTCCGCGTTTTCCTTTGCTTTTCTTTTTAAATTTTTTTTTAAACCATTGCCAAAGGTGATGGGTGCTTCATGGGCTGAAGGAGCATGGGGGTGAGAAGATGCTGGCCAGGGCAGGGTGCTGGGACAAGAACACCCCTGTCCCTGTCTGCCCCGCTCCCGGCCAGTTTGGGAGCCGTGCTGCCACCGCTTGCTCCTCGGCCAGGGGTGCAGCCCCAAAATCCCAACATCTGCAAATTCCACTTCTTGCCCTTTCTGTCTGTGTTTATCCTTGCATATTTCGTTTAATTATTTTCTTCCACCTCCATAAATAAAAACAGGTCCTTATTCCTGTTCAGTGCCAAAACATACAGTTTGTCACCTTTGGCAGCGCATGAGAAAATTTTGTGCCAAAAAGGCAAACCAAGGCACTCCAGTGGCTTTGCCACAGCACCCTGCCCCGCGTGAGCATATGTACCAAATATAGTACTGTATGCAGACTGCCCTCAAGGTGAGGAGTGCTTCCTTGAGTACATTTTATAGTCACTACCTAGCAGGTACATAGACGTTTAGTAAAGTACTGAGGTTCAATACCATATTTTCTGCTCTTCAGTCTACACCCAGAAAGATTAAGAGCGTGAGATTTAAGTTTTCTTTTTAATGAGCTTACACATCCTTAAAGCTAATTCTCCTATGGACCTGAAAAACAACGTGATGAACTTAAGTACCCATTGATTGTGATTTTAGACTAGCTTTAGCAGGCCAATTCCTACATAGTGTTATTATCCAGTGTGCATTGCTGAGTGTAAAGAGGACAACGGTTCAACAAGGAAGGAAAACGAATTTCATGTTTTAACATTAGAAAGAGTAAAGAAGATCATGTATTAATTAAATAAAAGACTAAACAGGACAAACCTTTGGAACAACAGACATAACATTTAAGAATAAAATCAACATGGCAGGGTAAAGGTCGGAGAAGATCAAGTAAGACGCTAATAGTTGTGCTTTTTCCATTTTCTTATCGATCAATATTATGTTTTTCCCAGTGAAAATGCAACAGCAGAGTTATTGCTGACCTTTTCCTCACCCTTCCATTGTGTATAAAATCACAGCAAAATAACAAACAACTTCATAAGCTGCAGAGTTTTTTGAGCCAAAAAGCATATGTCCAGAAAATAATTGTTTAAAACATGCGGAGAAAAAAACGTTCTTTCTATGGTAAAAGGTAATCTACTTCTCTCCTAATTACACATGTGAAAAACTTTGTGCCAGCTTAAAAGTCAATAGTTACACATCCTTTTCAGAAAATTCAGCAATAAACTTTGTTAGCACTTTAAATAATTGACAGGTCAAATACACTCTCAGTAACAAGAATAGGAATCAAGTATATATTTCAATAAGGAATAGAACTGGACACGTACATTTCAGTTGTTATAATATTTTTTCTGATTTTTAGTTTCTTCCTTTTCACTTCAATGCACTATGGATCAAAATCTTGTTTATTAATAATTATTACCCATATTGCCATTTTAAAAACTAAGAAAAAGCTTTTGTAAGAATTTTACGACATTACTCACTAATAAGGACACGGATGGCCACAGTGAGCAATTCAATAAGAAAATTGTGTTTTCTGTTCCAGCAAAATGACGCTTTCCACTTTCTGTCCCTGCCACCAGGAAGAATGACACAGAAATTGAGGCAAAGAATAAGAGAAATTAAAAAAAAATTAGGAAACAAATAATTTACAGTGATTTTACTTATTCCAGAACAAATAAAGTGAGTATTTTATCCCTTTTTGTATTTTTTTTTTTGATCAGTTAAAATAAGATTGGGAACAGAATAAAAGTTTACATATAGAAAGCTGAACTGATTCATCATTGTGAGTGTCAGCATAAACCACAGAGTTGTTATGACATAACATAAAGAAACACCACTTTCAAGTAAAGGAAGAAGTGTTTATATTTTTCTACTGTAAAAGTATTTGCAGATCCCTGTAATAATATCTCTATTATTTAGAGATAATAAAAAATAGCTAACTCATTTATTGAAAAATATTCACAGTTGTCCTTTCAAAAATATATACTGAAAACACCATCAGAAGTTAGTAGCTGCCTAGTAAAAAGTTTATTGCCATTTCAAATGTGCATGTAGTGAAGATATAATTGCTTTACATACAAATTAGATAATCACAGGATTACCTACATAAAAGTTTAGCTTTATAAACTGTATGGTCTGGTGCTCAATGATACAGTAAGGATATGTTTTCTTGCAGCATGTTATATGCTCACTAGATGTCCCTTTATGTGACATACAGGGTGTGGTGACTTTTGTAGACAAAGGAAGCCTCTTTGTCTTCATAAAAGTTATAGCTGTTTCCCTTATTAAAAGCCACCAAAGAATAGAAGCTTATAAGGTAACTTGAGCATCCATGAAAATCTCAGTATTACATCTCAGATTTCAAAACCTGAACATTGGCTACAAAATATTCAAGACATAAATGCTTTGCGGGAGATTAGAAACCTTTCCAGCTCTCACAGCTTTCTCTGGAGCAGTGATATAGTTGAAATTTACTCTGAAGCCTACAAAGATACGTGATTATTGGGGAATCCCCGCCTTTGTTCAGAAAAGCAGGTCGCAGCCAACCTGGCTGCACGAAGACGCTTGAAAATGGAACCTCACTGTATTCCAGAAGTAGTCTCAAAATGCAGATGGCAAATGCAGAGTCCCCAGATGCATTATTTATTATCAAGTCTCATAATTCATTTAATGATGTAACTGTTTTACAAGCCTGAGTCATCATCTGTGAATATCTGAGTGTAGTGACATAGAAGCTAACCTAATAAAATGTCACTATCGTGCTTTACTGTGCCACAGCAATTACTGTAGGCAGAATGCAGCTCTCACTTGCTCTCCTCCCGTTCACTATCCTTACCTTCTGCACTAAAGTGAAACTAATGCCACTTGAAGTTACAGAAAACAACCTCCAACAAGAGAGAGGATGTTTTCTTTTCTGGTAGCCCAGCAGTTATAACATTCCCTTGAAACACTGGAAACACACTGGAAACTCACCAAAACTCTGGAACTCCAGACTGGTTCCAGTAAGATCTGTGCAAAAAAGACGACATCTGAATACAATAAAACACCATGATGGAGACATAGGAAAATGCAGAACCTTCCATACTTCTTTTCTGCTATTTCTTGTTGTAGAGTTACTGCTTCAACCCCATTTTTCCATATTTTTAACAATCACTAGTACCCCACAACAATTCAAAGCTGAAATGAAAAGCACGTCACAATCCTCCATCTGGTGAGACACTGGCTTTGTGGAGGATATTACTGTTTGGATTATCAAATTCTCAAGGTGAATATTTCCCATTGGTAGGCTTCACGGCTGCTCCAAAATGGCTTTTTTTCCCCTCACAAAGGTTGCTGTTTAGGGACACTCCTCCTGGGATGCTATGGCTTTGGAATAAGCACACTTCTCTCTCTATTGCCCAAGATGCACAAAAAGGTATTTCTACAGCAAGGAACCACAATATTTCTATTGCAGTAGAGGACCTTTGGGTGCCAAAAGATTTCATGGGTTGCAGCTCACTCTGCTTCTTCTCCCCCATATCTTCTCATACCTTTTGGAGGGTTTTTAACTCACATTCCCTTTCCACTTCCTTCCCAGTTTTCTCGCTGGGGTCCCCTCTCTGTTCCTATGCTCTTCTCATTCTGCTTGATTGCCTCTCAAGCTGTCATTTTTTTCATCCATCCTCCACTTTTATCCCCTCAGCTTGCCATAATTTTATCACAAATATGGTGACACACAGCTAATTTTAAAAGTGTCTGACTTGTGGGTCATACATTTTCCTTTATTCAAATCGCTTGTTATCTCCCATAATTTTCTGTGGGACTCGGACTCAAGAAGGTCTCTGTGGCAGCAGCTGCATTTTCTCTCCACTTTTCGGTGACACTGCAGATCTTGGCTGCCTGGCTAAAGACGTCTTGGTACTTCTTTTATTTCTTCCTGGAAGGAGCCTTGGAAAGACAATTGCATTTGAGGTCTGTGCATAAGAAGCTGAAGAGATAGTACAAAGGAGAAAATGTTTGGGTTTTTCTAAGTGGAAGAAGAACATGGGAGAAAGAAAACTATGTTGCAAGATATTTGAGAAGTGGAGCCTCAGTAACAACGGCAAAGATAGGAAAAGTATGCACAGCGTATTGTTTGTTCTCTGTATTTTTCAAAGATGTGACAGCTGGACTGTATATTCAGAAGTCTTCACAGGACATGGACGGTAATCACAGAATTATCTTTGGTGACAGGACAGGGCAAGGCAGAGCATCACCTGAGCCTGTGAAGCTGGCCCAGGTGACCAGAGATCAGACTGGACCCAGCTGGGAGAGACCAGCTTACTTTCAATACTCATTTTTCTCCCTGCAGATTAATTAGATTCGTGAATACAGTAGAACGGGATATGAGGACTGTGCTGTTAAAAAGAGTCTTGGCCCTAACCAAACTATGAATTTGCTAAGTGGCCCTGCAATAGCCTTCCACGTTTGCTTTTTTGCAATTTTCTCTGTTATTTTTGTGTAATTTTATAGTTAGGTGTTTTTTTCTCCAAGGGATGCATGTGATTTTACATTTTCATGGAATTCCCACCACTTGACAGAGAAATGCCTGCTTATGAAGAAGATCAGTAGGAGATTTAAATTCCCCAAATTCTGAAGCGAATAGGGCTTTACTGGGACCCTGAACCAAGCATTTTATTTTGAAAAGGATCCCTTGAAATAATTGACAACTCTAGCTCTTATTACTGCTGGTGGTTTCTGCCAGAAGGGCTAATGTTTGGAAGAGGAAAGTTACAAAATGTATCTTGTGTTTAAACCTCAGGAATAAAGAATAAAAACTCATATCCTGGGAGGAAAAAAAAAAGCATTTTCCAAGAACAGAAAATGCAACGTAGCTGTTTGTGAGTGAGAAATCTAGCACAGTTGCTGTGCGCCCATCAATCAGTGGCTGAGATGAAGCCATTTGTAAAAGTTAATAGAGCAAAGTATAATGAAAGACAAATTGGTGTTATTAGTCTAAAGTTTATGGTTCAATTAAACTAATAATATGCAGTAAAGCAAAAAGAATAATTAGAAATTATGATAAATATACATGGGTTTGCAAAAATATGACAAAACTTTACATATTTTGTTCTTTTTTTTGACTATACTATCTTTTTGATAGCTTTATACACAGTTGCCTTGGGGCATACAAGAAAACTGCAATAGTAAGATTTAAAACAGATAATTACTTGAAACCAAATAGTATTAAATATGCAACATAAAATTTACAGCGGGAATTATCCTGAGAGCTGAACCAATTTGAGATTTTAAAAAATAAAAGGACATTTTAAATTGGTTTCATGAAATTACTTGTTTATCAGCTTTATAAATAGATAAATTATAAATATTTTATAGCTAAGGATTGTTATTCCTTTCTCTGAACCCTCTAATATTTACAAAATACATACGATAAACTGATCTATCTACCATGAACCAAACCTTTTATGTCCTCAATACTTTTCTCTCTGGAAATGCATAAAGGAAAAAGAGTCCTTGTCACTTGGCTAGCACCCAGCACTGTCCCTCCCCTCCCTGAAGCGTGCCAGGAAGACCAAGGAAACTTGTACCCTCTTTTCCGCAGAAAACCAGGTAGAGAGGTAGGAAGCCTGGCCGGGAGACTTGCTTACTGTTTAAACTGGCTTCTTCCCTAACCCTTCTCGGAAGTGTCCAGAGAACTGATGCGATCCTGCCAAGCCTTTTGGCTCTATCAGGCTTTCCAACAAGGCATGGCTTTGTCAGCGAGTACCCAGTTAGCCTGGGGATGCAGTGCTCGGTTCTGCAAAACGATGGTTTCCTCAGCTCAGGAAAACGCTTATTACTTACACATTCGTATCTTTGACAAGAGGGCAGATTGGGTGCTATAGCCATGAGCACAGACTGCTCAGACATGGCTGGAATCAGCAGGAGCAGCTGAAGTTGTGACTTAGATTGAGAGGGTGAAACTGTATAAACATCAGCCCGATCGATGTTACGCTTAGCCTCTCAGCCTCCAAGTTTGCAGTACAATTTTTTTAAAGTTTTTTTTTTAAAAAGGTTATTGGGATGCCAGCAATATATTTCGGTCATTGAAAGATGGATGGGGAATTTGCATGAGGAGAATCAAACACAAATCCTACAGAAATAACCCCTATTTCAAAATTTATATTTAATCTATATCTGACTCAATCTGCAGTTGGTGGAACATCAGACTTTCTTCTGTCTGATTGGGGAAGCACAACATCGGAAAGCTGCAGCAGAAAGGAAAGTGGGAAATAAGACAGTAAAAATTTCAGGTTCAAAAGAGGACAGAGGTCAGTTTTGAAATGTGATGTGAACGCACCTGTGGGATTTTGTTAAACAGACGAAGAAACTAAAGGGAACTTAACAACAGAAAAGTAATTAAACCAAGTAAAAAAACCAAAACAAACCAAAAAAAACCCCAAGAACAAACTATTAATTCAAAATTTTCTGAAAAAAACCAAGGAAGCCCACCCTGTTCAACAAGATAGTTTGATGTCTTTTATAGGCTTTGAGCACAGAAAGCACCATCATATCATCTTCTTGGGGAAGCTAAATTTCACACATCTTTAATCAATCAAATACCTTCCCTCAAGCCCCGGGGCTGTGACATTTCAGTCAGTCAAAGGCAGAGGACAGCAGAGACCAAGACAGTTCCAGGATGGGAACCTGATTAGATGTATAGTCCACAAATGCTCCATTACCCTCACAGCAAAGAAACAGTATTGTATTTCAAGAAATGATGTCTAGCTTCAGTAGGATCTCTGGATGTTTTTGTCAACAAGTTTGGAAGCCCCTACTGTCAGAGCTTTTTTCCACTATGAAATTCCTGTTGCCAGTGATCAAGTTACATCTTGGTCTTCTTTTCAAATAAGCTGAGCAACATGAGCTCTGAAAGCCTTATACCATAGGGCTCAAATATTTTGATCTCACATAGCCAAATATTTTGAAAGAGAATGTCCCAGAAAAAAGTTTCACACTTTTTCCAAAAAAACCCCTACATATAAAAAACATAACTTCCATGAAAATTGCTTTAGACTAGATACTATTTACCACAATTTAGCCTAGAAAGTGGAAAATGTTGAGAGGCTCTTACTACTTCTATTCAGCATTTCCATTTTCTTGCCTTTTAATTGGGTAAATTAATTGCAACAACTTGGTCCCTACTTATATTCAGAAACTGTCTCTTTTTTTGTGTATGTTTGTAATTTGAAATTTTATAACAGATTGCTTAGGCAAAGATGTTTCAGTCTACAAAGTAGCACTTGCCTACTGCAATCATTGATTCAAATATTGTCTCACTCAAACTTCTTATTTCCAGTTACGATTGATTACTTAAATATGGGAAGATATTGGGGTATTCTTCCCCTTCCTGTTAGTTGAAAGACTTAAATTTACAAAGAGTTTCCTGCAATGATTTAAATTTGAACTTAGCAAGTAGTCTCCACCTAACAATTCAGGAAATGCATTATTATCTTTCTTATCACTAACTCTCTGGGGAAAGATCCTCAAATAAAACTGATGTGTTGCTAGCAGGAGTTGTTCTTCCCCTTCTTCCCACATACATACAGTTTACAGATCACATACAGTTCCCTGGAATAGTTAATATTCAAAATTCAAAGTCTTTTGAATGTTCTCACTAATTTTCACTACTGTAGTATTACGCTGAATTGGTTGAACACAATGGCCATTAGGCCTGCACAACCAAAAACCTCATGGCAAGCAAACCTTGACCAGCTTTACCCTCTTCTTATTTGCTACACTTGCACAGCAGCAGAGCTTGAGGAGCACATATTTGAGATGACACTTGTCATTCTCTCTAATACAAGGCAAACCACTTTTGATGCCAGCCTTGGTCTAAGGGACGATGGTCACTTTGGACACCAGAGTGAGAAAGAAAAGGGAAGAAGTGAAAGCAATGTCTTTGTTTGCTTAGGCTTGGACAACACAGAAAATTCTGCCTTGCCCATTCCCAGCTAAAAAATGATCCCTCTCCCAAGACTGTCACTCCATTTCTGCCCTTACTCAAATTCCTTTACCATGTCCTCAGTGCTCCCACTTATTCAAGCTACAGAGGATCACATTTGTGGGAGAAACACTAAACATCGTGCAGAGGTAAGGATAACATGAGCAATAGACATGTGGGAAGGGGAAAATTGAGCCTGGAAAGAGGGAGCGTCCCTGAAACAGTTTTTCCTGCAGGAAGCACTGGCTGTGGTCTCCCTCTGAAATCATTCATTTTAATGAGATTTTGATTCTGCCTTGGAAGTTCTTTTCCCCCTCCCAGATTTCCTCTTGGAGAATCCAAGCACCATCTTGAGATCAGGCCTGCGGTGCCTTTGTTAGAATAACTTAGATAGTAGAGATTTAAATGGATGGGAGAAGAGTTTAAGTTTTCCTGTTGTCAATTATTAATACATTCTTCAAAATGTTTGCAGAGGGCATTTCTGGAGGGAGGGAAAAGCTTTCTGCTTTGTAAGTTTTTATTTTCAGTTAAGGGAGTCAAAATTACAACCCTTAACCCCTCGCTCATCTGAAACAACGCAGGCACACCTGCCTCAGCCTGGGAGCACCTGAAAGTCCACGGACATCTCATTCACATCTCTAACTCTATCCTCACTGCCAGTCATGTCTAAGAAAGTTCCCAGGATGTCTTTGGGGATCTCTGAGAGGCCTGAAGCTGCTATGTGCTATATGGAGGAGTTCCTCCAGCAAAGTTGTGCAGGACCAGATCCACCTTCCCTTTGCACAGCAGGGAGAGCGCTCACTGGGAGTAGGAGAGACCAGGGCTCAGCGATGGCTTTCCCTCAGCTACCAGGAAGCTTCCTAAATCCCAGGCTTGGGGCTATTCTGGAGCAAAACCAGCCTGACCTGCCTGTAGAAGGGGTCAAAATTTGAATGGTGGTATCATTAAACCTGAACTAAGACACAGAGAAGTTGGTGTGACAACCTAGCCCAGTAGTCAGAGCACTTGGTGGGCAGAAGGGAACTCCTGGACTATATTTAATGGCTGTTTGACTAAAATGTTTATTCAAGCAGAAGCTTTAAACCATGCCTTCTCTCTTCTTGCTGAGTGCCCCAGCTCACAGACTCAGGAACATGCCTGGGTCTTCACACGCCTTTTCTATCTGATCCAGTAGACTTCTTTTTTGTACAATTCGAAGCACCAGAGCATAAATGGGAAGGTACGGGCTGTGCTACCCTCTGCTCGAGGGAGCCCACAGCCTCCTGCTGAGGGCTCTCAGGTGCCAACTTTGATTTTCTACAGGCAGAGGAAGGGCTTCACGCCAGGCGCCCTAAAGACTCGGTCCCCAGTCATGCCAGAAACTGTCAGAAACTCCTAGCTTGAACTAGATGAAAAGGAGTGTTTGATGGGCAAAGAAAACCGCAGTACATTTCCACAGCCTTTCCTGGTGGATGCCTCCGGCAGGTCCTCGCTCCGTGCTCTGTCTGCTTGGAGTCCCCTTTTGTGGCACATACCCTTCCCTTCGGTCGTGCGGGAGGCTCAGGGACCTGCCCAACCTAAGATACAAACTATAGCTGTGGCATATAACTGCTCAAGACTGCATTGTACCACTCAAAGAAACAGAATTTCAGCCAACGCTGAAAAGCTATCCAGCCTCGGAAAGTCAGTCGCTGCTTTCCGAACCAGCAAATATCCTGAAGTCTGTGGGAAGCCTGCGTAAACACCACGACCTGGTATTTCTGAAGTGGCCGCGAATCTAAGTCAGCTGAGGAAACAGTGGGTGTGCCTTGAAGCTGGGCATAAAAACATATTTTGTAAGGGCTAATTTTCATGTTGTCCTGTACTTTGTTCCCTATTTCTTTTCTGCATTTCAGCCAGAACCCGAGTCCGTATGTCTTTTCAAACAAACCACAAATAATTTTCCCTCTTGAATCTGTTTGCCATTGTAGTGACACTATTTTACAGCGCACCAAGAATTTCCTGAGTTTTTTTAATACTATAACAATACCTCAGTTTTAATTACTTGAACAAAAGGGTTTCAAGTCCGTCAGAATGCCTTTCAAGGCCTGCGAAGATATTAACTGATTCCATAACCAATTACCTACATTTTCCTTTACTTATTGCAAATGTGACCTTTTGTTAGAATTTGATTGCAAGTTTCCTGCTGTGAGTATATAACTATCTGTGTGTCTGAGAACGGCTACGCTCCACTCATGTGATGACTGCTGTTAATTTTAATACACTTTGATGGCTGGAGAACAAATAAGTGTCTGTGACATAGAGCAGAGACATTTGAAGGTGGATAAACTACCACTTTAATGAGTAGAAATCAGCAAGTAAAGGGGCCTTCCAGTGACAAACCAGAAGACCTTCAACCTAAGCAAAGCAAAGTATTTTTCAGTCTGGAGGGGATTAAAAAAAAAATCCTACTTTCCATATAGAGATAGAATAACAAAACAGCCCATAAAAATGATGCAAATCAGAGAAAAGAGGAATACATAAATAAATGCTCTCAAGAGATAATCTATTTCTCTTATAAATGGAACTATGTGGGAGAAAATATTTCAGAGAAACTATTGCAGTTGTGTGGTTTTATTACCTGTTGATAGTAATTCTCTGAGATACAAAAAAAATTGGTTTGTAGACCTGTTTTCTCCATACTGGCACTGTATTATTGTTGTTTGTTTAGGTTTTTTTTCCTTGACTCCAAAGACAATCCTCAGGCTAGAATCCTACCTCTGAAGAAAAATATACTCACAGATTTGTTGGAGTCCAGAGGAGAGCAAGATGGAAAATTAGGAAGCTGAAAGGATTCAGCTGCAAGACAAGATTAAAAAAAGTTACTTACCCTAAGTAAGTAATGATCAAGGTGAAACATGTTAATTCTTTATAAATATTTAAATACTATGAATCCTTAAGAGTGAGAGGAATTAATTAACAATATTAAAGGAGTACTGGGATATCAGAAAGGTTGTAAATAGTCTAAAAATACGTAGACTCGATAATTTATTGTACAGAAAAAATATACAAATTCTCAAAGAAAATGAAGAAAAAATATTGCCTGCTTATGTAAAACGATACTGGACTGAAGTTTGGCTCTTGAAGCTGCATTCTTTTCTTTACTGTTATTTCCACTAAAAATGCACAGTTGCACAGAGAGGTTCCATTGTGCAAAACCAGGAGACAAACAGAAAAGCCTTGCACGTAGGTTCTTTTTTTCTTCCTTTTCTAGTTTTCCTCCACAGTTTGTGGGTGTATTCCGAAACCTAAATACCGACTTGTTATCACTAGTGGAAGAGTTTGCAGAGCACAGCAACATGTCTGATTACATGTAAAAAAGGAGAAGCAAGCAGAAAAGATTCTCTGAATATATTCTTTCCTACTCAGTCACTACTGAATGGTTCCCCAAATGGATGAAATGATCAATTATTAGCCTACAGAATTATCTTTCCTCTTGTTCCCAATCACTGATTAGAGAGTCTCATTTATTTTCAGGAAAAAACAGTTTTAATCTTGTTGCCTGTAGAAAGAAATCCCATCTTCACACTGACTCCAGAATCTACCACTTGCCTGGACCCTTACTGCCTTACTAAACACTCTATGCAATAATACGAAAAGTTGCAGATTTGCATGAGGACTTAGTGCGCTCTACAGCGTTTTAGTTTCACAGCCTATAGCTGACGTGTTTTCTGTTGTCATTGTTAATTAAATAAGCAGAGGAAGGGCATTGCCTTTGTTTAAGATGCAAAATATTTCCCATTATAAAAGTATTTTTCAGTAATAATAATTTCTGCCAATCTCTTAACATTTTGGTCTGAAATTGCCCATGCGGAGTCAGATCATTTTATTCTAGTTGCTGGAAGAGACAATTTCAGCTAAGATAACACAGCTGATTCCAAGAGTCAGATGAGCAAAATTACCATGCTGCTTATTCCAGCTCCTCCATTCAGTGACGGTGTCAGAGGATACCCTGCTGTAGCTGACATCCTTCTCAAAAGGCAAGAAAAAGCTCTTGGTCTGACCGCCCCCATCATCACTAGTTCATCCTTGCTAAGGTAAATTTTAATGGTCACTTGATGGTCACTATCATGAAGTGGTCCCACAGTTTACTGGGACTTGCACTGTTGGCACACACCATCCACAGAGTCATCCAAAACTCAGGGTGCTGCTCTCCTGTTTTTTTTTTTTTCCTATCTAGGTCACTAGGAGAAGGTTGTCTTTGTCCCATTGCCAGAGTAGCTCCATGGCTGGTAGGTAGCCGGCCTCCACCAAAATTGCCCTTCGACTCTTCTAATGTCAAAAACCTGCCATGATGCAGCTACCAGCTTGCACCAACCTCTTTTATTCTACTGACCCCAGGAGTGGCCAGCAGTCCTCCATAATCCACCACTATTATCTTGCCAACTAGTCAATGAGCTTTCTAAGCCTCCTGCCTTGCTAGCAATAAAGTTCTGTATCAGAAAGTGGTTTTTCAAGACATTAATAAATACTCTCTTTCCTTTAGTGCACCAGACTGGAGCCCTTGAGGTACCTGGTGCACGCATGGCTGGCTGTCTGGAAAAGAAAGCCAGTTTCCAAAGCAGTACTTTAATGGCAAGAGCATGAGGGCAAGCAAGGCTTGAGCTGTGAGTGCTACACTGATCGTAGCACAACACTTGAGTGTAAGCTCATTGCCAGCTTGTATCCAGACTTGGCCGCCTTCTACAGTGCAACTAGCTGACATACTACATAGCATTTTGGAATACAAATTGACACACAGGGGTTGAAAATGATCCTGAGGAGGATGAGCAAGGTTTGTGCTCAGCAATAGCCTCAGACTGGAACTAGCTCATCAGCCAACAGACACAGTCAAAAGAGGCCTGGCACACAAGTCCAAAGGCTTGGGTGGCATTTCCAAGAGGAATGACTAGTGACAAGTACTTCCACACAACTTCTTAAAAAATCAATGTTGAATCCATGTTCACACTGAATAGAACCTATCTGTAAAACAGAGCACTTTGTAGAACATTGTTCACAAAAAGGTTCGGTCAGTCTTGCCTTTTTGTATCAGTGTGACCTGTGATTTTTTTTTTTTTCCTGGTTCTCATTAAGTATTACTAAAGCAAGCAGGAGGGAGGAAGTGCTTATATTACAATGGATATTGTTTTTAATAAAATGTAATTCATAGCCAGATGTATGTCACTCAAGGTCATGAAACCTGGACTGTGAAATGCAGTGAAATAGCAAATCTTACCAAATCTGCTTATATTAAGGGCAAAGAGCATTTCAAATATAAGACAATCAAGATGAATCAGAAATCAGAATGATACAAGATGCAAAGCTGCATGTCTTTCAGAAGTGATACTGCTTGCTATTGGCACACACTGTATTTACACAACATCTTGCAGAATGACCCCGATCTGTATCTTGCCTCATTATCATCTTCCTTGTCTTGTTCTTATTAGTTTCCAATGGGAAGTTATTTATACATTTCTGCCTTTTTTGATCTCTTAGAACTGAATTTACCATATTTTTTTTTCTTTTTTACTACATCATAACCTTCTAAAATTAATTACAAAAATATTGATAAAACCAGTAAGGAAAACACTAATAGCAAGGGAAATTATGTATTTCCAATACACACTTATTAAAATGCAGTCAGTCTTTGCAAACCACAACTTAAAAGTTGTACTGTAGACTGTAAAGTTTCTTTATGAGCAATAAAAAGGAAAGCCCGATGCTTTGCATCAGTGAAAAAGTGTTACTGGACCAGCTATGCGATGACAAGGGTTTTCAAATTGATTTATTTTTTGCTCCTTCCTCTGCAACAACAGAACAATTTTAACCACTGTGTAGATTGAGATAGATTGTCACATTAGTAGCCACTGGTCTTGCTGGTGAAGCAGAATGATAAGAGGAATTACACTGCTTTCAGAGGCTAGAGGTATTTTACGTGCAAGATGGACAGGATTGGTGGGATTCAGTTGTCTAAACATTGTCACCTCATGCTATCTGAGATAGCCAGGGGCAGCCACAACATCTGCATGGGGCTGGCAGGTCTGAGGTAGGACTTCAGGGAGATCCACTCCCTAGCAAAACAGCAAGTAGAGGCCAGGCAGGCTTAAAATGTCATAGCCAATACCAAAAGCGATACTTGACACTTCTCTTCAGGCAACTGAATTTTCCCCTCCTCCTTGAGTATTCATTAGCTTGACCTCCTTGGAGTGCCTGGGGCTGTAGCTCGCCTTTCACTCCATTCCTACCAGGAAATGGAACTTCTTCAGAGATTTCATCGAAACTGAAACTTGCACCCCAAGATTTTGATTCCCCAGTTATTCAGCTGGAAGAGGATTGAAAGATTTCTGTCTGTTTCCTTTCTTCCTCTTCAGGAGTTCACAGAAATTATGGGATGCACTAGCTGGGTCCTCATACCCCACCATGGTGGAACACAAGGGAAACACTCCTGAAGGTGTTAGCGTTTGCTAACAATTGTCAATCTGTTTTCAAATGAAATCATAGAGTGGTTTGGGTTGGAAGGGATCTTAAAGATCACCTAGTTCCAACCTCCCTGCCATGGGCAGGGACACCTTCCACTAGACCAGGTTGCTCAAAGCCCCATCCAACCTGATCTTGAACACTTAGAGGGGTGAGGCATCCACAACTTCTCTGGGAAACCTGTTCCAGTGTCTTACCACCCTCACAGTAAAGAATTTTTTCCTAATATTTTGTCCTGGTTTCAGCTGGGATAGAGTTAATTTTCTTTCTAGTAGCTGGTATAGTGTTATGGTTTGGGTTCAGTATGAGAAGAATGTTGATAACACACTGATGTTTTCAGTTGTTGCCAAGTAATGTTTAGTGTAAAGTCAAGGATTTTTTCAGCTTCTCATCACCAGCCAGCAAGAAGGCCGGAGGGACACAAGAAGTTGGGAGGGGACATAGCCAGGACAGCTGATCCAAACTGGCCAAAGGGATATTCCATACCATTTGACGTCATTCCTAGTATATAAAATGGGGGCAGTTGGTCTGAGGTGGAATTGCTGCTGGGGAACTAACTGGGCATCAGTCAGCAAGTGGTGAGCAATTGCATTGTGCATCATTTGTATATTCCAATTCTTTTATTATTATTATTGTCATTTTATTATTGTTATAATTATCATTATTATTTTCTTCCTTTCTGTCCCATTAAACTGTACTTATCTCAACCCACTAGTTTTACTTTTTTTTTCCTCTCCCGATTCTCTCCTCCATCCCACTGGGTGCAGGGGGAAGTGAGTGAGCGGCTGCGTGGTGCTTAGTTGCTAGCTGGGGTTAAACCATGATATATCTAATCTAAATCTACCCTTATTCAGTTTAAAACCATTACCCCTCATCCTATCACTACACTACCTGAGAAAGAATCCCTCCCCATCTTTCCTGTAGGCCCCCTTTAGGTACTGGAAGGCTGCTATAAGGTGTCCCTGGAGCCTTCTCTTCTCCAGGCTAAACAACATCAACTCTCTCAGCCTGTCTTCATAGGGGAGGTGCTCCAGCCCTCTCATCCTCTTTGTGACCCTCCTCTGGATCTGCTCGAGCAGGTCCATGTCTTTCTAATGTTGGGGGCCCCAGAGCTGGATGCAGTACCCCAGGTGGGGTCTCACCAGAGCGGAGTAGAGGGGGAGAATCCCCTCCCTTGACCTGCTGGTCACGTTTCTTTTGATGCAGCCCAGGATACGGTTGGCTTTCTGGGCTGTGAGCGCACATTGCCGGCTCCTGTCCAGCTTTTCATCCACCAATACCCCCAAGTCCTTCTCCGCAGAGCTGCTCTCAATCCACTCATTGCCCAGCCTGTATTTGTGCTTGGGATTGCCCTGACCTGTGTACAGGACCTTGCACTTGGCCTCGTTGAACTTCATGAAGTTCGCAAAGGCCCACCTCTCAAGCCTGTCAAGGTTCCTCTGGATGGCATCCCGTCCCTCCAGCGTGTCAACAGCACCATGCAGCTTGGTGTTGTCGGCAAACTTGCTGAGGGTGAGCTCAATCCCGCTGTCCACGTTGCCGACAAAGATGTTAAACAGCGCCGGTCCCAATACCAGCTCCTGAGGAATGCCACTCGTCACTGGTGTCCACTCAGACATTGAGCTGTTGGCCTAAGACACATGACCTCTCACAAAATAAATAAAAGCTACTGAAATCTTTGCTGTCTTATTACATTGTTCAGTAGTGAGTGCTCTCAGTTAGGAGGTGAAAGATCTGCTCTGAGATACCTATTAATTTGGAAACAAGGAGCTCAACTCACTTCTTCTACTAGCCAGGAGACCGCCTGCAGCGGAAAACCATTGAAGAATTGCAGGTGCAGCCTTCCCAGGCTTGACAGAGCTGTTCCATCTCATGTTAATAATTAAATATTCATTGGAGCATGGACCAGAACCTGACTCTCCCACTTCCCAGGTGATAGCCCTAATTACATGCCTATGTCATCAATCTCTGTCTCCGCTATAATGAATTGTCATTATTTGTATATACTGGAAGAGTTTTAACAGGAGACAGCTCCCCTCCCTCTTCCCCTCCCCTCTGAATATCTGACAGCCAAGGGGTTGCAGCACTCTTTCTGGCACAGATGAAGAGCTGGGTTCAAGTCTTTACTCTGAATTACATGGAGTAATGAGTCTTGAGAAGAAGTGCATGGAGAATAGCCATAGTCACTGCAAGGTAGCCCCTGAAGACTCTTCCTTTGGCTAAGCTGAGGGAGACTGAATCTGGTAGGAATTCGACTGAGGTCATTATGAAGAAGGATCCTGACCAGGCTGGTTGTGGATATGTGTTCGTGCATGCCCATTAGCCTCTGAACTAGGGCTTTAACAATCTTGCTTGATCCTTGAGACTAGAGTTATGCACCAAAAGGAACTTATGGATGCTTAAGTCTCTTTGCACATCTAGCCCTTGTTATCTACAGGATTACCTGCGGAGGTATACATTGCTTCAAATAGTTTTCTAATGAAAGACAGTATCAATAATCAATATACTGGCTCTATGCTCCTCTCCCTTCAGGTGTCATTACACAGCCCTTGCCACTGACTCAAACAACATGAAGATTTCACATTAAGACTCACACAAAAGATCCTTCAGACTCTATAATCACATATTGCCTCTCCAGGGCATTTTCTACAGTGCAATACCATATTTTCATATCCATTACTCACATTCTTTGTAATACTTTCAGCACTAACGCTGTTGAAATTACTTGTGCAGGCTTTAAATAGGCTGGTTTTACTACATTAAATAAGCGTTTCCCCAGAGTTTTCCATAGCTAGGTGCTTCCTGAAATACAGCACAAGAGAATTAGTTTATCACAAGTTAAGAGTCTCTTAATGTTTACCTTTTCTTTAGGAAAACAAATGAGATTAGAACTGATACACTTAGCACTATTTATAATAGACTCACTAGTTCTGTGCACCCTCTGTGTGTGCAGAATTACTAACTCTATGGTGTAGAAAAGGTTCTATTACACTCCGGTCAAAAGAGAGATGGATTTTTTTTACGTGACATCTTTACACATTAACCTCTTTAATACTGTAGCCTCTCTCTTTAGTGTCTGAGTGCTTTGCCAAGTCAAGCTGCTGCAGGGGCCAATGCAGTCCCTACGTGACTGGGAGAGGTGAGGGACAGAAGATGAGTTTTACCCCTTGCACACCTGATCACATACTGAGGCATGACCCTTCTTGCCCCACCATACACTAGCCAGGACAAGGCTCCCACTTGCCAGCTACTGCGTGGTGTCACAGATCCCCTTCAATGTTCTGCATCTGCCTCCTGTGACCAAGATGCCAAGGAGAAACCGCAGCACATACCCAGGCTCCCAGTGCTGCTGCAAGGAGCTGGAGATGGGGACTACTGTGTTCTTGTCCCTTTCTGTACATCTGCACCTGCAAATACTGACTGAATTTTATTACAGATAACATGCTTATAGCCGATCCATGCCCATACCATCTATCTTTGGTCCTTCCCTGTTGCATCTATCATGTTTGTTTTAAAAGTAATTACGAGGTAAGGCAGCAGTAATTAAAACATTGCTTTATAAAATCTATTCAAAACTGTAATTTTCAAAATGGTCCCATGTAAATCTTTTGCACTCCAATTGTGCTTTTGTTAACAGCAGTTACAGCAGTTTTCCCCCAGTGAGTTCCTTGGAATTACTTCTAATTTCACCCTAACAGAAGTGACAGGAGAGTCAGGCTTTCTGAATCAGGCTTTAACACACTCAGAGGGAGAAAAACACTGAAGGTAAAACTGAGTTTTTGCTTTGTTCGTGCCAGCATTCAAACATCATGCTCGCATCCCAGCATGGTCTTTGTGAAGCCATACAGATGTGCAGCAGGACAGTGTATACTGATTCACAAGGTCTTTTGGGACCAAGGCGAAAGTTTCACCTGCAGTTGGGTATGAGGGAAGGAATGGCACACTGCTAGAGCCTGGATCATAGCGTTTCCACAGCAGGAAAGACAGGAAAAGCAGCGAGACCATCTATTAGGACCCAAGCGTGCTTTCTGAAATACAGCTACAAGTACTATTGATTTAATCTCTTTCATACAGGAGAAAGACAAACTTTACCTCTGCTTATCATTGCTTTAATAATTAAGAAACTAAAAGCCTAGCTGTGATCTCCCATATATAAGTAAGAAAACATGATGAAAAACATGAAGAAAAAGGGAAGGGAATAATGTTGCCTGAGCAGTTGACTTGGCTACTGTGCAGAACGTACTAGTACATCTGCCTTATCACATTATTATTATTGTGGTGGCTTGCCATGCCATCTAGCAGGGACTCAGGGAACTACCAGTTCTGGGGAAGAAGTGAAAAGGCAACACAAAAGCAAGACAAGGAAAAAAGTTCTGGAATATATATTTACCAAGAGTAAATATAAGCATTTGCATTTTTCAGATAAAACAATTTCTGAATGAAGAGTAGCTTCTACAAAAAAAATCTTCTACCTTTAATTCTGTAATATAGACTGAGCACTTTCACAAATTCTCTATACATTGTGTATGAAAATATTTTTCTTCTACTTTTAAATGTCTCATATTTGCTTATTTTTTCTAATATTAACAAAGAAAATCTGCAGCTGGCTTCCATACATCATGCAGCATTACTATTTCACTTCTGCTGCGTTCATTTTCTTAATCCCTTCTCTGATTTTTTTTCTGATGCTTCTTTGAGTTGAACCCCTCTTGTTTCTAGACCAATACTGAGACTGCATTCTCAGTGGTTTGTGAACATCACCGATGACCAGATAAACTACACGCCAACATCTGTCTAGTGTAGTTGCGCTTTTCTCTTTACTGGCACGCAAAAATGGTTTTTTAGACTTTTTTTAAAGGGGTAACATGACACTTTTTAAGTTAAAGTCATTTCCCATCCAAGAAATTACTAATCCCCACCAGATATACCAAATCAAACCAGTACATTAAGGCAAACTTCATCACTTCAACTTCCTACTTGAAGACTGTACTTTATATTGCATGGACAAAATCATATTTCTGTTCTCTTTTTAAGCATTTTCTGAAGCAGGAATGTTGAATGACAAACATTTTATTTGTTCTTAAGATAAAGCTACAGCCATTCTATCACTTGGCCACACAGGCAAAGCCTTTCCCAACCTGTACATATACCTTATGTTTGCCCCAAGCAACTCTTAAAAGGACAAGAGAATGCCCCAACTGCTGCCCCTCTATCTTTCACTGGAAGCCCCAGCCTCTGGCATTCTATAGACATTAATAACTTTGACATTTCTCCTTCATTTTCCCTCCCTTTTCCTCAATTTCTATTGTATCTATCTTCCCTCTCTAGTATGAATGCCTTACACTCCACGCCTTTAGCCCATATGCCTTTTCTCCTCACTTTAGCAGTTTTCTTTTGCTTTCTCTCTTGCAATGCATAGCAGATCCTACCAAAATGTGGTTATGACCTCTCCTGCAAACAGAAGCACTTTGGCTGCATTCTCCCCATTGCAGCTATCAGGATCACCCCAGACAGTTCAGAGAAAAAATCTGGACAAGCCAAGATCTGTTGATTCTACCACTGTGCTTCCTCCAGTCCCCTCATCCAGCAGAATGGGCTGATGGGGAAAACAAGGACACAAGCTCTGGCTAAGACCCAGCACATGACTCCAGCCTCACCCAGCCCTGCTGTTGGCCATGGACCTATTTTTTCTTGGTCCCCCTGTGAACACAGGGGCATCAGTCCCTAGAGCGTGCATCAAGTGTGTCATGTTGCTGACTGGCAGAGCTCATACCTGCAGCCACATCTCTTGGCATGTAGAAATGCCAGGGTCTCTACCCATCCTGACCCTGCATCTGTGTTGTCCTGGTTGCCAGTTCATCCCATTTGAAAACATGCATATGGGAATTAGAGGCAGGACCGTTGGCCATGGCAACACTCTCCAAGAGACAGAGAAATGCGGTTTTCTCCCTGTCACTGAAGAAACCCTGCTAGACACGAGAGAGAAGGGGAATCCAGTTGTTGGGTCATCTTTGTACCTTTCGGCATATGGGAAATCTTTAAATCCTACTACCCACCTGCCCCAGGATACTCATCTCCCAGCCTAACCCTCCCATTGGGCTGTACCAACCTCTCTCTCTGCTATCTGCTCTCCTGCCATTACAAGTTACAGACAATATACTGGTTGGAACATGGTGTCAGAGGGTCTTGAGTCTTCACTGACAATACAAGGACTCCCTCTACCAGCTGCATTATTCCACTGAAAAATTCCGTGATTTTCTTCTAAAACCTAAGGCACATTTGTAGGAACTGGTTTTGGTCTAGGGGGAAGGCCAGACTCACAAAGGACTTGCACACCTTTCTTTCATAATGCAATCTAACAAGTCAGTGTAGATACTGGCTCAAGTTTCCTGGCAAAGCACCACTGAACAGCATCTGTTGCCTCCTTGGATGACTACAGACTGCCAGGCACTGCCAGGAGGACTTCACTGGTGTCCATCTCTTGTTTATTTGCTTTGGACTTTTCAGCCTTGTTCCCATCCCTCCTTTTTCAGTTATCTTCCATAAAAAGCAGTTGTCTTCTGTAGCCCTGTATCATGTTCTCTCTCAGTCATCTTTCTTCCAAGCCAAAGAGTCACAGTCTGTTTAGTTTTGCTTCATGCAGAACTTCTGAATCTCTGACTAGTGCTGCTGTGAGATGCCTTGATAAAGGGTTCTGCAGATGCTAAGGACGTAATCAAACTTTTCACAGAATTATCCACAACTTCAATGTTCTTCCTTGCATAGATTCCTCCCTTGTCTGCATTATTTTATATTTACCAATACTGAATTCCTAAACCATTTTACAATTCAGCTAATCTGTACCTTGAAATTCTTCTGTGACTCTTAATTGTTAACGCCCTCAATAATTTTGTATCATAATTTTTTCACATAAGTTTTTAATCTCCTTTTCCAGATGATGCAAGAATACGCTGAATGCTATTACAGATTCCTATATGTAACCTGTCACAAAAACTGACCTGTTATTAACATAACTTTTCCCTTGTCTCCTGGACAGTTATTAGTATACAAGAGGACCACACAACAAATTCCTTACTCCACAGGCCTGTAGCGATGGAATCACTTGAATATCCCTGGAGCTCCTTTAAAAGATGTGTACTGCAATACTTATCTTCCATTTCTGCCACCAAGGCTAGCTTAGATGATATAGTAAATACTAGAATTATTAGTTCAGCAATATCTTACTTGGGTGCTTTTAAAACCTTGGGGTGAACCCTAGTTGAAGCAGGCTGTTACATCTAATTTAAAAATTTGCTATATGGTGTCTGGAACTCCTGTTCAAAATTCAGTTTCCCAGACTCATCCCTTAAAAAAAGCCCATGACAAAACAAAAGCAAGCAAAAAAACCCAAGCACAGAAAAGAGTCTCTGGCACGGGAATCATGATCTGCAAAGACTCTGCTTGTATGAATGACATCATTTTGATCAAAAAAGACCATAATTCTCTATTATACCCTCTAGAACTATTCTGTATAGACTAATGCTTTCATTTTCCGCAGTTTTCACAAAGAATCCAGTTAACCAAGACGCTTCCAGCAAATGAAAAGCAGCTCTATGGCATATATAAATGTTACATATACATACAGACACATCATTTTGTCTGCCTATAAGAGCTCTTACTTTATTTTTATATATTTTGCTCACTTGCCTTTCATTCACACCATCTCCTTTTATCATGTAAAAATGATCTTAAATAAAAATGAAAATGCAAGAATTATATCAAGAATTATCTAATGATGTGTTAGAAAAAAACATATTGAATTATTTGGATCATTTTACAAATTGATTTGACTATAGTCTCTCTCTGGCCTTTCTCTCGGGCAAGCAACACGGCAGGGGGGAGCGAGACCCAGGGAAGGGGCCCTCAGCCCCCACCACCCTCCTCCTCCTCCTCCTCCTCCTCCCATATTTGGGCGTCTTTTGGGCCACAGGCCCACCGCGCCCAAACCCGTCATATTTGCCCGCACGCATCAGCCGCAGTCGCAGTCGCCATCACAAGGGCCTGCCGATGCCGCCGGCCCTATATAAGCAGGGGCCCTGCAGCCGGCCCACAGATCGCCGAGCTTCCACGCCCTCAGACGCCAAGCATGCTTGGAAGGAAGAGGAGCCGGAGCAGCGAGGCGCGTGGCTGCCCACCTCGGCGTGGGACAGCACGCAGACGGTTCCTGCGACCGTCAGAGAGGAAGGCACCTCCCAGGAGCCTGAGGGACGACAGGCGGTGGAGGAGGAGGAGGAACAGCATCCCTCCTCGTGCCAGGAGAGCGATGGCCCTCGCTCACGCTACCATCGTCGTCCAGTGCGCAGCTGTGGGCACGTCGGGGAACAGCATGGGGCCCCGGCGTACCTATCTGCTGAGGCACGGTGGGAGGCCCAGGCATGGCAGCCCACCGAAGGACGACGTGGAGCCCGTGGAGGTGGATCCACCTCAATGAGAACCACCAAAGGCAGTGGGTGCACCTGCCACAGGGGTCACCTGGCTGCACCCCAGCCACCCAGGCTCCTTTGCCACACGCTGCCAACACCGTCACAGGAGCACCCGGCCAGCTCCCTGCTGGCGGCCCAGCCTCTGCACCTTCCTGACTCGACATTAAAGAACAACAAAAGAGTAAAAAAGCTTGTGTCCTGTCTTCTTTGGTTTTTTAGGCCCTAACATCAATAATTTGATAATACTTTTTGAAATGGATTACAATTGTCACCATAAAAGCCATTGAACACTAGGAATTTCTTGGTTCTAAAGACATTAGTCTGTTAAGAGATCTGACTTGTAGCTTCTAGACAGAAATTTAGTTTCACAGGAAACGCCATGCAAAAATGCAGTATTTTCTTGCCTCGACCTGTAAGTACCCAATTTTTGACAAAAGTTTAGAGCATCCTTTCAATGATCTGAAATGATCACTTTACATTTTCAGCACATAGCTGATACTATTCTTTGGTTATCTGTGGTTTTCAAAATTTCCTGCTATTCCCAAAGGGAAGAGGTACAGACACATTTCAATGAACTTAACAGGAGGTTTGCATCATTTCAGCATCCTTATGTCAACCCACAGGTTTTGTCTCTTTTACCCTTCCAATTCTCTCCCCCGTCCCACTCAGCAGGATGTGAGTGATCACCTGTGTAGTGGCTAGTTGCCAGCTGGTGTTTAACCATGAAAATTATGTGGTGCAGTTTGTATGGTTGAGGGAAAGGATGTAATCCAGAGGGATCTTGCCAGGCTTGAGAAGCAGGCCAATGTGAACCTCATGAGGGTCTACAAGGTCCTGTGTATATTCCTGCACCTGGATTGGTCTAATCACCAGTATCAGTACAGGCTGGGTGATGAATTGATTGAGAGCAGCCCTGCAGAGAAGGGCTTGTGCATACTGGTGGATGAAAAATTATATATGAGGCAGCAACGTGTGCTTGCAGACCAGAAAGACAACCATATCCTAGCCTGCATAAAAAGAAGCATGGCTAGCAGGTTGAGGGAGGTGACTCTCCCCTTCTACTCCACTCTTGTGAGACCCCACCTGGAGTTCTGCATCCTGTTCTGGTGTCCCTAGTACAAGATGTGGGCCTGTTAGAGCAGGCCCAGAGGAGGGCCACAGAGATTATCAGAGGGCTGGAACACCTCTCCTATGAAAGGGTGACAGAGGCAGGGTTGTTCAGCCTGGAGAAGATAAGGCTCTGGGGAGTCCTTATTGTGGCCTTAAAATACTTGAAGTGGTCCTACAAGAAAGATGGGAGAGAGACTTTTTACCAGGGCCTGTAGTGAAGGACAAGGGCTAACCATTTCAAATTGAAAGAGGGTAGGTTTAGATTCGATATAAGGAAGAAATTTTTTGATTATGTTGGTGGCACACTGGAACAGGTTGTCCCGAGAAGCTGTAGATTCCCCATACCTGGAAGTGTTCAAGGTCAGGTTGGATGGGGTTTTGAGCAACCTAATCTAGTGGAAGATGTCACTGCCATTTGCAGGAGGATTGGAACTAGATGATCTTCAAAGGTCCCTTTCATCCCAAACCATTCTATGATCCCATGACTGGAATCACTAACCTTAGCAAACAGATTAAAAAGAAGGGACGCATAATAAACCACATCAAGTTACATACAAGGGACTACATCAGGAGGTTGTTACTGAAAAGTAAAATACTTAAAAAACAATTCCACTGTTTCTCACACAACCAGCTTTCAGCCCCTTGATGTTTCTACTCTGGACACTAAATGAGGCAAGATTAATGAGGGGAAAAAATTGCATATGACCATGCAATGCAGAATCAGAATGCAGATGCAGAAGAGAGACACAGGAAGCACATGCAGACAACTGTAAGCTCAGCTCTAGATTTTGAGTGCTGAAAATTACAACAGAAATATTCTTCTAATATAATTCTTACCAAAAAAAAAAAAAGGAAATTCTTAAGACTGATTCTTTGTTTGCCTGAAGCTTAAAGAAAACAACCACCAAAACTTGACAGTACTCTAACAACTGTAGCAGCAGAAGCCACTACCTCCAAGCTCCACTACAGTGACACGTCAGTACTTTCAGCACAGAAGTAACCACTGTGGTTGTAGTTTTGGCTGCTGCTGCAGCATCTGTTATCGTCTTGGCAGTAGCACAACCTGGATTCTTCAGATGTTCACCAGTTTTTGATAGACTGGATATCCCTAAGAAGGGCAAATGAAAGGGGAATCCAAATTTTACCACTGTATAGGAGTGAAATTTTCCAAGATAATTAAAAAGGCACTTCTACAACCCAACACCTTTCCACTTGAAAAATATCAAAAGCTGTATTTCACACACACAATAGCAGAGTGCAGTTTTTTCAGAGAAGCACTTAAAAGCATCCTTTAAAATGTCAAGAAATAGATATCCTAAAATATAGGATATTTATCAATTCTCCTTTGCATTGTAAAGGATATACAAAAGATCTATCAGGCCCTTCTATTCTACCCTTCACAACAAAGCATTCAAGAAATGTAAAAATGGAAAATGCAATCTCCCCGAAAAGATCTTTTCTCCATAAAATGTGTGTGGACTGGGGAACATGCTGCTGCAATTCTTTGAAGATTCTTAAGGTCTTAGCAAGTTTCAGGAAGCATACAGAAATAACAAGAGGATCTAAAACTATAAATGTTGGTTAACAAAAAAATATATTGAATATAATAATCTTATTCTTTGTTTTTTAACATGGATTTAAGACATGATTAAGAAAATCTTATGGGTTGAGGTGCACTGATTATCCCTACACAGCACCTAAGTAGTTTCACAGCTACAACCTCAACCACTCGTTGGGATTATTTCTATGAAAAGGACACAAGAATGGAAATGGAAATCACTGTGGGTTTGGGGATTTTTTTTTTTTTTTTTTTTTTTTAGGCTATGCAAAATGCTGAGTGAGATCAGGTTCACCTGTCAATACAATTCCTGAGTCTTCATCCGTAACAATAAACAAAACATTTGGAAACAAAAGATAGTTCCAGACAACCTGCCTGTTTCAGTATTTTCAGTAACTATTGCAGAAGGAGCTGGGTTGACTTCCAGAAATGGCCATACTACTGGAGAGGAATGAAGTGTCTTTGAATAGCTATGAATTTTCACACCCAACACTTAAATCCTTTAGTAAGTTTGATACATCATCTAACCAAGATCAAGAAGTACAGATCAGCTTTTCTGTGTGCCATTAGCTGTTATCAGGGGGAGCAAAAGTGGTAATAGAACAAGGTATGTAGCAAAAATAAGAAATAAAACCAAATCTTAGAACACTTTCGCCCCACCCCTCCCTTCTTCCCAGGCACAACTTCACTCTCGAATTCTCCACCTCCTCCCCCTGAGTGGCACAGGGGGACAGGAAATGTGGGTTGCGGTCAGTTCATCACACTTTATCTTTGCTGCTCCTTCCTCCTCACACTCTTCCTCTGCTCCAGCATGGTGTCTCTCCCACAGGAGACAGTTCTCCATGAACTTCTCCAGTGTGAGTCCTTCCCACAGGCTGCAGTCCTTCACGAACTGCTCCAGCATGGGTCCTTCACCTGGGCTGCAGTCCTTCAGGCACAGACTGCTCCAGCGTGGGTCCCCCACAGGGTCACAAGTCCTGCCAGAAAACCTGCTCTAGCGTGGGCTCCTCTCTCCACGGGGCCACAGGTCCTGCCAGGAGCCTGCTCCAGCGTGGGCTTCCCACAGCGTCACAGCCTCCTTCGGGCATCCCCCTGCTCCGGCGTGGGGTCCTCCCCGGGCTGCAGGTGGAGATCTGCTCCACCGTGGACCTCCCTGGGCTGCAGGGGGACAGCCTGCCTCACCGTGGTCTTCCCCACGGGCTGCAGGGGAATCTCTGCTCCAGCGCCTGGAGCATCTCCTCCCCCTCCTTCTTCACTGACCTGGGGGTCTGCAGGGCTGTTTCTCTCACATGTTCTCTTTCCTCTCTCCTGGCTGCTGTTGCCCAGCAGTTTTTTCCCTTTCTTAAATATGTTATCCCAGAGGTGCTACCACCATCGCTGATGGGCTCGGCCTTGGCCAGCGGTGGGTCCGTCTTGGAGCCGGCTGACATTGGCTCCATCAGACATAGGGGAAGCTTCTAGCAGCTTCTCACAGAAGCCACCCCTGTAACATACACACACCCCCTGTCCCCACTACCAAACCTTTGCGAAACAAACGCAATACACTGTATCAAAAGTTCCAGAGACTCTTCCAAGCACATGGTTTCTCACTCAAACTCTCTTATATTTTATCATTTGCTAACCTAAGGACTGTACTAACACAACAACATTATAAAGGAACCAAGATACAGCTTTGTAGACGGATGAGCTGCCTGTTGACTACACGTGAAAAAGCAAATTAAAGTGCACAAGTTGAAACTGCTATGACATTAAAGAAAACAGTGGTTAATGGCATCAAAAATAAAGAACTGGATGTAGTACTAAAAATAATAGTAATAATAATTTTGATCGCATTTCTTCTCCTTGAACACCTAGACTGCTTTGTGGGTAGTTGCCATAGGGTTGGAGCATACAAGATGCATCTGCACAGTAAAGCTCCTTGAGTTTCTCATGGACTACCCAAAACCTGAGTTTAAGTGACCAGATTGGCTGCAATGAGCACTGGCAAGGAGGAGGTTGAAAAGCAGGAGATACGGATCCTTCCTGTGGCCTGGAATGAATCTTTACTCAGACAGCATCTAACCATGAACCTTACCTCTCTGCTCATTCTTAAAGACAGAGCCAACCTCCTCTTACTCCCACTCTCTGCCCTACCTTTATGTACTTTGTAATATTCTTGGCATTTTTCTGCCTTGCCTAAAATGTATGAGAATGTGGCTGCTCTGCCCCACTTCCTTTTTATCCATCCTGGCTGAAGAGCTGATATTCAAGATTATTCTGTGACTGCCTCCACAGTAACTAAGGAACTGCCTGCCAAGAAAATGAAAGCACCTGTCACATCCATTTTCCTAAAAATAAGAAAATAATCCTCCCCCACTTTTAACATTCTGCATTACTAAAATGCCACAAACTGGTACTTCCACCTACTCGTTAAAGTTTTATTTTTCCCACTGTCTGTTCAGAAGATATATCTTTGGATGTGCATGTCTGTAAGAGGCCATAACAATACATTTTGTTTTATTTCACCTAAACCAAGTAAACTTACATGGGGGCAGTTATAATACAAGGTTAGAACAAAAATTGGTTTCAAAATGCTTTGAGGATAAGAAAACATTGGAAGAAGTCTTCAAGAAGAATTTTATACCTGAGCAAACATAGCTACTTTGTATGAAGATCTCAGTAAGAGCTTTTGGTACAGATACAGCAATTACAGAAATCTTCAGTGAACAGTCTGGCCCATGAAAGGATTTACACAGGAAGTGGTATTAGGGACACATAATGAAAAATGAATATAAAGCAACAGTATAAACATGTCAAGAGAGTATCAGAAAGATAAGGCACAAAGCAAGATTTGGTTAACAATTAACATTGAAGGCAACAACAAGCAGTTCTATAGCTATACTGAAAAAAATCAACTCAAAGGACAAGATAGGCCCTAGAGGACTCTCTCAGAGTTTCTCTCTGCATTTACTTTTTAAAAACAATCAACAAACAAACAAAAACACTACTTAAGGAATTACATTTGAACCTTCTTTACAGTAATCCCTGGAAATATTAAGCAGTATGCCTCAATCACATAGAATGAGGTAATTTAAAAATAACAAATACCACACACAAAACAATCCATATAGTTTTACCAACAGCTCATCATATTAACTTCCTCTCTTAGCAGGCTGATTACCCTACTTCTCCCCCCTTATCTACTAGGCTACATATCACTGTTAGTTAGGCTGCATATTACTCCACACAATAAGCCTAAAGCAAGCTACGGAAGGCAGCCATGAGATGGTAACAGATCTCCACACAACCACCGCCTCTTTCTTTCCACTTAGTGTACTAATAATCAAGTGACAGATCTGACATTTCTCACCAGTTCAACCCACAGTGCTCTCTCTGACCACATGTGGAGAATTTTAGGATGTTGTCTCAGCTGGGAAAAACATAAGGCCTGCAAGACTAATTCATGCTGTGATATCCACCAGTGAGCAGAAGCAGCAAAACCAAAATTTCTGTCCAAAACCACTGCGTGTCCATCTAGGCCAAAGGCATATTTTAATGAGATTCACATCACAGTTCAGCTAAAATTCTGTTTTGACCATGGACCAATACTGCCTGCTCCAGGGGGAGGCCTGGGCAGCTTTGCATTTGACAGTCATGGATTGCTGTAGGAAATCTGGCAGATTGCAAGAATCAGTCTGATTGTACAGTACTACAAGGCAAGGTAGCTCATAGCTTTTTCCAACCCATTCACATTTTTGTTGTGAGCCTAACCTTGCTTTTAAAATCCTTTCATCTAAATTCTGTTCTTTCTTTTCATGTCACGGCCTCTTCGTTAAGCCTGTGTCCAGTCAGTAACCACAACTGCAGAAGTGTTTGGGTATGATAGAGTAGGTTCAGAGAGCTCAAAGCTTAAGGCAGCTATGGCTGGAACACTCCGAAAATTAGAAGCCAGCCATTTACAGGTCTCCTGGCCCACTGCAAAAGCATTATTCCCTGAATTTACAAATTTGCCAAAATGTGAAGACATGCTTTGGCAAGAGAGAAAAAGATCCCTCTTTCTCTCTGACAATGTAATTGTTTTCTTGCCAAACACCAAGAATTTTTAAAGAGCAAGCTATTTGTTAATGGTGGCACAATTATTTTTTGGCAAATTCACGGCTAGACTTTCTGTTCGAGCTTTCATTCTTAAAGGAAATCAGTTAATATATTTAAAACAGATGGTAGAAGGTTAGAAATGTATAGGCTCCAAGACGACCAGCTTCAAAGCAAATTCACTCCCTTTTTGTTTTGGTGGGGTTTTTTTAAATGCAAATAGGATGCTTCCTTTAGTATTGCATGAGGATGGTTTGTGTCTTAAGGGAGAGGAGTACAAGAGGAGAACAGCAGTCTTACAGTCAGGCTCTGGGTCAGATTTGAGAAATGCCGCAGTATCTCCTGCTCTGTCTCTAGCAGCTGCCTGGTACCTGTTCCATTCACTGCTCTTAATAGGTACACCACAAAATGCTAATAAATAGGTTTCATTTTGCTTGGCTAATTAAAAAACAAAAGCTAGAAATGAGTTAGTTGACAGATATTTGCTATTTGGCACCTTATGTATGTTTTGCCTAGATTCACTTTCTTTCGTCAGGCTTGTATTTAATCTGGTTTGGTCTACATATAGTTATACCAGAGTCTTACAGAGAGGGACTATTAACTCTGTTTTACTTGATCACAGCCCAGAACACCACTACCCTTGAACTTGCCACTTTTTCTATATCTGCACATAACTGCAATTGACCTAATAAAGGATTTTTTCCAGGCAAACTCTATTTACATAGAACGTTAATTTAGACTATTCATTTATCTTTTCTGATAACGTAATTTAAAAGATACATGAAGAATGAATACAATTATCCTTCTAGGCAGTGCTGAGGCATTTTATTTTTAGTTTCCAAGTTCTTCTATTTGCAGCTGGTATTGAATGTTTTCTAAAAATTCTTCCATGTAACGTGCATAGATATTTTCTGTATTAGGAAAAGAAATCGAGACAAAAATTTAGAACAAAGTTTGCTGCCTCTCAATTCCCCTTTTGTCCCTAAATACTCACTAGCTCTCATCTTTTCATCACTACTTCTTTTCCTATCCCATTAAGTCCCTCTGCCTCCAATTCTCCTTTGTTTCTGCTTTCATGTCACTTATCAGTGGCTTATGTCAAGACTTAAGTGCTTTTAAGATGAAGCAGATTATAATGAGGTACAGATTATATGATTTAAAATACTTTTTCTTTGTTGCCATTGTAAAAAGCCACAGAAGTATATAGAAGATGTATAGGAGCCATAGATGTACATAGCAAATCTATGTATCTGTAAGTCTTTCACACACCCAGACATGGACACACATGTTTCTTGGCATTTTGTATTCAAAAGTAATAAAGTTGGACAGAAAATATTTCACAGGTGACCTGCTGCCAAGAAAAATTTGTATTATTTTTGGTCATTTTGAGTTATGAGGTCTCAAGATGAAAGAAAAGAACATTAAGAATAAGCCATTAAGTCACTTAACCAAACAGTCCTAAAGGAGTTTACTGCTCAAGTGAACCACATTTCACTGTTCCTCTACCTGCTGTAATGAATGATACATGAAGCACTTCAGATAGTACCATGGGACATCAAAGTGATGAGCTGACAATGTGACTTTCCTCGGCTTCACTGGCAAGCCACCAAAAAAAAGTATTAAATCATTGTGGGTTTGTTTGGGGTTTTTTCCCCCCAACTTTTTCCAACTGTCTAATAAACACATACATATTTTTACCTGAATGACATAAGGCTCTTTTCCCCCCACTCTTCATAATAAACAAAGTACCGCATAATGTTTGCTTTGTAACTAAGTTAGTATTTACCAACATGGAATGCTATCCTTATATTTGTAAAAATATTTTACAAATATCTATATAGGGAAATCCTCAATGCAATGAATATGACTCAGTAAAGACAGTACAGAAAGTAAAAAGTTGGGATAAAAGAAAATAATCTAAGCCTATACCCTCGCTCCACCTTTTAAATGATATCAAGTAGTAATAAAGTAAAGAAAGAAAGGAAGATTATTCTATGCTTTTTTTAACGTAAGACGTTATTTGGAAAACTAGATAAGAATACACAGGAACATGGCAATTACAGAATTACACCACATAAAAATCACATGCCCAGCCTTAGTTTTGCCTAGTCTCAGCTCAGGCTGGCACCGCTAGCTCCTGATAAGAGGTGGCCTAGGCTCCTTCGTGCCCGAGAAGGTGCGGCCTAGCACGGCCCTCACAGGCCGCCCAGCCGGGCGGGTTCCAGCCAGGCCTCCCCGCCGGTCATGTCTGAAGCAAGGCGGCACGGAGCGGGGGCACCCATCGCCGCGAGAGACTGCAAGAGTTAACGCCTCAGACGTTGTGGCGGGGCAAGCTCTGCCCAACGACGAACCCCGCGGCACAACGAACCCGCAGAGCAAGGAACCGCGGGTGGAAAGAAGCCGATCAGCACAGGACATCAGCAACAGGACAACAGGACAGGCAGGTCCCTGTTCCGATAACGCTGAGCAGGGCAGCTCCTCCTGCACGGCCAAAGATCAAACGATGGTCACGTCTCCAGGGAAGGAGAAGTTACTCCCCAAACGACCCCCAAGCCCACCGACCCATTTCCCGAAGGTTCTGAAAGCACAAACCCCACACAACTCCTAATTAGCCTAACGAGTTCAAGTGCCCGAAGGAGGGGCAAGGATGATAAAAGGACACAAACTGAAGCCCCACGCACACGCATCCACCAGGACTGGACCCCTCGGCTGACTGGACCAACACTGGACCCAGGACCTGTGAAATCTTTCTCCTCTCTCTCTTTTTTTTCCCCGTAATCCCTACACTTTAACCCTGTAGACTTTACCCCTGTGAGTGAGCGGCCTTGTGGTGCTTTGGTGCCAGCTGGGCTTAAACCTTGACGAGATCTTACTAGCTTTATATCATCAGCTTCTTTTCAGCTTCCAGATATACTGATTTTTATCAGGTTATGTGAAAAATTAATAAAAGAGGATGGTATACAAAATTAATAAATAGGAGAATGAAATGGAAATTCCCTAAAATACCAGTAAACTACCTGCCAAGAAACTGTCATTGGCTAGTGAGATGATCTGTTTCAGCAACACAAGAATTTGAGCATTGAGTATGAAGGTTTGTTTCCTTTTTGAAAGAAGACGAAAACATTGCATAGATTATGACCACATAGGTCATCAGAAGTCGGGTTATTCATAATTCTGACCGTGCATGAAGCACAGGCAATTTCAAGACAGCAAGTCTGACATGCTTCTTCCTCTTTGACTTGAACGGGTACAGCATAGCAGACCAGGTTTCTTGATTCACACTTTTTATTTTCAAGCATTTTTTTTCTGTTCCAACAGCAATACAGTAAGTTACAGACTGTAACAACATAACAGTAACAACAGTCATAACAACAACTTGAAATGTGGAAGTGATTAACTTCACCAAATAAAGTGAACAACTGTAGCAACCTCAAGAAACCAACCATTTTTTTGTTCGTTAAATAATGAACAGAAGTGTTACTAGAACTGTTGGAAAAACCCTCTTAAAATATGCGGGAGAGGTTGAAAAAAATTCTTAATGGAATGGGACTTATTTTTCCCAAAATACTTTTTCTTTGCAACATATTTTTCAAGTATTCAGGTAGAACTCGAGAACTGAAAAACTCAGTCACAAGCTGGAAAATTAGGGGTTTCACTTGTCATGAATTAAAAAAAATAAATAAATCCTGGTTTGGTTATTCCTCCCTCCACCACAAACACACATATCCCAATATTTGCAAAGAACACAATCACAGAAAAAAAATATTATTATGAAATTTTCAGTACTTTTCAGTCAGTTAAGAACTTTGGATAAGAACCTGCTTTAAGAGGGAATAGTAGATCACAGTCACAAGTAACAACATAAACTATTCATGCATATGATCATAACACAACTGAAATAAAATAAAATAACAGGGGATACAGAAAATGTTCTACATAATCAAAACTTAAAGAACAGGGGACACAAGGAAAAAAATCTGTATTTTAAAAGATGTAAGGCTAGTAAATGTTTTTAGTACATTAAGAAAAGTTTTATGCTATTGTTATGTTTCTACCATTAGATGAAATTAGAAATAGCTAGGTGGCAGATTTCTAAAAGTTGTTCCAAATGAGGAAATTCATGTCAAACAAGGATGTTTCTCATTAGGCAAGGCCTGACACCAAGCAAAATTGTTATCCAGAATTAGAAAGAAATACAAACCCATGTCTGATTATGCAAATACTTGCAGAGAGGTAAAAAAAAGACACAGATAGAACTGCTTACAAAGTGATTTGAACCACTCAGCTGAGCACACCTAAGATCAACAGAATTTCATACAATCAAGTGCAAGGTCACACAGTCAGGAACAGAACTAGCACACAGAACAAGTCTATAGCATAGGAATTGCAATGAGAGAGGATCCAGAGGGCACAGTGGACAACCAAGTCTGCATAAGCTTCCAGCACTATGCTATCCAAGAAGGTGAATGTGCTCCCTTGTATACAAAGGGGATTCCTTCCCCGCTATTTTATTTCTGCATGCAGCAGCAATGTGCTTAATGTTGTTATATTCACTGTAGCTAATCATATTTTAAGGTGTTGAAAAATTGCGGAGTGTTGAGTCACAACCCCCCCCCCCCCATTCTGTGCATCTTAGCAGAAGAAAACAAAGGTTATAGGATACAATATATAAAAGCCTTCATGGAAGTAAAATAACAGACACTAATCACTCTCTCTTTTAATGGAGCAGGAAACAATAAGAATGAGCAGCAAGATGCTGCCATCAACAGCATCTTTAAATATTACCATAGTAGCTTTCTTGCAGTTTTCTGAAGGCTTACCTGTGTTCCAAGAGGTTAGATCTGTCAATATCAGTGACAGTGAAAGCTCTTCAGCCACTTGTTTTCAATGTTATCCAGTCCCACCAGTCTAAAGGTCTTTACTGGGAGTATATGCCTAACATCCTTTCCATTCAGTGTTGGAATAGAACATACTTCACCACCATTTAATATAAGTATCCACAGTTTTCCAATCACTAGACATTATTTATTAAATATTTTCTCTCTTTTGAATATTTCTGATATTTTCATCTTTTTAATGTAGACCACTATTAAGGATTATTGTTTGGGGTTGTCATTGTTTGGATTTTTTTAATATACTTTAAAAATCCTTCCAATTGCTCTTAGCATTAATAAAGATAGATGTTTCACTGCTATGTCTTAGGCTCCCCCAAAATGTCTCAATATGACGACTTTTAATTTATGCTAATTGGCATAAACATCAGACATTTCATGATCAAACAGTAAACACTTTATTCCATGGCTGTTCTTGAGGAAGATGCTATTATCCAACACAGGAGATGCTGAATGCTAGCTACTTCATCAAAGCCATGGAAAACCTGAGAAGCCACTGTAATCCAGAGTGGCATTGAAGAGGGTTAGCAAAGCTTAGAGAAGTACAAGCCTCTTAATTCCAGAATCTGGTATAGTATCAAGAGCACCACAAAAGCAATACTGACAAAAATAAAATTACGGTAACCTTTGGAAGCTGGGACTTAAGTTTGAATGGAAACAATCCTTTTTCATTTTCATCCCAAAAAGGAGTGCCGATTTCACATATGTTCTCTTAACTGAGAAAGTGAGAACAGATATGAAGTCCTCTAACTGTCCATGTCCTAAAGCGCTGACTTATTTCTTTATTTTAGTTTGTCTGGATTTGTTAGGCCCCAAACAGATGATGACAGTCCCTCATTGTGATAAACATCAGGAGGTGAGGTTTGGTCTTTTTCCACATTGCTACAAAGCCAGAGATTCTTTTGCAACAGCAGAGTTCAAGTCCCCATCACTCTACTGACTACTAGGCTATTTTTGTGGGAAAACAAAGTTCAAGTCCTTTCTGTGCCTTATTCAGAACAGGTCTGGAAGACATTTTTAACAGCACCACTGTTCAATGGAACCAGTGTCTCTGGCCTGATACATATTTCATTTCTACGGATTGAGAATGGACCACTGCAATGATCTAATTACCTTTGTAACACAGTCCATAATGGTTTACAGATTGCAGCCTTGTTTCAATTAATACACATTTTAGAAAATATCAACCTTATAAATAGAGTCAGGAATGCTGCAGAATCTACTGCAGTCCTTGGTAAATCACACTGTGAAGCCCCCTTTCCCCTGGTCTGAATCTGCTTGTCTATAGCTTCCAGCCACTAGATCTTAGCCTTTTTAGCCAGATTAAAGATCCCATCATCAAGGTTTTGTTCCCTGCATTTGTAGTGGTAGACCCTGATCAAGTCAGCCCTTAACCTCATTTATGAGGAAGTGCAAAGATGAAGCTTGTTAGATCTTTCACTACACAACACATTTTCTACTCTTGTAATTAGTGCCATGGCTTTCTCTGAACTTTCTCTAGCCATATTAATTAATAAACCACAGACCTCAAACTGGACACAATATTCAAGTATCAAATGCACTCATGTCAAATTCAGAAAGGTATGCCTACTCAATGCATCTCTATTTATTCCCCCAAAGTTCATAAAAGTTAAAGACACAGAATTGAACTGGGAACTTATAGCGATGTGATTATCAACAAAGTCCTCCAGTCAAATGTAATAGTCAATGTTTCCTGCTACCTGAAGTTATAATGGCTGCTACTCACACAGGGTAAATCGCAACTCAGGCTGTTACAGTTACCGCTTCACAGAAATACATTTTTAAAATAAATATGGACAGCATTTTATTTTTCCTGTACAGTTCATTGCGTTGAAACATATTCAGCTTTGTGCCAACTTTGGCTGGGTAAGTGGCAGCAAACTGTATCACTGCTGAATCCTCTTCCTTACTTAACAGTGCTTCAACCTTTCAATCCTCGGCAAACCATCAGTAGATATTACATGGGGTTTTTAGGCCACTGATAAGAAGCTAAGTGCCATAGGGTTGAGAAAGGATGCCATTAAGAGTCCAAGAGGAATGCATACTTTCAGCAATGAGTCTCATTTTACACTGACATTTTCACACCTAAGAATTAGCTACCCTTTAATACATGTAAAACATGTGAAGTGTTGCTGGTTGATTACACAAGACTTTCATTTCTGAATCAAAATATGGACTACTAAATCTAATCTGCACAGAAATCAGAGGATATTACATTTAACACTTTTAGCTTTATCAACCACTACTTCTAATTTCATCAAAAATACATCATGCTAGCTTGACATGGTCTGGTTTTCCTGTAACTCATGTTGATTGGCACTAATTATACAACACTTCCTTAATTCATTATTAATTAGGTCCCTTATTATTTTGCCCAGAAGTAATGTCAAGCTGACAGACATGTAATTATCCAGGTCATGCCTTTTACCCTCTTTGAACGTTGGCATGTTAGCCATTTTTGTGCTCTTTCTCCAGTATTTCAAAGCTTATAAAAAAATCAACATTAATGATCCAGGAAGCTCATTGGACAGCCCTGTTGAAACTAATTATCTAGGCATGCCACTTTAAAAATGTCTAAATTCAGCAACTACTAAAGAGCAACCCCTTGAGTCCCTATTACTGGAAATTATTTCATTGACTTCCTATTATACAATTACATAATATAACACACACATCTTTTAATTTTCCTATCTTTTTATATCACTTAATTCACCACATCCCTCTCACATTAGACCAATACATCTGTTAAGACTGTTTCTGATTCTGAAGTAATTCAGTGCTTCATGTTGGCCTTAGTTATGCTCACTATCAGTCTTGTTTCCCTTCTATTTTCTTCATTTTCCTTCAGCCTTTTACAATATACATATTACTTAATTTTATAGCTCTACTAGCTGTCCTCTGAACATGGGGATAAGTTTGTAATCCATGTGGCCTCCTTTCGTCCTGCCTCTAAGCCAACAACTAAAATTTCCATATAGCACACCCAACTTTTTTTTTTTTTTTAAACTTTTCTTTTTAACTTGACTAAATACTCCCAGAAGAAACAGGTCATCATTATCTTCTGGCTTTTACAAATATCTGTGATTTTGCCTTTAAAACAGACAATCAACCTTTTCCCCACCATTCAGAATTTTGTAGACCTCTATCATAACCCTAAACAGACTAAGAGACTCCCAGACTACTCGACCTGTCCTTCCTTCTACAGAAACCTTTATCATGTTTGCCGTTCTCTAAGCTTTTTCCCATTTTAATATACCTTTTTTTTTTTTTTTAATAGGAGGGCCAGAACTGTATGGAAAAAACAAGACATGGGTAAAAAATTAGTTTAGGCAGCAGCATAACTGTTATCTTTTTCACACTACTCTTTTCACAATAATTCCTAATACAGATTTGATTTTGCGACCGCTACTGAGCTTTGAGCTGATTTTTTTTTAAAAAATTGGAAATATGATAACCCTAGAATCTCACTCCTGTCTGACTCAGCTCAGATTCATAATTTTGTATGTGAAACTAAGCTCACATGCAACACTTTACATTTATCTACACCACATTTCAGTTCTTGGGGGGGTGGGAGGGGCACGTTGCCCAGTCTAAAAAGCTTCTTTGGTAATTCTTCAGAATAACTTTCTCTTTACTATCTCAAATAAACTGATAAGAAGATTTGCCATTTCACTTTCCAGGCCCTTTTCCAGGCCTTCTACAAATAAGTTGAACAGTGTTTTACTGGTACAGCTTTATTATACGCAAACAAATCACAACCACTTCTGGCTATGCTACCAGGACCTGTTGCCGTGATTCAGGAACCAGGCCTGCAGGGCTACTTCTCAGCCACAGGGCTTTGAAACCTTCCCAGACTCCAAAGCCCTGACCCCAAATCATTGCAAGATCCAGCTGTACCTTAGTCCCATTCTTTCTCCTGACCCCAAATCATTGCAAGATCCAGCTGTACCTTAGTCCCATTCTTTCTCCTGACCCCAAATCATTGCAAGATCCAGCTGTACCTTAGTCCCATTCTTTCTCCTGACCCCACACTTCTCTGCTTTGGTTACAGGAAGGCCATTGAGGAGCATAAGCCAAGCAAAATAAACGCAAGCATGTGTTCTGGCTCGACATCCAGTGTTAATAACTGGAGACCACAACTGTGGACTACATTGCAACATACATGTGCACAGGTAATGTCAGTAATCCTGCCAAGGGCTGCTAGGAACAATAACGGCCAGCTCAAATACCTCACCGTTCCTTCCCAAAAACCCAAGCAACCCATCCTTCTCAAGTATAAACAGAGCCAACTTGAACTCCCATCCAGAAATCTAGGAAGCTCAGTCACCAGATCTGACAATATCAGACTTCACCACATCCAATTCATAGGCACTGAGTCCAGAAACATACCTGTGCAGAAGGAACAAGAATCAAAATAAACTCAAGAAAGTTTATAAATCAATTAATCAACAATATTAGGTAAGAATCTTCTGCCATGTGTAGACAGACAATAGCCTCATTCCTGATCCTCATGGTTATGAGTGACTAGCAGTCGGTACATTCAAACATCAGCCCCTGTATCCCTGCCTGCGTATCACTTGGCGTGTTTTTCAGGGTGGGCACAAACTGAACATGGAGTAGGTCCAGTTCTCACTCCATGTGCTGCTCCTGAGAGTGCTCTGCAGGAGGCCACAGCTGATGGGATTTACAGCTCCAGAGCTGATCAAGAGGGCAACTGCCACAATCCCTCTGCCAGCTTCAGCCCTTATCAAAGCTTCATTTCAAATCTGTCCATGCCCTCTCCCCTCATGGAGGGACCGGGGCTGTTGGGGACAACAGTGGAATCCTTGCCACATGGAATATGTTTATGGAAGAAAACCTTTTTCCTTCTGACAATCTTTCATTTTCAGTGTCCAACCTCCCTTACACCCAGGCACTCCAGGTTACAATTAGGTCAGGCAGATACCACTCTTCAATCACACTGCTGTACTTCCAACATGCCTTCATTACGCAACAGGGATAATGGCATTCTATTATCTTAAAACTTTAAATTAAAAGCAACTTTACGTTAACCAAGATGTCTATCCTTAGCACCTACCTGATATGCTTTCCGTATTTACTCATATGCTGCCAAAGAAGTTATTTTTCTGTACAGTCTCACTACCCATGTGAAGCACTCAAAAAAAAAAAACAAACCAAAACCCCCGACAACCTCAAAGTTGTTTACCAAAAGGCACTGAAAGAAACTCCCTGTCCTTACTGTTTCAAGTCAGAGTTCAGGACATAATTTGATTAGGTTAAGATTTAGGACTGTTAACATGAAATCTGCAGTACACATCAGTCACATCAGAATTCTCCAATATAACGTTACCTTCTTCCCTACAGATAATGAACAGATGCTTAGGGCTAATAATCTTGTTTTGTATCACCATTTGAGGTTTTCCGCTACAGTCGCTGTTACACCAATTTGTTTAGAAATCCATTTTTTAGTATCTAAAACACATTTCAGCACCTGATGCCCAAGAACCAGGTTTTACATTTTGTAAAGGGGAAAAGCTTCCAAAGAGCACTTCACAGTCCAAAGATTAAGATATTTCCCCAAGTCTAATTAGGTACTAAATCATAAGTCTGCTACCAATCACAGACTATTTAGAGAGGAGAGAGAAGATGCATCTTGTGCTATTTTCTCCTTCCCTTCATCAACAATTCCTTCCTGGAAACAAAGAACCACCTTACTCCTCCAACTTTTCTTGAAACTGATTCTTTCTTACAACAAATCAAAGTTTAGTAGAGGAATATTATGGCTAGAATTTTTTTTTTTTTTGGTGTGTGTGTTCTAACTACATCTTTTGGAAAAAAAGATTAAAAATCATTCTGTCCCAAGTAAATATACTACAGCAGGCTTCTACACTAATTTCTCCCTCTTCTTTATATCTCCCATAGAGAAAACAAATTTACATCTTAGAAAGTTATTCACACCAACGAAGTCAGCGATTTCAATATTTAGACAAGGTTAACACAACCAGAAAACACCTGCTGTTAAGACGAGTCATAAGTGAAGACCAGTAGAGTTTATGCAAAATTTTATGAGGTTGCTATACTATAAAGTCTTAGATCTTTCTCCTGTTTGTAATTAGTCCAAAATAAAGAGATCTCATTTTAATTATTAATGACTGTAGTGAAAGCTGCCTAGATTTCTCAATCCACACGACATTAAGAGAAAAATCTAGCCAAATGACTGCCTACTTAGATCACTTTAATTTATGCCTTAGACCAAGTGACAGAGTTCCAGAAAGAACAGGCTTTTGAGTTAGGCACTCTTTTATTGAAGCAGGAGATAAGCATTAGAGGCTGTTCCAGAGAGACAACTTTATTATACG
Organism: Harpia harpyja; assembly: GCF_026419915.1. NCBI lineage: Eukaryota > Metazoa > Chordata > Aves > Accipitriformes > Accipitridae > Harpia > Harpia harpyja. The sequence goes on along the minus strand of NC_068944.1, from coordinate 6,749,046 downwards.
ACAACCATTGCTTTGTCAAAGACCTAGTCCTTAATAAAGGGATTGGGGGAGGGCAACAGAAACAAGGGAGAGGACAAGAATGAGAACAGGAAAAAAGTTTAAAAATGTAAAGGAGAAAAATATAACCAAGGCCAAAGGTTAAAAAAAAGTAAGAAAATACCTACAAAGCTGCAGCTAGTTTTACAAATTCCATAATGTTTATTTTCATTTCACGACTGAATTCACACTGCTTACACTGCTTAGGGATAAGAACTTTTTGCTTGAATTCTAGCGCTCACTAAAATGACATCTCCACTAGAAAGTGCTGTTGGTAGCATTTGTCCTGGCATACAGTTGCCAGTATGTCAATAAAAATGTGTGCACAGCAGGCTGATGAGGAGGACTTCCTAAAACAGGATGTTTTATCAGCAGAAGATGTATAGATAAGTGCAGTTATGCATATTCTCACAGCATTTATATCACACTAAGGGAAACTAACAACCCCTTTAAAAAAAAAAAAAAGAGAGGTGCTTTAAGGCAATGTTCCCAGTGCTCCATCACATCATTTCCATATTGCACAGATTACATTCCTGGTTCCTCTGTTGCACTTCCATAATCTGTACTTCCACATGACAATTTTTGCTTTGTCAGCTCAATTCTTGGCACCTGAATGCTGAGGATTTTGGATGGTGAAATGAGCATCAAGTGATTGGATGGCAATGCAAACCTGGAATAATCAATAATGACTGCATAACTTTCAGGTGCAGAAAAATAAGTTCCAGTAACTGTCAGTTAAATTCACCATATCTCAAAGACATCTGAGCTCCACAAGCTGCTTTGTGCATGGAAAAATGGATAATCATCATGTTCCACTTGCAACACTCTGCTGCAATCAGCAGAAAATTATTTGGGATCTGGAAAGCCTGGAGTGAAAACTGAAACTACCTGGGCATGCGAGGTCTTCAACGCATATCTTGCTGCACAAGCTACTAGCACTGGGCAATGCTTGACAAAAATAAAAGCATGCAACAGGATGATCATCCACATCAGGGTAACATTTACAGCAACGATACGTACCACGTTTTTAATTCTACTTTTTTTGCTCTACTATATTGCTGCTGATTATGAAAACTGAAACTGCTGTTCTTCCCTAGTTACACAAGTTCTGATGGACCTCTGAAGAGGGAGACGCATGACAATTTGCACCATGAACTTTATGACAAGGTGAATGCTGGGTCATTTTCCCCTGATCAATCTATTCCACTGGCAAGACTGAATTGCCAGATGTGCTCCTCAAGGATCCCTGGCTTTAAATTTAGATGACATACTCAGAGACCACCACAGAAAGATTGAATTGCCTCTCAAAACAACATAGACCAATAGCAGGGAACACACTAAAGAATGCCAACAATGTGGATATTACAGAACCAAACATTTCTATTGCTATTACAGTATGCTGTATTTTATCTGATACTTGCAATAGCATTAAATAAAAAGTGCAAGAGAATAAGAAGCATAGGGATACTATTTGCTGATTTGGAGAAGCCTGTTATGAGAGCAACTTCCAGAGCACAATAAGATGGCATACAACTGAAAGAAGTTTTAAAAAAGGTGCACTTGCATATTATGCCATAGTCATAGTAGTTCTTTGTGCTCTTGTGAACAAAGAGGACTTGCTTTGTAGATTCATTTTAGTTACTTTTTAATTAAAGGACAGAGCTACTAAGTAATATGAGGAAAAGGATGGACGGTCCTATTTGTTTTGGAAGTTTAAATATACAGTGATTTTCACCAAGAAAAGCTTAATGTATGTGGCAGTGAAAAGAGCCTATCTGGTTTTAGTAGGTAAAGGCAAGACACAGTTGTTAAGACAAGCTACACAACAATGTAGAATACTTTGTATTTCCATAGTGACAGAGTATAAACCATGGTTTGTACTCTGGTAACTGGAGTAAGAGACTATAGTTCCAGCCTGGGATGAATTACCTACAAAGAACAAAACAGTGACTGATAAAAATTTAAGTCTTAAAGTTTTATTCCACGTTGCTTTCTAGTCTGAATTCGTTGCCCAAGAACTGTAATGCTGATTTGATACTGATGTGTTTTAGTCTATCTTCATACATCCATTCCCACAGGTATCTGCTTGCAACCACCACAGTGAAAGTTACTGCTTTTCCTCACCTCTTTTTCCTGAAGATCAAGGCCGGCCTTTCCACAGGTATGTGGATGGTGTGGCTCAAAGTGCAAGACTTCATATAAACAGCCATTCACAACTAGATACACAAACTTAGCACATAGGAAACGATAAGGAGCAAAGTCTGAAGTTTTCCTATGAAGGCCACCAGAGCTAAGTAGAGACCTTCTTTGTTTCACTGGTGTCAACAGCTTTACATATCACAATCACTTCAGGAAGAATATCAAAGAACAGCATTCCATAGTTGAGACCAGTGGGATGGCATTTGTCTGGGTCCTCAGCAGATGCCGTGCCAATTTAAACATTGTTAATTTATTATAAGCAGCAGTGATCCAAGCAGATATATTATTCATAAGAAAATCAAAAGCCCAAGGAAAAGGACAACATATGATTACTTATTTCAGGTCACTTTGCAGAGATGATTGCACCACGGGAGAACTGTGCCAGCCAAGACACTCTACAAACTGGTAAGAGCGCCAGACTAAAAAGCAACCAGGTCTATGCTTAAAAACAGACACTGCAAGTTCAAGTAGTTATTTTATATTTAGAGCATGAGATGGACTTACCTACCACAAGACCATTTATAATGTCACATTTATGCTCAGTTGACAGATCATTCGCCTAAGGTCAGACAGGCTGAATGCAAGTTACTGGGTTTTATGAAAGGATCCTTTGCCATCTTTGTACATGCTCAAGTGCCACCTGAAAGGCAACATACATTAAGTCTTCTTGAACTTGGCCACTGCACTAACATTACAAAACTACAACCATCATCACAGCCATCTAGCCTCAGTCAGACCCTGGGCTTATAGAGTCAGTGCTCAACAACCTACACTGAATTTACAATGCGTAACTCTAATACTACTTCCTAAATCTAGGTCATTACAAAGAATGAATTAAAGGCCAGTCAGATGATTACTGAAACCAGCAGCAATGGAAAGAAGAAAAAGAGAGGGAAGGAAGAAGAAGGGGAAAAGATAGAAAGGGAAGTTAAGCTGTTACAGGTGGAATGAATGAAAAAAGCAGAGGGGTGTACATGCATGTGAGTAATTGCAGTATAGCCTCTAAACACACAACTTCTACAGACAGAATAGTTCAGACCTTGCTTTAAGCCTGACTGTGTTGGTTCAACCTCACCTATAAATTGACACAAGCAAGTTAAGCAGCTGTAGGCCCACATAATTTGGTTCAACTTGATACCACCACATCAATTTAACTAAAGTGGTATGAACAGCAGGTTTAGAATCACACCCTGTTAAACTTTGGCCAAGCAGCAATTACTACCTGGGACCATGTTCCATCACCAGCATTTAAAAAAAGACAATTACTGACAACAGATTAAAATGCTCTCTGGAGCAAAGACCAAAGCTCAGACCTTCCTTCTCCAGACATGCACCCTGTTTAAGAGTCATGCTTATATGGCAGAACGCTACATAAGTGAAATTAAGAAAGAAGGTAAATGATATCCTACAACCAGCCTCACACAGCCTAGGTGGTATTACACATAGGTGGATGCTCTCATTGTCCGATTATCTGTATTAAAGGAGTAGAAGCTGCTACCTGAAATGGAGCAACCCCTACTTTGAGTCTGACAAGGCTCAGTTCCTAAAGAGGTTTCAAGGGTGTGAATTCCAAGCAGAATCAAGTATTTATACTCTGATCCTCTCAACTGGAGGACAAATGCTTACATCCTCACCTTTCATGTGTGCCAGCTTAGATGGTTCTCCAGCTCACACCGATTACCATTCTAAGGCACTGGCTGTTTCTTTTAAACAAGTAGCAAGTATAGCTACTTTAACTCAGGGATGACCACTTTGCTTCCAGGAGTAAGTGTTGTAATGCTGAGTATCATAATATCTTTATGCTTCCATTTGTGAATCTAGCTATAGATACTAGGCCATGAACAAATTAAGAGTGTCAAACAATGCCAAAAGACAAACACTTAGGATAATTAATCCCCCAGTAAACATTTACATCCAATTTAGTGTTGAAAAGAATACAAATCTACCCAGTACAAACCAAACTTATGCTGCAGCCAAACGCCCCTTCCAAGCCTATAAGAAATTTGCCAAACAAGGCAGGACATTTTTTCCATGAAAACCAATTAAGTATAAAGCAGATATTGTAATACCATTCAGCTCTCAAATACCCGACAAGCTGGGCTTTAGAAAGGTACAGACTGGACTTTCCATGGTTAAGATAAACACAAACAGTAATCTTGGGTTTCTAAATATATTGTTTATTTATAGTTAAATGTTAACATCTGAACAGAAATCTGCAAGCATGCAGGGATAATCTTTCAGTGATGTTTCTGTTTAAACTGAAGTCCACAGTAGCCACATGTTCCAGTCTTTGTATCTTTGTCCTGCAAAAATATAAAAATACAACAGCTGCTAGTTTCACTTTATAAAACTTTCAGAAATTACAAATCTTCTCCTATTTATATGTGCCATCTTAAAACAGATCAATATAGCTGAAGTACAGAGTTCAATCTTCTTTGAAACACTGGAAGTAAGAACGATGGTACGAGGTTTGTGCTTGATTTCTGTATCCTATGCAGTTTCCCCTCTGCCAGCCTTTTAACTACTAGGCCTAATCTCAACAATATAATTTTAAAGTCAAGCCAAGTGATATCTCTTCAGCAATAAAGTTCTTACCGAACTGGACATCTTAAGTCAGTTCAGTCATATCTGTTCCAATGTTCTGAAAAGATAATTTCACAATTATTTTAATACAGAATAGGATTTGGCATTTCCAAGTTATATTAAGACAAGGATTTTTGGCCAGTAATGTAACTTGACAGAGTTAGTTGCAGGAAGGAGGAAATTTCAGTAGGATTCTAGGGGAAACTCTGAAAGAAAATGTTTTATAGAAAAGTAGCAGTTACTACTGTATAAAATTTTATTCTTCTCTCCAAAAGATACTTTTTTTTTTTTTAAATTTAGAAGTGTGACTGACTGCGAGCTGTTGTTGTAGTCCTCCTTAACACGAAAATAGCCAAGAGTTACGTAAACACTAAGGGATCTTCTGCTATTTAACAACATGACTATTTGCAGTCATGAAGTGAAGTAAACTCATAGTTCCCCTTCCTTGATACAGGATTGGAAGTAAAAAAATCCAGACTACCCTCCACCCCCAAAAGCCTGGATTTCAATTATTAGGGCTAGGGGAAACAAGCTGGTCTAATACCATTCTCTCTTTGCAGACATTAGCTTTCAAGAACTAACCCACAGACATCTTGCAATTTGATTGTTAACACAAAAAGGTTTCAAAATTCACAAAAACTAAAGCATTCCTCAAGAAGTGTGGCACAGGTCAAACGAATCAACATAAATGCAACTTATCAACAGTGTGCTACGGAAGGTAACTGAAGAACACAAGCTTCCTAAGTTTTATAAATTAGAACCTCCAAGCATTTGACTTTGAATAATGTCAAATGAATCATCATAAAGTGCTTGCTTTGTTCAAAATAGAAATGCTTGTGATTATAGCTAGGAGTTGCAACAACATGACACTAAAGGACATCAGCTCTCCCCTGCCATTCTTTTGGGTATTAAGCAAACATCAAAGTTTAAGTGAGCAAGCAAAGATTTTAAGACATCTGCCATCAGGGTCTGCCCAAGAACAATACCTAAGCAACAGGTCGTCGTTGATTCCACTGAGGTCATATGACAGTAGCCTCAATATTCTTACTCTCTAGAATAAGAATACACTGGAAACTATCACTGCTGTCAGGGTAAATACAGAGATAAGAAGACATTTATTCTTCACTGATTCTCTAACCATGATGGAAACTTTAAATCTTCAGAACTACCAAGGTTCCCAAAGACTGAAAGAGTTTTGTTTTGTTTTTCTTGAACACACAGGATTCAAAATAAATTGCATATTCCTAAGAATGTTGCAAATGTATTCTCAACCTACATGGTGGCATTTAAATAATTAGAGTAAGTTTCTCCAAACACAGCAGGCATATTATTTTTTGCTCACAAGGCACTGCTTGTTCATATTAATTGGTAGCTAATTTTTTTTTCCAAAAAAAAAAAGATTGCCCCATCAAACCAATCAAAATCAAGAGCAAGAAATACCTCGTAACTTCAAATGGAAACGCTCCAGCTCTTCTGAATAAAAATCCTAATTTTATATTAAGCACCAAATAAGATTAACATCTCAGGTGGTTAATCCTTTTACTTTGTTAAACTAACCTGCCAAGAAGTAGAGGCTCTTACAAACAAGCAAAGCATGCCATACACAGATCAAAATATATTACCAAGTTTATGTATACTTTAGGATGTCCCAAAGCTCCACCACCACCATCGCATGATATCACTCTGCTTTCAACTTCACTCACAGGCTGCTCTGCTATCAAATCAATTGCAAAATTCTTGTTCACCTGTAAGAGAAAAAAAGGAAGCTTTCAGATACCTTCCCCACTCAAACAGAAAGCAAGTGCTGTTTACCATCTCTCCAAGCAATTCCACTACAGCCACTTTGAGAAGTTCCTGCATATGTTTCCTCCCACCTCCTCCACCAACTCTTAAGGCTGTGCTATAAGCCAGATCGGCGAACTAAGTACGTTGACTCTGCAAAAGTAATCCCCTTCCCCTGATACCCAGGCCATATCAGTGCTCAGGTTTACAAAGTGACCTAAGCAGAATCAGCAGAGAGGTCAGCAAGAACAAGCAGCCAAGAACAGAAGATATTTAACTGACACGGCCTCTGTATTGTGCTTTAGCAACTACATGATAAAATTGCAAAAGACTCACTGCGGATAAACTCAAAAATAATGGTGGGACAAGTAAGGTCAGGAGTGAGTTAAAACAACTGCTGGTAATTTAGAGCCTCTCACCACACACCTTATTCTGTCACTGCATAGGAATCTCAGGAAAACACAAACATGATGCGTAACAACAATCAGAAAGACAAATTGTTCAACATTAGAAAAAAAACAAAAAACCCTCTAAATGCCACCACGCCACTCTAAATCCATCTCATACACACTTCCTGAATATGCACATCCCTGGTAAGTATGGCTTTTTTCCTAGAGCACATCTACGTGGCCTGGCAAACATATCCAGGTCTAGACAGGCCTGCGACACAGCAGCTTGTGCCTCTGCAGGACCAACAGCACCCAGCCACAGCGCTTTCCTCCTTCATCCACACCAGCCTCTTCCAACCCAGTCTGCACCAGCACTGAGCAGACAACCATCCCTACCCCTCAGACAAACCTGCTCCAGGAGGGACCAGCTTTTTCAAAGGCAATGTTATCACGCAAGAACATAAAATAATATGCACACCCAAAGAAGGCACTATCGATACACTGCTCTGCGTATAAGGTTCATAAGCATGCTGGTATTTGAACAAAGATTAAATTCTTAGGAACAAGATACCTAAGTGTTAATTAAATTAATCCCCGAGAACTACAATGGTATTTTTATACAGTTCTAGTATACAACTTAGGGCCTTTCACCAAGCCTCCAACTAAGTCTCCCCAAAATTTGCATTTTTGGTACAGCAGTGGAAAAGTCAGTTTTGGATAAAGAAAATGCAGTTGTTGGCAAAGAAGATGATAGCTAAATAAAGTTAACAAAAAAATTAACTTTTGGTATTGAAGCAAATTAGCAACATCAAGAACTTCACTGCCTGGGGCCTGTGTCTGCAAGTCATATGTAATCTTTGCCAACCTGCAAGGATTTTTACTGCTGCTTTTAATAATGCTCAAAATGGTGCATCCTTCATTTCATGCTAAAGAAGGAGGGAGATAGCACCATGATGCCCCTCTGCTTCAAGATCAGAAGCGGAACTCCATTATTCCCAACATTTCTTAACCACAAAGGTATTTGTGGGGAGAGAGGGGAAGCAAGAACCTCTCATCCACTGTACAGCTACGACTTGTCTGTGGTTCAGCCTACTAAACAAGAGAATCTAGGAACTCGCAGGGAAAACATGCCAGAAAAAAAAACAGAGACTGAGAAAAACTGTGAGGAAAAAAAGAAGTTGTTTCAGTCACATTGTGTCCCTTCATTTAAAGCACAGCAGTAGCTAGCGGGAAGGGACCATTTCCCTCAGCACATCCAAACGCACCTTGCCCAATGCGTAATTCAATGAGCAATTTTTTTCCTGGCCATAGTGCCAGTTTGACAATCCCATTGCTGCTTCTGTCCACCTACTTGTCTGTGCCAATACATGGTCTGGGAGGCAGAGAGATAAAACCAAACTTGGAATTGACCCAGGTCCAAAGATCCAGAGGGAAGGCAGGAGGTTGTATTTAAACAGGACCAGCACTGAGGTCAGTTCTCCTTGCAGCTTCAGCTGCTGCATCAGCCCAAGGGAAAGCGTAGAGCCGAAGCAGGAACGGCAGCATCGAATTAGGTCCTGTGGCACCTTAGGGACTGTACAAGGGCAGGATGACCCTAGCTGGACCGCAGCAGATGCAGCAGATGACCAGTTGCCATGCTCGGTCTTCTCACAGCTACTTGCTTCAGGCCCTTGCCAGAGAGCACCAGTCCCCTGGTTCTGCACATCCAGTGCAGAGAACAGTGATTTTAGCTAAAACACATGGATTTCATTAGCAGTTAGGCTGGCAGAACTGAGGGGACAATAGCCACATACTCTGGGCTGTGCCCCCGGGCCTGGTCACCACCCGGAGAGGCCACCTGCAGCACCCAGGCATTGGCCCAGACGTCCTCACCGAGGGCACCTGCACCCAGAGGCTGCGTCCCCAGAGAAGAAAGCTGCCACGGCTGGACTGGGCCGATCACAAGGCACACTCGACCACCCGGAGCGTACTGAAGGTGAAGAGAAGAAGCAACTGAGAATGTACAGTCACCCACTTTGCAGGCTAGCTTTAGCTTCAGAAACAAGACAACACTCAGACTACAGACACAGCTGTGAAACCCTAATACTAGCAGCTGAAGCACATTGGGGAATAATGGCAAAGCCCCTAGAGAGACATCCCATTAATAAGCACAGATGAGGATCATTTCAGTATTTAACATGTAGGTTTTGCTCCAATTTCACAATTAAAACCTACCATTAAACCTTGCTCAGCAGACTTAAAGCTTGTCTTTTGCTGGAGAAGGAGAAACTGGGTTGAACTGAAAACGCTGGGTGTTCCTCACCACAGAGAGTCTGAAATCAGCTGCTGGCAAAGGCACATCAGAGGGACCAGTGCCCTGTGGAGAATTAGGCTTAAGGAGCATTTCCTACAAAGTTACAGAAGTAGCCAGAAACAGGCATTGCATTTAGGAAAGACCTACTTTGCCACTATCCTCCCAGAAGTAAACTACTTCAGCATTTTAAGTGACATTTTCATTTAACTATTTCCCATGTAGAATCCCCATTTTTGCCACACAGCATGAATTAAATTGCATCTGTGATACAGTCAGGTAAACTCAATGTGGAAATTCAGAAATCAGCATAATTAGTTCAGATTAATTTAGGAAGGGAATAATTACACACAACTACATTAGAAGTCTACCGCACCATACATTTAAGGCCTCTACTATACATACACATTTATAGCATTAACACTAACACACTAATCAGACACTCAGGCATTAAGGAAGACAATTTAGCTGAAACAATCTCTGCTTCTCTCCAAAAGGCCAGCAGACCCCTCATGAAGCTGTGCTGCTCGATCATTAGAGAGAATTCAGCGCTAAAGGACTTACAATTTCACAGACCCACTCTATTGATAAGCAGCAGCAGCAACAGGCCCACAAAATAACTTCACAGTAGCACACTTGGCTGATGCTAGTGTTACTAGACTTTGCCTTTGAGGCTTTGTTATTTCAGAACACTTTAAATTTTAGTTTTATTTGTCACATAACTGTTTCAGCAAAAGCTTCCCAGGGTCTGGAAATGAAGTGGCCTCATTAAAAACTCAGTTTGCGTAAAGATCAAGATTTTAACTAAGCAGAAGCAAATTAAGCTTCAAAACACACATTTAAACAGATATATAGATGCACAGTTCAGCAGACCATTTAATTATGTGATTTTTCTGAACTCAAATGGCACTAAAAACATGCTTAAATTTTCTTAAAACACATGCTTAAAACAAAAAGTGGTCCAAGTTTAAGATGCTCAAATATCTACAACTTTCACAGCCTAAATGTAAGTAAGCACTTAAGAAGCATAGGACAAGTCTTGAATTTTTCCAAATTTGCCAAAAGTAGGGAGGTACACAGAAGCTACTATAAGCTGTCCTAAAAGAAGACTTTTCACCGTAGTGAAAAACACACCAAAACCCAAAATCAAAACCAGTTTGGTTGGTTTTGGGGGTTTGGTTGGTTTGTTGGTTGTTTTTTTTAATGACAATCAAGTTGAGGACATCAATATCAGGTATTAAAAAACCCCAGAAACCACCCCCTCTCCCGTGAGTAAAAGTAGAATGAGTTACCTCCTTTTGACGTCCAACGAACCTAACTCTTCTATAATCCTTTTCTTCATATACCTAAAATATAAAATAAACTTGGTCTTATTTAAAAAGCAATGACCATAAACAACACAAAGGCTTACAGCACTGTCAAGACTAAATGGTTTAAATAGTTTCCTCGGTTTCAAGTATTGTCATCATCTTACAAGTATGTACTGCACAGAAAAAGTAGTTTCTGTTTCTCTCACCCAGGAAAATAAATTTTAGGTTGGAAAATAGAAAAGAAGGAGGGGGAGTATTAATCCAGTAAACAGAAGCCTTAGCTCTGACCATAGAGACGAACACAAGATTTATTACTTACAATGCTGTTCCTCGATCCCACACTGCCATCTGGAAGGTGAACTAAACTAGGAAATTCAAGTTCCATATTTTTTTTTTTACGTTCGAGTCAAGTAACCACAGCGAGGACCTTCCACCACATCTCCCTCTCTCCCACCTCCACAAGATACTACACAAGCCTCCCCAGCTCGCACGCTCGCTTTTTTTACACGAAAGAACAGGGAAAATGGATTCACGAGGCACTGACACAAGGACACCTCCTACCTGCCAGCTCCTCAGCTGTGTCAGACCCCGGGTTCAGACCACAACGCCTGGTCACGCCTAACGACCCTCTTCCTAATTAACAAGCCTCTTTTTTCGACATCGCACGTACCTTTGCGCCTACGTACCACGCAACAGCGTTCATTTCCACACCGCCTCGCAAACGAAGCGGTACACCAGCGTGCCGCTCGCAGCCCCGGCAGCGGTTTCCCCGCAGGCCCCGGCACGGCGGTTGAGGCGGCCCGGACGCTTCCACCCTCCCCGGGCAGCACCGACCCCCGGGCCTTCCCTCCTCCCACCGCGGCCCCACGCTCTCACCTGCCCCGTGTGCGTGACCAGCTCGCCGGTACCGGAGGCCCGCACGCCGTAGGACCGAACGGCGGCGGCAACCGGGCGGAACGGCAGCAGCAGGCGGAAGGTCGCGCCGGGCGCCGCCATCTTGAGGCGGCCACGTGACACACCCCCCTCCCACGCTGAGGCGGGCGCAGGCGCAGCTCTTCGCCCGCCCTTCGCCGCGCATGCGCGGGGCCGCCTGAGGCGGGGAGGTGAGCGGCCGGCTGCGGCGGGAAGAGGGGAGCGGCGGCGGTGCCGGTCAGTGCCCGGTGCTTTCCGTTCGGGGTTCGGGGGGGTCGGGTGTCCTCACCGGTTCGCTGTCCCCGTAGGGCTCGGAGCATGCTGTCCCTCCTGACCAGGGTCGCCGGCGGGCCGCTCCGCTCGCTGGGCCGCTCGCCCTTCTCTTCCCTGGCCCCATGGTGGCGGGCGGCGGTGAGGCGGGCCGCGCCGCTGTGGTGCGGGGCGGCCGCCCCCCGCGCCTCGCTGCTGGCCGCCTCGCCGCCGCCCGGGTTGCTGCTGCCGCCGGTCCTCCTCGCGGGGCTGAAGACGAAAACCTCCTTGAAGAGGCGGTGCAAGGACTGCTTCATCGTCCGGCGGCGGGGCCGGCTGTACGTCCTCTGCAAGACCAACCCCCGGCACAAGCAGCGAAAGCTGTAGCCCCCGCCGCCGCCGCCGCCGCCGGGAGCCTCTCCCGGCCGGGAGGGCGGCTGCGGGGCCCCGGAGGGGAGGCGTTCGCCCGTCGGGCCTCGGAGCCCTGCCTTCTGCCTCCCCGCCGCTGGGACCGCTGCCCCTTCCCCGGGTGACCCTCGGGAGCTGACCGCTGGGGACGCGAATCCCAAAATGGTGTCGGTGAGGGTGTTTCGTCTTAGCGCTGACGTAGAGCGAGTCAAGGTCTTGGCGGCCCTTGCCGTGACTTCGGACCGTGGATGGGGAGGACTGGAGTGGGAAGCCACAACTTTCAGGACCTCCAGTCGTCTTAGCCGTGAAGCCTTAAAAATCACCTCGCTGTTCAGTTAGTAAGGGCAAAGTTGACTCACTGGTACGCCGAGATCCATTTGTGTTTCATTAAAGCAAAATGAAAATAAACGCTGCCGATTGTGCATTATTACAATATACAACGAATCTTTCTTAAAAGAAAAAAAAAAAAGCCTAAATATGCAAAGCTGTGATAACAGAACCAATAGTTGCAAGCTCAGGTGTGCCCCTCTCAAGGGGCAAATTAATATGAAATATGTTGCATTGCAAGGTAATGTTCTAGCTTTTGGCTTGGCTCATAGGTGAGGTAAAAATTTCTTCTAACTATTGAGTTGTGCAGACATAATCCCACGTAGCTTCAGTAATGCCAATGTAAATAACCCTTGCTGCTTATCACGGTGGGTTTTGAGGGGAGATGGTGGTATTTTAATTAGTATAAAGTAATCCACACTTTTTAAAGTTTTAGTGTCTAAAGTTATCATTTAATGGTATATTGACCATTCACAGTGTATTCAGAAGAGTTCTTAGCCTCATCTTCCTTCAGAGAAGTCTCCTCTGATGTTTCTGGTGTACCTACTATTTCTAAGGTTTCCCAAACCTTAACCCAAATAAAAAGGCAATACCTAGGAATCATTGCCTTTTGGGTGGAGTTTGTAAACCATTTTGTGTAGGTGTCTACAGCAAAGAAGATAAAAATAGTAATTTCAGATTCCAGCTAATTTGCCTTAAGTTTCTGCAAAGCTTCAGGGTCACTCACATAAATCAGGGAGGCTTTAGAATTAGCCCCCCCCCCCCCCCCTTTTTTTTTTAATGCAACTTTTCCTCTGTCCCTTGAAACAGCTCTCTCCTAATAGAGGTGTGGGGAGAATGACTGGGAACACTAATGCCTCAGAGGTCACATAGCCAAGTATGCTGTTGAATGCAAACTCTAATGGACTGGTACCTGTGGATTACAATTAGACAGCCAAAATTGCTACAATCCCCAAAGGTGTTCCTCATGCTTGTGAATATGGTGATGCTTGAGGCAGGAGTGTTCAATCTTGTGAACTGCAAGTTCTCAACAGAAGGTACCAAACTAAACTTTTGGACAACTATCAAGTTTGTGCTACAAGTTTGCCAGAGTACTGTGAGAGAGTGTCCCCAACTTAGAAGAGGTGAAATTGGTTGAGCACTGTGTTTCGGGTTGCTGTAACATTGGATAGTACGATGACTTGAAGACCTTTTCTGCCCAGTTATAATCCCACAACTTTAAAATTTCAGTAACTTTTATAATTACATTTTTTTTTGCTAGGTGCTTGATGGACAGTGAGAAGCTAAGCCTGGAAAGCTGTGGCTAAGCAACCCAGAGGCAATAGTTACTGACTGCTTCCCATGTGTTGGGCAGTTTATCTTTTCACTCATGTGTCTCATCACTGGAAATGTGGGTCTGGAGAGAGAGAAGGAGGTTAGTTAATAATGTATACATCCATCTTCGGGGACACCGAACAAGTTCACAGCAACGAAGGGGGAGAGAAATGGCTAGCTTCATCTAACTAAAGAGACACAGACTGATTCAAAATGTAGAAGCCTCCTCAAAGCCAAAGAACCTTGAAGTAGTGGAAAACTTGCTCTACTTTCAGAAGGTTTGGTTGAAATGTAGGCACTCACGAATAAGAGCTTCTACTTTCTAAATACCTGTAGCTTGTGCATGTAAATAAAATGTAAGCAGAGAAAGCCCTTGGAAAAGTTTTATACCTTTAACACGGTTTGCAGTTAGGCAGAAAAGCTCTGATTCTCAGATCAGAGTTAATGGTACACGTTTCTAGGTGTGTGCTGTGTGTTTTCTTCTGGCAGAAGAAGAGACTTGTATGCTCTGAACCCCTGTGATACCTTAAAGGTGTACCAATAGCTACACTCACAAGGTAAGTGGTGTATGTATGTCCGGAAAACCCAGTGATTTCCAGGCCCACCCACTTTGCTGGAGGATGATGAGGACTGTGCAAAGACCGAGCTGTGGATTGAATGAGTTGGCCATCAGGTGAAGTGAGGGTATGCAGGGGGGTTTTTTTAGGAAAGGTGATTGGCAGCTGGTCTTATTGCCTCCCAAACAGTTCATCTAGCCCCTTGGTCCTGTCAGAAAAAAGGGCAGCTCTCTGGTACAAGACAAATTGTGCTGGCGGGTTGCTGGGGAGATGTTCAAACCAGGGCTCGCTTGCCAAAGAGCAACTTCAGATGGTGAAGAGAGAGACCTGCCAGTATGAGTTGCCAGGGCTAGGAGCAGCAGTCGATCTCTGGCCAGACTTTTTGAATGCAGTAGTGTGTGGGGCTTGGGGACAAATTTACCCATGCCAGGCTGGTGCCTGTTAAATACAGTCTACACTCAGCAACAGGGAGTGAAATTTAGGGATAGGATTACTGTACAGCAGAGGGGGGCACAAATTTCTATGTTTTCATCTCCGCTTTTAACCCAAGACTTAAGTTTTATGTAGTGCTGACTCAGCAGCCTATTTCCACAACTTATAATTAGGAAAAATTGTTTCACAATTAAAGCCATTGAATTTAGTGCTGCTAGTCAGAAACTTGAGATGTGAAGTAATTTGAATTCAAATGTTTAATATGTCTGTAAATTATTCCTGTGTCGTGATCTGAACAACGCATGTTTGTGCTACCTGGGGTGGAGCGTTCAAAAGAATGGAGGATTCACGGCCATCACTGAAACGGCATATTTGGTCGTGCTAATAGATTTTGGAAAGAGGATTATAGGATTAGAAACTAGAAGGCTCTGAAATGTAATTGTACTCTGCCATTGACTTGCTGTATAATCTTGAAAAAATAATTTTGCCTTTGTCTCAGTTTCTCCATCTGTTAGGCAGGAGTGCTGAGTCTCACACTTCTAAGTACATTTTTTTAGTTGATGTTCACAAACTGTTGCAGAGGGAGGTGTTCTAAAAAAAATCAGATTCTATAGCTTTCTGTAATTTGGATGATGTGAGGAAGGTGACTAGAGCTGGTGGTGATCCATGCTTTTTTTAAGTTTACAACAACTACAAAATGAGAAGCTGATATAATGTCAGCCAGTAGCCTAGTGGTTGGTAGCTAAGAGTTTACATCCTTCATTACAGACTTTCTGAATGTTGTGCTACTTAAACAACTGTTTTCAAAGGATAGGGTACACAACTGCTACTTAAGCTACCCAGGCCAAAAATTTAGTCCTGGAATGCTAAAAAAGCCAATCTGTATTAGTTCCATAATTGCATGCATTTTCTTTTTTATTTCTCCCCCCTCCATGGATGTTGTGTGGGCAGAAGATGAAAGGGAGGGGAATGATAAGGAGAGCACAGCTAGAATGTAAAATGGTTTGGGGGGGAAATAGGACCTGATAACACAGGAAGAAGAATCCATACACTGAAAACTGAAATAAGACTCGGGCTCCAGTTACATTTTCAGCTTCTGGTTTCCTGCTGGTTTTGTGTCTAGGTTACCCCTTCCAGAATTCCTTCATTCTTCTTTAAATCCCCACAGTGGAGTAGGACTGTGACAACTGATGTTTCCTGTGACTGTCTCCATCATACAGTTATGAAAATCATTTGCAGTTGTGACTGACTGAACTTGTTTAACTCCTCAGAACTGTTCTAGGGAATGAGACTGTCAGATTCCTGATACGCAACAGGTAGAGATGTATTTAGGTCAACTGGAGGATAAATCTTAGAGCTCATGTATATTAATGATTGTCAGACTTTGTCTGTGGTTGTGTGTATGGTAATTATGGTATTGGTTGCTGAATTCAGGACAATAGCTCCTCAATGATGACAGGTGAGGGAGAAGTCTTTGGGGACTGTAGTACTGAGGGAGCTGTGTCTGCTCGGATCGAGGCGGTACGTGCTGAAGTTAGGTGACTGACAGGTGACTTTTTCAGATTCTGACACCACCAAAGTCAGTTTCCCAGGCTCAGTTAAAATAATAGCTATTTTTTGGTTCTGTAGACACCATGTTGCTTTTCCAATTATTTTATCTTACCCTGTATGTAAGCAACAAAATATAAAAATAAGCACAAGAAAGAGCAAACCTTAAGAGCAATTGCTAATGCCTTTGCAAAGTATTAACAATCAAAAGCTTTCCTTTATTTGTAGAGGTGAAGTAGATGGCTCTTCTGTAATATCCATGAGTCCTTGACTAGGCAAAGGGGAATTAAAAGTTGGAAGTATTATTTCACAAGAGAAATAAAACGAAAACATAAATACTCTTAAACAAGGAAAAAGAAAGTGAGAAGCAGGCTGCTTTCTCTTACTTGTTTAACAGTGCAATTGGACACGACGTGCTGTTGCAGGCACGGTTCACAATATCTTCTCTGTAACGCCAAGGTCTCTCTGTGGTTTCAGTGAGCCCCATGCACCTGATATTAGAGAGGTTTCATTACCAAAGCTAGTTTACGTGTATCTGCAGTGTCACCATATTCTAAAGTTCTGAATCAGCGAGGGTGGACATAACCTTGACATACACTGCTGAAAACTGTCAAATGACTTTTAAGGTGCAAATTAAGGATACAGTAGTCCTATTCAGTTTAATAAGGTTGATCATACCTTTAAATACTGGCATTCATTCCATTGCAGCTCATCAGATTATTAACTTGGAGCTTGAAATTCGTACCAGTGGCTTAAATTGAGGGGGGCTGAACGTTAGTGCCAGAGGCTGAGAAGGGGCTGGGTTCTTTCCGACTAGCTGGGACAGTTTAACTCACCGCATCTATGAGGGGTCATGCCCTCACCTGTGTGGTCTCCTCTGCTCTGCAGGACTGAATTTGTCTTCCTGTAGGAGTAGCTGAACTGCCCACGAAGCTGTTATTGAACTGTCACACTTTACAGCCCAGTTTATTTAGGTAAGTGGTGGTGTTTTACTTCTATACCTCTGGGAGATAAACTGCAGCAGTTTTGTTATTGCTCCGTATCCCACTTGTAGTGGAGGCAGCAATTTTTATAAGAGCTTCATCACAGTGAAGACATTGAACCTGATCTAAAAATGATGAAAGTGGGTATGGGGAGAATATTGGCACCCAAGATAAAGCTGTCACTTGCTGGAGTTACCCACCTGCCTCCAGAAATGGAAAATTCACCATTTCACCTAGAAGCTTGTGCATCAGACTTTGAAGTCCATTGTCTGTAAATGTGAATACAGTGTTGAAAAAGAGCAGTATTTTTCAAGAAGCCACCTGTTTTTATGTGGCACGTTGTGCAAAAAGGAAAGAAAAGTGAACTTTGTGAAGTTGTTTGATCTAAAAATACGTTGATTCCATTTAGTGGTTGAAAGTAAGCAAAGGAACAGGCAGGGAATGCTGTAAGCCTCTGTTGCACAGGATTGAAGTTTGGTAACGGATAGTGCCTAAATGAGGAAAAGGCTGGGAACAAGCAGTCTCAGAGTCTATACGGTTTAAAAGGGGACTCATCACTATGAAGAAAATAACCTGGGAAGCTATTCTTTATAAAAGCGGTGACTGAGATATCTAAAATAGGTCGCTTTCATAGGAAGTTCAGGCTTTAGATGAGAACCATTGCATGTAGATTGTGCGCCAAGTACTTTGGTTTTCTTTGAATGCTCATCCTGCTATTAAATAACAAGTTGGTTTTAAGAAAGTTGTCTGGTCATTCATCCTGGTCACCGATTGCATAGTCACAAAAAGGGAACTTATTTGATGTATTTAAGTGAATGACAATACAGTAAATATGAAATGGTGAACCGGGGCTCAATCTGAAGGCCAAAGAATTCTGTCTTACCAGAGGTAAAGGCATGAAACCTAAAACAGGGCTGCAGCCAGAGATCACATAGTGGATAGGCGAGCAGCCTGTCATGCAACTACGGGTCTGTTCCAAAATACTGTCGCTTCACTGTCAAAAAGGTGAGCTTGTTTGCTTTAATTTGCAGTTACTGAATTTTGCCGTGCCTTTCTTTGTTAGGGTCCTGTATTTTTTTTCTTCAGAAGGTACAGAGTCACTAAATTTGCATCACCCTTTAGTCTTTTGATAAGCTAATCGGATTAATCATTTTAGGTTTGTCACTATAAAATATTTTTTCTAGCCTTTGGATATTTCTATTTCCTGTACCCTCCCCGCATTTCTTTCTAAAAATACAAACACAGTAACTGTAGACAGAATCAACCTTAGTGATGCTGAACACTGAAGTTAAAATGCTCCTGAATTTTGCACTCACCAATCTTCTGCTTCCTTCATCTGCAGATCGCATTATTGCTACAGCTTTCCATGGAGTCCATGTTTGTTGTCAGTTTTCTGTGGCCAGTAAAGGCTTTACACTGCTTAACACTTCACAGCTTTCTGTTCTGCAGGTGTAGGTGCAATGCCCGATTGCTAGATGCACGACTTTGCATTTTAATGTAACAAAACAAAATTGTTTTGAGTAGGTTCAGCGTGTTGAGCAGCATAAAATTTTCCCCATGACTTCATTATCATTATTACTACTTTGCTGATTTTTATTACCCTGAATTTATCAGTGGTTGATCTATATCATTCCCAAATCACTAAAAAATCCACAGGGTATCTATCACTTGTCCTAATACCCCTGAAACCACAGTGAAAGACATTCAAATTTCATGATGGTTCCCATTTCCAGTTATGTTTTGACATCTGTTACTCAAGCAGTTGTTAATTCATATATATATATAGATAGATTAGGATTTTTTTTTAGAATTTTGAAACTTAAGACATCTCACTAGTCAGTTTGAATCACTGTGGTTTTAATCCTGGATCTTGTTCACTTGATCATCTGGCCTGCATGCATGATGGACAGCTTCCAGGATGCTTTCTTTCCTCAGAGAAAACCCAGAAAATGTTCTGTGTCTAGACTAGTTGAGCTATTCTCATATACAGTGTGGCTGGTTCCTCCAGCCCATCCTGGGCCTCCGGTACTACTTCAGCTGGCCTTGCGGTCTCACATTTCTTCATACCATGGTCTTCTGCATGCAGCATACATCCTCGGCATCATCCAACAGAAGCACAAACATGGAAGGCTGCAAATCACCCATCTCATCATCTTGGGCACATAGTAAGGAGATGCTATTTTTGTAAGGATTTGTAACGTGATGTTCAAAGAGGGGTTAGGAGGGAAAATAGGCAAGGAAAGACAAGGAGATTGTGGTGGAAGATCCTTTCTGGTGAGTTTTGGGTGCATCCCTTGATGCTGCTTGAAAAAGTGAAGAGCAAAACTAAAAGCATCCCACATTAAGGCTCACAGTGAGAGGTGGTGTAGTTGGGCGCTAAGCATGAATCGGACAATGACTGTGTGTGGCGTGAGCAGCAGGTCGGAGAGCTGTGGCGGTAGGGCTAGTGGTAGGGGCCAAGGTAGAGATCATTGGTGTTAAGGCCTGTGAAATGTTCAGCATTTGGAGTCTCCTTAAGCATTATGTAGTTGTAGTGTCTCCAGGCACTTTAAAAGATGCTGCCTGTGAATAGTATGGTCACCACCAGCTCTAGGCCAGTTCGTTGGGAGAATGGTGATAACTGGAAAAAGTTGTAAGGGCAATGTACATACATAAACTCCAACTCCCTGCTATTCTGGCAACTACTTCATATAATTATTTAAATAAATTCATTAAGTTCTGCATTGAAAACTAAGTGTCTTTTGCTAACACCACTCTCTGAAAGATAGTGTAGAATTTCCCTCCTCTTCCGAATCTTCTTCTAACTCCAGCTCTACATTTATTTGGGACTTGTTTATACTTATGCCAACATTATCTTTTATGTTAAATAGCACTTCTGTTCCTGGGGAATTTACGTGCTTGATATTTGTTTCTAGGCAGCTATCATGTCCTTTCTCAATCTTTGTTTTCCTAAGCTAAACAAGTAATTTTAGTCTTTTCTCATGAAGCAGACTTTCTGCTCCTCTCATCATCCTAATAGCCCTTTTGTGTAACTTTTGAATTTGTGAGATAAGGTTTGTAAGGAGAGGTAATATATTTTATTAGATGACTGATGTAGTTAGAAAGAAATAGGAAAGCTTTTGGGTATACAAGTCATTCTCGCGTATGCCCAAAGCTTACCAGCTTTTTTTCCAACTATCTCAATTTTCTAATAAAAGATATTGCCTCTGCCTACAAGCATTTCCTCTCATACATTCTTAGACATTATTGGCTACACCATACACCTTTTGAGTTAATCTTTCCTGAAATATTTTATACAATCTTGTCCTCCCAAATATTTCTGGGTTTGCCAATATGACAGATGAATATCTACCTCTGTGTTTCTTGGAAACACACCTCACCCAAGGTATTTTAGGATTGCCTTTGAACAAGTCGTGGGACAGCTTATATTAGTGCTGCAGCATCTTTACTTGAGATACCAGTATGCACAAGTTTTTGTCCTACAAGTAGCCAGCAGCCTACTTTCCTTCATTCAGTTCATGGGTGTTTTTATTATTATATTTTCCCCCATGTTGGTTTCCTATTGCTACCTTGCCTGCACATTTGACTGAACATCCCAGTTTTTGTGATAGGCTTCTCAATAAATGTTTGGGGGTTTGGCACACCCATCCAACACCTCACTTTTAGCCACTTCCTTACCAACCTTAAATTCATTAGGTAATCCTCCTTTTCTCTGTTTTAATTAACTTCATAAATGAACTGTCACATGTTTTCTTGAAGTCCTGGTAGATTAGATCTACTGTGTTTTCCTTTTTAGAAAAAGTCAAAGAAAGATGCTTTCGTTTGACATGATGTACACATGCTACATTGTGTTTCATTTAATCCTGTTTTCTGTTTATTTTCACATCATTACTTTTGTTCCATATCAAAACCCTTTTACACTGTGGAATTTAGCTTACAAGCTTGTGGTACTTACTTTCTACTGCTACTGTTTCAGTATTTTAAAAAAAGTATGAAATCAATAGGCCAAAAATATCCTGAGCCAGCTCTTTAAAGTCTCCTTGTAAGTTATCTGGATCAGCTGCTGTAATGTATTTATGCCTAGGTACACACTAATTGTTGTCTGTCATCAAGTGGTTTGATGGCGTAAGGCTACCAAAAGATTGAACAACAACTTATGTTTTGGGTTTGGGTTTTTTTGTTTGAAACAGCAAATAAGAGCAAAAGCTATTTCGCTGTCTTTCCTCCCACACCGCCCCCAAGTGTAGACATATATAAGGGGT
Source organism: Harpia harpyja (assembly GCF_026419915.1). Classification (NCBI taxonomy): domain Eukaryota; kingdom Metazoa; phylum Chordata; class Aves; order Accipitriformes; family Accipitridae; genus Harpia; species Harpia harpyja. The sequence continues at coordinate 6,727,465 of NC_068944.1, read as the reverse complement.
CATGTTTTCACCAGGGTAAACAACGTGCCTTTAAAATGCTAGCCAATGTGTACGCAATTCCTCATGAGGACAAGAAAAGTTTAGTTTCAACACATACTACCAGGGGTGTCTAAAACTGCAGGTGTTTCTTAGCCACCCAACCCATACACCGTAGAAGTCGCTGTGCTTACACAAGGGTTTTTGTATCCTTCAAGTAGTATGTATGACACAGTAAAAAGAACCCTTCATTACCTTTCAAAAGGTACATGTATGTGAATTCGGATACTGAAATACATTAATATTTGAAAAGAAATATTGCACACTATTTTTTTATTTTAAGATTTCAGAATTTCAGTAAAATAGCACCAACCTGACCTAATCCCCACTGAAGTTAAGTGGGAAGAAGCTGAGTGACTTCAAGGAGTAAGATGCCATGTATATGTTCTCCGCAGAGCACACCCTGTCAGAGGTCCCTCCCCAGAAGAGGGGATAAGGTGGGAGCTGGGATGTGTGAAGCCTGTCCAGTGATTCACGCCTGTGCAAAACAGCTGATCTAAGGGCTTGGAGAGTCCCTCAAGGACACACAAGCTGCATTTCTAATACAATTTCAAGTGAAGAGGGTTTCCTTGCCAAAGTCGTCTTATTCTCAGCTCCAAATAATAGATGATCCTACCAAAATTATATAAAAATGAGATGTCTTATAAAGATGAATGGCATGCTTTGTAGGATATCAAGTGTACTCCTCTTAAACAGTCTATTTTTAGTGATTTCTTAAGAAATGTTATGCATGTTTGTATATGTGAAGGTTTGACTGGACTCACCCATCTTCTTTTTTTTTTTAATAAACCAGCATAAAGTAGAATTTATTTACATAATGCAATGATCCATGAAGGTTACCATAACATCAAGGGACCATATTAACCGCTTGAATGGAATTCATTAGAAATTAACTACCACTTAAATTAATTTTCCCACATTCACAAGGCTGTAATGGTGGAAAAAGGAACCGTCCATCAGCATGTACTGACAGGAGAGCTGTCACTGCTTTTATTTATAGGTGAATACATTAACCCATGAAGCAGCCTTTTCAGACCAAATCTTGAGCTTCTGTACAAATAAGCTCCTTCAGAAGACTTTTCTTTTAATAACTAATCCAGCCTCAGTTCAACAGGAACACATACTGCCTAACACTTTTGCCACTGGCTATACATATTGTAGCCTTTTCATAAGAGCAGTAGAAAAATTTACTCCTAAAACCCCCAAACTTCACACTGTACATAGTTTATTTTCAATGGATAATATTATTGATTAGATCTAGTTATAGCGATATGATGTTATCGGTATTGGTACTGCACAAACAAAAGATTGTCCATTGATTTTTCTTCTTTTGTAGTTTGTTACATTGTTTGAATTTTTTAACTGTCTTACAAATGAATATATGTGCAAGTCTCCAAACCGTAGGATGAAGGTGAACGAGACTTGGACCCGTCTGTGATCTAGGTATGCTTTGGGCAAATTTACTGTAGTACATTGTGATAATCAATTTGAATAAGCTACAATGGGAAGGAGCTTTGTGGCGCCTGGTAGACTACCATAGTTGTGACAAACCAATACAGCGTTAGAGGGGGGTGTCTTTTATCTATGTAAACCTCATAGCTGAAATGCTCTTAGCACGATTTCCTGTACGGTTTAATCCAAACAATTTTTTTCATGAATAATTATAGCTCAGAGCTAAAAGCTGGCCCTTACCAATTGATAACATTTTTTATTTTCTTTTTAACAGAGAAAGTTCAGTAAAAAAATGATAGCATTTTTAGCTTTTAAGAAACGCCCCCTATCTATGACCATTAATACTAAAATAACTAAATAAAATCAATTATACATGTTTTTCTGTTGGATGCTACCATATGTAATAAACAGTGGTGACACAACAACATCAAATGAGCCTGTGTGCCAGCAGTATTTCTCACTGAAGTGGTTCACTCTCATTGCTGTCCAGAAAGAGGAAATACAGAAGTTACAGTGAATCTCATAGCGTTGTGAATGCTTTCTCTTACGTTCCTCCATGGTTTCCATACCAATGTCAAAGGAAGCTTCACCACACAGTTTCTCATAGGAGGAATTTGGAGGGCCAGTGGCCTTCTCAGGTATTTCTGTGAGTTTATTGCTGTGTTCAGACACTTGGCCAGCATAGCAAATAGATGAGCTTTTCCTGGGTTACCCACAAGTCCCTATATTCAAAAGGAACTAAAGGCTGTCCTGTTACTCCAGTGATAAAATTGCATGCTGTTATCTTTTATGTTGTCCCCTCTGAAGATTCTTTCCAACAGCTTCTCAGATGTTACATGCTCAGGGCTAAAAATATAAACTCAGTAAGTGAAGAGAAAATATTTTACAAGCCCGGGCCCCAATAATATATGTAGTTTTCCATTTCAATTATTTAAATGTGGCTGTACTATGCTATTCAACTATGCTGAATTAAAAACTCAGCGTCAGTATTACCCAAAAAGACTATCGTTGCAGTTGTGTCAGTCTCAGCCTGATGTCACACAACTTCACAGAGAATTTGTTCGTGTTCACTTTTCTTATTTTTTATAGCTATACTTTAACTAGTTAAAGTGAAAATCCCTAAGTGCTTCTACCAATGGCTTGGGATGCTATTTATTTAGAATATAGGCAAGTGATTCTCTGATGTTCTCATGGCAGCCTAAGGAAAGCTTGTAGCTGCAAACAGACTAGCCACTCTCCTTCAAAAGTAGCAACTGTCACCAGTACAACATATGATTTATTTATTATTTAATGGATTTAGAGCATTTAAAATCCTTACAAACACTATTTTGTCTAATTCTTCCACATTTTATGTGGCACTGCCTTTTAGTTTGTCTGATTTGTATACGCTAATGTACACACATAATGTATAATGTGAATGAGTCAAAGTAGAAAATTACACTATTCTACTTAGTTCTCATCAGGGACTATAGTTAATTTGGTTAATTGATACAATATTAACTAAGTAATGACTCTCACTTCTGTCAACATTTTTACATTTGTTAAATTCCCCTGCCTGATTCTGCTTTTCTGCTTTATTTCCTTTTAAAATTTAAACATCTTAAGAAAAGGCTCTTCTCAATTAATGCATTTCATGATTGAGGAACACTGAAATTAACTTTTAGCCAATTAAATTTTTACGAGTATTTGCTATTGTCGACAGTAGTAAAAACTTCTGTTTCAGCCACATCAATAATTAATTTAGAAGCACATGCCTGAAATACTTCCACACATGCAAAGGAGTTGTTACTCTCCCACAGCTTCCCTCACAGTCATCCTGGTGACTCCCTTGGCACTAGTACGCCATTATTTTGTTGGCAGCATTTTGATTTCTGCATGGTTATGATTAACCTGTACAATGTGTTCCTCTTAATGCAAAGCTGTTTTCTTATCCCTTCAATTCTACAAACTGGAAAAAGCATATAGCCGGAGGCCACACAGAATAATACCAGTGTCAAGCTTTAAAAAACATATTTGTTTTGTGTCCTCTAAGGACAAATGATAGACATGTAAAAATGTTTTCTCTGTTTCTCTTTCAGGGAATACTTACTTTAGAATTAACTTCTGTCACAGAAAACATAATTTGAAGCATCTACTATATATTATTTCTGACCATTTCTGCTATAAAGAGGGAAAATAGTACATTGTGTATGACATGTGTGATTACAAGGTTATAGAAACTCTTTATGTTTCTCTTGTTGTTATGGTTTCTCCTTAGAAAGCTTGTCACTGGAAACAGAAGAGCGTCCTTCCTTCAAAAGAGGCAAGTATATAATACTATTAAGCAGCGCAGTGTAATGAATGTAATTAATTGCTTTATAATACTTTAAATTCCTACATCTCTGAAGCGCTCAGTGCTCTTCATCCAATCCAGCCATGTATCACTTTTGAAATACTTCAAAGGAGAAAAGAGATTTTTATGATACATCCTTAAGTCTTCTGATGATTACACATGCTGTAACCTATTTCTTCATAAATGTATTCTGTCTTTAATTTTGTCCTCTTCAAGATACAATCATCCTAGTGTCCTTTTATTCATAAAGATTGTTCCTTTACATACTTTCTCTGTCTTACCTATTTGTTAATTCTTTTTCTCTGTGATATCAAGCATACTTCATTTCATGCTTCGTTGTCCAGGTTTTAGTTTCAGCTCCAGTATATTAAATATTCCCACCCTTTTGCTCCATATTTTATAGTCGACAGTACAGAAGCGTTAAAAGCCTTTCTCAAGCAAAGAGAAAGATGAGTGTCCTTAATGTGGAATTCTCTTCCTTCGGAAACTTGATTGACCCCAAATCTTATGACTCCACAGTCAAGAAACATAAAACTCATTCAAGGCAAAAAGTATCTCAGCAACACTTTTCTGAAGTTAAAATATTAGAAATTTTCACTTTTCTCCCTATTTCCCACCCTTTCCCCTTGAAATAAAGACAAAACCTATACATTAAAATGAAAAAAAAATGAGAGGGGGCCAAGCATCCCGAGATCAGGCTGACGGGAAAGAGAGGCCCAGGCAGCCTGCGCAAGGTCTGCCAGCGCTCCAGAAAGGAGTTGTTGATTGCCAAGTGTGGTGGGAGCCCTTCTTTCCCATTGCCCAGCCCTGGCCCTGGAGCGTGGAGAGGTGCCATCTCCTCTGCACGGAGCCCTGGGGGAGAGGGGAGGACAGGGCTTGTACATTCGACTCCTGCGTCCAGAGCGTTTATAAAAACATTAAAGAGCACTGGCCCTAAAAGTGAGTCCTGGGGAACCCCACTGGTGACTGGCTGCCAGCCTGACGTAACCCCATTTAGTAGAAGTCTTTGAGCCTGACCCATCAGCCAATTGTTCGCCTAACGTATTACGGACTTGTCTAGCTGTGTGCTGGACATTTTGACCAGCAGGATACTGTGAGAGACAGTAGCAAAAGCTTTGCTAACATCCAAAAAACCCCACATGGACTGGCTTGCCTTGGTTGACTAGATGGGTGACCTTGTCCTAAAATGGAATTAAGTTAGTTAAGCAGGACGTTCCCCTTGTGAACCCATGCTGGCTATGACCAATGACTGCCTTGTCTCTCGCGTGTTTTTCGGTAACTCCCAGAATGACCTTCTCCGTAATTTTAGCTGGCACTGAAGTGAGACTGACAGGCCGGTAATTACCAGGGTCTTCCTTCTTACCCTTCTTGACAATGGGGCAACATTTGCCAGATTCCAGTCAATGGGGACCTCTGCAGACTCCCAAGACTGTTGAAAAATAACGGAGAGAGGTCCTGCGATAACATCGGCCAGCTTTTTCAATACCCTGGGACGAATCCCTTTGGGCACCATAGACCTCGGTGTATCCGGCTGGAGCAGCAAGTCTCCAAAAGTTGAGAGTCATCTGGGAGTTGATCATCCCCGCAAGTCACGGTCTTCCAGCACAGGGCTCCAGGGTCCCAGGGCCCATCGTCATTGTTAAAGACAGAGGCAAAGCGGCATTGAACATCTCTGCTTTGTCTACGTCCCTATTTGCGGGGTGACTGAGCTCATCAAGCAACGGACCTGTTATCTCTGAACCTCCTTTTGCTGTTAACATATTTATAAAAGCCCTTCTGTTGTCTTCCACAGTACTGGCCAGCTTGAACTCTAATCGAGCCTTGGCTGCAGGAGTTTTCTCCCTACCATGGCGAACGGCATGTCTGTAGTGCTGCCACGTCACCTGTGCTTGCTTCCAATATCCATCGGCTTGCCTTTTGCGCCTAAGTTGTAGAAGAAGATCCCTGCTCAGCCAAGCCGGCCTTCTGTCCCGCTTGCTTGCCTTCCCACACTTTAGAATGGCCCGCTCCTGCGCTTTTAAGGAACGGCTCTAAAAAAGTGACCAGCATTCGTGGAGCCCAATACCTTCAAAAGCAGATTCCCAGTTCCTCCAGCAGCCCAGAGTCTGCTCTTCCCGTGCCCAGGGCCAAAGTTTTCCTGGCAGTTTTTCTCCTGTCACCAGCGACTTGAAACTCAACTCCTTGGTGATGACTGTGACCAAGGCAGCCACTAATCACCACTTTGCCCGTGAGACCCTCTCTGTTTACAAACAACAGATCTGGGAGGGCACCTTTCCTAGTCAGCTCCCTTAGTGCCTGCACCAAGAAGTTACCTTCAAGGTGCTTCAGCAATTTCCTGGACCTGTTTGCGCCCGCTGTATGGTATTCCCAGTTAACGCCTGGGAAGTTCAAATCACCCGTAAGGAGGGACGAGGGCAGGTGATCTAGAGATACCCCTTAATTCCTTACAGAATAACTCTTCAGTGTCGTCGTCCTGGCTGGGTGGTCGATAGTAGGCTCCCCCAACAACATCCGCTTTGCTTGCTTTCCCCTTCATCCTCACCCAGAGGCTCTCAACCGTGTCGTCGCCAACCGCAAGCGCCATACCACCCAACCCCTCCCTGACATCCAGCGCAGCCCCCCCCGCCTCGCCTGCCCTACCTATCCCTCCCGCAGGGCCTACAACCATCCATCAGAGCACAGCAGTCACAGCACTCATCCCACCAGGTTTCGCTTATGCCAATGCTGTCGTCGTAGCTCTGGGACTGGGCCAAAGCTTCGAGCTCCTCCTGTTTATTCCTCATGCCGCCTGTTCGTTAGTATTGAGACATGAAGATGTACATCTCTCTGGAGCAAAAATATTACATTTAGGTTGGCCTAACTGAGCCCGGCTCACTAAGCCTGACCTAGGCTTGGTGAATATTACTCGTCAAGACAGAGTCCTGGAGTGTACCAAAATGATGCAAACCCTCTGTTAAGTTCATGGGAATGTGTCTGTACCTCCTCCCTTTGGGAATGGCAGGAAATTTTGAAAACCACAGATGAAAGGAACCAAAGCATAGCATCAGCTATGTGCTGAAAATGTAAAGCGATCATTTCAGATCATTGAAAGGATGCTCTAAACTTTTGTCAAAAATTGGGTGCTTACGAGTCGAGGCAGGAAAATACTGCATTTTTGCATGGCATTTCCTATGCAACCATCTTTCTTTTTAGCAGCTACAATCCAGATCTCTTAACAGACTAATGTCTCTGGAACCAAGAAATTTCTAGTGTTCAATGGCTTTTCTGGTGACAATTGTACTCCATTTAAAAGACTAGTATCAAGTTTTTGGTGTTACAGCCTAAAAAACCCCAGAATGTAAGGCACCGCCAAAGCGCGCGGGTGGGCATGGAAATGGAAAGTTTCCAGAAAGAGCCTCCTACTCAAAGACAGAGAGCGCGAGGTATGACAGGAGTGCAGACGCAGTTGCCCAAGTGCTAAATAAGAGAGGACACAAGCTTTTTTACTCTTTTGTTATTGTTTATTGTCGAGTCAAGAAGGAGCAAAGGCTGGGCCGCCAGCAGGGAGCTGGCCGGGTGCTCCTGCGACGGTGTTGGCACCGTGTGTGGCAAAGGAGCCTGGGTGGCTGGGGTGCAGCCAGGTGACCCCTGTGGCAGGTGCACCCACTGCCTTCGGTGGTTCTCATTGAGGTGGATCCACCTCCACGGGCTCCACGTCATCCTTTGGTGGGCTGCCACGCCTGGGCCTCCCACCGTGCCTCAGCAGATAGGTACGCCGGGGCCCCATGCTGTTCCCCGACGTGCCCACAGCTGCGCACTGGACGACGATGGTAGCGTGAGCGAGGGCCATCGCTCTCCTGGCACGAGGAGGGATGCTGTTCCTCCTCCTCCTCCGCCGCCTGTCGTTCCTCAGGCTCCTGGGAGGTGCCTTCCTCTCTGACGGTCGCAGGAACCGTCTGCGTGCTGTCCCACGCCGAGGTGGGCAGCCACCCGCCTCGCTGCTGCTGCTGCTGCCGCCCAGCAGGCAGACTCGCTTGGGCTCAAATGCCCAAATGTGGGAGGAGGAGGAGGAGGAGGAGGAGGAGGAGGGTGGTGGGGGCTGAGGGCCCCTTCCCAGGGTCTCGCTCCCCCCTGCCGTGTTGCTTGCTCAAGAGAAAGGCTGGGGATAATTGTACTCCATTTAAAAGACTCTTCCCAAATTACTAATCTCTGAAGTGCGGCATTTTTTACTCTTTCTTTCAAATCCTTAATTTCCTGGCTCATTTGTGATATTGGACCTGATCACAGAAAAGGGTTTCCAGGACCTGAGGAATTCCTGCTAAAAGGGTGGCATCTTGGAAAGTTTTCTGCAAACCCTGTTGCTTATTATAGCAGAGCCTTTGGTGACTGCGGAGATGCTCATAAAATAGTCATGGTTCAGCCTGTCCAGCACTTTCTTTTGTCAAAGTCTATAATGGCCAAACAACAAATGATCCTGGTAAGTCAATTAGAGAAGATCTTGTAAGCAGCACAGATCATCAAAATAATTGTGGTCCAAGAAAGTACAGGTTTGGCCTTCATGGATCACATTCCCCAAACTGGATCCATGCTGTAGTGCAACGACTTCTCTATGATCTATAAAAATCATGCCGAGAAGTCCTATGTGGCACCCGGTCGGCTCTTGAAGGCTGGCCTTCAACTGCAGAGTGAGCACAGCCCACCTTCCTGGGAGAAGGAGCATGCAGTTTCCTGAGGACTTGGTCAGGAACAGGAGGTGCCCTGGGCTGAAGATCCACGGTCGGTACCCAGAGATTTACGAGTGAGCATCAAGAAATTGCCTCCAAGGGTTTGGCCTGAGAGGGAAGTAGTCCCTTCAGGTAGTCCTGGTCACTTTGAGTCACTGGGGAACCAAAAGCCAGCAGGGAGAGTCCTTCTTCAAAGTGTCCTCTTCACAGGACTCCAGTGGGGTAATTACAGCAATAGCTTGGCCGGGTGGATCTCATCAAAGTGTGTGGCAGAGGGCCCAGTAGCAGCCTCAGTTGTGCAGGATAATTCTCTCTCCAAAACGGAGGGAAACTGAGCCCTGGTTTGTGCTTTCCTTCCTTTGCTGGAAGATGAAGTCTCTGCGTTTGTTATCAGAGGGTCTGGAAGCAGTCAGCCGGCAACAGCATGCAGGGCAAAATGGTCTTCCCCCTTCAGACAGCTCTCATAATTTCCTACAGCCTCTTCCAGCCATCGCTGGCATCCTTGTGTCAGTAGGGCAGGCAGCCACGGGCCAATGCCCTCCCGCATATTTTGGGAGCCAAGCACTCCTCTGTGCTGGCCCTAGCTGAGGAGCCGCCGAGAGGAACAGCGCAGCATCCCTTTGCGGTGGTGGGATCTGCGTGGACCTGCCTGAGCTAAAGGCAGCTGAGAGGGGAGCTTCTGAGGGCAATACTGCGGAGAAGGAGTGGGGCAGAGGTGAGACTTCTTTTGTTGTTTGCAGAACAGAATGCTTTCTGTAGCTGTAGATCCCTATTCCCTCTCTCGTATCTGTTTTATGATGTGCCAGCATTTCTCCAGAGCGGAGGATAAAATACGCACAGGATGCTTTTGTCTGTTTTGTCGCCTTTGCCTGTCCCATAACATCTTTTTTCCCTACAACAATTAAATTATCCTCAACTTTCCCTCTTCGGTTGCAAAGCGTCCTGCAGATTTTCTGCCTGGAGTGGAATTGCAAGAAATTTCTGAATGTATTTGACACAGATGTATTTTAAATAAATGCAAAATTCCAGCAGTTATTATTGAAGTACTGTCTAAGTCTTGGGTTCAGCTGGGTTTTGGAGAACGTACTGGAAAATGATGACTAAGAGCAGTTAAACAAAGAAAGAAACACCAAGAATCCCAACAAGTAATGACTTAAAAATAGAGAAAAGTTGATAGTAACAGAAGTGAAGCTAAAATTAACAGCAGCGTTAAAAACCTAAAGTAAAATAGTTTTAATACAGCAGAATAAAAAAAGCAAACCAACCAGCTATATAGATCTTAGTTGTCAGTTGAAATGCTTCAAACAAGACTGTAGAAAATGGAGATTTTATCTTCATTTTGCCTTGTGAACTAATTGCTTCAGAATTAAAAGGAGATATTATCGTACTGATGGTACTAGGATAGAACAGAAAGAACCACATGTGTTCTCCCTGATCACGATCCCATAGTAGTGATTAAAAACGAAGAGGAAAGGAAAGATTTTTCTGTCTATAATAGTTGGCCTCATTAACATATCAGCTACGCCTTCTTTGATTTAATGGAATATCAAACAGGTTGTGCTCCCACTTACAGTCATTAGGCTTGAAGTGCTGATTGCTGCATATTCGAGGCCGCCGGCTTCTGTGGCACCGTCACGAGGAATACCCACAGGTGTCTTTCTTACTGTTCAACAGTCGCGTTTGAAGGTGCATTAAAAATCTGATTAATTTGTCAATGAACAAAGCTGATTTCTGGGCAGGCTCAAAGAATTTTATTTATATATATATATATATATACACACACACATGCATGTATACACTTTTAAAAATTCCTAGGTCAGAACTTCTCCATATAATATATTAATGATTTAAAGCCACACTTACACTTTTTAGCACACTTTCTTTCCTGTACACGTGCTGGAAAATTCTTATAAATAAAAAAGCAAGAATTTATTTAGGTTGACAATGACTTTCCATTATTTTGGGACAGCAACTAAGAAATTGAAGTAATTTTTTACTTATAATTATGGCTGCTCTTAGAAAAATAGAATTTATCAATGGAATTTCTTCACGGATCAAATGTTTTGTACAGGCCACACCACTGTCTGCTGTCCAGACATTTTAGTTCACTTTGACAGGAAATATATCACCCATTTTGCTGACAAAATGAGAGTTACTTCCCCTTAATAAAAGGGCTGTGAGCCTTGTTATGATGTTTCTGTGGTTTGTAAGATGAACTAAATGGTATGCTTTACTGTTTCTGCTTGGACCACCACGCTAAGTTGTGGCACAGAGTTTACAGCAGTGAGTGTCACAGGTAAATGGCTACTGACGAGCATCATCTGTCGGTGGCTCTAAAAATGCCCCTTCCTTTGGAGGCACAGCAGACTCTGTTGGGGAGCCATGGAGTGCAGAACCCTAAAATACCTTGGGCCATAACTCATGCAACTGTTGAATGCACCAGCAACAGAAAATTGTGGAAGTGCTTGGGTGGTGTTTTCATTTGCCTTTTATGTGATTGCAGTGTGGCAATTAGTAATTTTAGAGAATAAACAAGATGACAACTGCTTTGCAGCAGAAGGCAGAAAGAAAGAACTCATCAGTGCTGCCATACTCCCACTCCTGTTGTCCCATTCACATTATCTCAGTCACACACCGTAATTGGAAGTTAAGGCAGCCCCTCTTTTTTACACAGAATAAAGATATACAAATAACAAGCATTAAATAAGAAACATCGCACCACATCAAGATTAACAAAAGTAATAATGCTGACCTTGCTAGCACTCAAGTCTTTTCAACCGCGAATAATCTTCCATCCTGACAGGGAAGAGCAAGACATCTAATCCTCTAGCATGTTCATGATAGAAGAATTGCCACTCCTTCCCAATTAATCATTATGTGAGACAGTTCCCTTATACTTGAAAAGATTATTCCTTAGCCCTTTGCCAGCTAAGGTTCCCCTTGTACAGAGAAGAGCCAGCTAGAGGTCTCTTAACTGTGCTCCGGCGATAACCCTTGCATTTCAGATCTAGCATGTTGTATTTGTCTAGGCCCAAATGCCCCTTAAATGGCTGTCGGGTGCCTTTGCCCCAGTATCTTAAACAAAAGCATATCTAAATATTTTTGAGGTTTTCTACAGATCACAACTAATGTCTGTTTGCAGTTTTTGTAAACACACTTTGGGTAGAGCTTTAGCATGGTATGAAGATTAATGACCCTTAAGAGGAATCCTGCAGGTTTCATTTGTATTCTCTGTGCTATGTTTTCACACTTTCAGAGAGCAGTGCTGAACTTCTGAACCACTTTGTCAACCTTGTTAATTTGACAGTGATTTACATCCCTCTCAATTCATACTGGAATATCTTCAGCTGTAGCTATTTGTTAGTTATTCCACTCAGGAGGGGAAATTCTGGACTCATTGCTACAGCACAAGGTCTCAGCACACGCAACTGGGTAAATGACCTTGACTGAAAGCACCCATTTTTTCAGCCCATGTTAGTATCTGAGTGTGTGTATAATAGAAGTCAGGCACATTGTGTATTCTGCTTCCATTTCTCACTCGGGACCCCAGCCTCTAAAATCTTTCTCCTCTTCCCTGAAAAGAGAAGAAATGGGATCCTTCTTCCTAGAGAAGTAAATATGTACAGGCAGATGAGACAGTCAACAGTGTTTATATCTATATTCGTGTCATTTTTGTATAATGACTAGAAAAAAAGTTGGGAGTTCAAGGTTACGCCTGATGAAATTCTTGCAAAGGCTGACGCAATTGCACCTGTGGTTAAAATTACTCAGTGTACTCTGACAGTGTACACAAACCACGTTCAGCACCTCAATTCTGCAAAGTTGTACTTGCCCTTACCGGGAGATACTGACAGTGTCTCTGGAAGGACTGGCTTCTAACCCAGCAAGCGGCAGAAACATCTGCAACTGCTGCAAACTTTGCTGAACTGTGTTTCATGTTGGAGAAAAGGCTAAAGCAGGGGCTGACTGCCTCATAGGGCACCATCGATTTTACAGAAGCGATGTTTGAGGAAATTTCTATTGTTAGGCTTATCAACATACTTTTGAGACCATGGAACACTAGAATGCAGATGCTGTCAGCTGGAGGGTGGTCTCAATATTGCACCTCCTTAAACTTAGTGATTTTCTCTTCCTTTTTTAGATATATTGAAAAAGTAGATCTCTCCCTCCAAGATCAGATTAGCTGTCTGTAGGGTACCATTACATTCTATTTTTTTAGGCAAGGATGAGCAAGCTCAGCTCCACTTTCCAATGCATCTTGTGGCCACATGACTCTAGTTAGTACTTTGTTAAGAGCAGACAAAAAGCCTTGAGCGAGGCAAAATGTATCGACTTTGTCTCAGCAGTGCATTAATTCTGCTAACTGTTTTTTGCTTGGTTTGGAACATGGGCCAAGTGATATGGATAATATCTGTCTGTGAAGGACTATAAAAATATACTCTTAGCCTCAGCATTGGACAGTAGGGTTCAAGTTCGATTGTTTATTAGTAGTTGAGTATAAATGCTTCTCAATTGCTGCTTCCTAATACACAGTGTTTTTCCTTTCCCTTAAAATGACACTGTACTCTCCCCATCGTATTGTTGTGATAAGTGATGTACATTGTACTTCTCTGAACAAAAATGTATAATGATAATTTGCACCCAAATTTGTAAGAAATCCAGTCATTCCATGTAGGCACCTTATTATTTACAGTTCCATCAATATTGAGGTAACCTGTGCTATGGACAATATATCCATTTGATTATCTATTGTCATTTACAATTACCATTTGAGATCAACAGACTGTAATCAATTCTTTTACTACTGTTATATTGATTTAGTTTGATATTGAGCTTTTTACCAGAAATTGTGTCTAGCTGTTGCTACAAACAGCTAACTCATCTTCAAAATGTTTGGAATGCAGCACAACCCCCCCCCCCCGAAAGTTTATCACATCATCTGCTGCTTTAGGATGAAGTAGCCAAACCCTGTCATATCTTTAGCATGCTTTTATTCTAAGCAATCTGAAGCTTGTTAGATGATGTGATCGACTACAATATTGAAAACTTTCTGAGAAATTCTACTGTTACTTCAGATATGGTTAAGCTCTTTCACATTTTTATCCTTAATCCAGTGTATCTAAATGTTTGGGTTTGTTTTTTTTTTCACTTTAAGGGACTATTGGAGTATATGCTTTCCCTTTCTGCATACTTTGACAGGTGGTAGAACACCTAGAGAGGCCCAAGCTGCGGGTGATAAGGATTTAGGCATTTCAGTTTCCATCTATAGGAATTTATGGCACCTAGAGGCCTGTAGACTTCCATGAAGTTTGTCCTTAGAAATTAGGGTGTCCTACACACTTACAAATGTTTATGAGGACAAAAACTGAGGATACATCTGGGTGAAATAATTTTATGAACTTCATTATTATATGTATATTTAAGGCAAACTACATGTATACCTAGGGTGTTTTTTGGATGTCTAAGTTGCTGGTATAGATCTACCACCAAGACCGGTAAAGAAAGGTGATATGTCTTAACAGACCAGCTGAAATGATCGGAGACAACTGACATATTCTATCTCAAACCCTCTAGCCTGGTCTGACGAGAAGCAACAAAGTCCCAACAAACTCCAGGTGAGACACAATTGCTGTTCTGCTATGGTGCCTCCACTGGAAGTGCCCAGTGGTGGTACTGGTTTGGGGATCTTCCCCTTTTCTCTCACTTGCCGTATGCTGTCCTGCCATCTCCTTATTGCTGTGCTAGCCCAGCTGGTTTTGCTTATGGTACGTGAGCTCCCTTTGACGGGGAAAGATCAACAGGAAGCTTTTAAGAGGCAGCAAGAGTCCATATTTCTAAGTCTGTATTTTAAGACTGAGAATGATAAATGCAGTCATTTTATTATGTTGACAGTTTCCCCACAAAAGAAGATAAAATAACTTCTGAATTTTATATTTTTTCCGCTTGAATTTTCACAACAGTCAAATTCTGGTGGTACTACTACTGAGACTGTCAGTTAAAAATTCAAAGTGTGGTTCACAAAAATGCTATGTGAACCAAGAATAAGGCAAGGAGCTCTGGGTTGGATAAAGGCATCACCTTTGTAAGGTAATAATTTTTATTCTTTGAAGGAAGTTGCTTTGTTTTAACATTTTTTAAAAGTTTTTTAAAGTTACATAATGAGAATGTAGTATTTGTTTAAAGGAAACTGCTTTCCATGTACTCTACTGTCTGTTGTATTTCTCTAGAACAAGCATTGCTTTTAGTATTCAACTATTTACATTTCTGTGAGAGTTAGGGTTATTAGCACTAGTAATAATTATATGAATTGTAACAGAAAAGTAAGTTTTCATGAAATACACATTGCTTTCCTGGATTGTATTTTTTTTAATTCAATTAATTGTCTAAGTGGAAATTATAAATATTCCTACAGATCTTTTTCTTTATTCACTGGAGGTGACTTGCACATAAAAGGCTTACTTACATTATTTTTTAAATCATTATAATTTAAAAGAACTAAGTCTTTAATAAACACTTCTCCCTTTAAAAGAAAAAAAACAACAAAAGCATTAGTTGCTTCATGTGATTATATATTTCAAAACCATACGTGTATATGAAGTTGCTTACACTTACGGTTTATGCTTTAGCAAACTTTGCAGGAAAATGAGAACAGAGAAGACTGCAAGTTTGTTTTTATTTTAAACATTATGCTCTTTTGTATTAATCTTAATCAAGCATTACACAAAATCAATGACAATTTGAATTAAGAAATCGGATAGCAGAAGAAAATCTCTGTAAGGGCCCTTTTTCATCAATAGGAATCTGAAGGCATTTTCTAGTAGGCAAGAATGGCATAGTTGTTGTCTTGTCAGGTTTTTATATATTTTTAATTTATGAGAGAAAGAATCCTAGTTTCAGAGAGACTGCAAAACAGCATAAGCACTGATCACCAGGAACTGTGGATCCAGTTTTGAAATTCAAATACCAAACCAAAAATACTCATAACTTGAGAAAGCTTCTCTGCATACTTTCAAGGAGAAGTGAAAGACACATCCACAAGCAGAAAAAGGATAGGACTTCCAATATACCAAATCATCATTACTATTATTTTAATGCATTGCATCAGCACAGGCCAAGGATAGATCTAGTGTTAAAAATGGTAGTAACACCGTAGAAAAGGCAGAATTGTTCAGCAAATACTTCTTACCTGTCCTAACAGGTCCAGCATCCCAGCCTGCCTGTGGTTAGCATGGAGAACCCTACAATGTGTTCCTTCTTCGAGCTCCTCTGTATTTCTTCCACTAGCCCTATGAATTTTTTTTTTTTTTTTTTTGAGTGTAGGTTGACATCCCACTAAAATAGGAAGAACAAACTTGCACAAAATGTGGGTTTACAGCCTCCTGGGCCAGAGAGGGTACTGAATGCAGCTTCCACGTGCTGGATGAATGCTCTACTTGCCAGATGATTAAAAAAAAAGTCTGTAACCGAGTGATATTTTTTCTTAGATGTGGCTTCTTTTTGTCTGGCTATGTTTTAAATGGGTGGAGCTATATTTTTGGCTACCAAATCCAGTCTGTAGTGAGGCCCCGAAACTACAGCTGATCCATCTCCCATGTGGCATGGGCTGAGAAGCAGATAGTTTCGCAGTCCAGCTCAAGCATGAGCATAAACAAGCAGAGCTGGAGCAGAAAAGTCCCTCCTGCTCGGAGAATCAGCAGAATTAAGACTCTTTGCTCCTCAAAATTTTCAAGGTCAAAGAGGGGGGGTATCTAGGAAGTTTAATTGCTTCGGGAATTAAGGACACTGAGCAGAGGTTTACGGGACTGCAGCTTGGCTTGTCGTCTGTTTAGCACCTCTTCCAATCTTTTATCCAACTCGTGTGTGTGACCCAAACCAGCTAAGCTACAGTCGCTTGACTAACCTCGTTACAGCGACTAGTTTGCAGTATCACTGCTGTAGTCAACAGAGAAAGCAATGCCCCTCTATAAAATAGGAATAATGATTCTCTTTTCCCTTCTAAATGTTTTGAAACATACAGATGAAAGTCTTACACAACAAGCAAGTTCCTATTTTAAAACAAGCCTGCAATATTGTTTGCCTGCAAAGAAACAAAGGTTACATGTTTCAAAAGTTTGCACAGTAAGTACTTACAAGCTGCACATTGTTTTTCATTACCAATGATTTGTTTTCTTGCAGAACAAATTCTTCTAAAATATTAAACATAGTCAAAGTGACTAATGCATTTTTTTAATCTAAGAATTGCTCAATTAAAAATTTACAAGGCACGCAATTTTGATTTCTGCCGACAATAGTCAAAACTTGTGTATAAAGATTAATTACTTATAAAGTAAAACACATCTTTTAAAAACTGACATTAAATTTGCATCTGCGCTGTATGTTGGATTTTATTCTACTCTCTTTAAGCAAAGGACTTCTGGTGGACTTTTGATAGAGTTTTAAACTACTGATGGAAATGCATTGTATGAATAGAGTAGTGCTTGAAACAGCTAAAACCAAGAAGCAAACCATATTTTGTACTTTTGGTTTGATGCATTCATTCTACCCTATGGATATCCTACTTAACAATATAAAAAATATACTGCCTTTTTAATTACATTATTTTATTGTGAATTATTATCTTACGTCAAAAGGTATTCATATTTCATATAAAATCAAACAACTTTGTTAAAATCTTTTTTAAAAATAGTTGTGCTTTTTAAACTATGTTATAACATTTTGTACTGACTCTACATAATCGAGGTTTCTAATGACAGAAAAATATATATTTCTTTTACTATACCAAGACTGCCCTCTAGAGTCTCATTGGGCCAAATTAATCTCTGGTGTAAATCCTCTCCAGATTAGCTTTGAAATGTACACATCTTTACGGACCCCATTATGCAGTGCTCCGATTTGCATGATACAATGCTTGCTTGAAAAAGTAGGCAATACAATTTCAAGACAAAGATGGGAATTTTTTTAACTTACTATGAGCTCTGATAACTCATTACAAAAAATTACTTGTAGCCTCTTTACTGCACACATTTTTGCATTCCAATTGAGTCGTAAAATATTAGGAAAATGATGAAAAAGAGAATAGTTTTAACCTCTTCTTAAAACCACGAGAGATGTGTATGTCTATAAAAGATGACAGAGGGAATGCATGCAGGCAGGATAACTGAATTAGGCTGGTACTTGTTCTTTCTTTACAAGTGTTAAAAAGCAGCACTTCTCCCCTCTGAGGGTTGGATTAAGCTTCCACGAAGCCAATGGCAAACCTTGAGTAATCAAGGAAACAGAATTATTGCACTGATTGCCAGAAGCATTTGTATTCCGTTGTTAAATTAATAATGGGTATCTGGTTCAATAAACAGTTGTATTTCCCATTAAATTGTAGCTGCAGTGCTGCTTCTTATTACTTACCAATATATTATGCAAAAAAGGCAGGGGAAGGAGGATGAATGTGAAGTAAACAGACTCACACAGTATGGTTTTAAAATATAAGATGCGATTAAATGAACTCTTAGCACACGCTTTAAACCATGCACCACCTTATATCATTAAAAGACAGACTCATTTTCAAATTAAAAGAATGTAATTCTTAATTACAACTCTATAATTTAAATCAAAGAATATAATAAAAAAGTAAGTGGGGGATTTTTCCTCCCTCAAAGAACAGAATTTTCACTCTTTTCCTGTTTCCCAGCTCCCAGTAGGAATGGCTCATTCAAATCAGGTTGCGCTTTGCATTTATTATATATTTGGAGGCAAAACTGGGATAAATAGCCCCAGCAAGCTAACTGAAATTGGCTTCACTTAGATAAAGCCCAAAAGATTTGGCCCTACATTGATATTTACAGCAGTTGCACATGAGACTGAAACATGGCTTATTGAATTATTTACTGCAATCTGCATTTATTCAATAAAATTTTTCTTTATTCTGATCTTTCTGTAGGAAGTAACAAAAAAATCAATCTGGATCTCAATGAATGGTGCAGAACTCGTAACTGATTGTTTTTCACTATAATTTTGTTGAGAATAAACTCCAGTGACTTCATCATTCTGTATTATATGGTCCCAAGTTCTACTAGTGTAAATGCACCTGTATCTGTCTTAGCAGGGAGATCCGAGACAATTCTCTCCTGAGCAGCAGTGCACAGTTATTCTTGGTCACTGTGACTGCCACATGAAGAGTTACAGGCAGTCATTTTGGATATTTAGGACCCATTTCACATACTGAGGGCAGGGCATGCAGGAGAAACACTATACACACAGAATAAACAAGAATCTTTACTTTGTTTAGGTAGCTGGCATGCAAGCTGGGAAATATTTCGTTAGTATAACAATGCAAAAATTTACAAACATTACGTTACACGTTGTAGACCTAAATTGACAAAAACACCTACCAAATAAACTATGTTTCTTGCATCTAAAAGAAATGTTTGGAGTTTAATCTGAAGGCCACTGTGGAAATCTTTCCATTGACGTGAGTTGGCTTCTTACCTGTTCCTTCTTATCCTCTGTATACTTGAGATGGCAGGAATCAATTCAGACCATCTCCTAAACACATCTACACAATCTAATGATCACAGGACACTGGATGAAGAATATAAAAGCCTCATACATCTCCCTGCTGTTCCAGGAAACCAGTTTTGATATCACTTTCTTCTGTACTTCCTTTGGCAATAATGGGAAAATATTCTACATTTCTCAGTATCTTTTAAACTGGAATAGGTTTCCTATTATTCTTTATAGTTTGGATCCTCTTTTCTGTCTATGCCTTGGAAATACTTGCAGTCATTCCCAACATAAAGATATGCTTTTATCTTTTAGGCAGTATTGATTTTTTTAATCTTCTAATTTTGTTGCCTTCGAGCTGATGATTTTTCACTATTAGGCTGCTTTTTCACTAAAGCAGAAACCCAGCAAAAAAGAGGCATTTTAAGAAAAAAGCTCACTATTGATTTTTTTGAAAGTCTTATCAAACATTTTTCCCCACCTAGCCCTATTACAACCACGATTTCGCAAATAACGGGTAGTTCATTGGATTTGGATGCTAAATGAAAGAGGAGTTAGATTTGCACTGTTTAGAAAGATAAGAGGTATTTTATATAACCACCTGCTGTAATACATGCATGAAGGATGCAAGCTAGAGTTTGTACTCGACCGAAGAGCATCCTAACCATTAGCCTACAATTCACTTTGAGGCACTTTGACGCTTTCCCAGTGTCCCCAGTTATAGCAGTTTCACTTTGCCTGAAATCACTGTGATAGAGTAAGCTTGTGAGAATGACTCCACTGCTTGGTGAGGGTGATTGCCTGCATAGTGGAACTATATATAGTGTTCATAGCATTCTCACCTGCTTTTAAAAATGTTTGATTATGCTAGAAAAGGAAAGAGAAGAAATCAAGAATTCGTCCTTTCTCCTTTTCCCCAATATTCCCTCTCTTAGTGATTAGGACAGTGTTTAAGAGTAAGATCTGTCTGCACTCCCCACAGTAAGAGAAGGGAATTGTGTGAACGTGACCAGTTACCAAAGTGAACGACTGAACCGCTGCAGACAGGGGTCCATGGACCTTTCAACTCATCTGGTGCCGGTGCAGAACTGAGAGCATGTTTCTGTTCTGTGCCTTGCACTGGCACTAATGCAAACAGGCGACTAGCCAGTTCCAGCTGAAACCTTCCAAAACCAGCTATCAAATTTTGGGCAGATCTGCTTGCAGGAAAGGATCAGCTCTGCACGTGCAAAGGAGTGGAAGGGAATGCATGGCGTACGGCTGAGGTGGAGGGAGGTACCGTAGCCCTGAGAGATGGCAGTTTTAGTAGAATAGTGCCTGAACTATTTTGAGCAGATTCAATAGTCTGTGGTTGGTATAAGAGGAGTTCTAGTTCCTGCTCTTCTTCTCCTTCGTATTTGCCCACAGATGGTTTTCTAATCCCATATTTCAATACTGAAATAAGTAACTTGCCTTTTAAAGTGCTGATGATTGAGATGTCCTCAGGGACATGCTTGGACTACATTAATGATTTAACCAGAAAGTTCAGCTAGAAATTAAACTACAAATGTGGTATCCACGGAGAAACAACACCAAAACAGCTTTCAAAAGGGAAAATCACACATTCCCCCATGTTATAATTGCTTCCCCATATTCTTTTCAATACTAACATCTTCAGATTAACTATTTCTTCAAGAAGGGGATATATGAAGAGGAAGATAACTTGAACATAAGCCATAGAATCTCAGTTAATTATTCTATCAAAACTTTCTTTCTTCTGCTTACTTTTTTCCTTCCACAATACCTTTCATTTAACCAAACGTTTCTTTTTACATCTTGGCATTACCAAATTCATCCTCTCCCTCTAACATCTATTGCACATACAAGAACTGCATTGTCTCTTTTGGAAGGAAACTGCCACTCAGTGTTGTGTGATTGACTGATAAATTCCACTCCATCTCTGATTATTGTTTTAACTTTTTAAAAAAATCATATTTCCAATCCTAAATCCCAACAGTGTGAGAGAGGAAGAATCATAGCGTATGAGGTGTCTAAACATATCATCATATTTGAGCTGGTAGACAAGAACACTAGGTTTGTGTGTGTCCATGTGTGGGTGTATTCATTTCAACAGACGTCCATAGAGCTAAATTAAGAAAGAAAAGGGTCTATGCATTTTTTTTCCCTAGACTCTCAATTTCTTGCCCTTGCTACATAACACTGATGTCAGGTAAGGATTAAAGTTATGGTGTTTCTTCTATAATGCAGAGCAACAATGCTCTATTTAATCTAAAGTCATTTCTGAATTTGAGATGAATTCTTCACACATAACTGCTAAGGGCACAACACCATCCCGACTGCTGTCCCAAAGAGAAAACCAAAATACAAACTGAAATTTTGTCCCTGTGTGGTGGATGAGCCTTGCACAGGAGGTGCACGTAGAAGCCATATCTCTGGAGACAATGACATGTGCTGCATTGCTCTGACTTCCCTGTGAGTCTGCACCAGTGGTCTTGGAATTAAGCCAGATCTCAGAGTGATTAAAGCTTATACATTTGAAATTAATTTTGCAAAAGCAGCTTAAAATAGCCACTTAGAAACTCTCTAGGTTCTGAGATATTTTGTCGAGCTGGCACGGTCTCATTCTGAATTTATACAATCTCCCCAGTAAATTTTGAAATCTCTTCAGAACTTCCTTCAAACTTTCTTTAAGGATCTTTCTGAATTCTTCCGTGTAATTAGGGTTATCCAGATAACAGATATAATCTACCCCTTGCATTTCTTGTTCCATTATTCTTTGGATCCCAGAGGATGCACTGGTTACCCTCCTCAGCCAATATTGACTTTATAGCCCCACAATTTCTCACAATACCTTCACTGCGGGAAAGGCAAACAGAGTCCTACAAATAATCCTGAGTCTGTAGTTCGTTCTGGTGCCTTTCCACAGGCTGTCGCACTACATGTGTCACAGCTCTAGCTATAAAAGATACAGAACTGCATCGTCAGCCACAACTGGCCCCGAAGTTCCTACTTTCTACCAAATGTATGTCTGTACTAAATGTCTCCGTCTGACATTACACTTGTGCTCCCCAGTCCAGTCTTAACTTCGTAGCCAATTTTTTCTTCAGCTGGAACAAACAATTCTACTACAAATAACTCCAAAGGTAAAGAAATACATTCATAAGCTGCAGTGGCAGAAAGCATGGCAGAGACTGCATGCCTTTGGTAATAAATGCACTTTTTTTAGCCTCATTCCCACCCTGGAAAAAAATATCTACTTTTGTCCCTCGATAATCACAGGTGCTTATACTCCTAGAAACACAGAGGAAGGTGCATATAAATGCTGTTCTGTAGCCATAACTCTGTTCCTGTAGCTGAAAAAGATCTTAAACATGGTTCACTGGAACATAGGACTAGGACCTCCCTTGAGTCCTGGCCCTTGATATCACAAACAACTGTATCCTAAAACTGATTTAATAAATGTATTTGGTTTCATTTCAAAGTTAGGTCTTTTTAACAGCAATGACTTCTCTGGCAGAACTAGGATAATGCTTAGGAACCTTCTTCTAATTTCAGGTCTAAATGCATTTATAATCTTTTTATGTCTATTTCTTCTTATGCCAACATTGCCTTTTAATTTAAATAGTTATTTCCCCCCACTGTGTTTACACCCTTGATATATTTATAGCTTGCAATCATAATCTCCTCCGCACTACAATCTACTTAGATAAACAAGTCAGCCTTCTGCAATGTCCTTTCCATAAAGATGGGTTCTCTGTTTTTCTAGTCTTCTTAGTAGCCTCTCTGTGCACCTGATCCCGTTTCAGTTCATTGCTTCTGGGCATGGGTGAGAAGAATCACCCGCAGTACGCTAGGTAAAGCCTTGCAATGTCAACATGCAACATCCACATGTCATGTCACTAGCCCTTCTCCATCTCTACTGCCTGTCCCTGTAGTATTCCAGAATTCCTCAGTACTGATGGAGCTTTCGACTTTGTGCCAGTGTCATCAGAATAACTCCGACAAAATTGTGGTGTTCAATCATGAAAATATTAAATAAAGTTAACTCCAAAATCATGAGTCTAACTGGTAACATTTCAGCCTTTTATTTCAACCTGCCACTTTCAGCACTACCTGTTCCAGTCTTTGCTCACCTATTTTCCTTGCTTCCTACCTCCCTTACATTTTCACCAATAACTCCCATTTTCTCAATTTTGCTTGAGGTTTCCCACATGGCACTTCTTCAGGTCCACTAATGCAAATCAAACTGACAAAGTCTACTCCCTCTGTTTGTTTGTATATCAATCGCAAGAGGTCAGTCCCACAAGACTTTGTTTTGATTCGTTCTTATTGCACTTCATATCATTTTCTCTTTTCTTTCTATGTTTTTTCATCTGTTCTAAAAAGAAATTCTTATAGAGTATAATATACCCTTGAGATGAGGTTTCCAGGATTGCAATTGGTTTAGGTTACATTTTTTTCATTCTGTAAAACAGGCACTACATTCACTATTTTTTAATCATATTCTCAGTCATCCCAACACCAGTTCATACCCCAATATCCTTCTCCTCATCTGATTGCAAGACTGTTGAAAAATCTCTCTTGTGATGCTTTAACTGGAGATTCCTATGCCAGTTCTTTGAGACTATTTGATCTCCCCCAGCTTGAATGCAATAACATTTCTTGAGTGTTACTCCTATCTCAGTTGAAGCTATTTACGTTTCAATAACCTAATTAACATTTTCCATCTTCCTTTTGCTCCCACTAAAACATCACATTATTTGAAACTGAATCTAAGTATTCACTTAGTTTTGAGGCTAAACTGAAAATGCCTTCCATCTAGAGGTTAAATAGTCACTGTGTAGCAGCTTTACTTCTCCTTTAGTCTTTTGTTTTACTGTTCTTTGCAAGGTCTACTTCATGTTGAGTCTCTGCTTGTTCTTAACATCCTTCTTGAAATGACTATTCATCCAATTAGCTCTGGAGTCCTTTCCCGTGATTTTTTTCCCATTTGTTTGAGATAAATTTTAATAACATCAGCACCTTGGGTTTGATGTTGGAGGCCCTGAGACTTCATTCTACCTGGATTCACTATCCAGTTCCCTGTGTTTATTCAGGTTTACCTTCTTACTTAGCTACAGGTCTGTTGACATTTAGCCTTATATTTAGCTAAAACTGAATTGACTTGTGATCACTAAACTAAGTTTTTCTTTCTGTTTTCAATTTCACTTAAACGTCCTTATCACTAACTAAAATGAAGCCTAAAATGGTATCATCTCCTGTTTTAGCAGTGACACTTTGGTGGAGGAGATTGTTTGCTTCCATGTAACATGGAATATCTGTATCATACCATACTTATTACTGTTTATTTAGCTATTTCTGCAGTTTTGTTGTTTATCTTCTGCAAAACTGTTCAAACCTCTGCTTCATCTCACGTCTGTATCACATGTTCTTGTTCCTGACAGAAATCACCACTGTTCTGTTGCACCAGAATTTACACTGTAGCAGATGTGCATAGATACTGTGGTTGAGTAAGAAAATCTTATTAAAATGTAAGTACATTTTACTTTACTGTTATTAAAATATAAGCACGTTTAATTTACAAATGTAACCAGTAACGTTTTTTAAAAGATTCCCACTTCATTTGCGTAGGAACAACTGAGCTCCTCTTCAACTTTCTCACCGATATCAACCTCAGAAATGTTAAAACTGTGGGGGACTATGCGATGATCATGTTGTTCCCCCTCCACCTCTAACATAAGGTGCTGAAATTTGATCCTCTTAACTCTCTTCCAAAGTGTTTCCTGTCTAAAACCAGAATATTTTTAAGGAATCCATAAATTTTGGATGTGAAGATGGAGAATCCATTGCTTCCTATGGTAATTTGGATTTGCCTATTTCTAACTCCCATTTTTTATTACATGATTATACACTGGATTTTACAAAATCCTGTATTATTGGATATTTTCTCCCTTTAATCATACTGCCTTCATATCACTTCTCAGTCTTCTTTTTGATAAACTGAGCCCTTGAATTTTCATATTTTACAGTATTTTTTCCTGCTCTTGAATTCGATTGTTTTCTCCAGTTTCCCCACACCCTTTCAAAAATATCGACTGCATGAGTGGAAATAATAATTTGTTATGAGTCTTAGTGCTACTTCCATTTCTAGTGCAGCTTTCTCTTCTTTTCTTAATTTATACTGAACAGCCTTATTAGCTGGTTTCTTCTTGGAAGATTCATAGGAGATTAGCAAGTCATTACCACTATTGGCATGTGTGCGAGCGGGGAGCACTAGAGTTGTCAGCATGCCCAGATAAAAAGAGTGATATTATTTGAGCCTTGTCCCCTGACAAAACGCAAAATATCAGTCACAAACAGTGCTGGTGTGCTGTGCCTCCGCTCTGATCCACACTCTCTGAGATTTATTTTCAGAATGGTGTGTGCACACGCACACGTGTAATTTCACGCACATGCACAGACGCTACTGCTGCCGTGGGGAAAGAAGAGCAGAGTGGGAGTGGGGGGTAAATCGGGAGGGATTGTCTCTCTCTGTTGTACAATCTGAGAGTAAAGTTAGGAATAAGATTTAGGAATTTGACACTGCAACACCCTGCTGCTTGGCTGCACAACTGACTATCATATTCTTGGAAGAGAAACATTAATGTGGTCCCTGATAGGTGACTCACCTGAATGAAGGAAAAATACTGTGACAGTAACAGCTAGTGAGTGTGAGTCAAAATTAATATTGCAAGATGAGTTGTCTACTTTCTTGAATTTATAATTGCTTAGCAAGGAAAATATGAGATTATAATTGTCAGATACTCTGCTTTTCCTGACTTGGTCTTGCGATAATTTTCAGTGCTCACAGTTTGTTTGAAATTGAAATTCGGGAATTGCAAAACTCAAAAGTCAATGGAGTTTTAAACTGTCCTGTTACTAAAACTATATAAACTGTGATTTTAAGAAAGCTCAATAAAAAGAACATGACTTCTGGATGCACAAGTTTCTATCAAATAGAAACTTTTTTAAAAAAACAATTACCATTTATGAGAAGATAGCATTCTGGGCCTGTCTAGTAGGTTTAACAGGGTAAAATTATCAATATACGCAATAGCGTTTAAACCCTTCTGCAAGAAAGCTTTGTTTGCCACATGTATTTTTTATTGACCTGAGGTTTTTGTTTCAAAGATCACAAGCTCTATACACTTTTTAGTGCTTAAAACACTGTGTTGGCATGTTCTGGACACTACAGAAAGCTATCCCCACATTGAAAATGCTTAATCATAAACAAAAATCTTAACCCTGCCTAAGCCCTTCAAGTGGAAATGCTGCCTGGCAGGGCGGGTCATCGCAAGAGCTGTGTGTCACTTGCTTACCAGTACATGTACTGGTGCCGGTACTCAAAATAGGGCAGAATGATTTTCACTGGCCCTCTCTAAGGGCTTCATTTTAGTCTCTAAATGCACCCAGACAGCCTCAAGTTTTTCAGGGTGAAAGAGGTAAAGTTCTGTGAAGAGCCTTTTGAAGTTTGGGTAGGATATCACTGTTTTAACAGTTAAGTGATGTACGGCACCTTCTTCATTCTGCAGCTGTTGGAAAATCTCAGAAACAATAATGTTTTTGTCTGCTGCACTTTTCTATGTTTTCAAAGCAGCAACATGACTTACCTTATGTTTAACTGCAAAGTATAAGTGCAGTCTGTAACAAATAAATGTAAGCGGTGTAGGCTGGAGCCCTGGGACACATATTACTTATACATATCTTGTTGGTAACAGAACATAAATACTTCACTAAAGTCTCCATTTGTAATTTGTGCTGAACGTTTCTGAACATATGAAATATGAATTATATTTTGTAATGGCCCTTTGTGTTGAGGTCTAGCGGGAAAATATTGTTCTCCATGAGACAAAGTAAATTGCAATGATTCCTGAAGGGACTTGACTTTTGTACAAGAAAATACATTTAATCTGACATAGTTACTCTAATGATCTCTCATGTTATCTTTTATTGAACACAAAATGAGGTACAGCCATCAAAGTTTAGCATGCTACCGAGTGCACCATCATTAGATTACCAATATGGGGCTAAAGGGAATTTACTTAGCTCTACACAGTTTTAGGGACTCACAAGTTTAGTAGAAAGGTCTGTACCACCTGCTATTTAAAGGAGGAAGGCTTGCAAAATGTAGTTTTAGAAACGTACACTCGAAAGAAGTTAGAAACAATCATTCTCTCTTCACATATATGAGGCACCAAAGGATCTCTTAAGAATAGAGGGCTAAGAGGGGAACTATCGCTGTCTTCAAGCACCTACTGGGACGTTACAGAGAAGGCAGAGCCAGACTCTTCTTGGAAGTGGACAGCAAAAGGACTGAGCGAGCAGCTGTGTGGTGCTTAGTTGCCAGCTGAGGTTAAACCACGACAGTCCTTTTTGGCGCCCAATGTGGGGCTCAAAGGTTTCGAGATAATGACAGGTTTGATTGGAATGTCCCAGACTGAATTTATAGCTGTTATTGCTGTTTAGCCTTTTAATTCTGTTTTTTAATATAAATGTAATACTCTGGAGAAGATTAAGGAAAGACAGAAACCTTTCTATTTACATTGCAGTTTCCATTATAAAGCTGTATGTATACTTCTTTGTAATATTGTCTTTGACTATTTATTTTAGTTGAATGTTGTTATTTCTTAATCTGAAGGCAAAAGTGGGGAGTATTGCATATTTAAAAAAGAAATTAGAACATGGTATCCTGGTCATTTTTCAATGACGTTCATTTAAAAGCTTGACAAATCTATATGTTTCTTGAAGGAATTTGACTCATAAAATTGCTCATTAATAATATTCTGAACTTTTAATATAAATTACAATTACAGCTTTCTTTCATATTTCCTCCCGATTTCCCATGCCAATGGCATGCAGAAGAGGTTCTAGTTAAACAAAGAGTATAGTGTTGTTTAGTTATAGACAATTTCAAGCCCCACTGTGCTGCTACTGAAATGTTACTTGGACTTTTGTGTCTGTATTCCAGAAAGATGAATCTGAGCTGGATCAGGTGCATGCTGGGTTGTTTCAGGAAGCATAAAACCAACACAGTTTGGTTTTATGCTTAATCATAAACAGGCCTATAAGCTGGCGAGTGATCCCTGCCTCTTAGGCCAAGTAACTCAGTCTCTGCAGACTGTTCCTCTCCACGTGCCGTAGCTCTTGGAGCCTTATCTGCCTTGGTACATACCCCAGGGTCCCTTTTGCTTGCTCACCAGCACACTTGGGCACATCATTGTCAAGGTTTCAGCTGGGATAGAGTTAATTGTCTTCCTAGTAGCTGGTACAGTGCTATGGTTTTGAGTTAATTTTAACTATCCAGCAGTAGCAAAAGAAATCCCAGTAACCATTTCAAATCCATTTCTATCAGGTGACAGAATTTGGAAATGTCAAAGAATAGTCAGAAGTGTAACACTTAGGGGCTTTGTTTTAAAGGCGGAAGAGAAATACTTACCAAATTTTTGAGTTCGTGTCCTTATTTTTAACATTATCTGAAGACAACATTAAAAAATAGTGTCTACTGATCTTAAACATTAAATCAGCAGCTCTGTATAATTTTCACATATATTTTCAATGCACTGCCTGGAGAGCAATAGCTGACACTATTTTAATAATTTTAACTACTGAAACTGTAATGGAAATGCTGTGAACAGAGGGAAAACCACTGTTGTGTGGTTATTTTCAAAGGGAAAGTGTAAAGAATAAATACAGGCTAGTAAGTCTGATGTTGGTACCAGGCACAATAACACAGCCATCGGCGTGGGAGTATTATCAATAAGGAACGAAAGAGCAGACATATAGTGGAGACACATCTCTGATACAGGACCAGTCTGCACCACTTTGGTCTGCAGCGCTGCGCAGTTATGCCAACATGAACTCAACTTTCTTCACTTTGTAAAGGTTTTCCACCATAGGATGGTCAAAGCCCACCAGCAATCAAACAAAATACCCTGAAACAAAGCAACCTGGAAGGAGCCAGTGGCTCTACTATGGTTTTGGAAAAGAAATCTGGCCGGGGGGGTCTCAGTGACCCTGCACAGGTGCGTGTTGTGCACTGTGTGTTGCTGAAGCACTGCTTAACCGTGGCCGGTGGTTGGTCCGTGGAGGAGCAACGACAACATAAAGCAAATTAAATACCACAATAAGCGAAAAGATTTCATCTGCAGGTTAATAAAAAATTCTTTGTTTTTTTAACCTATATTAAACTACTAGAAACCAATGCTTCTGTTCTAAAATGTCACAGGCATGGGGAACTTTGTTACAGAACACAGTTGGGTCCCCAGCTATTTGGTAATATCTGACATTTCTACAAAGGTTCTATGCTTTTCCCCCTCTGAATGCTAATAACTGGCCGCATGGTAGCTCTTCTTACAAAGGGAAGGACTTTGGCTGTGAACACTTTCAAAGATGCTCCTCTTTCAAACAGGGAAAAGACAATGCAAAGTGATGGACTGGGGTGCCATATTTAAATTTTACCCATTTCTTCAGCTGTGATGCTTATACATAAAATCTGCTTTCAAAAATAATGAGATGAATACTGTTCTGTTGCAATATCTCCGCTTGTTATTTTTTTAATTTGAGCTAAAATAAATGTTAAGCTGGCTTAAAACCATGATGATGTTATTGGAGGTAGTGGGAAATGCTTTCTTTTATGGTGGAAAACTTAATATTTCACAGAATGATTAGATTACAGAAATAACAAAAAGAAGGACAACAACTGTAAGAATTTCATCCTAGTGCTGCCACTGGTACCAGGGTTACTCTAGGCAGGCACATTTTGTGCACTCTGCCTGGTGAGTTATGCTTTTGAACCCAAAAGTTTTGACCATCACTTTTCCTTAGTACTAACAGAAACTTTAAAACAATATTACAAGCATTATCAGAAGCAGAATTTGTCTCAAGAAACCCATCTGATTTGTTCAACAAGATATTCACAATGTCTACCCGCACTGCAATCAAATCGGGCATGTGGCTTATGGGGTTCAGTTCAACTACAGCAATGCTCAACAGAGTAAGAATTTGTTTATCCTTAGTGATAAATATGTATTCTGACCCTCTGTTGTCTAGCAAAACACAGAGAGGATGGATAACATTGCATGTAAATGCCTAATGACAAATGCCAGGATTAATGTGACTAAGCCTGGCGGTGAGATAGACCTACTTGCTGCATATTCTGCTAATGGATCAAAAGAAGAATTGTACTTGCACAACGAGTTGCAGCAGAGGTTAATGCATCTTGTAGAGAAAGGGAAGATCACAATCTCCTAACAACAGCTCATACAAAAAATTCCCTCTTTGACTCTTCCTAGGACAATTATATCTACAATCTAATTGTTGGGGTTTGCTTTAGTTCAAAATATAACATGACTCTCTACATTGTGTGCAAGCAGTTCGTTGTTCAACAGAAATATCACTCATTTTATTAATTGTATCTCATAAAAATCAATTGTAACTGTACCTGTGCATGTAAAGTTACCGCAAAGTTTTTGGTTTATGATTTGACTTGTTTATAGGCAGCCTTCAAATGCTATGTGTGAAAGAGGCTTTTTTTTTTTCATTTGTATTTGCTAAAGAGTGATTCCTTGATCTTTTAGTATAAATGAATATTCAAGTTTTTTCAGCCTAACTTTTTATTCAGGAGATGGTCCATCTCAGTGAGAGAACATTTGTTACATTTAAAATTTATTGCCACGTTCTTTGTGGGAAATGCAGCCCTGCTAAGAACAAACCATTCTGAGCACCATGCCAGATCTTTCTGCCTTTTCTTACCCCTCCCCATGCAGAAGGCGGCTGTGAAAGCATGGCATCCTACCTTGGCCACGTGCAGTGGTCTCAGGAGGGTCAGAGAGACCACATCACCTTCTGAAAGGAGAAAAAGGCCAAAGGTCTGTGAGGATGGGGATGAGCTCTGCAGGGATGGGGACGAACTCTGCACGGATGAGGATGCTAGCGTGAGTTTGGGGACTTTTGCTGACCCTGAGCATGCCCATCATGGGGGGCACTCTCTCATAAAAACGGCTCTGAAGATGACCTTCTATGAGTTTTTCGTATCACTCGACCTCAGCCGGAGGGAGGACTCAATTGGAAAGCTGGCAGCCTCCTGGCAGGGAAGGTCTGTCTGCCTGAAGGGAGAGGACCTCACGGGGTGTACTGCAGGGATACGCTGTATTTCCAAATGTGGGACTGCCCCCCCCAGACAGTAGCCTGGCTTCATGAACCAGCTAACAGGGCAAGACAGAGATGGGTAGGCTGAGATGCCATGGCTCTGAGACTCAGCCCTACATGACCTAGACACTTTGGGTTATGGCAATTCAATTTCCCCTCTTTGTCCCTCAGAGTACTGCATCTTTCTGGCCTAATACCTCTGACTTTCCCAGACTAAAACTTCTCAGTCGATGCTGATGTTAACTGCTGTTTATTTGGTCACTTCTACTCTGTTCCAGCCAGACCCTTCTCTATCACGGCATCTGCCAGCCAGTCAAGTTTACTGCTGGCATTTGCTGGCACAAGTGTATTTCAGCATTTTCCCATGACAAGAGCCGCTGTCGCAGAGCTGCGCTGGAGCTCGTACGGCTAAAGAAAATCACATTGTCTTGTGGTTTGATAATGCTTTCATACTGCCAGAGCCCTCTAACAGGCAGCATCTGCCTTCTCCACAGCTGACTAATGGAGCTCTGCTCTCCAGAGGAGTGCCAGCTCTTACTTTCCGTTTCTTCGGTCTCTTTCAAACCGCACATGCCTAAACCCCAGCTAACAGAGCAGGTGGGGGAAAGAGCCCCATGTCAGGTTATTGAGGTTGCTAATCACAGTATAGTGGAAATAGTTCTGCAAGCCCCAGTGCTAGCAGTTTGGTACACCGCTTCCCTGTACGGAGCAGGATGCACAGACGAACGGCTGCACTTAGGCAGCGTTATGAAAATTAATCCTGGAAGGAGGCCCAGTGTCATTGCTCACAGTATCCACAACAGCTCCCAAATACTCAGCATTTACAGAAAGATTGTCCAGTTGCTACCACTGAATATTGCCCTTTCACAGCATCCACACTTTGATCTGATCTCTTACATTACGTGAACACACGTTTCTCCTCACAGGTGAGGAAGGCTGTGCAACGAGACCTTCTGCTCATAAGAACATCTGCAGAGTTTCAGACCAAAGGCCCATTTCGCTCTGTATTGTGCCTCTAACTGTGGCCATGAATGGATGCTTAGAGAGAAAGCATCAAAGAAAATCATGGGGTAGTATCTCCCTGCAGTATCTCACCCAGCTTCCAACAATTTGCAGAACAAGGCTATTTAATCTCTTCTTGTATAGAAATCATTCCTTACTTCAGATCCAGTTCCTGTCACTGTTCTCTGCACATTTTCTACTTTTACAATATCCTTTTTTTATGAGGAAGAGGGCCAGAACTGCATACCATATCCCTGGGCACACCAGTGTTTTATATAATGACATGATAATGCTTTCTATGTTGTTCTCTATTTCTGTCCCAACAGTTCCTACCATTCTACTTGCCTTTTGATAACAGCTAAGTACTGAGCAGATGTTTCCAGAAATCTTCCACAAAATCCTTTTCTCACTAATACATATTCAAAAAATAAGCAACAAACCCCCCAAACCCCACAAGCAAAACAGAAGTTATTTGTGTCTAATTATAAAGGTGTAAATTTTCTCTTTCTCCAAAGAATAAAAGGGAAGTGTTGCACAGCACGGTCCTTAAAATACAAAAGAGTTAACATTCTTTCTGCAATATTTTTTCTGGCCATTCACTAAGGTTGGATGAATTCATTATATCCATCTACCAACCTCTAAGTCCTGAGCATTCAAGCTGTCATTCTAGATGTTCCACGTACACTGTCCTCTGTGTGCTTCCTGCTCACACTGTGAACTTACTGAAGTGAAACAGTCCAATTAAGCAAGAAAGGCTCTTAGCTGCCCTGCACATGTATTATTAGGGGTGTTGGTATTAACTTCATACTTATGATTTTCCATTAAAGAAGTACTCGAAACCTTTTCTTGAGAACTCCAACATTTCTGATGTTTGCAAGAGACCTTCTTTGTAACTGAGTAATTGAGATAGGGAAGATGCTTTTGAAATAAGTTAATGTAATTAGATCCAGTTTTGACTGGCTATGAAATATTGAGAAATTACCAGTCACTGGCTTTGAATAGCTTAATAGTATCAAGGTAACTATATATATATATGTAAAAATATCTTGTTACTTAAAGGAGCATGACTGGAAAAACAGGTAGCAGAGGTTCATCCTTGTAACTGCAGGTGACTTCAAGAGCATCCCCTGTCCCTCCCTCTGCATTTTGCTGATGTCATGGCGGGTGGGTTGAGAGGTAGTCTTGAAACTCAAATGAAGATGACAGCTTTCATCAGGGTTTTCAGGCTCAGCTTGACTAAATAGTCTGAAAAATCATGCAGCATCTGGAGGAGCCCTGGTAAGCAGAGGACAAACACAAAAGAGCTGCATAAAACAGATGAGATGTTCCTCATCATATGTTCTTCTGGTTCTTAAGGCGAAGGGGAAGTAATTGCTCAACTCTGTCAACTAGATGTGTAAAGTGCCACATTGGATATAAGTTAGTAAGTTTAATGCAGTTAGGGATACAAGATATCTTGACAGGGTATTCCACCTCCACTGGCATAGACTTCAGACACAGAGAGATTGCTGTGATCGTCGTTTTCTACTCCATGTGAAGAACAAGGCAGAGGACCAGCTCTTAAGACTGCAACGCTCTGCAATTCTTTGGCAACCAGACACGCAAAACTGATGAGCATCTGTGCCTCTTGGACTCAGCTTAGATTGGTCTGTCAGCATGGACAGTTCAAGTGAGTGCTTGGCCAAGATTTCCAGCACAATATAACTCCTTGTCCATCCCAGCGATTGTGTGAGATTTATCCAGTATGAGCTTTTGAAGAGCTCAGCCGGAGAAGATGGTGACCATACAGTCTGTGGCATCACGTTCATTTTATGAGACCTTGAGACATGACTGATGACTCTTTTTGGAAAGAAGAGGTCTCACTCCTTCCTCCATCAACATCTCATTTTTTTAAAACACCAACCACTCTTGTTTGCTGTCTGGATGTTTTGCCAATTAAAAAAGACAAAAAGAATATACTTACTCTACCTTCTGTTAAAACAGCAGCACCGAATCAAATGTTATATATGTTTTGCTGCATACTTCCATTTGTCTCTTTGCAAGGTCCAGCCAAAGTAAATCCATATTTCTGCCTAGACAAATAAGACTGTTCTGGACTAGAAATGCTTTCCAGAACAGGTTGTTTCACATAGAAAGTATTAGGACCTCCATCTACAGTATGCAAAGGGGAAGCAAGCAGTAATAACTCCAGCAAAGTGTTTAGGAAGAAAAAAAAACCTCTTAGGCTAGGCTTGGGCCAAGAGTCTAAAAAGGTCAATATTAAAAATTTGTAAGATCTACTTGGGAGCCATAAGGAAATACTGAAGGCCTCTGAGCATCACGTAACTTCCCAGAATAGCTGTCCCAGTACTTAGGTAATGTTTGGGTCCAAATAATTAACAAAATCAAGGTGTGTGTGTGTTGCAGGGATTTGAGCTAACATATTTAACTTTGCAAGTAAACAGGAGAGGAACACTCAAAAGTCACAGAAGGCTGGAAGGTGGTATACCACACTTTAGTGTTCTTTTTCTGACCTCCAGGTTGAATTTCTACGTAACTCACTGTCATTATGTCCATATTATATAGAAGTGTGAACAGATCCGAAGAGAAGCTGGCCCAGGAGACCTGTTTTTATTTGAGGCCTAAACCCCAATGCAGAGACACCGTAGTCCAGGTTTGGGCACCTGGAGGTATGAGGCCATGTGAGAATCTCAGCCTTAACTTTAAACAAATACATTTCTATGCCTCATGCCGTGGGCAATGAATTAAATGTGTCCTCAGTTCACCCTAAAGCTTCCAAAAGTAGCATGTAGCTAAACCCCAAATCCTTCTTGCATCCAGCCCCTTACTTTTTAAGCCAAAGTCACCAAGCTAACTCATTATTTGGGATTTCTGTTGCTAATGCCACAAAAAACAGGTTAGGGCTTGGTAACGAGCCTTTAGGAGTTGAGCAGAAACCTTCCCCAAAACAACAGCAGCAACAGCAGAAGGACCCAAAGCAGTTCCACAAAAATAAGTGGGATGGTGGAGGGCAAATACTTGACTTGTCCTTTTCTCCTTCTGTACCAGGCTGTTCCTAGAAGTGGGATCACACGAAACAGTTTTGCCTGTGGAATTCAGGGCACCTTCTCAGACATCTCGAATGGACTCTGCTACAGTATTCAGGGTGACGATTTACAGTGTCACCGACTGCAATTACTGTTAGAGCTCTGAAATTTAAACAACAACCCCCCCACACTAAAATGTCAATTATATGTTTGTGACTCCATTCAAGATCAATAATAGTTTAATAAAAGCAAAGCAAACTCAGATTGCCACTCAAGAAAATGATAAACTTTTAAAACTTCCTTAATTTCTTTTTTTTTTCTGAAAGTCATTGTTTCCATTTATTTGACTGGCAAAATATTCTTGTCAGAATTCTACTACTTTTGCCAAACTTTTCACTTTAAATGCAATTTTTTTGGACCAAAATCATATTGCAAGATTTCAGCCAGCTCTACTATTTTCTTTTTATGTCTCTGATGGTGCTTATTTGCTCTAATTACATTGCTCTAGGCATTGTACACACTCATAAATAACAGTCCTTTCCCCATGTCTGCTCTCCAGCTTCTTCTGTGCCCACCCCCACTGATGATCACCCCTGTGATGAGCACAACAAGGCAACCTACCAAGACTATCTAGCATTGTCATCCAATGACACTGGGTGATGAGAGAAGCAAAATATCCAAGCTTCTCCTCACCATTCAGCTTCCAACAAGCAAATAGAGTTCTTAGAAACCTTAAAAGAAGGGATGAAAAATATACCTAGGGAAAACTTGGTAGCAAGAATCTCTAGGGTTTTTTCCAAAGTAAAGAATGACTTCATAAAACATAGAATGCATGAAGCCAACTCCACTCTTTGGAAGAGAAGGATTAAAAACTCGCTCAGGCTTGACCCAGCCTAGCAGAGAGAAAGAATTGTTAAGAAAACCACACCATGATAATCACAGCCACCGCACAGAGGACTGGACCCAGAAGACCTAAGAAGTAAAGCTGAAATTAAGGTTTCAAGACTCACCAGTCCTTGTGGAGGCCAGACACCAACCCATATCAATATTGGGTGACCCTCTGTTAAATTGTTTGTCACCCTCTGCTAAATTGTTTACGGTATGGCTAGGTTTTATGACAATGTTGGAAGGGTGTCTGCTGCTGGAGAGGCCAGCAAGGCCCAGAGCCTTTGTCCTGTGTTGACGATCTCCATCCTGATCTTCCACGTAAGGAGAGGGCATGGTTTTACTGGGAATGCGTAGGTCAGGGAAACAAACAAAACTGCTGGACAAGGAAACCAGGAGGATTTATCTGCAAAGAGGTGTTACCTCAAAGGAGAGAGTAGCCCTCAGCAATTCTAAAGGCTACATTTGGACTGTGAACAAAACAGTCTGTATTTGGAGAAAAAAAATAGGAAGCAGAAGTTGCAGAAGTTGCTTACTCATAGTTTTATTACTAATCTTTATACACTTTTATTCAGAGACGTTAGACAAAGCAGCATGTTCTAGCCTGCAGTATTATGAATAAACAAATGATTTCTGATGAACTGAGCAATCTCTTTATAAGGTAGGGAAGACTGAAGGAAAATTCTCCCAGCTGAAGGAAATAGCAGAATTAGGGAAACTTGATGTGAATTTTAGAAGCTTTCTGAGTCCTGAGAGGCCTTTCAGAGATAAAAACAAATTGCCTTGGCATACAATATGCACTTTATTAAATTCAGATGACTGGAGGGAGAAAATCTGGGGTTTGATACCTGCATTCACCCAAAGAAATGTCTTAGAAAAGGGACAGCAGCCAACTTTAAAGGAAACAAAGTAAAACCAGCCATCCTATATATGTAAAATCCTCATGAGCTTGCCAAAAAAAAAAAAAAGACGCATTTTCCTTTGCATTTGTTTAGTTGGAAGCAAATTCCCTAAGCATAGCTTGAAAATGTGAAATGGTTAAGAACTCCATTATCATTCATGCTTCAGCAACTTCATTATGTACACAGGCCCAGTCTTTTACAGGCTAAAAGAGCAATCCTGATCCATGCTGCATGCCATCTATAACGTAGCCTTGCTGAAATACCCATACCACTAACATCTGTCTTGTGCAATGTTAAGTGAAAAAAAAAAGGGGGGGAAAGATTCCCATAGATAAAATGCACATGAGGATGACAAAAAAAGAAAATACAGAAACCTATGACAGACAAATTTTATTAATGGCTCGACCATATGCATCCAGGGCATAATTAACTATTCACAGGTGAAATTAGCAGATAGGAGTGTCTGTTGTGAGCAAATTGAATAGACCCTGATTATATCAATAGTTTTCAACCAGTGTCCCCTGGTTATCAAACTATCAAATAAATTTGTCCACTCTCCTCTTTTCTGGGAGGAGTGGGTTAGGAGGGAGGGAGAACTTTAATTATCCGGCCACGGTATATGGCAGGTCATTAATAAAACCTAGTTATCTGGCTGCAGGTTTTATAGTTTTACTGTTATCTATCTTTTATCTAAATAAACATTTGGAAAATGTCCTTAAAATTACTGGAGATACTTTGCCCCTTCTCCACCAGATATTTGAAAATGAAACTTTGCTGGATTTTACTATACAATACATGGCGTCACCTCAAAGACTCCCACTTTCTTCCTCCTACCACTATAATGGAATTATAGAGTTTGGCAGTACATACATTGATGGATCTAACCAACCTGCAAATGCAGATAAGGGTAAAATCACTTGATGGGTTAGTTCTCCTTAATGTATATTTACTCAGCCTTTATGTTATGTATGCATTTTTTACTTTCATGCCACATATATCAATGACAAATGTAAGAATTGAAAAGCCGGTAATAACATAAAAGAACAGCATTTTTTTTTTCTCTGTGGTGCAATTGCCAGAGACAGTATCTTTTCATTTAAATAAAGAATAGTAGGAAATTAACATTTTTGGGGTCCCGGTCCCGATTCTGTTCCAAGTAAATCCAATTTCTAAACTCAAACCCACTTCTACAACACAGTTTTCCAATATCAAAAGTCTAACATTTCATTTGCACTGTATTTTTCAACAATGAGTATTATAATGATGCTTCTTATAAAGGAATATGAATGTTTATTTGATATACATTTATACAAGCTCAGTATGGAAAAGGCCCATGTAAAAACATTTCTTTTGAGGATAACCAGTTCATAGATAAACTATCCCATCTGACAATTTTCAATATTTTCTCTTCTGTCTACAGGATACAATATATATTTTCTGATTTTTAATATTACCTATTTCCTTTTCCTATTGACCTTCAGAAATGTGGAAATATAACATTCTGTTAATTAAGAAAGATCTTGGTTATCCAATAACTTAAGAGAGGTTATATATTCCAGGTTTGCGGGGGTTTTTTGCATATATGATCTTTCATAATTCTGGGAACATTTTTCTACAGCTTTTAAGTTCCAAAACAAAAACAAAACAACAAAAAAAAAGAATCTAAATCAAATCACAGGTTGGTGAAAGCAACTTAATTCCCACTTTCAAAAACTGTAGGCCTCAAACACTTATATTGCAGGTTTCGTTAGTAGAATTATTAATTCTGATGAGTACTCTCCATGTGACCGGGAGTAAACTGACACAATGCACACTATTGGGATGGGAAATGAAAGGAAAGCTGATGTACTGAAGTCCCTTTAGAATAAATCGGGATTACAGAAACCCTATTTGTTAATCCTCTATTAGATTGAAAAGGAAAAACCATAGTGAGACCTTTTTATGATTTTACATTTACAGCACTACAATTCCTTTCAATACAATAGGATCACTCCTGATTTAAAGAGTAAAAACATTGACAAAAGAGTGAAAAGTCTCTCTTCCTGACGAATCTCTGTAGTAGCAAGAGCCTGTGTTCACAGCAAGTCCAACTGGCCTTGGTGGGAGTAGAAGGGGGGTCTACTTGGAGGAGTCATGCTCCTTTTTTGGAGTGGAACTTGGGAGAGGGTTTATATACCTCTTCCAGCTGGCATATGATGGTTCATATTTACCATCTAAATTACAGGCAAATATAAGTAATAAATACATTGGAATTAATGTAGTTTCACTGAAGTCAAAGGAACTGTCGACTTGTTGAAGGCTTAGCCCTTTGGGAGTTTTTAATCTACATAGTATAGAAATGCAGAAATTTGAAAAAGTACACGACTGTCACAAAAGAAAAGGAAAAAACATCCACCAGTAAAGAAATAATGCATTATTTACAATTTCTAAAGATTAATCTTCTGGTCAGATGTAGTAATCTTGGAATTCTTTGTTGGCTGAGGTAAGTTAATCACATCCCTTCACTTTTTGAAAGATATCCATCTGAAACACATCTTTAAATAGTGATTATATCAGGGAATTCACCCTTATATCAGTTTTACTAATTATATCTTGGCATTACTTTTATATTTTCTGTATTAACTGTATATTATAAGCAAAGATTTTCTTCCTTTGCAATTACAGTTGCTCCTTTTTCCATACATTGTGCTTTGGTGGTGATATAATTAAAAAGTGGTGCTTTGCACAGGCAGTATTGCACATGGTGAAAAATGGCAGCTATTTCCACACTTCACAGATCCAGCTGCTATGAGCATTAAAAATTACTTAAAATACAAATTTATCGCATTGTGATTACAATGGATTGTGTTGTTATATATTAATTGAATTGTAAATTGCTGCTTTAAATTAAAACACAGCTTATTAGGAATGGCAAGAGAATAATAAGGGATGAAGTAATGTTTCATGTAATTGCCAAAATAAAATAAAAAATCTGAAGAGAGAGAGGAAAAAAGTATGTTCCAGACAACTACCTCTGGTGAAAAATTGCCCTGGAGCTATTGATGGACTGAATGTTTCAGTTTCTTCAGTGAATAACTGAGTCTCAGACCTTAAGGAACTTTTTGTAGCAAAATAATAATTTTAGCAATAATAATAAGCCTGAAGATGAACTATCTGCAGATAAAACACCATTATTGCAAACATGTTATTTTCCCTTATAAGTTCCGTCTCTATAGGAAAACAGAACCACTGGCTGGCAGTTACAATTATGTAGGCAGTCGGGAAGATTATAGTAAAGTGGGGGGGAAATGCCAGCAGATGTAAAAGAAAACACTTTCAGGATGACATGTCCTCTGCAAGTGATGTCATCCAAGAAGAGGATGACAAAGAAGAGTGTCCAAAGAAGAGCAACAAAGCTGGTGAAGGGTCTAGAGCACAAGTCTTATGAGGAGCGGCTGGGGGAACTGGGGTTTTTTACTCTGGAGAAAAGGAGGCTGAGGGGAGACCTTATCGCTCTCTACAACTACCTGAAAGGGGGTTGTAGTGAGGTGGATGCTGGTGTCTTCTATCAGGTAACTACTGATAGGATGAGAGATATTGCCTGCTAGAGAGTCTTTCTTCAGAGCCCCTTAGAGTGTTGAAATACAGTCAGTAGATGCAGGGCTGTTATGAGGTGATACCCTTTAATATGTCAGTGCTCATCACAGGACCTCACTTCTGTGATGATGAAGCCCACTCAGGAATGGCATTTCAACTTCTTCCCTTCCAACAGATTCAAGGCTGCCATGGTGGATGTTTATCTTGGCTATGAAGCTACTCACTTGCCTTTTCGGCAGGGTCCTAGAAAGATATAGAGTAGTACAGAGGATACAGAGCGATGACCTTCTCCCTCCAGCCCAAATAAAACAATCCTGCCTCTTCTGTGAAGAGCCATGGTGACTGCTTGTCCATTTCAGCACAGAAATATGGATCCAGATGGCTCCCAACCACTGAACAGCACTCCTTAACACCAGGGTGGGATATTTTTCTTTATTGTTGGAGGGATTTCATGACACTCAGTTAATGAGGTAGACCTGCTTTACAATGAGATTTTTTCACCCTGAAGTGGAGTCTCCTGGATTTCAGAGAAGGTTATCTCTCCATTCAATTTACCATGCTGTAATCTCAGTCAGTCTCCTGCCAGTCAGTAGCTTTTGGAAGACAGAATTAGAGTGATCCAAATAGTGGCAGACTTTATCCTCCAGTCCTGTTTAAACATATTGCTCAGGATTCTGCTAGCACTCCTATGTGAGTCTTTGAAGACTTGCTTTCTGAGTTATCTTTCCAGGAAGATGGCTTTTTTAGTCGGCAGTACCTCAGGACAGCAGGCAAAATCCTTCCTACTGACTCTTCTCACTGACTCTGTACAATTTTTTTTGCCAGAGCTGCTGCTGAGTTTCATTTATGGCGGACGATCAGTGCCCTCCCATGTTTCATAGGTGGATCTGAGATGTCACACACTGCATGTGGAAAAAAGTCTCTCTTTCCACTGACTCAAGAAATAACCATTTATATATCATCCCATGTCTTTTTCATCATTAGCTAAAACCTCCTAGAGCCCCACATTCTCTGTGTGAGAGGAGTCTAACAGGATAACGATCTCAGCATATGCAAAGACACCTGACAATGTGGGTTGACCCTGTCTCAGCTCAGCCTGCCTTAGGAAGATCACGAAGAACTGCTCAACACCAGATGTGTCTAAGGAGGTACTCGCAAAACTAGTCATTCATGCACGTTTCAGGCTTTCACAAGGGTGTCTAGGTTTGACGCTGTATTCGATCAATCAGGCTGCCGTTCATGTGAAGACTTTAAAATCCAGTTGCAGATAAAGAAGGGATTATTTGGATTCCCTGTAAAGTGACTGTGCATCCGTTAAAAAGAAATTAAAAAACCCAATGACAACCCCCCTGCCCACCCAAAAAACAAACCCGATCAAAATAAAAATCTAAAATAAGAGCTGGTTTTGAAAAGAAAGTGATGCTATCCGAGATGTGGTTGTCCTTATGGATATTCATCAGCTATCCTCCTTCCCTATCCCTCAGAGTCCTTGTATACTAATGAGATTTGCATTTTTTTATAGTCTATATATGAGTCTCCTTAAGCACAGGAAGGATTTGAACCTTGGTCCCTTATATTTTGGGTGCTTTAAGATATCTATAATCTAAATCTAAAGAAGGAGATTCAAGCCCCTTCTTGACAGCGCAAGGCAGATGGAAACCCATAGCCTGAGTGGTTGGCACCTACTGCTACAGAAGGGCTATGAGTGTAAGGGGCCAATATGCATGTCTGTTTTCAACTGTTTTTCACATTCTGCTACATTTGAAGAGGCTTCTCCAATACCATAAATATATTTCAGGCAGTTGATACGGTAATGGCAGTAATGCGTGAAAAGCACAGGCAATAAAACTATACCTGGACTTACCTCTGATGAG
This sequence comes from Harpia harpyja, assembly GCF_026419915.1. Taxonomy (NCBI): domain Eukaryota; kingdom Metazoa; phylum Chordata; class Aves; order Accipitriformes; family Accipitridae; genus Harpia; species Harpia harpyja. The sequence continues at coordinate 6,684,994 of NC_068944.1, read as the reverse complement.
CAATGACCCTAACTCATGCAAGAGTTCACTCCGTGCGATGCGGAACTCCTACACACCGCAAGATGCAGTGACTCCAGTGAGGATGTTTTTTCTCCTATAACAAGATCTGACCGTAGATACTAAATGCTGTGGTATTCTGTATATGTATGTTCTGTATACGTACTTCATGGAATGGATTGTTTGTTTTTCTGTTTCTCTGATTTTGCAACCCTCTAACCTTTTACTCTTTCTTTTCCATAAACACTGCTTCACTAAACCTATTTGGCTCAAGTATCTTGTGTGATGCATTTTCACACGAAAAACTAGAAAGAAAGGAAGAAAAGATCTAGTTGTTTACTATAGTCTATTAAGGTTTTATGTAATATTAGCTATATTTTTTACACTTTTTAGTGTAGAATAAATATTGGAGATTCTATTAAAAGGTGATAACATCAGTAATTCTGGTCAAGGAATGATTTAAAAAACAGGTAGTGTATGTAAAAAAATTTAGTCGCATTAATGCATTATACAACATAGAAGGCATTTGTGTTCATATTGGGTTTTTTAACATTTGCCTCCTAATCTTTTAAAAGTCAAGTCACCTTTGTTTAGCCCACCTTTCCCCAACAGTTAGTATAAACAGCAAGCCAACTCATTCCTCTTTATTCTTTTTATTCTTTTTCTCTAGTACTGTGTGGGTTTGCAACCAGAATGATAGGATATGCTTAAAAGATGCTATATCACAGACATTCTAAATAGATGACTGTTTTAAGTTCCCAGATTTCTTCACCAGGATATATATCTAGCACTGTAACCACATGAATCTACAGAATGATGACCCTGTAGTAGATTTTTAGAAGAGAGCTACTTTTAAGGGTAGCACTAGTATTGTCAGAATATGGCTTTATAATTTTAGGGGACTTATATCTGGTTGTAATACTCAAAACCAGGATTCACAGCATTGTGAGATGATCACGGAAAGAAAAAAAAAAAAATTTGCCAAACAAAATATTGTCCATACTGACATGGTTTAACCCCAGCCAGCAACTAAGCACCATGCAGCCGCTCCCTCACTTCCCTCACCAGTGGGGTGGGGGAGAGAATCAGCAGGGTAAAAGTGAGAAAACTCATGGGCTGAGATAAAGACAGTTTAATAGGGAAAGCAAAAGCCGTGCACGCAACCAAAGCAAAACCAAGGAATCCATTCCCCGCTTCCCATGGGCAGGCAGGTGTTCAGCCATCTCCAGGACAGCAGGGCTCCATCACGCCTGACGGTGACTTGAGAAGACAAACGCTGTAAATCTGAATTTCCCCCTCTTCTTTCTGCTTTCCCCAGTTTTCTATGAGCACGATGTCCTATGGTCTGGGATATCCCTTGGGTCAGTCGGGGTCAGCTGTCCCGGCTGTGTCCCCTCCCAACTCCTTGTGCCCCCCCAGCCTCCTCGCTGGTGGGGTGGGGGGAGAAGCAGAACAGCCCTTGGCTCTGGGTAAGCACTGCTCAGCAGTAACCAAAACATCCCTGTGTTACCAACACTATTTCCAGCAATCCAAAACATAGCCCCTGAGAGCTACTATGAAGAAAATTAACTCTATCCCAGCCAAAACCAGGACAAATACAGATTTAATTATGAGTGCTTTACATAAGGTCCTGGTGAAACCCTCCACAAATTGTTATACACATTTCTGGCCAGTGACTGCAAAAAAAAAAGGAATCATTTAAATATGAATAGGTGCAAAAAAGGTCAAGAAAGATGGCTAAGTGAGCAGACAGCCTAGAGTACCAGAGGAAATATAAAAGAACTTGCCTTGTTTAGCCTAGAAAAATGAAAGGTAAGAGGAGTTAAGACTGTACTGTATAAATTCAGCAGGTGGCTATATGCCACAGAAGGAAATGAGCTATTTAAGATAAAGATAATGTTAGCAAAGAACAAATTAGTATAAACCAGTCATGAATAAAATTGGACTGGGAATTAGAAAAAGGTTTCTAAGTACCAGAGAAGCAAGGTTCTGGAACAGCCCTCTAATAGGAGTTGTGGAGGGCAAAACACCTATATAATGTTAAAACAGAGTCTGAAATAAGTGTTAATAAGGGTATCTGGTGTAGTTGTCTAGAGCGTGGAGAACTCTCTCAGCGACCTGTCAGTTTTCTGCCAGCTTTTCATCCTATGTGGCTAAATTATTTGCTGAAAGGTCAAAGAGGGAGTCTGTGTAGAACTTGGTTCTCCAAGATCAAAGGTCAGCATTGCAAACTTGTTATTTTCCTTTATATTCCACTATGGTCTTAATTTTAAAGGTTCACCTTACAGAGGCTGGAAATACATAAGAAATCTTCCTTTCTAGAAGACAGGGGGGAAAAGGTGGTTGTTTCTAGCCCTCTTGGCTGCAGAAAAGAGTTAAAAACCTAAGTGTATCTTAAAAGCTTAATAAGACTGGGACATATAAAACACCTAATATTTTTAGTTAATCTAACAATTTGGGGCTATAAGTTCTCATTCTCATTCTCTGTTGGGATATAACATGTCAGGTATCGCCTACATGAATAGTGGAACCCCACCATGTGTCTTGTCTAGCTACGGTGATTGCTCTCGGCTACATTTTTGACCCAGTGCTCTCACACCACAGATGATAGACCCTCTGTTGTTTCAGCCTGCCAGCCACTGTTGGAGCTATGCTATGACTTGCAGTAAATCTGCGGTACGACTTACAGCTCCGTGGTAAATTCTTCAACAGAGTCACTCTTGGCTTTCTGAGAAAATATCGATTTTTCATAAATAATGTTTCAGGAGATCAAGTATTTACCACATTTTTAGCAATTCCATTTTATGGTTTTGATTCTTTAGTCACCTGGTTTAAAGCACAATCTCATCCCTCAAATACAGGGAAGTGTCAGTGTGTTCCTCTCCCAGTGTGCTCAGGCGACAAGTCTGAAAAAAAATCTCAGCTACTGCACACCTTTGCAGTTCAAACAGGTATCTTCCCAGTTGTTCTCAAAGCTCTGTCATCTCTGTGATCCCCATGCCATGCTGTCATCCTTTCAAGAACACTTAAATAAAACTTACCTCCACAGCTCTATCTGTGAAAGTAGCATTCATTCACCTCTGAGTCACAGGGAGAAGGGGGTGAAAAAATTACTTTCATGGAAAAGGAATAGGTAAAAATAGAAATAACAGCATTGTTAACTACGTGTTATCAGGACAAATATACAGTAAAGGTTTCTCACTCCAGAGTGGGAAAAAGTCTGAGTCATCCTATATTTGTAAAGAATACTCAAGAACCCATTAAAGGTATAGCAGTATCTCCGATGACCCAGGACAGCCTGTGTGGATTTTAGCTGTTTCCCATGAAAATCAGGCTTCTGGGATATGCCTGTTCATCGGGTCATTTCTCCTGCCACAGAACACATCACTCCCTCAAAACCTCCATTCTGCTGGCCCATTTCAGCCAAAACTGACACTTGAGAAAGTGGCCCATGCACATCTCTTCTGCTTCTCCAGCCTGCATCCCCAAGATCACCATCACTGTCTTTCCAGGGGCTTTTCACAGGACCACGGCAGGTACAGAGGAACATATGACCGGGTTCTGCCCCTCGCCGCAGTCCATGGAAAGGATCGGAGGGAGAAAGGAAGAAATCTGTTGGCGTCTGCCAACACATGGAGGAACCGCCTGTGATGGGTCCTCCTGCGCTGCAGGGAAACTGCAGTAGCACTTTGGAGGGTGTACGCGCTCTCTGCTTGTCCTTCTGGCTGAAGGGTGATGTTTCAGGCCAGCTTCATGCAGCTTGGCCACTTAGTCACACAGCTTTTATCATCACACCATGTATGAATATCCAGCAGAAGACCTCCGACACACACCAAAAGAAAAGAAGCAGCTCCTCCTCAGAGCCTGGTCCAAAACTTTATAGCTGAAGAACCACATTGCAATCGTGTGACACGATGTTTTAAATTCAGCTTTCCTTTCGGAGAAAAAAAGCCCAAAATATCCACTATGGTAGTTTTTAGTTTTGAAAAGGGGAGCTGCATAAAAATGGGAAATGAAAAATAAAAGCAGTCAAAAGGTTAAAATTATCATAAGTGTGTATCTCTTTAATATAATTTTTATATATTATATTATGTTATGTTATGTTATGTTACATCACGTCACGTCACGTCACGTTACGTTACGTTACGTTACGTTATGTTATATTATAGGCCCCCTATTAGAAAATCAAGGGTATAGTTAAACCATCTATTAAAAAATGGTCCCACCCCTAATCAGAGTGGAAAAACAGTAGAAGAAGGGGACTACTGGTTTTAAACTGGTATCCTTCAAAAACTGGAACTCGCATTCAAACAACCAAATGAAAATGGAACCTCAACTCTGGTGACCGAAACAATGCGGGCCAAAATAGACTGAGGCATAACATTAACAGAAGCTAGATTTAATTAATAATAAATTAATAGCAAATATGTAAATAAATAAAAATATTTGAGAATATTTTTAAACTCACCCATAGCAGGGATCTTATCAGAGAATCAACACTCAATAAGAGCATTAAGAAAATGAAGTCATAACAAGAAAAACAAAGCTCTTTGCTTCAGTGTTCACTGCAAAAAAAACTTAAAGAAGGTCACAGCATGGCAACCTTTCTTTTCAGGGAACATGCAAGAGGAGCACCATTAAACTGAAGAAACTTAGGAAAGATTTTTGGCAAATCAATAAAATAACTAGTAAAATGTTGTCAGCAGTAGACAGTACCCACTGCAGAGGTCTAAGAAAATTTAAACATGAAATTGCCAAACCATAACTGTGATATGATAAACTGTGTTTAAATTGGCCTCAGTATCAGGGAAACGAAAGCTAACAAATGTGGCATCAGGTTTTGAAAAGGATCCCAGGGTGATCCAAGAAACAACAGCCTGACACCTGTACAAGGAAAATTGTGAGGAATTATACAAAAGGATAGAATCGGCAAGCACGTGGATAAATGCAGTGCAACGTGAAAGGCATAGTCTTTGCAAAGACAAGCCGTGGACCCTGCATTCGGTGGAGTTCTTTGAAGGAGCAAAACCTATGTGGTTAGGGCTATCCTGAGGGACAAGGGGTTAAGATTTCCAAAAAGCTTTTGTCAAAGTCCTCCACCAAAGACTATCAGAGAAACTAACTGATAAGATTTGATGGGCTTCACCATTATGAGAAATAGCTCAAGGTCCTCAGCAGCACAGACAGCTTTGGATGTTGCAAGCCCGAGTAACTGTCTGGTCCGGGTGATATTTTGCCCCATGTACCAAGCAGAGCCCTCGGTTGTCCCCTGTGACTGAACCAGGACTCTTTCTCCTCCCCTCTCCAGAGCACAGATCTTCCTTTTTCTCCGAACGGTGGGCTCGACAGACCTTTGGACAACAGAGGAGGATACGGGTGCCACAAAGGTGAAAAAAAAAATTATCTTTCCGCTTCCTCCCATCTCTGGCACCGGGCAGAAGAAATTTAGTGGTATCGCTTCCTCCGGTGCCACAGCTGCAGCACGTCTCTGCTGCTGGTACTTTTTGGGATTTGGTCCCAAATGGGTAAGGGAGATCCGTGTCACGCACAAGAGCGAGGTGCAGAGGCTGGCTGGGGGTTGACTCTCAGCCGGGCTTTTTTACTGTCCTCACAAGTCTGCAGGCAAGGCACTGCCAGCTCTGCTGAGGATTAAAGCCAAAACTGGCCTGAGCGGCTCTGGTGATCCAAGCCGTCGGCCAAACTGAGTGCAGTTAGTGTGCTAGCGCTTGCGGCTCTTGAGTAATTACATCATAAGAGCAATTTTATAATGACATTATCACACATTAGGTGATGAGGTGTAATGAGCTTTTCTGCAAGGAGCCAGCAAATATATTTAGAACTGTAAAAGGTCTGTTAAAAAGCTACAGTTTTCTTCCAGAGACATTTACTGTAACTAATTCTGCAAGGCAGATGAACCTTTCCCCTTTTTGCCACATTTAAGCAGACGTGCTGAAAAGTGGTGAAGGGGAAATTCGGAAGAAAACACACAAAACCGAATGCGTGCTAGCATCACACGCTTGTCTCATCTCCAGTAGTACTGGAGTTGCAGGGTTGAGATGAGAGTCTGTACCAGCCGTGGTGGGGAGGGATGGGAGGGAGACTGGTCTGCGTCCCTCTGCTCTGGGCTGCTGGAGCAGGCTCCTTCTCCAGGGGTACGAGGCTCTGTCCCTTCCGAGGAGGATTGGTCCTGATGACAATTGTCTTGCCAAAGTATTAAGGGCTGTAGAGAGGAGCTGTAGGCAGGGAATAATCTTTCTTTCTCTTCCCCTTTTTTTTTCTCATCCTCATTTTGCATGTCACTCGCAATATTCTGCGGGCAGATGGTGTTTCAGCTGATGACCTACATACTAAAGCTGTGATGAAGACCCATCACAGCTTTAGTATGTAGCTAAAGCTAACGGACCCAAAGGCCATTAATTTTGTTTTGCTGCTCACATTTTTTCTATGCGCACTTTCTATTTGGTGAGGCAATATCTCTTCCACCGTAGTCAGCTTTCCAATATTTGCTTTTGCTGGTGCTCTCTGATGGACAGTGTTCTGAACTGATGTGTACCTGAACAGATAAAATGATTAAATGACATCAAATCATTTCACGAGAAAGCATCCTCCTGATTTGCATGTGATGCAGATCAGTCTTTTTACAGCTTAATGTGTTAGCGTGATAATACTGCAAGAGAAATCATCCATATATTATTAGGAGAGAGGTAAAGACCACCCAGTCTTTGTAACCAGGGTGTCATGGCACTTATCAGTGCATTCCCACCCTGTGCTCTGCATTCCTTCTTTATCAAGTGTTCATATTTCTGCTGCAAATCAGCAGATGCCACGTAAGGAAAAAAAGTCCTGATGATTTGATACAAGAAAAGATGCCTTTCTTGCACAAAGTGTAACAGTAACCTAAATACTTCTACAGTATAATTTCTACCTGAGCAGCCAACTCTCTGGTTAAAATATTCATATTCACAAACCAGTTCACTAATCTTTCTAGTGTGTTTCTGAATTCAAGAATTCTTCTTCAATCGCCTACAGCAATGCATTCTAAAATTTAATTGTGTGTTATGAAAAAAACTTTCCTTTGCTCTAAATTCTTTCTGATAACTTAGTTCGGTTGTCACCGGGTTCTCTGGATATGATCAACCAATAATTTTTCCGTGCTGTGCTTTGTTATATCTTCTGTTGTCCAAGCTGAGGATTCCTAGTTTATTTTTGTCACCCTTTACATGAAAGCTGTTCTAAACCACTGATTCCCCTTGTCACGTTTCTCTGGAGTATTTCTGGATCTCCTGGATCAGCCCCAGCATGTTTCTGTTGCCACTTTCCAGCTCTTGGGAACCAGTGCTCTTAGGAGTAAGAGGCAGGTGATATACTTATCTTACATAACGATGGTGAAAAACTTTCTTCTCTATCCATGATCCCAGAGGATTCTAACAGCAACTTTTAAAAATACCCACAGGTTCAGCAAGTCTGGAGCACATGGCTTCCAGGAGTTGTGCAAGGCGAAACTAAGGAATTCCCTGAGTCATTCTCAGCAGTAGCTGAAGCAGCAGCGTCCTCCCAGCCCTCCAGCATTCCTAGTATTGTGCCGCTGTTTAAAAATGGGAATCCAGATAGGTCAGTTAACAGGCCTGTTAGTCGGACCTTGTCCCAAGGAAAACAAAGGAGTGATTAAAACGGTCCTTTGAGAAAGACTTTTAAAAGCAGGCTGCTCTGGATAAATTTGCTTCGGCTCCTGGTGGCCTTCTTGCATCTCCTTGTTGAAAACAATATCCGTAATTTTTAAACCTTAGTTGTTGCTATGTACCACCTTTACGAGTTCTGTTAGATCATTGTAGGTGAGTTAAAAGCACTGTTTAAAACTGTGCTGATTGATGAAGCCGCACAACGTCCCATTCTAGGTATCTTTTCCTATTCAGAATTCGTCCAGTTCAAGAACGAGGAGTCAGTTGTGAAATCTGATCACAGCCCCAAATATTCAACGGTGCCTGGGACGTGGCTTTGGTTTGGACTCCTCTCTCATGTGAAAAATTGTCAGGGAAGAGCCAGTCTACAGAAAACCATTTTTGGTAGGAGGACGGCGAGGAGCCTTCAACCGTCAGAGTTCCCAGAAAGACATCGCTCAGCAGTTTGAAACCCTCAGAGGTGACGACAGCATCCCGAGCTCCAGATCGGCGTGTGCCAGGGATCTCTCGGTCGCCGTAGCTTTAGCAGCTGCAGTATTCACACAAGGTAACTCACTAACCAGTGGTTAAGCCCAGTGGCAGATACTAATAGCAGCAGCCTCTTTCCATTTCTCAAGTCCATTTTAAATTAATAAGAATGTTCCCCTTCTGTTTTTCATCCACAAAGAGACCCCCTTCGCATATTAATTTAATGTTAAATTGATGGATTAAATTATACCAAGCTCAAAATCAATTCTGCACATATTCATTAGAAAGGACTAAATCCCTTAGTAAGGATAAAGCACAGAAAATGCATTTAGAGACACTGATAAGTCCAGGTCCATTATATGTCATTTTAAACAAAGAGAAAAAAAAAGCCCCTTTGGAGACGCTCTATCAGCTATTAAACAGAGACATTGCATGCACAGGGAGATTGATGATTAGCATTTCCATTCTCAGAACGGCTCTCCCTGGGCTGATGATAACAAGTAAATGCCTCTTCATGTCTTTGTCACAGTTCACAGAGAAGCAGATGCCTAGACTAAGCTTTTCTCCTTTGTCTTTCCTCTTGTGCAATCAGTTAACAAGTGCAAAAGCACAACACTTTTCACTATTTGCTGGAATTCTTTGATCTCTGATAGGATCAGGTGGCAATTTTACCTCTTCTTCTTTTTTTCTGTACTGGCCATTTCTTTTCTTTAAGCCTCCCTCATTGTAAGCTCATTACATTGCTCACTAGCACTGGAGGTCTCTCATTTGATAACGTGGGACAGACCGTGTTTCACGTGTCTGCTGCCAGGAAAACCTTTTCAGTCTACAGAAACCCAAGCCCAAGCTGCACACCTCTCTTCAGCTTTCAGAGTTGCAACATTCAGCTTTGAACCTGAATCCAGGTTTCATAGATGGGTCCTGTTTCTGAAAACGAATTCTCTAAATCTGAATTCTCTAAAACTGAGAATTTCAGAAACTTGTCCACATCTACATTTGCACCTAAGGTCTGTTACCTACTTCAGTTTTACCTAGGTTGGGATTTTCCTTGAGATTTTGGCTCATCCTGCAGTCAATGTCTACCGTGAAAGAAATGCTATCCTTTTGATGAATATTAGGCTCGTTTGAGGAAAACGCCTTCACTTTCCAGGTGCCTGTCTTCTGGACAGAAGCAATTATCTGGGCAGGGCAGTCCTGCCTTTCTTCTGCTTGGCAACTAGAAGTTCTCTCAAAGATTCAAAGAAACGGAGAGGAGGAGCAGCACCCCAATGTTCATTAGTGTCCCGAGTTGTGCATTTCTCAGACACGGCCCCTACAGACTGCCCTGCCTTGGGCTGGGCTACGGAGGTGGAGAACGGAGCCGTGTCAGAGCCCATCTGTTAGGCAGGAGTCAATCTCAAAAGCAGGCAGGGCTATCTCACACAGAGAAGAGAGCAGGGAAGGAAGGTAAAATAATACCAAGAAATTGCCTAAGATGGTTCTTTGAGATTTTTAGGTCTTTCTGGTTTGGAGACAATGACTTTTTCTCTTTTTTCCTTTTTCTTTTCTTTTTTTTTTTGATTTTAAGCTCAGATTCACAATGTTTAATCTCATGAAACTGGCAATACTTTCCCTCCAGTCCAACTCACTACTTCAGTCCCTGCAACCTCTCCACAACAGAAGGCTGAGGGTCATTATCATAGTGTAACGTATGCTCTCTATTCATTTTTTTAGTTTAACCTGCAATGATTTCTAGTACAAAGGGGAAGAAAGGAGACTGTAACTGTGTACAAACTGACTTAATAATGACATTCAAAGGACGAAAATGTTTCTAAAATCCTGTGTGTTTTCAGAATATGTGTAAATTCAATGGATTTGATCCCATTTTACAGGTATGGAAGTTCATAGTGATCAATCTTACAGCTCATTCTGCATGAAAATAGATTTGATAGGAAGAGAAAAGCCATAGAGTGTTGTGTGCCTTACGTCAGATCACATAGTAGTTACAGAGATCTTCCTTTTTATGCATGACATTTTAAATTCATGTAAGGAAAGGCAGAACAGCTTTTTGACTAATGGGCCACTTTTTGGAAAATTGTGCGGTAGGCCAAGAATTGGGCAGTATGTGAGGTGAAATATCAAAATTGCTAACTCAGTTTTATGCCTAATCCCTGCTGTGGGAAGTGAAATTGTAACAGATGGTTGCCGTACTCATTACCCCTTTATTCACAATGAGTAATGATTTACCATTAAATCCCACTAAAAAGAACGTATCTATTCATGTAACAAGGTTTATTCAGTGTAACCAAAGAATCTAGTCTTTATTTTGTCAAGAGTCTTATATTTCAAATCCATAAAATTGAGCTAATAGTATTCATTTACCTATATGCCCAAGGCTGCAGACAACTTGAATCCAATACATTTTTACCTGTGGTAAATGTAATTGCCTCTCTTTTATATAGTAAGGAAGAACGTATTAAGTATGGTCTTAGGCAACGAGGCTCTCTCTTCTAGGCTTGGCTCTAATGTTAATTTGCTATGAAATAAGATGGAAGTCTCCAAACTTGACCTCAGTGAAAGAAAAAGGTGAACTTCTATCTTATAACTAAAAATGGGAAATTCTAGTTCAAAATATTATTTATGACAAAAGTGGGAAGAGTAACCTTAGTTCCATAAATAATCCAATAGACCATGGGGTTTCATGCCATGTTTGGTCTTACTGAATTGAAATGTTATTGGAGAAAAAAGCATTCTGATTTTTTCTATCGAGAAAAACTCGTAGTTTCTAATACATAAAGCATATTTTGTATTTTCCAATTTTTTATTTTGAGACCTAGCAAAACTAATCCACACATAATGTGTACTGTGTCACCACAATATTTAATACTTCTATTAATTATTTTTATCAATTGAAATATAGTGGAAAAGCAATTAGTTTTGCTAGAGGGTTAAATTTTGATTTACAAGAAACACCTACTCATGATTTTATGTCTTGCTATAAATATTTCAGTGTTTATTCTAAGTGAGTAAATATAATCTTTTTCTAAACATACAGGCTTTGTTGCTACATTGTAAGGGCTGTTAATCACTTGGAACTGGGCTTGCTTAAACAATTGCTTTTAAAACAGTTTGAGTTGAACAACAAATTTTCTTTCAAAGAAACAAACTGGAAGCAGACACATCGAGTCTGAAATGGCGTATTTCATCGGAAACTTCAGCACCTGACAACTGGAGAAAGAACTAGAAGAGGGCTGTTCTTTGACCCAAAAAAAAGAAATATATTGCTCGAAAATCTTACAGCTACATTTCACAGGCCTAGTAATTTGATGTCATGCTCCTATTTTCCTCTTCCTCATACACCATCTCCCGAGATGTACTGCGACAGACACAGAACTGCCTGCTATTTACCTCCCACGTGAAACACATACCACTGTAGAGCACAGGGTGTGAACTTTTGCAAGCAAACCTCAGCTATGAAGGAATTGAAAAGGCAGGAAATGCTCAATGTATGACACCCATCAAGCAATACCTCAGAAGTAAATTTTGATGGAATTTTTCTGAGTTTCAAGGAAGAGAAAAGAGGGAAAAGGTGAAGAAGAGAGAAAGGAGGGAAAAGAGAGAATGGAGAGAAAAGAGAAGAGAAGAGAAGAGAAGGGAAGAGAAGAGAAGAGAAGAGAAGAGAAGAGAAGAGAAGAGAAGAGAAGAGAAGAGAAGAGAAGAGAAGAGAAGAGAAGAGAAGAGAGAAAAGAGATAACAGAGAAGCTTTTCCTGCCTTACATCCCTGCAGAGTATTACTTAGTGTTCGGATTATTAGTAAGTACCTTGTTCTGGTTTTGATGAGATCTTTTCATTTGAAATTTACTATCATCTACTTTGTAAACAAGTAAATTGATAAATCACAAAAATTAAGGAAACAACCCCCCTCCTCCTTCAAACTTGGTATTTAAAAAGAATGTGTCAGTCTATTTAGGTGCACAGGAAAAGTAGTATTTCATGACCAGCTGTTTCTTCTCAAAGGAATAGGTTGTGCATTTTTAATTTCAGAAATCAGATCAATATTCAATGCATATGAAGGAGTGTATCTTCTGATTTTCTATTCGAAGGTGATACATTCTGGCTTGCTTCACAAGGGCCCTTAGACGTTGAGCGCTGCAGCATTTAGCTTCCAGGCAGTTTTGCCTAGTGAAGCTCACAGCTGTGAATTAGGCAGAAGCAGGTTCTTCGTAGAAAACACAGGGAGACTAAAGTGTCTGGGAATGGGCTTTGCAGAAACCAGCATGCCGAACAAGAAGCTAGAGATGCTGAGGAAGGAAATGCTGATAGAAAGGCTGGGGGTTAAGTCCTATTCCTCACAGGATTCTTGATATTTATCTCCATTTGATGTTCATAGCCATGGCCTGTCTCCTGGAATTAGGCACTGAGGCTTTCTTCCTAGCATTGAGGATAGTGTAGTCCCTTCTTTCCCAACAAACCAAGAAGTGGCAGAGCTAATACTGCAGAATCTCCTTCTCCTCTGCTCCCTTTCCCCTCCCTCTGTCTCTCCATTTCTGTTTAACCCAGTGTCCCTGTGGTTACATCATCTTCCATGATCAGCGTAAGCCAGGTTCAAGCCCCTCTGCACAGGGATACACCTGAGTCCAGATTTCTTGCTTTATGTGGGTCAGGCTAGCACATGGTATGAGCAGAGGATGTCTCACTTGTCAATCTTGGTGGGACCATGAGCTACACTAAGAAATTTGGCAATCCCGTGGCTTGGTTAATTGTGCACATCGCTCATGGAATTTCTGGTGATAACAGAATCTGCTATTCAAGCCTGAGCAGGTAATGTGATTTAACCCACCTGTTTTTCACTGGGAGCTGAGTTAATTCCAATTACCCTTCGTCTACCTAAAGCGAAGAGTAGACATGAATCGTTACAGCTATTTAGCTATTGTGATAATTTGATCATGTTTTAAAGCAATAGGTCCCCAGTCACTTGTTAGTGAAAGCAGTGGTTTTTTCTTGGTTTTGTGTTGTGGACTGGAGGAGGGTGGTTGGCTTCCCACATTCAGTTGTCAAACAAACACCAGTAAAATCCTGACTCTTGCTGATATATATCTTGTACAACACCAAGTAATGCTTTCATGTATTTGGGGGGGTTTGGTAGGAAGTTCAGCATTAACACCACTTAAGCAACTGTATTTGCATCCTCTGTTGAAATGGATGCTTCTGCTTTTAGTTCTTAATATAAAGAGAACACCTGCATCTTTCAATTACTTCTGAACAATTTAGCACCAAAAGAAATAAGAATTTCTCTTGTAACTATTCTCCTTTTTAAGTTGTGATTTTCCTGCAGGTTTGTCACGTAATCAGAATTGTTTCTAATGACACTTATGTCCAGCAGTGCCTCGGGCACATGGTTACCTTGAGACACTGCCAGGAGTTTGACTGGAGTCAGCAGGACTGCTTGCAGTGAGTAGAGCTCTTTGCAAAACCGGTGTCCTGGGTGTGATTTGCAAATACTTATCTTCTTTCTGCTTTGGTCTTAATTTTTTCCTTCTACAATTTATCTAATAATCTGCATGACAAATTGGTCCCATTTCACCAGCTATATGCAAACCAGTCATTGCATCAGAATTGCTGTAAGTATTCATAAATAAGAGCTGAAAAACTTGGACCAACATGTATAATTTTTACAGTAGCAGCAAACAAGCTTCTAAAGAATAAGTCTGAGTATCAGATTACTCAGCAAGTTGTCTAAATCAAGATTTGGGAACAAAACATTAAGCTGTTGCTTTTGAAAACATTAGTCTAACTAAAAGTCCTCCAGTCTCATGTAAGCAGCTTATACTACTAGAATACAGGAAAATGTGCAGAAAGGTCTTTATACACTCTAATACAATTAGGACTAGGATCTGTTGTGATGATCAGTGAATCCTGTTGTAATGTTAGTTCATTTTGTCCTTTGAAATGCCCATCACAGCTTTTTCCCCCTACCCAAACATCCCAATCATGGCTCAAAGCTGGGAAATTCTCTAACAGTAAATATTTTCACCAATATTTTATTTTTACATTGGATTTTTCCATGTTTTATAAGTAACCTAATTCTGCAAGCTGTAGTAGAGGTAATATTCTTCAGGCACATTAGTGCTGAACTCCTTTCCTGACAGTTGGTAGATTGGCCCCAATATATAGTCATTGATATCCACATGTCAGTTTTGCTGATTTTTTTCCAGATATTCTAAAGTCTGCTTAACACAGCCATGAACTGGCAGGTTCATGATGCTAGTACTGAAAAGTTCAAATTAACTTTTGAACACTAACTATCTCTGAAACCTTCCTCTTTCACTCATATTTTCAACTACATCAGGCTTCTTGGTATAGATCTCTCTCCTCTAACATCCCAGCAACAGACTCTGCAATGGTTGCGTTTTTACCCACAGGTGTCCAGTATAAAACATGTAAACCATCAAAGGAAAAGGTACCAAATCCCAGGACTTCCAGCTTCTAGCCAGGTGCCCTAACTGCTAGGTCATGAGACTCCTTCCTGCCATGCAACTTTACCTTCTGGGAAACGTGGTGGCCCAGCACCCATGGGAGGGGATGGTTGTGATCCTGGGCTCTGTAGATATATGGGATGAAGGTCTGGGCACAGTGCTAACATGCAGAAGTAAGCTTAGACCAGAACAGCATTTCAATCCTAGCCTGATGCAAAAAGTAGTCATCTTTTTCCCCCTGGGACTTGGGTGCTTCAGCCTGTGAATCACTGTTTTTTGAAGGCACTCAGATCAAGAGAGGACCCTTACTTCCATATTTGCTACCACCCTGGTGCTCCGTGACACAAGGCAGCTTCCATGTTTCCAGGACTACAGCAGGCTCCAACACTTTCGCAGTCCCTGGGGCAGTCTCCTCACCAAGTTTGTGGCTGCAGAGCAGACCCTGGATTGCCAACGGTGCTGTCCCTGCTGGGCCTAGGCTCCGAAAACTTGCCCTTCCTTCACCATGTGGTTTCCCTACTCAGGATGGTCATTCATCTGTCTCTTCGAGCTGTTTGCTTAAGGCTCTCTTTCTTCTGGCTTTTTCTCGAGCAACTTCCAGCAGCCAAGGTGAAGAAGCAGCAAGGGCTTTCTGCCAATTCATGCAGTAGCAGCCTCCTTCTTGCAGAACAGATCAATGATTAGTGAGGAAATAAGTTCCTTCCCCTGCCTGAGACCTTCCAGCTCCACATCTCCTGCCTCTGAGATAAGCACTGCACCCACAGGTCCCTGTGCTATGTGACAGGGAGAACACACTTGTTTGAGTCAAGAGAGAGAGAAGGAAAATGGACCGTGATTTTGTAGCCCGCTAGTTGTGTGGTGACATCTGAGGAAGAAAAGAGAGTTTCCAGTTCCTGCTCCAGAGATTATACATGCCATTTAAGCAATGCACATGTAAATTAGAAAGTTAATTCAGTTATAGCAGCACAAACTGGAACCCAGGACTCTCTCTTTCTACATGAATGCCATAATCATTTCTCTGCAGAGCCATGTTTCTCCTTCTGGCTCAGTTAACTCCTGAACAAAGTCATAGAATCATAGATGAGCCCAGGTTGGAAATGACCTCAGAAGATCATCTGGTCCAACCTTTCATGGGAAAGGGAGCCTAGATGGGATTATCAAGCACTCTGCCCAGTCACATCTTGGAAACCTCCAGCGATGGGGACTCTACCAAGTCCCTCTACTGAAGTCAAGTCACTTCAACAGGAACCAGTTAACAGTAGAGAGGAGAGTTAAATTTATGGAGGAAGAAAAGGGTGAGCGAGGTGTCCCCTGAGCCTCTGGATAAAAGGAGATGCAGCTGTATCTCCCCTTCCAGTCACGCTCTCAAAGAAAGGAGTTACCCAACCCGAAGGACAGTATCTGCTTTACTTGCTTGTTCTCAGTTTTTGAATTTCGAGCATTTCTAAGAGCAGCGTCCCTCTTACCCTTGCCCTAGAGCACTTTCCAGGGGGAGAAGCTTTCATGCGGTGGGATGTGGCAGGGAGAGGAATGGAAGGGCTGACGCAGGAGCTGGAGGTTGCCCTCACAGCGGGGGCTGAAGGGAGCGGGATGCTGGCCAGGCATGTCCCGGGGCAACACAATCTTTCTAGGGACTGGAAGGGCCTGCTTCAAATTTGCTGCAATTCAGAAAGCTACCGAGTTGACTGAAACAAAGACTGGAAGCAGCGACTGCTGCTGCAAGGACACGGTGGAAGGGCTTTCTCATCCTTGTATTTCTGCTCTGCTGTAACAGGGGAGCAGAGAGGAGCTCCCCAGACCGTTGGTGTCTAAATCTCATTTCCTTCCTTGTGTAACAATTCCGTAATACCTTGATCATTGAGGTTTTCTAACGTTTCCTGGCAATATTCTAATTCTCTGGCTATTACATAGACCTTCGGCGAGTACCTCAGTACTTGGACTGTAACAGGAATAGGATTTGGGATGATTAGACACTGCATTGGGAAGAAGCATTAAACCCATCTCCATTTGTGCTGCTGTCAGAAGCACAATCTATTAATTTTCTGCTGTGTTTCTTTTCCCATTTCTATGCCTGTGATTTAGATGATGGATTTATGAATCTTAAAAACAGGTTAAAAAACAGCTTATGTTAAAGTAAAGCATACACTATTTCTGAGACTGTGTTTGGTTTCAGATGTCTGATTTTTCATCTTCAGCAGCTCGTATGCATTTATTGGCCCGCTCTCTCAAGTCCATTTCTGATTGATGCAACTACAAATTTCCAAAAGCAGGATAACCGTCAATTGATTCTGACAGTTCATTTCCTGATTCAATCCTGACTGTAATCATACTGATTTGATGCATCACTTGTTGGCAGGAACATGATTCAGTATTCAATCGTAACGCAACGTTTTGATGAAAAGTTCTCCATACAGTAAAATATAATTGTAGTACAATGCATTTAACTGCCCATTGCTGTTGCAAGCATGTTTTGTCTTAGGATTTCTCCCAGGAAAACTACTTAGTCAGACATACTGAATTATAATAACTGCTGCTAAATCAGGACAGAGTTAAAATCATTGTCACTTAATGTGGATTAATTTAACCAGTGCTAATGCATGTAAAAAATAATTAACCAGAGGTTCAATATGTATAAACTGTATGCTTTAGCCTTTACAACAGAAGCAGCTAAGTAAAGATAAATCCTGTAAAGTTCACTCATTGTTCGATAGACCTCAGTGAAGAGTAAAGGATTTCTGAGGTTCGTTATTCAAGGACAGCTTGGTTATAATGATTCTATGATTCTATAAGAGCATCAGTCGAAAATTTTTTGTCCATCTTTGGAATGGCAATATTGATGAGGTTTTGTAACATCCTTCATTGTATAGACAAATTCTTTGCCTTATATTTTCAGTATCTATGTATATTCATTTGCAAGACACCTTATGAGAAACCAGAGTAAAAAAATAGAGCTCTAGGGTGTTGGTTACAAAGATACTGAGTACCTGAGAGTGTGAAAATAGCAAGTATTATTTACACAATTGCATTCTGTTTCTCAAGTATAGTCTGTCCAATAACAATATATTCAGCAGTGCAGTGTCAAAGTCTATATAGCCCATGCTGAACATTTTGATATTTTCTGATTTTGAAGGTCTTAATTTGTGGTAACTCTTTTTTTTCAGCATACAAAGAGAAAACAAACCAGATATAAGTGCAAAGCTAGGTTATGTCTCATCAATGTGGGTATTGCTTGTAGAAGTCTTTGCAAACTAATCTCCTTTTTGGCAGTTTATGGGGCTGCATCTTCAGTGGGAGCATACTATCCACTTTGCATCAGTGTAAGATCAAGCCCTATATATTTTACTTAGGAAAAAATTATGAAGTGAATTATCTTAATAAATGTTGAAGACACTAGAGAAAGATGTATCACGGGTTGAAAAGGCATAGCTAATGAGGTTTGACAGCCTAACTTTCCCAGAATATGCCTAGCGTATTCCCTCAAGAAGTAGATGATTTCAAAATCAACATCCTTGAGTGAGCTTTTGCATAAGCTTTACCTTTCTCCTCCTAAGTGTTACAGGGGGAAAAAAGTTAAGTGTCTGTAAAAGCAAATAAAGAGAAATTTTAAGGGCAGATGAAGAGATCCAACAGCACGTTCCCAGAGGAAATGTGAAAGGAGAGCACGAATGAATCTTTCTGTAGGCAAATGGAAATGAAATTTTGTCTGGTTTAACTAGCAGTGGGTATAGCTGGTACTCGTAAGAGTAGCATGGAGCCAGCTTGTCTATAGCTATCAGTACATATATATTGCAGTTAGCATGAATGTGACAGCCAGGGAGTGCCCTATGGTAGAAAGAAACCTAAGCCAGCTTCAAACTAGTTAGTTTAGTACCAGTAGCCATCTATCGTGGCAGAACACGCATGAATGGGGTCTGCAAAACCAACGTAACAGGAACAGAAAACTACCCTGAAATCAGAAATAACCATCCAAATTAAAGTTTTATAGAAAATTAAAAGGAAATATTTTCTGCTTTTCAGGAGGATTGAGCAATTCAAGCTGGCTGTTGGTCCCAAGCTTCTGTGGACCCTAATAGCTGATAAATGGCTTGGACCTGGCCACCAGCCATCAGCAGATTGATCTTGCTGAGACTTCCTACATGAGAAACGTGAAGATATTTGCAGAGATACTGGCCTGGCAAAATTCGAACAGTTTTTCCATCTACTTGCTCTGCTTTGTAGCACTGCAGCATTAGAGTAAGTTAACCAGCCATCTCCCATCTCTCAATCATTTGCAACCATTGCAAGAAGTGAGTTAATATGCAGAATACTGTTACAATAATTCATCAGCCTGAAACCAAAGGCTCAAGCACAGCCTCAGAAATAATAAGATATACTTCAGTTTAATATAAATTACACTTAGCTGCATTGAAATCTTCATAATCATCTAATTTAAAGCACAGCACCACAGGGGGAAAATCTTTCTAGACAGCTATTTAGACTGCTTTTCTCTGACATTAGCAGAAAGGGAAACTGATGGAATGGATCTAAATGCCTCCTTCCAAGCCACTGACTCTAATGAAGATCCCAAATCCACTTCCAACTAAGCACCTTCCAGTTATAAAGTCGAATTACATGTCAGTCATTTTTTATAAAAGATGAGAAATTTAATTGAGGCATTTTATCACTACAATATACTATCTTATCAAAAGGAGTTATTAAAACCATAGTGTGGTCTGCTCTAGTAGAAGATTTTGAAAAATTAGAAACTTTGGTGCATCTGAAATCCAGGGGCCCCTTGAGAGCGAGCCCTCCCTCCAGCATAGCGTCTGCTGCTCCTGAGACCAGTCCACAAAGTTTAAATGCTTTCCGAACTGCTTTTATTTATGAGATATGAATTAAAATCTTTGTCGCCAGTTCAGTTGAAGAACAGCAGCAACATCCTGATATCTACCCGGCTTTTCAGAAAGGATTCAGCAGTCATTTTCAAGTTCTGCACGTGTCCATACAGCTTTCTGGCAACATCTGATCATTTTTTAAATCCTGCCACACCACTTATAAAGTGTTTTCTCCCCCTTTGCTTCAGGAAACAGTCACAGAAGTAACAATTAAATCGCACTGATTGATAGAAACTGTTTTGCTGCAAGTCAATCAGAGACCCAAACTAAACCAAGCGTCAAAGTAAATCTATTCCGGTCGGCTTCAGGACGGCACTGGGGCTGACTCGCCGAGGTCGTTGTTTGCAGGGGTACACACTGTGTGCAAAGTGTTACCTGACTGGCAAGGACCGCAGTGCTGTGAACCCTGCAGCCCCTTTAACAGTGACCCCTTAAAAAAACCCCACACCTGTAGTTATGACTGCAGTAAGACTAAAGCACAAATTGTATGCCGCTTCAAATATAATGGCTTTTCAGCAGGTGATATAGGAAGATCCTATAGGGTCTGAGAAGACCTGCTAAAACCCCATCCGTTAGTCTTGCTGAGGAATAACGGAGGCAGACGTTATTTGACGACAAGCAGTCACTCCCACCTGAAGAAAAACAGAATGGCCAAGGGAGACACGGAGAGGGAAAGCTTTCCTGGCTGGCCAGCTTCCATACAGCTGCTCAAAACCAAATTGTACTGAAATCCCTCCTGCTCTTTGGAGCTACATGCAAGTTCCTTTGCAAGTCGAAAGGCTGGATTTGCAGGTGTGGGGGGTTTCTATTTTGTTCGGGGTTTCTGCTGCGTGGAACAATCCTCAGTCAAATTATCGAGCACGTTGTGCAATGGAAAGGCCAGGACATACTAGTTAATCTGCCACATAATTAGTGTTTTACTATTACATGGTGGTTGCATATCCCAAGTATAACTTACAGGCATATGAAGGATAACTCAGATCTTTTGGCCCCAAATCTGTAAGACTGTCAGTAGCTGGGGTGGAACTAGCTAGCACTTAGGCTGTGGCATTGGCACTATAACACAGGTTCGTGCTTTTGTATATTTATTGCAATGACAGGGGAGAAAGTCTGATCTGGGTTTTTCTCCTACTCTAGGCAGACATAGCTAGACAGATATGTAAACCTGCACACACACATATATTTCCCACAAATATACATGTTAGCATCACTGTGGTTAAGGAGCTAAAAAAAATACATAGCTCTAGCAGTCCCATACAATTTTATTCCCTATGTAACAAAACGGTGTCTGTGTGGGATAAATTACTTTTACCTCTTTTAACACTGTCATTAGTATCTCATTTGAAATGAAAAGAACATATATTTATCAGGAACAGATCTCTGAAAAGTATTCAAATAAAGCTTTTTACAAAAGCAATTCTAGGAAATCTAACTAAAATTCTGTTTTGAATGATGGAATAGTCTTATAAAAGCTATAATGTTTACACTTCCTTTTCTGACATAGTTTTGTAAAGTTCTAGTGAGTGATCTGAACTGCTCTGTTGAAAATACTACAAAAACTGAGTGCATTAGAAAATACACAGCCTACTTTTCTTTACCTTCTAAGAATTAATATTAAAATACAAAACTGATTTTTTGTCTTTACAAAATTAAAACATTAATTGTTACACATAAACAGAATTTTTAAATTTAAAAAAAATCCAAACGAGCTACGTTGAACTCTAGTTTATGACAATTTCAGAAAATGAAGATTATAGAATCAGGAGCATACTTTAGCCACTCTTTTCGATGTAGCTGCCTTTTAAAAAAAATTTTAGTCTTTTTAGCTGTCATGCACTTCTATTCTCCACTGGCATCTTTCTAACAGATAGAACTGTTCCTTCAGCAGTCCTACAGTTTAAAACAGATAGGTGCCTTGCCAGCTCCTCTTTTTGCATCAGTTTGGGAGCAGTGAAACGAACACCCCCATTTCTCAAAGCAACAGCTCCACCATTTGTTGGCCAGGAGCAGTGCATCCTATCGAAGGAAAGGCAGATAAGACCAAGCCAGAAAGTTTTACTAAAAGACAGGGTCACATTTCAGAGGCCATGTATATGAGTTTCCCAGAGTTAACTTTGCAATAAACAAGACAGCTGTAGAATTGCTGCTTCCAAAACAGTCTCACTGCAGGATAAACTCTCTTTTTTTCACAGTGCTGAGGGATGGGGGGGTGAAAATGCTGAGGAAGGGATGTAGGGCACGGCGACTTGCGTGTCGCTAAGCGGTTCACGCTGCAAGAAAGAGTCAGCAGCATCCTCGCCCGGCACCAAGGGACCGGGACCACGGCGGCACACGCGTGTACGCATCCAGCCCCACGCAGGGAGAGGGATGCTGGCGTGGCCATGCCTTCGGTAGCAGCAGCATTGGGGTCTGTGCGTACCAGTGGCAACGGGAATCGCCCCGTTTTGTGGCATTTTGAAATGTCTGTGTAGAACAGAACTGAAAGGCCAGCAGACGTTTCTGGGGTTTTTCTCTGTACGTCCATTCAGACTTCAACAAAATGTGCAGGTCGCAGAAACTGAGAAGTATGAAGTTTTAAGCAGAGATCAGAGCAAATATGGTGGTGTGGAAAACACTGTTTCAAAGGAAGAGTGACCTCAGGATAGCATCATATAATGTGCAATCAGTCTGCCTGGGTAGCAAATGCAACTGAAAAATGAAATGTAAACACTACATTATGCTTTGAGCAGTTTTCCATAGTCCTGGCAATATCATAATTGCCAAACTACAGACTTTGTAAATGAAACAATTGGGTTTGGCACTTAAGGAAGAATTTTAGTTTCTTCAAGAATAAAGGACCCAAAGTACACCTTCTGCCTTTCCACAATGTTTCCAGGCCATGTGCATCTGTATTTCAGGTTCCTACTTCTATAACCTCCCATTTTCATCAAAGAGCAGGAATTGATGCAGTGATCTCCTCAGGAACCGTGGTGATTACCAAGCCTTGCCCACACAACTGGAGCTACAGAATTTCCCTCAGTAATTTTTCCTGTCTCAAACAAAACATTTTCCTATCTATCTTATAGACTGTATGCTTGTACGGTGGTATAGACTGAACTTCATGTGTTATGGCGTGAAGTTTTATGGGCTGTGGGGCAGCGGGAAGAGAGAGATAATGGTCTTCTGATGTATGTTTGTGTATTAATGTGTATGTATAGATACTCCAGTGAGAAGCTGAAGAAACTCCAAAGAATTGCAAAAGCTTTTACAAGAAAATTAATGAGAAAATTCTTACTGAATTATCAGCTCCATAATTAAAGAAATGAGAAATGTTTTCTTTGGGCATTGACTAATGAAACAAAATTTATAAATCTGTAAAATCACAAAAGATTGTAATACAAATACATTAATAATTCAGAAACTTTAATAATACTCTACAAAGGAGACAAGTGTGATCAGCTTAAGAGTACTTACAGGTTTCTAAATATTTAAAATAACAGTAATGCCTGTAATAGGAATGAAAAAAAAAAAAATCATTCTTTTTTATGGACATGCCATGATCTTCTGGTATCCTGGAAAGACTTCTGGATGTCAATAACTTTTAGCAAACAGTGAATCTATGTGTGGACGCCTAGATTGTTTTGCCATTCTAGTGCAGGAAACATACAGCAACATCATCTTACACTTCTCATTCACACCTTCAAGCCATAGTCTTCTGTTTTTTTCATACACAGCAAGGATTCAGAATTTTTCTCACAAGACTGGCAGGTCACTTAAACTTGCATAATATAATATAAGAACAATGCATTTATTACCATAACTTACTAATAAATAAATCAGAATATTTCTAGAGTCAAATTCTGTTGTGCTTTTTTTTTCCTCTTGGGAGAATGAGAAGGGTGGAATGTCACACTGTTGTGACAAATGAAGATGACCTGAGCCCTTGTGCTTTTATGATCTGTCAATATCTTTCTGGTAATAAGATGCCCATAACTGAACACAGCATTGCAAGAGCATGTTGTGCATCCTAAAACCACATAAAGAAAGATTATTAGCTTCCTGCTCCAATATATGATGATAGGGTGCCTGGTGAATGCAACCCAAAACCACATTGACCTTTTTTTCATAGGCACAACATATTGGAAGCTCATGTCTAATTTGTTACTTAATGTCCCCTGGGATTTTTAAAATTGGACTGGAAGAAATACAAGGAAAACTATGAGTCTCACTTCAGCAAATGGATGGATTTTTTATTTCAAAAGTTCCTTTCCATTCTGGTTTCTATTATCTTTTATTGTTTTTTCAAAACAATAATTTTACAAATATAAATCCACACTGAATGCCTGTTTATTGTATTTCCAGTGGATTACTTTATATGACCCAAATCCTGATTGCTTTGGTAATATGAGGTGAGCCTTAAAATCAAAGTTACTAGTTCACTGTGTTAAGTAACCAGGAGCTGGTTGCAGACTTGCAACAAATACAGAGGTAAGATATAAGCAGAGAGTAAGTTATTTTTCAGAAATTACAATTTCTATTAAACATGTTAATTTTAAAAATCACAAATGAATTAAAGGGACAAGTAACATAGGTGAAGAGACTGTATTTTTTCTAAATTTAGCCAGCTGAAAGTTTTTTTTCCAAGTGAGTGTTCATCTCTATTAACTGCTATTGCTGAACCCTGAGCATTCAACACAAGTCAGTCGCCTTGTTTAATGCTAGGAGAGCCTGGTGCCCTAATTTTGTTTCCCTAAAGAGAGTGTGTAATGCAGCTGGAATGCTAATGGGTGACATGTTGCAGGAAAGAGGAAGCAGGTTATCATATTCAGGACATAGACAATTCAAAGTGTTGGGTGATATTAAACAACAATACTCACTTGACTAGCACGATAGCATTAGAAAAGCCAAGTCCTGGCCTGTAACTAAGATATGTTGTGCTCGGAAAGTGGATTAAGTTCAAAATGAAATGTCCTGAGTACAAAAAAGAAAACCTCCCAAACAACAAGATTCAGGTAGGTATTATAAATATGGAATCATAAACCAGTGCACCCATCTTATCTCTGCAGTTACAAACGCAGCTCTGCAACGGCCAGCCCCTCTACTTTCTTACTGGTATCTTTGTTGATACCTTCCTCTTAGCAAACAGAAGATAAAAGACACGGTTCTATAAGGTATATAAAACTGCAAGGTGTTGGTTTTAAGCATTCACGTACAGACAGAGTGGGAGAGCAAAAGCAGTGCCCTTCATCTCAGAGCTGCAACCGCCCTCGGCGGAGCAATCCCCCGCTGGAAAAAGCTTCCTGCCTACGGGAGGAAAATAGGTGCTGTGACTGATCCGCATCTTGTTGCACGTCGTGATTTAGACCTCTGCAACCATCCTGTGAAGATGTCCACCATGTACAAGCATCCCCTAGACACACCGCAGATTGTAATTGGCTTTTTAGTACCATTCATCCACAAAGACACTGCGCAAGAGGTAGAACAAAATAGAACATTTATTTTAACAGAACAAAATACTTTTGGGAGTTTTTTTTCAGGGTGATCTACTTTTTCAGTGAGAATATTCCTTCTCCCACAGAGACAGACCAGTCGTCCCCCCCTGCCTTTTTCTTTGTTATTTTTTAACCTTCTAATTACATAATTAATATAAGGAAAGGATCAGGACACAGATAATATGAGCAAAACTCTACCCGGAACCTGTGATTTCAAGGCCTCTGTACAGTGGCTTTCAGCTAGTATCATATTGCCTTAAGCTTTCATGTTTGAAAAGCTAGGAATAGTAGTATTTGATCACCCACTTCAGAAGGACATTTTGAGGCTTAATCCATCGCATTGCTTAATATTTTGTGAAATCTAAAAATATACATACAGAAGTTATTATTGCTCTAGGCTAATGTACTTCATATGCATTGTATGGACACAACAGTTCCTTTTTCATGAGACAGTAGTCCAGATTTTTATGTTGTTCTGCAGTAAAAGCTTTTACTTCATTATGGGACATGCACCCTCCTCTTATGCTACCCACGCTTGCATCAATCCAAACTTCAACCACACTTGCACCTTCTTCACATGTCCATCTCACAGAGCTGAAATGCACAGCAACAGTGACTAATTTGGACGATGACTAATTATCATTAGACCTCCATAGTCATTAACAGGAAAATATTATAGCATACATTGTTTTCCCAGTAAAGTAGAAGAAGGATCAGTGCTAAGTCTGATGCTATTTAACATTGTCATACGCTTAAAAACCAAAATCAGTGATGACAAAGGCATGGTGACCACAAACAACTTGGCAATGTGATAGGTGATACCGAGGACCAGCCAGTTGCACAGTAATCTAGATTGCTTGGCAAGATCATAAAACTCAGGACTAGAAAGGTTTTCAAATGGCCATCACCTAGTTTGTTCCCCACTCCCAAACCAAGATTAGGGATGCCTGTGTCACCCTCATAAAAGCTTGCATAATCGGAATTTAAATACCTCCCAAGAGGGAGGCTTTCTGGCATGCTGAGGGAATTTCTTCCAGGGTTTCTCCATCCTTACAGCGCAGAAGCTTTTCTTGGTGTCTAATCCAAGTGATTCTTGTGCAGTTCGTGCACCTGCTATCTATTTCCCCCGTAGCCACCTTAACTTATTTAAAGGCTGCCAGCAAAGTTTAATGCTGCCTTCTTTTCTTTAGGCTACCCCTGTTTGTTCAAACTTCCCTCCCAGGGGACATTTTCCAGACATCTGATCATTTACAGTTTCTTTCTCCGGTTTGTCAGGACTCTTATGATTTCACATTGTGCCTTCCTTCACAGTCCTCTCCTTTTCATACCCTCTGCGACCTTCACAGCCATCTTCTTTATCCCACCCTCTAGGTCATCTGTAAAAATACAGACCAGTTGAGGACACAAGATGGACCCTGTCTGTTTTGGCAGTGATATCAGTTGTAAACAATCTTTAGTTTTCCAAACAATTTCTACCATTTTATTGCAGCTTGTCCGGAGCGTGCTTCCCTATCTCAGCTGTCAGTGCATCACACGAGGCAGCGACAAATGCCACCGACTGCTTCTCATCCGCCCCGGAGATTCGTCATCTTGCTGCACAAGTTTAACAAATTGACACAACTTCGTTCTGACAAACCTCCACTGTTTGCAACTTATTTTATTGCTTTCATAGAGGAGCTCACGAGTATTGGTTCCAACGGGGTTTTTTTCAGTAAATCGTTGCCCTGGGGCAGGGCAGGGTTGTGGGGAGCTGGAGCCTGGCCCCACTGCGGAGGGTCCTGGGATGTGGGCAGTGGGGGAGCTGCAGGGGGCTGAGCAGGGACAGTCAGGGCTGGCAGAGCCCTCACGGCCCTGACATTTTGCTTACTTTGTTTCGGAACAATGAAAATCTCATAATTTAGCCACATCGGTCTCTTCTGAGGTTGGCCGCCTTTTTTTCCCTAACAAAAGAGTTTGCGCTGGTGCCATTAGAACTGCTTCTCACGTGGCCACTGCCATCTCTGCAACTAGCCTTCCTGAAACCACTGGTTGTGTTTTGGGGTTGGTTCTTCCTCCATCCTTTTTGAGGGACCGTGAATCCCACTGCTCTCAATGAAGTCATCTACCACCATCACACCCTCTTGCTGGTGAGGATCAGCCCTCAGAGACCCCCCCCCTCCACCCCCCCACCTTACCGCTTGCCTTTGCCAGCTCCCAAACCGAGACATCTCGCTCCTGCATCCAAGTCGCTCCGAGTCCTCTCCTGGTCCTCTCTCAGCAGCTGTCTGGCTTGCTGAAAACCCCTGTTATCTCCAGATTGCCTGCTTGGCTCGATTCTGCCAGTTGCTCATCCAGCTGTTGTCATTCCCGGTTTTGTCGCTCGCAGCAGATTTCTGCCGTGAAAGTAGACGCGTGCTTGGCCCTTCTGCCAACAGGCAGAGACTTCTTACAGAGGGTCACTTTCAGGGTAAGGGCTTCAAAGTGTTTCTCTTAAGTAAGTCTTTCTCTTATCTGTTCTTACAGGACAAGCCTTTTGTGTTAGTAGGCTAATTGATGCCACTGCAAGACAGAGACTGTGATCCAATACAGCCACTGCTGTTTACCCTTTTCTCCCCAAGCAGCTGCTCGGATGTCAACGGGAAGGACTCCTGCCTGTGCCCTGGCAGTGCCATCGCTGAGGCTTTCTACCCAGCTACTACCAGAGGCTGGACTCTTCCTCACCTTCCTCCCCACTCCCATAGCTCTCCCCCAGCCAGTCCCCATCCCCTCTACATGCCTCTTTCCCGCAGAGGAGTCCTCCTCCTTTTTCACCCCCTTCTCCAGCTGCTGCTCCGAAACCTGCCCTTGACCAGCACAGAGCCCTCTGCTCGTCACTGCTAAGAGGAGCATCAGAGACGGAGGCAGGTTGGGCCATGGCCAAGCCAAGCGCACCTGAAGCTGGTCTGTCCATCATAGACCTTAGCATTCAGGGAAGACAGTGGCAGGGAAACCCAGTCTGATGCTCTCATAAAATTGACTTTTGTTAACTCCCCACGAGTAAGGAAAAAATAAGTTACTTTGTATTGCCCTTGCAAATAGCAGAATAAGATTTTGCCTCTACTACTGAGGAGTCAGCTGGATCCAGTTCTAACTATGTGAATTATTCCAACAACTCTCTCACACCAAGTAAATCAGCATTTTGGGTGTTTATTAGAATTTTCACTATGTTTATGTATTCTTCAGATGTCTTGCATTAATTTACAAGTATCTTAAGATGACCCACTGTCCTTTTCCGTGTTCCTTCCAGTATTCTACTAAAATAAATACACGCCTTAACAGTTTTATACACTTGTCTGTCTTACTTATAATCTTACTTCCTTATAGGCTTATTGCAGCTATTCCTTACCCTGTGTGAAAGCTCTTCCCACTAGATTAGCTAGCCAATATGTAAAATTGCTGTCCTGATTTTGGCTGGGATAGAGTTAATTGTCTTCCTAGTAGCTGGTACAGTGCTATGTTTTGAATTCGGTATGAGAAGAATGTTGATAACACACTGATGTTTGCAGTTGTTGCTAAGTGATGTTTAGCCTAAGTCAAGGATTTTTCAGCTTCTCATGCCCAGCCAGCAAGAAGGCTGGAGGGGCACAAGAAGTTGGGAGGGGACACAGCCAGGGCAGCTGACCCAAACTGGCCAATGGGGTATTCCATACCATGGGACGTCATGCCCAGTATATAAACTGGGGGGAGTGGGGGTGGGAGCAATTGCCGCTCGGGGACTAACTGGGCGTCAGTCAGCGGGTGGTGAGCAATTGCATTGTGCATCAGTTGTATATTCCAATCCTTTTATTATTACTATTGTCATTTTATTAGTGTTGTTATTATCATTGTTAGTTTCTTCTTTTCTGTTCTATTAAACCGTTCTTATCTCAACCCACGAGTTTTACTTTTTTTTTCCAATTTTCTCCCCCATCCCACTGGGTGAAGGGAAGTGAGTGAGCGGCTGCGTGGTGCTTAGTTGCTGGCTGAGGTTAAACCACGACAATTGCCCACTTCTTTCGTGTGTGTTTGTGTGTGAGGCGGACTCTTATCTTTGCTCCTCAGCTTTTGGAACAACATCCCACCCACAAGCCTGCTGCCAACACTGGATATGAAACCATGTACTTTTCTCTAGGATGCCTCCATCCCTGCCAGTGCCTTGACTGCAGAGGGTGGCAGGAATGAATTTGTGCCCCCACATCTGCGCCCTGCTCCTGCCAGAGGCTCAGAGTCATTTTGGCAACACCACCATGCGTGTGCATGGGGATGTGCAGCATGGGCTACTGATCCGGTGGCCGGCTGAGCCTCGGTAACTGCTCAGCAACATCTCTGCTACCTCCTCCTGGGACCTCGTAGCAGCCTCCACCTGGTCCTTACACCCATTTCTCTGGGAACCCATCTATCGCTAGAGGGTCGTAGGACCCATCCACCACCATCACCCTTATTTACCTCTGGGGAATGCTTATCATCGTATTGTGGTGCTCGAGACATGTGTTATCTCCCTTTCTTTTTAATTGGGTCTGGATACTCACTGCCTCGCTCACTGCAGTGTACATGTGCTTGGTTTCAGCAGGAGACAACTATGGGTTAACATGGAAGTCACTTGGCCTCCTCTGCTGAAATAGGGAAAGAAGTATTTTGCCGTGGTGGCCAATAGCCACAACTTCCTAAGAAACTTCTACTTTTCTAAAGTTCTGGTTTTTTCAGCTAGTAGCTGTGAGTAATCCCAGACAAGTTTCACATTGCTCCAAGTGACTTTTCAGCTTCATCTTTCAAAAAAAAAGAGTTGTAAATGTAAAAGTTAGCTCATTCAGATTTCGAAAAGTAAAATAGTTATAAGAAGCAGAGGAGATGCACAGGCTTAGATAAATCTCATTTATCTTTCCAAAGAGAAAGGATAAAAGTCCATGAAACTGAAAAAAAGCCCTAAAACGTGAAAAAAAAAAGGTAACGATAACTTTTGGGTTTTAATCTTTGCATTTTTTATGTGTACTGTTAAATACAATATAAATTTATTGAACTGTTGCGTTTTTTAACAAGTCTTATTGTTGTGGTTTAACCCCAGCCAGCAACTAAGCACCACGCAGCCGCTCACTCACTTCCCCCCCCACCCAGTGGGATGGGGGAGAAAATCGGGAAAAAAAAAGTAAAACTCATGGGTTGAGATAAGAACGGTTTAATAGAACAGAAAAGAAGAAACTAACAATGATAATAATAACACTAATAAAAGGATTGGAATATACAACTGATGCACAATGCAATTGCTCACCATCTGCCGATCGACGCCCAGTTAGTCCCCAAGCGGCAATTGCTCCCACCCCCACTCCCCCCAGTTTACATACTGGGCATGACGTCCCATGGTATGGAATACCCCGTTGGCCAGTTTGGGTCAGCTGCCCTGGCTGTGTCCCCTCCCAACTTCTTGTGCCCCTCCAGCCTTCTTGCTGGCTGGGCATGAGAAGCTGAAAAATCCTTGACTTAGGCTAAACATCACTTAGCAACAACTGCAAACATCAGTGTGTTATCAACATTTTTCTCATACCGAACTCAAAAACACAGCACTGTACCAGCTATTAGGAAGACAATTAACTCCATCCCAGCTGAAACCAGGACACTTATATTTGAGGTCATTTTGTAATGCAGCAAGTCACTCCAGAGCAGCTAAGTACGGCGGTGAAAAATTGTTTCTTTGGGGACTGCAGTAAACAGCCTTATGCCTAATAAATCTAAGATAACAGAAAAACTTACGGTGCTCAGTTACAGCAAGAGATCAGCCCTGCGCTCCCGAGGTACCACATCCCACCCAGCCGCCCGGGTCCAGCCCTGCTTCCCAGCTCTCAGTCACGCTGGGCTCCGTCATTCGGTCATGATTTATTTACCCAGACTGTTAAGTTGTGCTGGCATTTCCACAAGAACTTGTAATGGATATGTAGCTGGCAGAGGGCATGTGTACACAGCGCAACACAGCGATACCCATCTGGCTGGGAGGGAGCCAGCACACCTACATGGAACAGCGAAGCACGCTGCAAAAATAACAAACCTGAAATCCCCAGCCGTGTTCGAGCGCGTAAGGGAATGAGCTCAGCGCTGCACATGCATGGCTTACGTCCTAGCAGGATCGGGGCCGGCAGAGAGATCTTTGTGCTGATCTGTGCTGTGCAAGGCTGGCGTTCCCCGCAGAGGTGGCTGTGCTGCCTTCTCCCGGTGGCAAAACGAGCTCTTCTCTCAGCCTCTTCTGTGTAGCAAATTCAGAAATATGACCTGTTCTTTCCCCCTCCTTTTTACTGAGCACGGGCTGCAGCCAAGATGACTTTTGTCAGAATATACTTATGATACTATTTATGTCTTGAATTGTTGACATACCTTGTCAAATAATGGATTTACATCCCGCCTGGTCGATGTATGAAGTCCGAACCTGATTTGTAAGTCACACCACTTTGTATGCTATTGCATTCAATTAAGAGCCATTGAACTGATTTATAGCTTGAGCTTTTGAATTATAAATCACACTTGTATTCTGCATTTCCTGTAACTTATTTGTAATCCAGCACTTTTTACTTTGTTCATAAACTTCGCTTTACTAACTTGTCTGTACAAACAGAAGAAAGGAGCCATGCCTAATGAGCTAAAGCTTTAAGGTGCACTTCGCAATGCACGGAGCACCTTTAGCACCACACGTCTCATCATCCCATGCAAAACTATTCCAGCCCTTGTATAACCACACCACACATGATCCCACAAACCATTCTGCAGCCCTGCAAAGGCCATTGCCTAACTCAAACCAGTACCTTTGAGGCTGGCCTGGTCTGAACTGCTGTTTCCCTAGGTGTGTGCTTCTGCCTGAGAACCCACATGCGACAAAAAGCCAGCAACCGTTCGTACAGGCTCAGTACATCTGAACTGAGCCCTCCCTGGGTGCCTTTTTCCAGGATGAGCTGAACCTCTTTCCGTACTGATTAAGTTTCATTGACTATTTTTCAAGCTTATTTTTAATTTCGTACTTTTTTACTTTGGACTCTGGGGTTCCTCCACTGTATCAAGAGCGCATCCTTGCTATGCTGGGGAAAACTTAAGTGCCACATTAATGTCCTGATCGTCCCCAGGTAAAATCTGAATTTTCTTGCCCCCAAGCACCATGTGTCTATCAGCTTTTGTCCCCAAAAACCCTGCAGTATGGCCATTGGCATTATTTCTACAGGCCGGTCTCTGTAGCCCTGCACACAGGGCAGTGGAGGATACAGCAGAGGAATGCCCTCGCAGAGAATAAGTCCCCCCTTTAGGACCAAGAACACCTCAGCATCCTTTTCTTGGCCTTTTGCTCTGTTTCCATCTGTGCCCACCCACTGCTAGCTCCAAACTTTCATCTCACCATGGAAGCAGGGAGCTGAGGACACTCTCAGCTAATCTTAAAGAGAAAATAAAAGGAGTGCTCACAGGCCATTCAGGTACAATTATCTTCCCTAAATTTTCTGTTTAAAACAGATGTAAACTTCAGCAGGTTACTGGAGGTGAAGACCTCTCTTCATGTTTGATAGTACAGTATCTCTTGGGAGCTAGGATGGGAAACCCAGGCATGCATTTGTATATTATATATTAACTATATATATTAACAGAGATGTCTTCTGCTGTTGTACCCTGAGTCTTTATAGTGGGCAGGAGTTTCCTTTCAGGAAAAATGGCTGGTGTCACTCATTTGTGGCTTTGTCAGCTATATTTGAGGAAAAGGTTGGAAGATTTTAACACCGACGGATTACAAAAGCAGGTTCAGCTACAACTAATCATGTTCAAAGAAACGAAAAGGAAACCTCTCTCATCAGTTTCAGCAACAACACGGTATTTCTTTAAACAAAGCAACAGAATTGTTCATATGGATGCAAAGTACCAAAGTCCTAAGGTAGGCACCTAGTCCCTACTCCCTTTGCTCCCTCTGTACTCGGTGTAGCATACAGCCCTCAGCTGTCCTTTTACAGCAGTTAGGTTTTGTGACCGTGTACTGGGCATTGAGCAAGCACAGTAGGCAAAGTCACAGAAAAGCCTTTAAAGAAGAATATATATTCAGCTTTTTATTTGGATCCTGCGACTGAACCAGATGTGGGAGCACTGACCAAAAAATAAAAGTGCCAAAACTTCTGTTCCAAAGAACAAAATGATTGCTGGGAGATCATGATTGTCACCACTCTGTGATTGACATTTCCACTCCCGCAGAGTGTTTCTGTGAATGCTTAACCTGTGTGTTGACTACCACAAGTTTGGAAGTAGGCAGTTTGCGTGTGACACATGCGCCTTCTACATGTCCCCATGATACACGTTAGAAAAATAAGCAAATTGTTTTAAGAGCACTGCCAGGAGCAAAGGAAAGGCTGCAGAAGTTCAAGTTGCAGTACTTTGTGTTACAATAAAATTTCCAGTCTATATTTTCCACCGTCAGCCAACTCTGCAGAGAGCTAAGAAGGAGACGGTCTCGCTGCTCTGTTGCCAATATTGTCCCCTCAACACACGCAGAGGTGCTCTGTGCTTGCAGCCACTGCTCTGAAATGCTCCGAGAAGAGTGCAGTAGCAAACTGTTTGATATAAAAGCCAAGGAAAGGCTGTGTTTACAGCAAACCAAGGATTCTAGCAATGAAAAGTAATGACTTTTTGGCGTATACATCAGCCCTGTTGGTACCACGTGGCTTACGGTGCGTTCTACACGAGAGAGATGTACCACGTACCATGTCTATCTCAACCCATGTGCTACTCCAGGGCCATGCTGAAGCTCTTCAGTAGGAACCAACTGGTGCATTCAAAAATGGACAGAGGACGCAAGGGACTTCAATACACATAAAAACTATATGTATAGCATATTTCTAAAAGGGAGGCCTTACCTAAGGCAAACAATTACCAAGGAGGAGATTTCCAGGGTAGAGAAAGTAGATAAAGCAGAAGCAGCACAGCCCTGGACAATTCTCCAGACTGTAGCAGACACAATATTTTATAGTTCTCTTTTTCTGCAACAGTGTTTGGGGGAGGGTGTTGCTTTGGGGAGTTTTCTGGTAGGTATTGCCAAAAGGCTAAATGGTTTGAATGAGAAAAGGATTTAAAAGAAATCTTCCTCCCATTCCTTTCTCAGCTAATGTTTCACATTCCTTTTATTTAGGTGCAGAAGGCAGCACTTGTAGATGAGGAACAGTACTGACATAAGAGCAAAGGTCGTGAGAGGCTTGTGACTTATTGGAGCAGAAGTCTAAGGTCTTTTAAGAGAAATTATTCTACCAGAAGAAGCATATTCTTTAATGATCGCACTGATAAATTTTATTCTCCATTCTCCATTTATATAAGCATTTTTTTACAAATCACAGTTTGAGAAGTTCAAGTAGAAATGTAAATTGTTACATACTCATGGCTAGCAATGTTCCTCTTCTGTGCAGGTGTCCCGTTTTCCCTCGGATACTAGTGAATTTGGCCTGGTGTTTGCTAAGATTACGGGAATATGCTGAAATGGTGTTTATACAGTCAACCTTTTTTTTTTTTTAAATAATAACTAGTCCAGACTTGCTATAATGTGTGGCAGCTAGCTTTGACTGTCCAAAGTCTTTAAGGAACTAGAAATAAGAATATTTTGCCTGCTTTGATCTCTTAAGGAGGAGTTGTTCCCTGGGAACCGTGCATTCATATGGATCTGAGATTGCTGAAAGAAAGCATTATCCAACAAGCTATTTAGTCACCACCAGTCCTGAGCTGGTGTTTATGGTTAAATAAATCAAGCTGCAAACAGGTTTGCACACCCTTTTTTCTACTTTGGGCAGCTGTTTGCAAGGACTCTTGTTGGGTGCCACTCTGGCTCAGGGGCAAAAATAGAATTTTTAGCTGATTTTTCCTTGTCTCTAAAAGTTCATTAGAGGAAAGATAGTGAACAGATGTTTTAAAACCAATAAGTTGCAGCCATGAATATTTTCAAAATAAGTATTTTAAAATTACTCATTGTATTACATCCATTCAGGGCTACTTGCAGCTGCTATGACCTCCAGGCTGAAGGTCAGCTCTTTTCTCAGATCTGTGACAAGCAGCAGAGAATTGGGTCATCTCCACATTTTGACACAATTTTTTCTGCTATGTAGTCATGCCCTTAAAATAAAACTGCTGGAGGTGCTCTGCTGAAGATATTTAACTCTCAATATCCAGAGACGATGACCACTTACATCACTTAATGTCACTGCATGGAGTAAGAGCTGGTCCCTAGAACAGAGAAATGGGCACACACACTGATAACACCCTGTATTGGGTTTGCGTGGCAAGGTTTTGGTAGCGGGGGGGCTACAGGGGTGGCTTCTGTGAGAAGCTGCTAGAAGTTTCCCCTACGTCCGACAGAGCCCATGCCAGCCGGCTCCAAGTCGGACCCGCCGCTGGCCAAGGCCGAGCCCATCAGCGATGGTGGTAGCACCTCTGGGAGAACAGATTTAAGAAGGGGGACAAAAACTGCATAGGAACTTGCAGCTGGAGCAAGGAGTGAGAACATGTGAGAGCACCAGCCCTGCAGACCCCCAGGTCAGTGAAGACGGAGGGGGAGGAGGTGCTCCAGATTCCCCTGCAGCCCATGAGGAAGACCATGGTGAGGCAGGCTGTCCCCCTGCAGCCCAGGGAGGTCCGCGGTGGAGCAGATCTCCACCTGCAGCCCGGGGAGGACCCCACGCCGGAGCAGGGGGATGGCCGAAGGGGCTGTGACCCCGTGGGAAGCCCACGCTGGAGCAGGTTTTCTGGCAGGACTTGTGACCCCGTGGGGGACCCACGCTGGAGCAGTCTGTGCCTGAAGGACTGCAGCCCGGGGGAAGGGACCCATGCTGGAGCAGTATCCTTGTTTGGTGCATTCAAAGAGGAAAATCAGGGCACATCTGTTGACAAATAAAAATAAGAATATATTTTAAAAGCAGCTTTAGTCAGCTAGAGCTATAATTTTTGTGCGGTAGATGAGGCAGTGGTCCTGGGGAAAAAACAAAGTGTAATTGTAAGTGGTACCATAAATCATTGCGTTAGGTACCCAAATTTAGCCTGCATTTCAATACAAATAAATAAAACTGCAAACCTTAGACACAGTACTTCTTAACATACTTAAGAGGAATTTTTTTCTGTTTTTTTCACTAGAAATTGTTTCATCTGTTGCAGACTTTTTAGGTTCAGGTGAGAGCCTTTGGGCCAAAGGACTGCCCTTCCATTGCCTCATAACAGTTTCTTTACCGCTATTAAGATACTAACTGTTAAATACCACCACTAGTCATATTTTTGTTGCCATAATAATTTTGACATTATCAGGCAGTGGTGACTGAACACCAAACATTTCCAAGGGAGAATCTACATCAGTGTTTGCATCATGGTACGATCTTTAATTACAGTTACAGCTGTATCACTCAAAAAGGATTGGGAAATTTGGCTTTCTATCCACAAGTGACTAAATTTCAGAAATTATCATTTTTCAACATTCTGGAGGTGATGCTTTTTGAAATCCAAAGTTGTTTTGTAGTTCTAATGATTCCAAACCTGTCATTAACAAGCGCAGATTTTACAGAATAAATGTTTAATGCACAATATATTATAACAAAAAATTTGCATTCTTACATGTGCTTATCACCAAAATACAAGATAATAGCACAAAATTAAAGATTTCACAGTCTGTGCCTTGCTGGGCCAAGAACAGCTGAAAAATATCCAGTGTTTGCAAATATTAGTTTGCTTGGCTGTCGCAATTGCCATCGTTCTGTTTTGCTGGACTGCTACAAACATATTCCTATCAGAAGCACTATTTCAATAAGAAAAAAAAATTCTTATTGATACAATAACTTGGTTTAATAATTGATACTTAATTCTCAAAGGCAGCACATAAAATCTGTGTGTCATACATTCACGGTGATATTTCATCCTCTTGGGCAAATCCAGTAGGATGCAAACTGTTGGCAGTTATGCTTCCACCAAACTCCAAGCTTGCTTTTGAGTTAGTTTGCTTGCCAAAGCTGGAACATCTCACTTACTTAAAACATTCTTCATCATCACTGGCTGACAAGACCTTCTTTCCCAGCAAACAGCAGCTGTCCCTGCCTACTGGCTGTAGTGTGAGGTGCTAAGAAAACAAATCCAAGCACTAATATTTGCCATAGAAGTTGCATTGTTAACCCCAGAAACACTTTTACTTCCTGAGAAGGCACCTGAACGTCAGACAAACACCCTGCAGACAGCACTGCCGGTCTGGGTCTTTTTATTTTCAGTGTAAGAGACTGGCAGGCACTTAGCTTTTCCTTTTTCCAAGTGCAAATCCTTTCCTCTACAGATCCCAAATTGTTTTCATTCATCGGTTCTACCCAGACGGGCAGTCGCTTCGCAGTTTCACCCGGTGGAGTCTGAGGTTTTTTGCCACGCTCAGTACTGATGGTGGGACCGAATCAACCAGAGCCTTGAGGTGAAACTGCTCCACATATCTCTGAAGTGAGCAAACCAGAAGATACCATCTGCCTCCAGCTTTTAAAGCAGGATTTATTAGAAGTCGGCATAAAATATTGGTGCAAAGCCAAACAACAAACGCTATAAGCAGCAAGCAATGCATTCTTCATCTCTCAGTGACAGCTTACTATTAGCTGGCATTTTATAAACAAGACCTGTCTTCTCTGCACCGTAAATGTTCCCAAGGTTGGATTCATGAAGGACTGAAAGCAACATTTCCAGCCTTGAACATCGTCCTCCAGCAGCGCTTTGAGCTCACCAGCGTGTTGCTTCAGCAAAGATTCATCTGCCGCAGTGAGAGTCCAAGGTGCCAGGAGGAGGACGAGGAGCCTCGCTGGCAGACCAAACTCCTGAATAAGCACGTCTTCACGCGACTGCTCAGTGCCGTATGCATTTTTTTCCAATCAGCTAACAAAACATTGCTTGGTTTTGCACCAAGCATGGGCATCAGGATGCTTTCCTGACTTCTCAGCAGACCACTAAAAGTTCAGCACGCTAGATTCTTTCATACATCAGATTGCTTATCCGTAGGTATCTCCTGTTCAGCTTCCAATTTCTTGCTCGGTGCAAGACTTTGCTTTTGCCTTTGCGCTCATCATTATTGCTGTTAAAAGGTTAAGTCCTTAGCTCATATCAACCCTGCTGACTGCTTGCCATCTGACTTAACGTGGCCACTGACATGGGGGCTTTAAATCCACAATGTGTCTCCAGCCTGTAACCCAGTGTTTAAACCGACATACCAGTCTTTTAACAACTGAGGATTCATTGGGAGGAAATTCCATTGGTTTTTAGTATGTGTGCACATTTATAATGACAAGTTCTGCTTTAACAAGTAACAAATAATGCTAAGTCTCTTCCGTACAAACCAGAAGGATTGTGGCAGAGACTCTCCATACCAAAGAATAAGGCAACAGTGGTGAATTATCCCAGAGACAAATAAACCAGATTTACTATATGTGAGTATGTGCAATTTCTCCTGAATGACTCCCATGTCATATACTGTACAGGTCAGAAGTGCAAGAGAGCTGAAATGAAAGCTAAACAGTAACTGTAAATTGGGCATTTCCCAACTTGTGCACAGCAAGCCAGAACTATTCTTTTAATCATTTTGGCATGTGAATTTATTGATTTAGCCTGACATCTTGCATTTCCCTGGGGAAAACAAGCTAGGAAAAATTCTTTTTGCACCATTTCATATCTCTGCCAAGTCTGAGCAGAATTTGGTAAGACAAAAAGAAATCGCCAAAGTTCATGACTTGAGCAGAGCAGAAGTTCTCAGCATGTAGAATGAAAGTGGTGCTCGGGAATTTGGTCTGTGTTGGGAGACTGAGGTGAGGAGGCGTGTGTGTTTGTGTGCAGTGGTACCTGGCTGACCATCTAGGTTTGTCTGGGAAGGCAGCGACTTTTTAACAAGCTTTTTGATTAGCAAAAACCCGAGTGATGATGTAGCTAGTTGCTGTATGGAAGTGTCCTTCCAATGATTCAAGGTTGTCAGGGTGCAGGAGGCTATATCAAGGACTTCTTCATTCCCGGTGGGGGTGAGTGGGGATGAATGGGGAGAAAGGGTCTTCTGTAAGCGTGAACAAAGCGTTGACAAAGGAGAACATGCACCAGAGGCATTGCCTCACTCCAAGTGTCCCTCTAATCCCTCCAGACATGATGGCAGGAAAGGCAGGTTGATAAGGCATCCCCCAGAAGACAGTTTTTCCTCTCCATCCTTGACTCTTCCTTCAGGGGCCAAGAGGATCAAAATATAGGTCAGGTTCCTCCAAAGCTTAGTACGGAGCACTGGCCCCAAACCTGTAAGACTGTGAAGCATGAAGTCCTCCTTTCTGTACTTGACCTGGCCACTTAAGCATATGACTGATAGTTCTGATTTCTTTAGATGACTCAATGATCCCTAGTGTTATTTCATGGGTTTAACACAAAGGCAGAAACTGAAAATAAGCCAGGTACCTAAGATCATAAGAAGTTACTGTCACGCTGTCGTGGTTGCATCCTTATACCAGGTGGTGGAAAGTATGTCAGAAATGTGTTGGGGCACGTTTGCGAGGTTGTATGGGAGTCTGTAAAAGTGAGATGCAAGTGACTGAGTGAGATGGTGCTGGAGGACCATTCTTAAAAATTTTCTACATCTGTGTCTCTGTTTTCTGTAGGGTGCAGAAATAGTTCAGTGAACTATTCTTGCAAGCATGCCTGAGTCAGAGGGACCTACACGGTTCACTACAGATGGGGATGTTACTATTCTAGCATGTATGCAGCATGAGCCATCGAGGAACCAGAGCCTTGGAGCAAACCAAGGGGCAAAACATGCCAGTATAAGGAGCAGTTTGCTGTTTGGGGAACAGGAGTGTGTTGCCTCCCACAAAGCACAATTAGTGGGAACACCACTTCACTGATATAACTGAGTTGTGGGTCAGGATCATAAAAGATAATGAGTAAAACGGGTGACACTGGTAAAACCACTCCAGTCTACATGAACAGATTTTGGCTCCATTACTCAGCCACAAGGCTGCAGAGTCTGTTTTATTTGAAAATATAAGGCAGCTGAAGAGTAAGACTCTGCCTGAAACGCCTTGTTTTCTCTTTAAGGGTATGAAGGATCAGGTGTAGCTTTCAAATACAAGTCCTTCCTGGGGTGGGGAAGAGTACACCACAGGTCACTCACAAAACTGTTATTTCTGAGTCTGGAGAAATAACCTTGCCAAAGTAAAACAAGTTTTATAAGACAGAAAGGAAAGAAAGAGAGAAAAACATAACTTAGAGCAAAGAGGTGGTGTACATGGTGGTGTAAAAGGAGAGGGGGAATGTGTGTGTCTGAAAAGGACTTGGAAAGTGACTTGATAGAAAAGTCCTTTTCCAAGAAAAACTGGACACCATACAGAATTTATCTGGGTAAATTATGTGTCTTTTGTGAAAAAGCAATATCTGTAACAATAATACACTAGGGAATATCATATTTATATCACTGCATTGGATAATCATCTATCATTGCTGGGAGGGAGGGGAGACTGAACTGGGAACTGATGATTTATACAGTGGCTGAAAGTCCACCAAGCAACGCAGAAATTCCAAGTTGAAATTTTATGATAAATTTTTCCAAAAACATCTGAAT
Source organism: Harpia harpyja (assembly GCF_026419915.1). Classification (NCBI taxonomy): domain Eukaryota; kingdom Metazoa; phylum Chordata; class Aves; order Accipitriformes; family Accipitridae; genus Harpia; species Harpia harpyja. Next base: position 6,644,476 of record NC_068944.1, on the reverse strand, counting down.
AAAGGTGCTTGACAAGACTCTGGGCATATGTAGGTGTGCATTTTCAAACAATTGTTTCTGGAAAGTTGGTTGGAGATCTGGGAAGCTTGGTTACAGACACATAGCAGCAATTCATGTTGTTAATGCAGAGAATATCGCAGATTCATGAGGAAACCCTGGAGCAAAACAGTTAATAATATCGTGTAAACATTTTCCATACAGAGGTCACATATGACTGACACACAGCACTACCGATTTGATAAAACACTTTTGTAGACTAAAACAACATAAGCCAGGCTGTCACTCATTTGAGCCTTAGCCTCAAGGCTTATTTAAGATATAGAAATGAAAACGAAGTGTGTTTTACTGATACTCTCTCCTGTTTCTCTTCCACTGGTGCTGGAAGGACCAGTAGGAGTTCAGTACATGTTGGAGGAAATTGTGGTACCTATTGGTGAATGACACTGCTATTTGTACTCTGTGCCCTACATGACCCAATCAATTCTCTGTTGCAATAAACACTACTGCCTGACTAAAGAATTTAACCTGAGAAATACTGAACCCAAAACAAATGTCATTTAACCTAGATTGGATTTTTTTGTTTGTTTGTTCATTAAAATTGTTCATAAGGTTCCATTTCCTGAGGCAAACCAAGGACAACAGAAGCAGAGATATGTAACTAAACATAATCCTTGATGATCTTATGTTGAAACACCAGTGCTCAGCTACTGCCATACATCTTAATTATCCTGCTCTACTTAAACATTCAAATCAGCAGTTCCAACCAGGAATTCATAAATCCCAAACCTTACTAAAAAAGCCTACCTTCTATGTTTCTCTCTATTGTATTACTATATATCAGGCACTCTACCCCAGCTCAGGATTTAGAAACGATGGGTTTGCATCTAAACTTAGGGTTTTCATTGATACGACAGCAGACTATTCCTGTCTCTTCATGCCCCTTTTGTAAAAAGGACCTGTTCCTAGAGGGAAATACATGGTGCTGTTGCAGTTAGCTCTCTGGGTGAAGAATTTCCTTGCTGTGTCTGTTACAATCAGCCTCTCAGGATGCTTTTGCTCATTCAACCTTATGTCCAAGATGAGAACAAAATATTACTAAACTTGACCTAGGCAGAGACTAAAACAAGGGTATCTTTCTCAGTCCTTGCTAATGTAGGTATCTAGAAAGGTTCAGGAATACTCCCCTTGATATCAGCCTGCAGACTAGTTGTCTAACCTACCATGGCGAAGGAAGCCATAGAGCTGGCTAACTGATCTGTGAGCAAAATAAATCTTTTGTCAACCTACTCCAGCAGTCTGAGGGACCATAAGCCCAAAAAAAGAAACCCAGGTATGTTCTAGAAGGCCAGATGGGTGCCAAAACCTTCCCAGGTAGAATGAAGCATATCATGAAAACTATCAGAAAATTACAGTTGTAGCTGGGTAGGGCCCAGGACCATACTTCCCTGGGCCTAATTTTGGAATTACAGCAGTAGTCCCAGCCACGCAAGAGGGATGGTCAAGGGCTTTCTACACTGACACCACTAAGAAGGGAGCAATGCCTACACCAGAAGAAGACTGTAAACTTTATAAGGTTGCTGTAAGTTGAGCCAACTCCCTCTCCAGATGAACCCTCAGCGATATTTGTGTCATCCCCCACCAGTGGAGGGAATCCCATCATGGTACTGAAAGAAATATGGTGAACCGATGACAATTAATGAAAATATTATATCAGATTGATACAGATGAATTAGTCCTTGTACAGAGAAGGTACATGCCATAACTGATACGCACAATGTATTTGCTGCTTTACTGAAAACTGGAGAAAGTGTCATTGTATTATCCATCAGAAGGCTGTTTATTCCAAAGACAGTGTCTTATTGTATGTTTCAATCTATGCTAATTGCCTCATCATCTGTTCCATTAAACCTTGAAGACTTTCATAATTTATTTAACAAAAATTAAGAGCAAAGAGCAAGAGGGTTCCATTGTAGGGCTCACGGATTCTCAGAGAGAAACATCATTAAAAGTCTTGAAAATTCAGAAAACCAGTGTTAAGGTGTTGTGAAAAAGAGGGGTACATTTGTTGATGATTGCCAGTTACTGAAAGACAAAGGCTAGCTATACAACCTTTCTTTACAGGCAGCACACACAGTGTTTTGGTGTTACGGTAGCTCTGATGCTCTAAGGACATAAGCACGGCAAGATCTGTAATCATCATCCTTTATTTGGGGATTTGGAAAAAAGTGTTTGGTTTTTGGGCACAGAGGCTCTTGTGTACATCAAAGCTGGTCTTCATTTTTCATCACATGATAATGTTGGGGATATACGCTATGAAAAACACAGCAATGAAGTTTCTTCAATTTTAGGCTCTTTGGAATCTGTATTTGAAGAGTCTCAGGCAAAAAAAGACAGTCTTTTTTTGCCAACCTCAACACTGTTACAAACACTGTGATTGACTCCAGTTGTTAGTTCATGTTGATCTTGGGGGTAAATCCAAATGAGTGGCATGAGTCCACTTTGGATCAGGACCTCACACCATTGTGAAGATTTGTCACAAAAATGGATTAGCCTTCACTTTAATCTTTGGCACGCATGATGAAATTATATTTGTGTTGTATATACAGCAGTGCAATTTTGAGTGGGGACTGTCTTATAAAAAGATAGAATCCCACGGTCACAAATTTTGTATTTTGGTGACTCCCTCTAGGGTCAACAAATCTTATTTCAGGGACTGATGACTTCATGACAAAAAAGACATTGAAGAATTCCCTCAGACTGTCATCACAACACATGGATTGTGTCCAATTTCAGTCTGCATTGAATTTCATTATATTTTTATTAGTACTAGTGTTAAGCGTAGCTATAAAAACAAGCTTTGCCCCTGAAGATTACTGTTTAGTAATGCACAGCATTTTAAGAAGAAAATCACTACAGAAATCATTATTCATATTAGACTGATTGTAAAATGGCTAAACGATGGTTGCCCAAATACAATTATTAGTGAGGACTCATCGATAATAAAGTTTTTCCTAATAGAGCCTCTAAGGGATCAGCTGTCAGGATAATATTCCTCAATATTTCCATGTCAGCTCTGAAGGAAAATACAGGAGGATTATGGCTGCGCAGGGAGCCCAAAGATCAGTCAGCAGCAAAAAGGAACGGTCATTTACACAGCAGGGACCATTACTCAGTCAGATGGTGGAACATGGGCAAGGAGAAAAGGGTTGTGTATAAACGGTGAACGTTTTTGCTGGCTCTGGGTTTGTAATTATCCTTTAGCAGCGATAGCATGTCTGGCCGGTTTGAGGTCTCCCAGGCAGAGGACGGGGAGAGGCATTGGCTTTTTGCTGCAGGGATCACTGTCGTGGGCAGCCTGGAGGAACGGTGTGGGCAAAAGGGGAAAGGGTGGCAGCTTCGAGAGCGGCCCCGGGTACACACGGAAGGGACAGGCTGGATGAAAAAGGCTGCTGCTGAGGATGGGAACCACTGCTGCCTTTTTTTTCCTTCTTTATTATCGCTCCCATCTCAATCTCAAGGCCTGATATTCCTGACAGGTCTAAAATCAGAAACACTTTTCCTTGTCAGTGGACTCAAATCTCAAAGAAGGATGTTTGGATGAAGAAGACAGAGATTGTTTCTGGTTTATAGTAAGAAATCAAGAAATCTCATAAACAGGGCAGACCTATCAGTGATAACAGGGTGGCAAAACAGCAAAACTCAAGCGCACTTTGAAAGAATAATAAGCCTTTCAAATCCTTAGCTTGTAATATTACAGTATATTGTGGTTAGATCACAATGATTTAATATGTTAGAAATATATGTAATTACACAATACAAAGTTGTACTAATGAGGATATATTCTTTCTAAAAGTAAAAAAAAACAAAACAAAAATGAAAACTTGCACTATCTGTAAGGTTGAGTTATAGGTTTTTTACCCAAATTTTGTAAGATATTTTGGAAAAAAAAATGGAGTTGACTTTTACTCATGCAAAGAATGAAGTCCTACAACAGTTTTCCAGAAAAAAGAAACCTGTAAATAAATAGAAGTTCAAATCTGAAAGAAACAACTAATAGTCTAAGGTAGTAATGAAAGCAGATACAGTATAATTTTTTAGTTGTTGTTGTTAATCAGAAAAGATCCCCACTTCACACAAAGTCATTTGGAATGAGGGAGCGGGGCTCTGAGGAGCAATTGAAGTCAAGTATGCTTCACTAACAGTAATTAACAACATGCGAGATGTAGTACGCGGCTGCAGTGAAACAGGATTAAGCAGGATGAAGGAACTCATTACATTACTTTGAGAAAGATTCCACTTTCTTTTAATGCTGATGTAAATCTGCAGGAGCTTCAATCGCTGTAATATAGTCCCTCATGTTAGACGATAGTAGGGAATAAGACTTAGGCCATTGTCCTTTATCAGAATTCACATCTCATGGACATTAATCGGAATGCTCATTTTCAAAGCTACTAATATCAAAATAAGCAGTAACTGCCTGGATACAAGAAGTTTTTGTGTATGTGATTATTCCGTATCATTTTTTTCCAATGTATAAATGAAAGCTACAATCCAGAGAAAGAAAGCTTCTTCTAGTAACTTATTTACATTTGTTATTAAATGTCTCCCGATGCCAGACAACTATTTATTTCTGAGAAAATGCAAGGTCCATATCCAATGGAAATATGTTTGCTAACAGACCACATGGAACAGGATAAACATTTAATTATGTCATTTTGAAACTCCAAAAGGATCAGCTAAGCTGTAATTTGTCATGTTATTCTGGTTTTGAATACTTCATGGTAAACTGTCTGATTATATAAATTCGTGTTTGCTCTCATGTTAAAGACATTTTTGCTTTTGAGTAATACAGGACAGAAAAAGATGTTCTCTCTAGAAATCGAGGGGCTGGAGTTTTTCTGTGGAACCAATCCTGCTTTGCAAAAGACCACCAGTTTACAAAACACTGCAGATGACTCTACTTGTGAACTAGTTTTGTTTGCCAAAAGACTAAAGTATTTCCATCTGCCTTCTGCCATTCAGAAATTATCCTAGGAATTTTTTTTACAGGAGATTGAAATGGAAAAGATAGAACTGTTTGCTAAGGAACATATAACCTATAATTGATTTTACTCCCCTTAGTTTGAATAATACTTTCCTTTATCTAAAATGCATGAGCCCATTTACATCTGTGGTTCATTTTGGCACAAAACTACATTAAAGCTTCTCTCTGAAAAGGAGCTGATTTCTGCCCACATTGTTTACTGTCTTCTCATCCTTCTTCAAATATTAAATCAGTACCACAATCAATTTCAAACTATTAAGTTAGAGACTTTAGTATTCTTGATGGATCCTTAGGTCATCCTGCTCAAAAGTGACACACAAAACCAAAAACCAGACAGACATGATAAGTAAATGTGTTGCGATATATTTAAGCAAATATGCTGGTGGAAGATGTGCTCAGTTATCAACTTTCATTGGCTTTTTGAAGTCTGTAATCATGGCTGACATATGTAAAGTCAAAGAAAGCTTTCAAGACTACCATTTAGATTACATGTACTAGTTTTCTGGAATTGTTGTAACATTGTTGGAATAATTACTGATCTAACAAATTTTTGAAGTTTCACATTTGGCACTTGAAAGCCTTGACTTCACTATAATGCAGAACTGATTTTTCACAAAAGGAAATCTCCCAGTGATTTTGTGTGCTCCCCTTGAGTCCCCAGCTTGCACCCTATCGAAAAAAGAAGATGCATGAAGGTCATTTGTGGAGAGAAGACTGATGTTTCTGTGTTTCTTGTATTCTTACTCCACCTTCCTGTCTTTGCAGATTCTGGTTCATACATACTGTGTTCATACACGTTCAGGAGATGATTTGCGTTACGTTATCAAAACAATAAAAAATTAATACAATTCAATGGAAAAAAAAAAAACACAAAATACCAAAAACCATAAACCAAACACATCAGCTCTGTCCTGAAGTTCTTAATAAAACATTATATGTCTTGACTGAATGGCTCAGTTCAGACCTCTGAATGCATAAAGACTGTCAGAGAGCAGTGGGTCCAACACAGATGACAGATGCATCTACAACGTGCATGGAAATACTGGACCTCGCAGAAAAAGCAAGTTGTTCGTGCTCGTGCTAATGAAGACCAGGCAGATCCATTATTTGGGGGGAACAGATCTCAAACTGACTGTCTGAGATCAGTTTCTGAGAGCAGAAAACATTCCAAAATAAATCCCTGCAATGGATAGTAAAAAATCACAAGGAGCACCTTTCCTTTTAAATAAAGAAATGCAGCGAAAGCATTGCACTGTCATTTGCAGTGCGTAATTTGGAGATGGTTCAAAGGTTCAAAAAAGTATTCAAAAACTGTGAAAAATGCCTCTAAGAGTGAGAGAGAGACTTTAAGACCTCAGTCTCTTTAACCTATCAAAGAGAAGACTGAGAGGAGAAATGATTACCCAGTATAATTATCTCCGTGAGGGAAAAATACTAATACAGGTATTAAGTAGCTTTTCAAACCAGCAGTGAAAAGTGCAACAAGAAGCTAAAGCCTGACTTATTCACATCATTACACAGGCAGAATATTTTAATGGGGAGGGTAGTGTACCTCTGAAACAGGTAATAGAGGAAGTAGGAGATTATCCATCTCTCGTGGTCTTCAAATTAACTATCCTGCACTAAGACATGAAGGAGCTACGGCTTCTTAATGAAGCAATTATAAAGAAAATGTTAACAGGTACAAAACAGGCTGCTGCTTGTAATCTCACTCTGTGAAATGACCGGACTATTTCAGGTGAAAATCAAACATGCACAAACACAGAGTCAGCTTGAAGCAGGCTCCTTAAAGGGGAAATTTTGCAAGGCTGTAGACAAATTAAATTAAGTCTTAATTATAATCAGTAGTACCATCTCATTCTTTTCAAACAACCCTTGGGTTTTACTGGTCTTCTGTACAGAAGGTCAAGCAGAAACGATTTCCACAGTCCAGACTACTAAGCAAAATTGTTGACAGCATCTAGTCATTGCTAAAGTGATCGCTTTCAAATATACACAAAATTACTGTAGCCTCATAGCTGTATTCATACGTATGTCTAATAGTCTTGATTAAAATTTCAAATAAAAGATAAGATTTGAGATTCAGAAAAAATATTTTATTCTTCATGAGGACAGTAACCTTTTTAAAATGCAATGTAACATTAAGACAATTATCTAGTGTATTGCTTAAACCAGAAACAATCTGAAATATAATGCAATTATAGGGCTTAGGTAGGTATTTTTTAACAGTGAAAATACATCAGGTTTTGAGAGCTTGCAGGTATTAGAAAACTCCTTTTTCAAATTTTTTCATCAGTGTAGTACTAGGGGTAAAGTGCACTATAGCCTTCAACTATAAAATACAGAGATAGTTCTGTACCAAAGCCAGACATACCCACGTGCATGCAGCAATGTGCTCTCATACATATGGATCGGATGCAAGTAACAGAGTTTGGCTTCATGTTTGCAAACTACATTTTTTCTTCCCCTCCCTCCCTCCCCTAAAATTCAACTGTTGTAATGTAAGCCTTATTAGATTTTCTACTTATTATTAACCTGGAGGCCCTCCAGCCTCCTCCCTGCTCTCTTTCTTATTCGTTTTTATACTTCTGACCTGATGCAATCTGCCTGCAGGGGCAAATACAGTTATCTCCTTCTAAATTAAAATTGTAACTCATTTGGTACAGTTTACACAAGGCCTCAGCTTTGACACATGCAATTACTATGAACATAGGAGGAACATGATTGCTGAGAGTCACCAGAAATGGAGTTTAATCAGAAAACATGGAGTTGTTCCAACAGATTTATAATTTCACCACTTGCTATTCTTTTATGTTCCTGAGTGTTCGGATAATTAGATACACTGGTTTTTTGCTTCCCAAGAGGCTAGGGAAAGCAAAATTCCTACTTTTACATTAACAAGATGAAATTATAATACACACAATCCATAACTTTTTTGTTGAAATGACAAATTCATACAACATTAATTTTAGTACTTACAAAATGTTACAAATAATTTGTTCCATAGTATCGGTGTGTATCTCATAAAGTAGACTTATGTGAACTAATTACCCATTCAGATGGATCACCCAGTCTGCCAGCTTTTATTCACATGAGAACCTCTAGGTAGCTCACCTCGCCTATCTTAAAAGGCAGCTTTTTTTAAATAGGTCTTTAAAAAAGTAAGGTTCACATTTTGTGCTACTAATAGGGAATGATCCTCTGGTGTGGTGGATCGGACTGCAGATCTGTAAAAAGATGGAGAAGTTATGAAGCCAGGTTCATAGCCCTGCCTGACCTCTGTGCCTCAAACTCATCTCTCAGAAAGGAAATTTAAGTGTATTTGATCAAGTTCAGTTAAACATAGAGTTGAATCAACAGAGAGACATCACTCACTGTAATTAGAAAGGAAGATGCGGATTTCAACTATATGCTGCCTTGCATGATGGCATTACGTTCTTCTGAGGATAGGGGTGCTCGTGACTTGATTGCTTTTACAAATAAAAGCATCTGAACAGTAAATATAAATGAATAGACATGTGCAACATTGAAGGGTTTTGCAGTCTTTTTACTGGGGTCTGAATGCATTCATTTTAATTATACTTTAATATCAAGTTTCCCAGGCTGATGGATGGGCCTCTGGGAGGACTGTGGGTCAAATAAGGAATAAGGTTACAGAAAAGGGTTACAGAAAATACTTTGGGTAAAGAAAATGCATGGCTGATGATGTGCTCTGTAGTACAAATGTGGTCCTGGAGCTCTGGCTGCTTTTTCAAGAGGCCACCTGCTTTCTATTTCTCCTTTTATGTTAGCCATTAATTTCACTGCCACAGGCACAATTCATACTTACAAGGTTGGAGGCTCAGACAGGAGCAGCTGCTGTTTCAAATGGCACTACTCCATTCCCAAGACAGCCGGCTCAGCTGCAACAACATCAGTGACCTGGATACACCAAACTCACCAAAAGATAGACTTTCCCATCCTTAACATACTCTGTTCTGCTGAGTACATAGCAGCAAGGAGAATCCATAAGGCTTGAAGGAAACAAACTGCAAGTATGACAATGTTATGGAAAGAAAGAGCCTGGAAGAGCAACAAAGAGAAGCAAAGGAGGAGGGGGGGAAAAAAAAAGGAAAAAAAGGGATTACATAAATATTAGTGCTGAGGTTGCCAGTCTGTCTCAAGCAAACTGTTTGGTCTAGAAGATTTTCTGTGTTAGTAAAAACCTAACTTAGGTAATAGTACCAGTTACCAAATTTATAAAGAGATGGCAAAATAGAGACGTGTGGTACTATCATGTTTGTTTAAGTCTGGGGTGGCCAAGTCCAGCTCCAAATGCAGATTTATTTTTTTTGGCTCCGGGAAGGCGCCCTGAGCCGTTGGGATACACTGCCATCCTGGCAGCCTCTGCACCCCCATCCCTCTCCCCAGGACCCCACATTCGGCGGGCTCTGCGGTAGGAAGGCGAAGTACCTGCAGAGCCATCTCACGTCTTAGAGAGTTTATGAGCTGAGTCATGGTCCTGGGCAACCTGTGCTTTTTTTTTTTTTTCCCCCAAGCCCATTTGGTTTCATCTCAGCCCGTTCTGGGAAAATCCAGCCCAGGGATCCCTGCACCACATTTCCAGAACTGGAAATGCAGGTAGTGCAGCTCAAAGCATCCCGATGCTGTTAGAGGCACAGCTCCTGAATTGCTTTGATGCTGGTACAAGGATACAAGGAGGCAGGAGCCTGCGGCCAGGAGCAGGGTCAGGGAAGAGGTGGGGGAGAGAAAAGGACCACAGCAGCCCTCAGCAGTCTGCCTTAGGTCGTCGTCACAGTGGAAACAACCCCTGAATCAGCTGAAATTCCATCGTGCCCCAGTGCACCAGGGAGAGTTAGAGTTTGGGAGCAGTGCTCCAGTAACATATGGGGACAGCGAGGGCTCACAGTGAGCGATTTTGCAATATCCTGAATGGAAAAGAGACTGACTGTTCCCTGTCTCGTCCAGTACGAGCAGCAAAAGCCATGAAATTAATTTAGCAGCGGCCACGTTCAAAACAAACAAAAGGAACTGGCTCACTACACAGCAGATAGAACTGAGAATCTCCTCGCCCAAGAGGCTGTGGCTGCAAGAAGGCTGGTGGGGCTCCAATGGAGGCTGCAGGACCGCTTAAAAGATCCGGATTCTTGTAAAAGAGACCACAGCAGACTCAAGAAATACCCTCAGCCGGGGAAGTTTTAAAAGGGAAGTATTTTATAGATTTGCTTTTGTTGTGCCCAAGCCATCTGCTTTTGGACACTGCTGCAGACAGAATAATGGATTAGTTGGCCCACGATCTGTACCAGTCCAGTCACTCCTCTCAGGACTGATAAATCCTACCAGCTTCCAGTTAGGAGCAGCTGGGCGATTTCCACGGTTGCAGCTAAACTGCTGTGTTCAACAGCCACATTAGGCTTATCCTCCAAAAATAGGCCTAATCCCATTTTTTAACCTGTTTCTGGCCTCCACAACATCTTGCAACAATCAATTCTAAACTTTATTTATAAATTGTGAATAAAGGCACTTCATCTTTCTTACTTTAAATATGCCACTTGGCACCTTCATTGAAAACGTTCTACTCGCCACATTATGAGAAAATAGTAAAAAAGTAGGGGATCTTTATTATATTCTTTCTCGTACATTCATACAGCTCTTTTCTAGCCTGAAGCAGTTCATGTATTTATTTATAACTCAGCACAAAATTATTCTCATAAAAAGTTAGAAAATACATATCTTGGGAGATAGCTTTGAGAGTTTAATGTCGAAATCTCCTACAGGTAAAGCATAGAAACTTAAAGGATAAACATTTATTTATACAGATTATTTGCAATTCCTATTATGGTCTTCTGTTGTGCTGATTTTTCACTGAACACAGACTCTGCATTTGTACCAGACTCTTCTGCACCCCTTTGCCCCAGTTCAGACATTTACAGGCACATAAATTGAGTCTAAGGGAGTTGGTTAGGACACTTGAGTGCCGTAATATGAACGTGAAAACACCAAATGTTAACTATAGCAGTGGGGAATCCACAGCACTTAAAAAGAAAGGCCTGTGTAAAGGGATATGCTGTATTTTTATGATGGCCATGAAAATTGATAGTAACGGTGGCTAGATAGGAACTAGGACAGAGTAAAAACACTTCTGTAATTCATTTGATTTGTGACACTAGACTTAAACTGTTCTCCTGTGTTTGTAAACAGAGATAAAAGCAAATGTATACACTTCCAGTGTAAAGACAAAAATCTCTGTTACCCTCTAGAAACAGTTTGAATCGCTTGCTGGACCAGCACAGGTTTCCACCAGGTGGTGCTCCGAGCTTTAGAAAAGCCTTAAACGGATTAACCTGCTGCAATGCAAGGGGAGGAACACGTTGTTTGACGGGCTGGTGAGCGAAGAAACCTGCTGCACCTTCTTGCAGATCTCAACCCACCTTCCTAGATCCCCAGGCTGCAGTAATTTTGCTCTTTCCTCACGCCTCCTAGAGAACTCACAAGCATAACATTTTCAATTTCGTTCTCCTTTTCCTATAACTTCTCGTCCCGGTAACCCTCAGCTCCTGCCCGTGACCCCAGCTAGGAGCTGGTGTCGTGCCTTGGCCAAGCTGCGTGAGTGCCCATTGCCCTCAGCCCACAGGCACAAGCCTGCTGAGCCCATGCTCCAGCCTTCCCACAGCACATACTGGCCTTCCTGCCTTTTCTTCAGCTGCAGAATTTCACAAAGCGTGTAAGACACCTCACAAACTTTTTCTGCACAGCAGACTTATGCAGAAACACCATCTCTCGGGTATATGCACGTATTGTGCAGCTTCTTTATCTGGTCATCGTTATTCTTGCTGCTATTCTTTTTACCTCCTCCACTACTGCTGTAAGGGTTACCATCATTCTTGACGGGTAAACACAAAAAAAACCCCCATTTTCCCTAAATAGTGTTCTACACAGACACTCACTTTTGCTATTCCATTGGCAGACATTGCAGTGTAGACTGAACTCCCCAAAAGGCGTTAATTTCTTTGACTTCTTGGGTAACACCTGCTGATACCTTCCCCTGTACCCTCTTCCATCTAAGTAGCAGAGCAGCTTTTTCATCAGTCCACCTGGTACCAGCAATATACATAAGAAGGTTGAAATACTGGAGACATTTCGGAGATGAGCTGCAAAAATGATTGAAGATAGGAAAAAGTATCTCCCAGTGAGAGATTCAAAGAGTTCAAATTTGTCCACTTTAGAAGTGCTTGAGCACCATCAAGTCCCAAGATGGGAAAAGAAAGGCAAGAATTAGTACAAAACAAAAAGATACAGACATAGTTAAGTCCAACACATGAGCAGCGTGCAGCAGAGTTGGGCTCGCGTGCCTTTGGGGATACCTCATGCTCACTGGGTGCATGAAGAACAACTGCAGCCAGTTCCTGGGAGCATCGCGCTTGCCGGGCCGACGCAGAGCAAGCAGGCATTGCAAACAGATTAGGCGGTAACTGAAAGCACCAGACTTACCATCTGTGTGTACAGCCACCGTGCACGTGGGCCACAATCGTACTGAGGCTTTCCAGACACACACAAGCCTGGTCAGAGCTGCTGTACAACTCAGGCTGTGCAATTATCTGAAGGGCTGATGGTATAGATTCGTAAGGTGGAAGAAGCTAAAACTGAGCAGGCAGGTCTATATGAAGTCTTCCCAAGGAGCCTTTTTTTACAAGAACTGCCTGTCTTTGGCTCAAAACAGCTACCACTGGTTGGTGGAACAGACTAATAGCTGGCAGCACCAGCAAAATTTCTGTCTTAAAAGTGTGCTGCTACAGTTCAGTAAAATGAGATTTCTCTTCATTCTTCAAGAAGGAAATCTTAAAAGCACAGGAGCAGGAGCTGCCGGCAGGGAAGAAGTCTGGCCTGGCTGAGCAGAGATCTTTGGCTGGAACTCAGGAAAAAAAAGAGAGTTTATGACCTTTGGAAGATGGGGCAGGCAACTCAGGCGGACTACAAGGATGTTGTGATGTTATACAGGGAGAAAATTAGAAGGGCCAAAGCCCAGTTAGAACTTAATCTGGCTACTGCCATAAAAGACAATAATTTTTTTTCTATAAATACATTAGCAACAAAAGGAGGGCTAAGGAGAATCTATAGGGCTACCTATATGTAAGCACTCTGTAAGAAACATCAAGAATTTTGAAACTTACTGAACTTGGTGCAAAAAAAATCAAATTCTATGCATCCTACCAACAGATTTGTGTGTGTAAAGAAATCCAGCCTCCAAAGAAAAAAGCTTGAAACCAAAACCTGCACACTCCATGACTTATGATGAAATGTGGTGGAATATAAAGACTGGCTAAAAAAATATACCAATAAAACAAATGCCTACTGTTCAATTTGTCAGTGCATCTTTACTGCAAAATACAATGAAGTTGATCCTCTTCAGGTTCTTTTCTGAGGAAAGAGCACTAAGCAGCAGTCCTGAGTGAAGAAAAGCAACATGCCATTGTAACAGAGGTTGGGGGGGGTTTCACAGAAGAATACAAGACATTGTGGGTTAACTGACCTGTATCTTTCGCAGAGGGATATAAAACTACAGTTTTTGTATGGGGTCTCTGGCAACAAATTACCTGCATGTAACCAGTTCCTATATGGTAAATGACACAAGTCCAAGAACAGAAAGTATGGTTTATGCATCTGTGTGCATGAATATATATAAATTATTATTATATTTTTATAAATATGATGCAGTTGCAAAGCTTCTGCTGCACTGGGAGGGTACTAAGCTATATTTCTTGCAAGAAATTCTTGGAGAATAACCCGATCACCAGGAATTTGACATCCATCACAAGGCAGAGGGCCAAGCCAAGAGGGTGTTCCTCACTGCTGTGGATTCTGGCATGGTTCATTTTTGGAAAAGCAGTATAGAAGTTTCTCTTCATCATGTCAGACATCAGAAGGCAGCGACTCGATGGCACAAAAGAGGCAAAGTTAGGGGAATAAAGTTTTCCCATGCTTTCTGAAGAATCCCAACGAGCAGTTAAAAAGGAGGAGAAAAAAATGCTTTACACCATAGCAGCAGTTCATCTGAAGAAAAAGTTGTCTGAGAAACCTCCTTTTAAGTCATTGTCATTCCCTGACTTCACAAACACTTCATGTGACAACAACAGCCTCACCGATGCTACCAATACGGAACTTGAGATTTTTAGGGCAGTTGAGCCCTGAAATTTATTTCAACTTGGCCATCTGTCACACTTTCCTTTTTCTCTCTGATGCTGACTGCGACCATTGCCCAAGTCCCTGGCTGCTGGCAGATCTCCTGCGCAGTTCATTAGTTTAACTTCTTAGCCAAAGAGGTAAAGTCCACCGCTTCTGGAGCAATGGCCATTCAAGCAGAACACCACATGACCACCTAAGTTGATCTCTATAAGTTCTGCCTCAAATCCCAGACAGTAACTTTTTCATTAATTTCTATTTCTATTAAGAAAGACATCAAATCTTTACTAAAAACATCTAGTGGGAAAGATGTAAGCATCTGAAAGAAAGCCTTTGAATGTTTAATTATTTTCTTTTCACTAGCCCTTCCCCAAATCTCCTCTTCTCCAATTTAATTTGAATCTGGATGCTTTTAGCTTTTACTTGCAATCATTGAATCTTGTTATGATATTGTTGTCTGCAGGGTTAGAGTCATCTACCACTAGCAATCTCCTTAAGTGCATGTAATTATGAATCCTACAGAGTACATCAGACTCCACATTTCTCACCAGCTGTTTTTTTTCCAGACTGTGGAATATTCTTTTATGTTCTGGCTGAAACCTCACTTAAAGGCTAGTGTCATTTATGAAGGGAGGATGTGATACTCTGGTAGCAATCTCACTCATGCCAAAAGCAAAGGACTGCCGGGGCAGACACATGCTCAATCCAAACAGGAGAGCCTTGTAATTGCATGCTTATGACATGAGTGGGAGCCTGAACATTGTGTTGGGAGGATCAGCTAATTCTGAGCTGATGATCCCCCTGCCCTCTTAATAAATTCATCATCTCTGAATACTGTTTCCCTTCTCTCTGGCTTACTATGATACGAGCCAGAGAACTACAGCACATGAATTAAAGGATACAGATGGGGTTGCTCCACTGAGGGGCTACAACCACCACGCAGGCATGCAACTACTGCTGCTTCCCAGGTACAGCACGTGAGTAGCTCTGTATTGCTAGCAACGCGCAGGGACAATAATCTCCCCTGCGACCTTAGCAAATCCTCTGCTGGCTGACCTGTGATTACTGGTGGCTGTGGGTGGAGTCGTGTGAAGTCACACAGATGAGCTTAAACCTCATGTAAGACATTTTGTTTAAGAGGGGCTGTTCAGTGGACCATCAGTATGACTATTCTTCTCTGCCACTGAGTAGATTTTCTAAGGTCCATCCATCCTTGTCAAAGCTTTGGGAAAACAATCTGATCCGGCCAGCAATAGCACACTATGCATGAAGCAAGAGTCACTAGCAGAGAGCTCCTGCTAACTAATAATTGCATACCTAGTATCATCTTTTTCCACCTTGCACAACTGACATAAAAAAAAAATCAATTACCTTTTGGCAAGAGCCAATGAAAAAGTGTTAAAATCCGAGTATAAGATTCATATAGAACAGGGCTATGCAATTTATAACTGAATCATTTCAAGTGATTATTACTACCTGACAGGGTTTTAAACTTTCACATTAGATTAATGCATTCAGTTTCGCCATCCTTATTGTTTGTCATCATGGCTCACTGTTGTAAAATATTTCCATTGAAACGTTACTAACACAAAATGTTGCATTCAAAGAATTGTCTTTTTATTGGCAAGATGATCTTGAATTTAAGAAAAGCTGTAGAAAAGTTAGGTACAATCAGTCATACTAACTAACCACTCCATTCTCCAGCGCCTAGAATTCATTCATAGCATGAACAGCTAAGTGATACTCAGCTCATACAAGAGCCTATCTAAATTTAACTGCTGTATCATGTTAATGAGAGATAAAATGCCCTGCATCCACAAACAGATGGTGTTAGCCCACATTAATAAACTCACTGGAGAACTTAATATGCTTAGATTTAGATGGGTTATTCGACTGGATGACGCAGTCGATGACGCATCCTGAAGAAACTTATCTGTATTTGGCAGTTCTTTATCGTCTTACTTGGTTCTACTGGCTACACCGTCTGCTCTCCCTGTGTCCTGTCCTGCCTCTGGGTTATCCTGACTGGCAGATATACAGGTGCAGCCCTTTGTCGTTCTTATTTGTGGAAGCCAAATGCAATTGGAATAAACCACTTACTGTTGCACAGCCATATTTTGTATTTTCACGCGATCCCTGGATTTTACTGACCCCAGGGAAGACCTGTGCATCCAAACCGTATTTGGAGAGCAGTCAGTGTACCCCTGCTCTCCCCACCAACACACACACACACGTTTAATCTCCCTTTTCCCCCAGCAGAGTGGGGAGGGGTATACAGGTAAGAAATAGATGGCTACCCGTTTCTGCCTTGCCTTGTCTCATTTGAGGGCTGCAGCTGCCAGGGAGCTGGCATGGGCAGGGGCATGAGCTGGGCATAAAGCCACTGGCATCACTGTGAGTCCCATATGGTCTCTTTTTCACCACAGGCTGTGATTTTGCCTCCCTATATTCTGTCTCCCAAGGTAACAGATTGAATCTGGACATTCTTGCCCAGGGATATTTTGGCAGCTCACCCTATCTGCACTTCCAAAAGCATAAAATGTTTGTATGTTATGTTTTGCATATTTAACCAGTGTTACTAGCTTATAGTAAATAAATATTTAAAACATATTAAATAGTGGGCTTTGCTACTTCAGAAAAATTAAATTAAGCATTTCATGTGATTGGAAAGTGGTGTTGCATGTGATTGGATCATGGTATTAATTTGATGAAGGCTGCTTCTGGTGAATTAATTTATATGAATTTGATCTACCTTATCAACATTCTCCATGATTCTTTTGTTATTTGAATAATGCAAAGCTTCCTAAAATAAATCTTTTGGATACTGCTTTACTCATCTTCTGAATAATGTTCATTTAGTGCTCTTTAAATAAAGGTTGCCTAATACAAAACCTCTGTAAATACATACAGTAACTTAGAAACGAGAAATCACACAAAGCGGGCGGAAGAGAACATGTGCAAACTGAATGTTCAGATGTATTGGAATTCAGAAGGTATTTTCATAAGATATTGTAATATTTGCACAAAGATACAAGTGTGGAGTCTGCAGAAAGCTTAAGATGTTCTTATCTACCTTACAGAGTGTGATCTGGAAGATGGAAAATCTCGGCTCAGTAGTTAGTATTCCAACTTGCAGAAATTACCATGACAGTCATATGGAGCTTTAGCTGCTGTATACCTGGGCACGGGCTTTAAATACGGGCAGAAAAAAATTGTTTCTTTTGAGGGTAAGTACATCTGTAGAGTTTGCATATTCTACTGGCAAACCACAGATGTACCTGAAAAGTCACAGAAAAGAACTCAAGGATTTCATTCCTTACCTTCCAAGATTATCTTATGTCAGGGAGAGACCATTTCATCTCCTTAGGATTGCTCTTTCTTGTTGGGACTAGAAACATAAAGTGTTTTCAGCTAAGACATTCAGAGAAAGAAGAGGAAGAAGGTGTATGAAGATGAAAAAGAAATTAACACAGATATAGAGGGCTACAAGCATATTAACACACTGAAAACATTTGCTACTTTAATTTGCACCTAGTCCCCTTTATCTGTGGTCTATTTTCACCTTTATGCACCTTGTCTGCGTGGCCATTTACAAGGATGTGGTTTTTCAAGTAAGAACTGAGAGGAGTTTAGTCTAGATCTGAACCATCTCTAAGAACCAATACATTTAAAGGTCAGTGAGATATTACCAGAACCACTATGGCCTCTTTCTTCTGGGTGTCAGTCTAAGAACAGTAAGGGAGAAATAAAATACACAAGACGAACTGGGATACTCTTGAGCAAGTGATCAAGTATGAGGCAGATCTCAGATCCCAGAGCAATTTGTTCCACAGTCTTGGATCAGCCTTTGAAAGAGTTGAGCAAGGCTCCAGCTGCCCAAAATTTCTTTTCATCAACTGGGGAAGGATGGAATCAGCAAGCAACGCTCCTTAAGTTCACTCACCCTCGTAACGCTGAGTATTTCCAGTGGTGTGCAGGGGCAGGGTTTGTGTAACAAGTGCGGACTGCTCAGCCCCTGGCAAAAACTCTGTGACACCTAGCACATGTGCCTCTCCTACTGCAGTACTGAGAGGCCATCGTCAGATGGGAGCTGATGAGTTTGTTTGCAATTGCTGAAGCCAAGGTCACGTGTGAATTGTAACACTGGGAATCCTGAGGTGAAAACTACGTATTAAGTGAAAAATTATTTCTTGATAACCCTGAATTATTTTTCCTAATAATTCCTGAATGAGGGAGGTCTCATCTTGTTTTGGGGTTTTTTTTTTTTGCCACAAGGGCCTCTTATTTCTTCAGGCTGACACATCCAAGATACTACAGCACCATCAAACCAAGAAACTGCTGTTCTTCCCACAAACCTGCCACTAACTCCAGCCACTCCTTTCCTGATTCAAGAAACGCAGATGGATTCTGCATTTCCTCACAAATCAGAAGAGAAACCTGAGCACATTTTCATTGCAAAATCTGTACTACTGCTAGTTATTCAACATAAACTTATTTGATTTTTCTCTTCACAGAATACTTTTTTTTTTTTCAAATATTCTTAAACTGTTTCCTGGTTTAAACACTGAATAGATTCGCAATGGGAGTCATGATGAAAAAAACAAGAAAGAAAAAAAAAAAACAAACAGAAAAAAAACCCCTACAGAACATGTGAAATCAACTGTAGAAAAGTTGTTTTAAGGGTGGAGGTGTATCTGAATTGTGCCTGAATAGGTATCAGCTGATTCTAGCAAATGGCCAGCGAGGTCAAGAACCATCATAAAAATCAAAGCAAGGACTTTTCCCAGGCAAGAATTTTTTTTTTTTTTTTTAAATAAAGTTCAGTGCTGTGGTCAATATATTTGCTTTTCATAAACTTTTATTTTATTTACTTTAGAGAAAACTACTTCAGTTTAGCTGTTAAATATTAAATACTCCTTTTCCTACTTCAAGGCTCACAGAAGAATATTTCATAATTAATATTTGTATGCTTTTTATACACGAGTCCTCTTATTTGTACAGCTCCCTATAAATCATACAAAAGTATGACAGAAAGGACCAATTAGAGCTATTGCGCACCAGGGTAGAATGGGACTTATATGTTTGTGCAGTCTCATTTTAATGGTTTCAGGTTCCACAGTTTCCCTGAGGAGATTATTTGAGAGCTTACTGCAATTTATTCTCATGATAGTCAGCTTCAACATTTCCTTTTCCAACTGTACACTTATATCGAATATAATGTATCACACATCTTTTCCTCTTGTGAAGCAAGGTAGATTCCATAAATCCTGCAATAAATTCATCACCTCTTCTTGTGTCCTTTTAAGTCCTTATTAGATGAGCTATGTAGCATATGCCAGCCTTGACAGCAACATCATAGTTACAGTTCTTTTGTGATTTGCACAAAAAAGTAGCAATCAAACCCCAGTACCATAGACTTACTTTATTCAATCTCCAAACTAATTCACAAAAAGAAAAATGATACTTGTTTTTAAATAATTGTATTATGCTATATATTGTAAGTATAAAATACTGCCCTTCTTTTACGCACGCTTGCAGTCTTACCCCCACCTTCTCAGGGTCATATAAAAACATTCCAGGAGCAAGTTTCATCATGTGTCTGTGAAAGGATCCAAACAAAGTTTACAGTTCACTGCACAGAAAGCAGTAGCATCCTGTAAGTGTGGCTTACTCTGCCCTGCCATGTGGGATGGTCCCTTCACCCCTCTTTTTTATCACACGCCAAACTGGTTTGCTTGCAGACTCCCAGCCTGCCTTTGCCATTCAAGCCCTGCCAGGGGATTGCCCCTGTTCCAGGGCTCATGCTCAGCTCCCTCACTGGGCGAATTTTCTTTCACAAGAAAAAGGGCTTAGATCCATCTTTTTACGACTACACATTAAAGGAACTACAGAGATGGGGAAACACGTTCCTGCGAATTTAAGAAAGCTAGGCTGTACATTTTAAGTTATCCGTCTTAAGTTATACTGATCACAGCAGAATTTTAAAGAAAACAAAAGAGAATCAAAATCCGGAGAAGCACCTCAACCTCCTAATAGTTCATGTATGTTCATATACACTCCACAACAACCTAGAAGATGGCCATCAAATTACAACTCATGGAATAATATTCCTACCCAACAAATGAGTTCTATAAAACTACAAAGTCTCCTGGAAACTCTTTCAGGTGGTACAGATGTGGTAATTAGAAAATAATAGACTAAACCCATGAAAGCAGTAATAAAAAGTTAGAATACTGCTTGTGCACTCAGTAATACAGAACGGGTGCTCTAATAGCGAAGGTTTAAGAGCTAAAGGAACGGGCAGGTGTCTAATACTCCACTAGATTTTACAATTGTGGAAGATGCTACAAATACCAAAATCTCTGATGCAACTAATAATAATATTAGATCATTTTTGGAAGCTGGTTTTAGAAAACTAATAAAACACAACTAGCGGAACTAAAGAAGCCTGCTTGCGTCTCACAGCTGAACTTGTTCCAATACCCTCATCGCATCTCATGTCCTGCGCCTACCAGACGGGGAAGGAGTGCATGCGCCGGAGCCCTCCGACCGGCTGCGTGCTGGGTAGCCAGTGGCCACCACTTGCCGCCCGCTGACCTGACAGAACAGCTTCTAGCGGCTGGCAAGCCGGGCAGATCCCCGTGGGGAGCGGCCATGAACTCCTCCCTGGCCACACAGTGTGCAGGCCCTGTTAGAGGGAGTCTCTGCTTCATTCTTCAAGAAATGTCTCATTTATTACTGAAATCAGCCCCGTATGCTTGAACTAATCACTGGCTTGAAGTCACTGGAGAGGGAGGAAAGGAGAGGGCAGCCAAGTCGTTTGAAATGCAGCTAAAATACTTCAGACAGTTTACAGTTGAAAGGGATAATTGGATCACACTCTGACCACAGGCCAGTAAGTCTTATCATTAGTCCCAAACCGAACCAAGGAGCTTGTTTATGATTAAAACTCTTACATTTGCATTAGGTTATCTCAGCTCCTGACCACTGATTCTTCTATGGTTTTTTCTACCATTTTAAAAAGCTTTAGCAGGCAGTACTTCTTCCTTGTGGAGGTATTTGAACACTGCAGCAAAGCCAACTCTTGCAGATCATTTTGACAAATTAAATTGTTGTAGCTTTTAAAATGTATTGTTGTAAGAGATTTCCTCCAGCACTGTAATATTTTGGCAGGTCTTTTCTGCATCACCTGATCTTTAACATCAGAGCTACACACCTTGTTCTAGTACCAGTCTCATTAATAGACACAGTAATTGATCTCCTTTACGCTACTAATCCTGGTAGTACATACAACAGTCATACTGGACACACTGCACTGGGACCTTATCTGTAGTAGTTTGTTCAAAATTGCTTTTAGACCGTCTTTTCCAAGACACAAGCTCTCCTTCCAGAAGCATGGCTTATATTCTTGGAAAATATATACACAGTTGGCTGTAAAAGCCTGTTTGAAAGTGTTAATTTTACTAAGCAGTCCAGATGACATTGCAGTTGCTCTCACAGTAGTTTACCAAGTTACCATTTAGCACATGTACAGATTTTATTAACAGTGAGTTTATTTTGGATCTTTGGCAAAAATCTTGAAAGACGCTGAGCCTGCAGAACCTTGCAAACCCCGGTATCGTGAAGACTAACCTCTAAAAAATTTTCTGATCTTTCAAAACTCAAAACCAATTTACCTGTTTAACACATTAACCACTTAATAGCGTTAGCCATTAGAAGTATATATGGTTTAACCATAGGACTCGGAGACCGTTTTGCAGTTCTAAGCCTAATGATTAGGAACTGTAGCGTCATGATGTTTTTGCAGTGACCGTTATCAATTTACCTTTAAATCTCCCTGCATAAGGCTATCAGAATCGTTTTACAAGACCTGTGAGATGATTAAGGGTATCTTACATATTTCTTTATCAAACTGTTTGCGTTATCTTTTCTACTGTTTTGCCCGTGGTTGATGTGGAACAGTCAAGAATTGTCCAGGTCATTCTGCTTAATCTTTTGAAAACGGGCAGAACACGAGTGCTTTTTTATTTCTGAAGAACTGCTTTTATATTTAAAGATTTATTAAACCCCAGGCTTAGATACTTCCTTAGCCAACTCCGTCAAGATCCCAGGGTGCAAATTAGCTAGACTCTTCATTAAAGAACGTCTAGGTTTGCTCGGAAGAGAAGATTCCCCACGGAGTTGGCAAACACCTCGCTTCTTCCCGGTACGGCGGCGACGTTCATTATTACCGATCGCCCGTCTCGTTACTGCTATAGCAGCGAAGAACCACCTCCACCTCAGAGAGATGCCCCTTATCCCTTTTAATTCCTCAATTTTTTTAAAAAAAGAAAAAAAATTCCCCTCAGCTGTCCCACGCCCAGCAGCACCCCCTCCCCGCGGCCCTAGCGGGGTGCCGGCCCCGACGCCGGGGCGCACCTGAGCTGCACAACGGCCGGTCCCCGCGGCTCCCCCCCCCCAACCCCCGACCCCCGGTGCTCCTTTCAACCGCCCCCCCCCCCCCCCGCGACACCCTCCCTCCTCCTACGGGTAACACGGCCTCAGCGCGGCTGCGGAGAACCCGCCTCACCCCCCCATCCACCACAGAGCCCGCCGTGAGGGAGCGAGGCGGGACCGCTCTCCCAGCATGCCCTGAGGGGAACGGTGCTGAGGGTGGGTGGGCGCGCGAGTGCGCGCGCGCCCCCCCCCCCTCCCCTCCCCGCTCCCTCTCAACCGACGCGGAAACCGGCGCCCAAGCCGAGGAGCCGCTGTAGCCGGCGCGCAGGGCGCATGCGCGGGCCCCTGAGGAGGGCGGGGGCCGGCGTCTCTCAGTGGCGAGGGCGAGCTGGCCGCCGGTGCTCGCCCGTCGCCGTTACTCGGAGCGGGGACCGGGGGGGGGGGGGGGGAACACACGACAGTAGCGGTCGCTAACGCAGCGTCCGCGCCCTCCTCTCTCGTTGCTGGGCCGCTCAGTGGTCTTGCCCCGCCATGAAGTTAAGCAGCCGCGGCCGGGGATGCTGCGTGGCCGGCAGCCGGGAGCGCGGGCCGCCGCCGCGGAGTCCCTTCGTGCACCAGCTGCGCCTCAGCCCCTTGGAGAAAGCCAAGGTAGGGGAGACCGGGGCCCGGCCCACCCCCGCCGGCGCCGGCGTCGCTTCCTTCCGCGGCGCACCGGCTGGCGGGCCGCGTCCTGCGGCGGGCGGAGGTAGCCTGCCGACGGGGCTTTGTGAGCCGCCGGGGGCGGCAGGACCGGGGAAAAACCGGTGGGGGGCTGTGGGGGGGGGGGGGGGGGCGGCCGTGAGTGAGGCGCGGGGCTCGCGGGGCCAACGGCCGCTGAGGCGCCCGCTGCTCGCTGGGCGTGTTCCTTAAGTTCTTCACCGCCGCTTTCTTTAAAAAAAACCCCGAAACTATTGTTTTGGGTGTTTTTTAAATACGGTTCTGTGTTGTTTTGTGGGGTTTGTTTTTTTTGTTTAATAAGGGGGGGTAGGGGAGCAGTCCCGTGGAGGCACTCTTTTCCAGCGTCGAGTTAAGGTATGCCTGGGCCGAGGCATCCCCTGCCTCTCAAGTTTGGCCCCTGGGTAAATATAAATAATCCCTGCGGCATAATTTACGCATTGTACAGGTAGCGTGAGATGACAGGAACTGGTATTAAAATGCAGATTTGCAGTTGCATGGCTTTTTGTTCACCGGTTTGTGTGTTTTTGTTGGGTTTTTTTTGTTTTGTTTTTCGTCCGTGCTGCTGCCTTGCTTATCTCGCACAGTGAGCAGTAGGTGGTTGGATATTCAGAGGGCATGGCCCTTGTCTTAGCCTTTTGGTAAGATCTGGGTCAGTTGCTGGATGAAGAAATACCATCAAAGGCTCACCTAATAAGGGGCCGGCCATTTCTATTACTTTCATCACTGTAATATTTCAGTTCCTTAAAACTGTTGTTTTGGGGGCCTAACAGCCTACAGTACCTATCAACGTGGAAATTAAGATCCGCTAATATTGAACCTCTCTGATCAAGGCGCTTTAGATCCAACTTTAATTTAATTTATGTTCTGAGCAAAGTTCATTGTCGCATTGCCCTGTTGCTGTCCAGATACTTAACACAAGACATGTATGGCCTGACTTACAAAACATCGGAATGTGCCTTATGTTAAGTATCTGGCAGCCAAGGAATTTATAGGAGACTCCAGTGGAAAAGGTTTTTACTTTTTTAATCAAGTTTCCCAGTATGTATTCACTGGTTACTGATAGATTGTTGTTTGAATGGGTGAAGAGGTTGGTGTCATTTGCCTCATTCAGTTTATACCTAGAGCTTCCTCAATAAATTGCATAGTTGTAATGATTTCTTTTCCATGTAACCTTACTTTGTTCCTTAAGTCATGTTTGCTATGTAATCAATGAGGCAGAAGTCTTCCAGGGAGCAGAGGGAAGCAAAGACAGCATGTGTTCATATGGACTAGGATTGTATCTAATTATAATAATAACAATATTTTAACTTGCAGTGTCAATTTATGTCTTTAATGTTGCTTTAAACTTGGTTATTTATAAGTAATTTAAAAAATACTGTTGGGAGGGCAGAGTACCAGTTCCGCACTTTTTGCAGTATCGAGTCTCATAGGAGCTACTAGCATTGCTGATCTGTTGTTAGTCCTAACAGACCTTTAGCTGCTTTACCAGCAAAGTGACTGGTTATAGAACATACCTGCCTTCTGTGTGGGCTGTCCTGTACATCTGTATGAGATGTGAGCTTTGCCACTGGATTTCAAGGATTTGTTATTTTCAATGAAAACTGTAAGATGTGTTTAAAGCTCCGTAGTTTTTACAGTGTGCAGACCAAAGGAATAGCCTCGCCAAGGAGTGTGACTTGGTCTTGCTTTTTAAGTGAGCAATTTTTTATTGATGTACAGCAGCACAGACTTCTTTAACCCAGCCTTTCTTGCAGTCTTCTTTTTGCAGTTTTATGTGAGGAAAAAGCACACAAGCTGACATACGGAACCGTGATAGCTTTTCTTCTTTGCCTTGATCGTGCTCTCCTAACCTCTTCACTGATTAAAAGTTATGCTCCTAGAGGCTGTTAAAGAAGAGCTGTGGAACTGTTCCACTTACGAGAAATGCTGCTCTCCCAGAGAGGGAGACTTCTTCAATGGGGAGGCTGCTTTACAGTGAATTACAGCAGTGTGCGTTCTCTTCCATACTTTCCTGGCCTGTTGCTCGGGGTTCGGTATGAAGTATTACAGCTGAACTCACTTCCTGTTCAGCTGTAGGCGCATACTGTGTCACAGGTTTTTCTATCTGCCCTGTGAATCTAACAGAGGTGAGTTCTGGGGTTGCAAAGCCTGTCGAGAAAGGTTAGGAACGTGTGGGGGCTAGAGGTATGTGAAGAAGTTGGTGAGCACAGGGGACTGGGAGACAAGACTGCTTTGTCTGACAGTCTGTTTTCTGTTGCTGATGGTCTGCCAGATAGCTCCATTATCTTCACTGCTAACTCATCCCTCCCTCATCCTGCACTGTGCAAGAGGTTAGATTAGCTTTTTTGCTCATTAATACAACTCAAAGTAAATGCATTTTAGAACATTTCAGACTGAGACTGTGGGAGTGAAAAAAAGGTAGAAAGTAAGAGGACAAAACAACCGCAAAGAGGAAGAACAACAGCGAAAAAAAAAATCCATTTGAGTGCTGAGGAATTGTTCACATCATCTTTTATTGGCTTTATTAAAACTGGGAAATAATGGGAGTGTAAAAGCAGTAAGACTATTTGAGAACTGAGTCTCATGCTTCCTGTAGAAATGATGGTTATTTTACTCTGATCTGAGGGTGACAGCGTGGGTCATTCTTGAAGCCACCTGTTTTATTTCAGTACTACAATAAAGAGATCCTTTCTAGAAGAAAGACAGACACGATTTCATTAACCGTTAATTTTGTTCATTCAAACAGCTTCTGGGCACCCATCACATAAGTCAAAGCTCTTGATTCTCGTTACCTCTGCAGAACAGGCAGAAGCATTACTGGAGCTGTCACAAAGTGTTCGCAGCTTTGTTTCCCTGCCACTTAAAAACACAAAACGATGACGTTTTCCTTGCTTCCAGTGTTTCTGGCCCTTTTATTGCACCAACACTGGTGTTCCTTTGGTGCCTTGCTGAGCTGATTTGGCTCATTAAACCAGCATATTATTGTGTTTTTCCGTATTGTGATTGTTTTCTTTTGCTGGGATTGCTTTTCTTCACTCTAATGAGCTGTATTGGCTCATTGCAAGTTCAGATAAGTGCTAGACCTGACTCAAGGGGAGGATTGAGGGGAGAGTGAACAGGACCACCCTCTTGAGCAGCAATGATCTGTTAGATTGTCTTAGTTGCACATGAAAATTTC
This sequence comes from Harpia harpyja, assembly GCF_026419915.1. Lineage (NCBI taxonomy): Eukaryota > Metazoa > Chordata > Aves > Accipitriformes > Accipitridae > Harpia > Harpia harpyja. The sequence goes on along the minus strand of NC_068944.1, from coordinate 6,617,921 downwards.
TACTCCTGTATTTATCTCCATGATTGTGTCAATCGGGGAACTTACATAGTGGGAAAGTGGGTAGTAAGAGAATTGATGAGGGATGAATTCCTAGCTCCTTCAGTGCCATCTTTGGTGAATTGAGGCTATAGGGATGATAATAGTGAAGAAGTGAAAGTGTGGGGCAAGATGTAGTCTCTATCTGATATGTTTAAAAGAAAAATCAAAATCTCTACTGTGTTAAATGTGCAGTTAATTATTTTCTTTGTCCAATATGTGACCATCAATTTGTAATAAGTCATGGAAATTTTGTTGTGAATAAACTGGTTTTTAATGATGTTTCTCACTGTTTCGCTAATATCAGAGATGCATTTTTTTCAGCTTCTGTGTGCATGAGAGATATGATACTGACTTTGAAGACAGGAAATGGAGACATACAGAAGGAGAAACAAGGGTACTCTGTGATTCTCTCACTCAGTGCTTAGCTATGTAGGACCTGATGTTTTTGAGAACTTAAAAAGGACTTAAGTTCATATTATATACCTTCATTGTAAGTTCATACTCAAACCTGAATGCAGAGTCTCTAAACAAGGAGAATGTATGATACCTATTTAGTTTAAGTGGCTTGCCTTACATCAGTTTGAAGCCCTTCTGACAGAAGAGTGGAGTATATTTTCCCAGGGCAGCCTTCTGTTACAAGCTGTAAGACCATTCTCTCCCTTCCTGCTGTCCATGGGTCTTTCACAGCATACACTGCAACTTCTGAAAAACTTAGTAGGATCCTGTAGACCAGCAAAAGTTAAATGAGCTGTAGTCAAACCCCTCTTGAGAAAATTGGCCGTGAGCTGAACCTCCCAAGGTGCAGCTCCAGATGGACCTTTAGGGTTTTCTAAATGTATCTCAAAACACAGGTGTTTACATATGACTTATTACCAGATAGAATTTGTAATTTTAATAGAAAGCATGTCTGTGTGAATGTCCTAAATATGTAGAAATATGATCACCAAAATTAGATGTCTGTACAAGGTCAGACCAGGAGTGTATGTCTCCTGCATTCTGATCTCTGACAGAGGCCAGTGAGGATGGGATCTTCTCCCTTTTTCTGTCTGACACTGTTACTGTACTTAAGTTTTACAGGATAGAAGCTTTCTTACCCAGGAAGGTGTCTGAATGTAGATGTAGACTGAACTACTTTTCAAATGTTAGTGTCTTTGTTGATTCCTAACCTTCGTCATGGGCCAAACATACTTCTCTCTCCTACCGAATTTCTTGTGTGGACAGGTACTGCACTACCACCTGCTAAAAAAGAGGCTGGTGTCACAGCCAGACCCCATATACCTGTGTACTTGGAACTGCTTCTTGCTGGCCATTTCCACCACTGCTGTCTCTGGACACAGAAAACCAGGAAGCCTTTTCTACACATTTATGCCATCTTACACAAGCTTATGGATGCAACTACTGCTTCCGTTCTGTGATGTGGCTCTAAAGTGGTCTTGAGACAAAGGATTGCTACAGAGATGCAAAGGACTGAATAGCTCACCAGCAGTCACCAGCCATTCAGCTTTGCCCTGGTGTAGGGAGGAGACTTTGAAGAGTGGGAGAGAGTGTGAATCCCAGAGGATCGTGTCCTCGCCTGCATTTTGTTTCCCTTTTTTCTTGACAGTTGGTTCTTCTCATTTTACGAGCTTAGAAGGCAGGTGCTCTCTCTTTTCCGGTTTGCAGATGAATGCTCCCCTGTTTGCTGCCAGACATGGTGGTCTTGTCTATGGATGCAGAGTTGCATGAGTTAGTATGACTTCAGTGCTCATCTGATGCTTGCAGTTTAGGAAGTTGTACTGGTTCATCTGGGAAACTAGCCTATCTAAGAAAAAAGATCCTTTTTCTTTTGATTCTGCAGACTGAAGCAGTCTACCCAGGGACTGGAATCCTGTCTTGGGGAGTGAGACCATGGTTGTTATGAGATGATGGTGCCAGTCTGAACCATCACTGTAAAATCTTGACATTGCAGTGGGGTGGTAGCTTAGGGCTTGAAACTGGTAACTTGGGCTTTTCTCCTGCTATGTGTTCAGTGCCCCTATCCTAGACCTACAGATTTGTACAGCTACAGGGTGAGTTGGTTATTGAGCTGTTTTGGGAAGTGAGAGGAAGCAGGAACTGATCAATGGAAAACTGAGCTGTGTGATGACTAGATCTGCATCAGGGAAGAGAAGAAGAATACGAATAATGCTTTCCACAGCAGCCTGGAGATGCGTCAGATTAAGCACAACATGAGACAGCATCTTATGCCTCATTACTCATCCTTGCCCAGCCATTGTGATGCTGAAAAGTGCTTTTTTACCTCACCTGGTGCACCGATGAATATGTAGCATATTTCCTTTTGAATTCTCTTTCTTTACATGGCCCTTCTATTTCGTAGTGTTGTCTTCATCTTCTGCTAGCCTCCATTGTACAGCTTGAGGAGCTTTAGTGCTACCCCAGTCAGCTTCAGCCAGTTTTCAGTTCCCTTTCTCTCCCTTAGCCAGTCATCTGAAGCTGTACCCTCCTCCACTTTAAGAGCTTTTTTTTTTCTTCCTGTCCTTTGAGTGAGAAAGATGGGGCCTCTTGGCTCTTGGAACTGTTTCCTGGAGCAAGTGGATCATTGCACACATAGTGGTTGTGTTTTCTGGAGGACAGTTAGGAACAACTCCAAACAGCTCGGGAAAAGCCCTACTTTTGGGAGAATTCTTCAAAAGACTGTGGGAGGAGTTCCAACATGACGTGGTTTTTGCCAAAGTTGAAGGCAGAGGGCTGACTGGCTGGGAATGGGCTCTCCAAGAACTAGAGCGCTGGAAGGAGGTGCAGAGGCAGCTAGGTTCACCACGGCTTCCCAGGGGAGGATAACTTCTTGAAAACCTCTGCTTTCCAGGGGGTTGTGCTTGTTAGCGCAGACCTGGAACTTAAACTCATATGCGTGTCTGGGTATTTGTCGAGAGGTCTCTGCAGTGTTCTACCTGTGGTTCCCCACAGCTTCTGGTTCCAAGAACATACAGCAGAGGAACTGGTGTCTGCCCAGTCCTGGAAGATCTTTCTAGGTTGAGTCCTGTGTTGCCATGTGAACGCACCCTGCTGAAGAAGTGCACATCACTGACTGGGAGCTGCTGTGATGGACTGACTTCTCTGTAGTGCAGTAAGATTTACAACACACCCATACTAAATACTTACTTAATGTGAGGCTGCAGAAAGGGAAAAGAGCATGCGGATGTATTCACTGACAAACAGGGTCTGAAGAAGTATGGAAAGCTAAGACTGCATTAGCTTTAAGGAGTGTGCTGTGTTTCAGCTATAATTAAGATGGGTGAGTACAAAATTGTTACGTGTACACCACAATTATTTGTTTGGAATTGAAGTGTATTCTGCTGTTTTTAACATTAGATATTTTTAAATTAAGACTTCAGATCAGTTTCTAGGAATCACTGGCTTTTTCAGTCCAAGATTGTGTTGGAATAATGCATTTGTTTTGGATTTTGCAGATTGCCTTCATGACCTTGACTCTGTTTCCTATCCGACTCTTTTTTGCTGCTTTTATGATGTTGCTGGCCTGGCCTTTTGCATTCATTGCTTCAATGGGATCTGATGAGCAAGAGCTTGAAAAGCCCCTCTCCTGGTGGCGAAAGTGAGTCACTGCTGTGGTGAAATACTGAGAGAATCATTATTTAGTTCAGCAGTTTGAAATAGAGAAGATTGGAAATAACTGATATCTGTCCCACAGACCTGCTTTTCTCTTCAAAAGAAAAATATAAAAATTATTACTTAAACACTTGCCTCAGATGGGAAACTAAAAATACCTCAGCTATTTGATTTACCAGGTGACCCAAGAATTACAAGGAGAAAAACTGATCATTTCTGGCCTCTTATCTTTATTGAGGATGTAGTGTGAAGCTTCACTGTGGCATCCGTCAATTTCAATTATTCCCATAGTGTCAACTTCTTGTTATGAAGATTGACAGTACGGAATGTGCCCAGATTTTGTATTCTAAATTGTTCTTTTAAACTGCTTCACCCCATTGTTTGCTAGCCTGTGATGAATTGACAAAACTTCTGTTGATTCTCTGAGGGCTTGCCCCCTGCTTTGGTGCTTATTAATAAGTCTGTGCTTGCTTTGATATTGGAATGCTAATTAAGGTAGAATGTAAAACAGTGTTTGCCCATCCATGAAAACTGCCATTTGAGGAGCAAGAAATGAGGAGTGTATCACCTATTCTGTAGAGAACTTTAAAATTAGGAGCTGGCAGTAGCATGAGGGAAGCTGACTGTATTTTGCATCACAGGAGGGAAGGAGGTTGAGAACCACAGAGGCGTGTCACTTTACATTTCATTTGGAATGATATCAGTATAATAACTAAAGGAATAATGGACTGCCTTCAATCTTGCATACAGTTATTTTGAAGCTTTTTAGATTGTCCCTCCCCCATTTCATCCAGTTTTCAGTGTCAGCCTGCTCTCCAGCCTCCAATCCCTGTGAGTATAACAGTTTGTGTTGTTTGGTTTTTACACTCTGTTGGTTCAAAGTAAAAGTTTTTCTGTTCATGACTGTCAGTTTAAAAAAACAAGCAAACAAAACCCTACAAAAAAAAACCAAAAACCCAACCACAAGACACTTTAGGAGGAGACGGGGAAAAGGGAATAAAGTAAAATATTTCCGAAGCTCCCAGATGTGTTGTACAGGCATTCCTGTGTTTGAGAATCTCTGCCCTACATTTCTACACTGCTTTGTTTAGGTAAACTCAAACCCAAGAATCAGGGTTGTTGCATTTTAGCAATATCCTAATCGCATTTTTCAGGACTCAGTTTTAGAGCTTTTTTGGTGTTACTAGAAAGCATTATTAGACATTGTATAGGAGAAACTCAACAGTCATAGTCTGAATCAAAATTAATTTAGTGCTAAAATAAATCCCAATCTTACTGTGATTAAGAAGCATTCATCTTCAGGCATGAAATGAAATTGAATGGTATCTTACCTTGAAGGTGGTCTTAAATCTGCTGAGAAAGAGAAAACAAAGGGTCTATGCAATGTTCCTGCTCTGTTTAAGCAGCATATGCTATCTATACTTTCGTCATGCTTAGAAAGTTTTTGTGTAATGTTTTTCTTTTCACTATTTTAAGGTATTTGGTGACAGCATAACTGTTTTCTCAACTCTTTGCAGGATAGTGGATATTTTGCTGAAAGCAATCATGAGAATGATGTGGCTTGCTGGTGGATTCCACTGGATAAATGTAAAAGGCAGACGGGCATTGCCGGCAGAAGCAGCAATATTAACTGTGGCTCCCCATTCTTCCTACTTTGATGCCATTCCAGTAACTATGACCTTCGCCTCCATTGTGATGAAAGCAGAAAGCAAAGATATTCCTGTTTGGGGAAGTAAGTTGGTAGATACTTAATTTTTCAAGAACAATTAACAATGTTTACTTAGGAAGTTCACTGGTTGTGTATGAGAAGGCCTGAAACACAAAGAAAATTTTGCTATAATATATGGTGGGATTTCTTTTTTTAATGGTCTACTTTGAATGCCAATAGAAAAAATTTTGGGGGGAGCAGGGATGGATGATGTGGTTTTTGTTCCCTTTCTCCAAAGTTGAATCATTGTACAAAGTCAAAACAATCCTACAGAGCTCATGGTTAAACTTGCAGTGAAATTGCAACATTTTAAGACCCAATAAATAGAAAAGCAAGTTAGGATGGGGGTATAGAAGCAACGGGTGAGGCTATAGAGAAAGTCCACCAAAACTTCTTTCTTGATGCGAGTTGGGGTGCCATCCCAGAAATGTGTTTTAGGAATGTTGTCTGCTCTGAATGGTACCCTGCCTTGAGGGAGTGCTGCTAATCCTTCATGCATCAGTAAGTTTGTTTCAGGCAGGGTGTGAGAGAGAAGCAAGAGCAGATTGTTGTGTACTCAGATTTAGTCATAAGAAATGCAGATGTGCAAGTCAGTAGTGTTTGAATACTATCTTTGGAATTATCAATGCAGATTCCCACAAAGGCTTGAGACACCTGTGGGTTTTTTTGGTGCAGTTGTGCCAAAAAAAAGTGTAAGCTTTTAGGCTTGTAGACTTCTAACCAAAGTCTGTGTGGAAGCATTTTGGAGAAACCCACCATGTTGTGTCTAGGGACCAGCAAAGTTCAAAGAATCTTCCTGTGTCTCATTGTGTAGATTTTAAGGGTAGTATAAAAAGGACAAAAGATTTTACTTTGGCCTTGGGTAGGGACTCTTTAATTTAAAAGTCTAAACAAAAGCTTTGACTTCCTTCACAACTAAGTGGAATCAGGCTGTTGGTGATGACATCCTCCTAAAATTTCATTAGACAATGTGGTTTTAAGTAGAACCTATTCAAAACCAGAAGCTGAGACACGCCCACAAATGGTGAGTGATTATATGTGGAAGCTTCATGTAGGGAATCTCTTGGTATAAAGGTGTCTCCATATCAGGTAAAGCTCAGGCCAGAACTGTAGCTGTATCTCAGTTTCATTGAATACCTGACTAACAGAGTTTAGTAAAAGTTTGTGGCAGTGAAAAATCTCTGTAAAAATGAGTAGATGCTTTGAACAAAAGGATATAGGCATGTGTTTTTAAAAACAAATGTATACAAACAAGCAAAAGAAATTGAACTCCCTTGTCCAGTACTGAAAGAAAATGCTGTTGTGATACAGTATGTTGACACTTTTGTACAGTATAGGTGTATCCAGGCCAACTTGGGCTTTAGGAGCAGGCCAGCCCAAGAAGCCCATAGAAGCAGGGGCAGATTTATCTTCTTTCTGAGCTGACTTAATTGACTGTTTAATAATTACTAGCGCAGCAAAATAAAGTAGTCCATGTGGAGCTCTCCTTTACTTGCAGCTGGACTGTTTGGAGGACCCAAACTAGATGAGGTAACTCCAGGCCATGTTGTGTTACTGAAATGTGATGAAACAGCAGAATGGCATTTGACAATGCCCTAATAGCTACTTAACTATCCCACATAATAGATTCAGTGGGGACTAGTGGGAAAGCCTGAGGAGAATCTGTAGGGATATGGAGGTTGTAGTTACACTGAATGTAGCACAAATAATGCATATCAAGTAGCTCAAACTATTTTCTATATACCTAATTTAATTTTAAGGTAACTTTTAAAGGATTCAAATGAAAGTCTAGACTTAGTATGATAAATTTTAAAAATCATTCACTTGATTTTGTTCATGTGTGAGCAAAACCAGTTACAGAAAAACAGAAAACCCAGAAAACTACATATAGTGATTTGATGGAGTATTACTGGAATGTACAGTGCAGTCAAGTAAATGAGTATTTTGTCCTGTATACCTGTATTCGCTTTATGTCATACAGCCACAAAAATTATGTAGTCCCTTGTGAAGTGTTCAGAAAAATGCCATGGAAATGAGGCATGGCAAAGTTTGTAACTGGGATTCAGAGTTCAAAACCCTTTTTTGTTTATAGAGGAATACTTGTATATGAGTAACATTAATTACAGCAGTTTGTGTTATTAAAGTAAATGGACCTTAACAGAGAGGTAAGTAATCACTGTAATGATTAGTTGGGCTTAAAATGTAGTGAAAACTTTCCAGTGGAGTGAAGTTGTGATTATTTTTTTTTTTTCTTTTACTGCTTGAAAGAGGTTTTCTGTGAAGCAGATGTGCTGTGAACCACACTACCTGTGAAGCAGGTAGTGACTATCCTCTCCTCCTTTGATCTAGTATTTTAATTCCTATTTTATTTACACTCCTCTACATACACACACAAAAACGTATTTCATGTTATTGGACCACTGGTATTTCTCTTATGCTATCTGAAAAGGTGGTCATGTTTTTCTTGGATTGCGTGGTGAATTGTCAACACTCTAGACAGTCTATTCATCTAGAATTTACATTTAATTTTTATGTTCTTCAGTTTTGTAAATCTTGCAAACCTGTACAATCTCCAGTGAAGTTTTGGAGCCAGCCACTGATAATCCTAACCTTGCTATCTCTTAACTGAGTCTTGTTAATAGTGATTCAGGATCTCTGGGAAGTTTTGAATAAAGTACATTCATTTAACTCTGTGAGCAGACTTCAGCATGTTAAAAATGAAACAGCAGAGGAAATTCCAAGATAATTTCCAAAGATAAGGACTTTGGGTGAAGAATAGATCTTCATCCAGAGTATCCAAATATGTTATAAATAGCTGGCTTTTTGATGTTGTGTACCAGAGGGATCAGGTGCTTTAACAGGCACAAAAAGATCTGACTGCTAACTGGTTACCAAGATTGGTTCCAAAAGTATTTTAATAGGTTTCTGGAGCAGCTGCCTGTATTATCATACCCTTAGTTTGCCAGTCATGGAATATTAAGCTTTTGATCCACTTCTAAGTCCAGATGATTAAAAGCCTGTTCTTTAAGGGATTGGAAGTATTCCACACGTGTGTGTGTGTATATGAGTGTTTCATTGCTTTCTGACTTGAAGGCAGCTCTCCTGGACGACAAAGTCCAATTTCAGAAGCAGACTCGAGTCTTGTGACTCTTTCAGGCAACTTCCTTTTTTTTTAAGAAAACAAAGAAAAGAAAAACCAAATTAATAAATGCTCTTTTGGTCTGACAGAAGAGTTATGACCTCTTCAGTTAGTGGTCAGTAGTGAAAAAAATTACCCACTTGGCGCACACACTAGGTTAACAAACTCTGGGGAGGAACTGCTTGCCCAATATAAACAATTGTGCCTTCAACGATCATAAAAAAAAAAATCAGTATCTGGTAAGTAGAGAATGCTAGAACAGACGGAGCACATCACCATGATGCTTAGGAAGGACATACATTTCTGCACAGTAGCTTTCAGAGTTTTGGTTGGGTTGCAGATGTGAAGTTCGCTGGACCACTTTAAAGTTTGCAGCCCAGGGAAGATGACATCTAGGAATCTGTTGCACCTTACATTGGCTGAACAAGTTAGATAAATTCATTCATCAGCACAGGTCCTTAAACTTTCCTGTTTTGTCTACTGGACCCTACTTCAAGTCAGGACAAGCTCTTTGCATAAATTCTGGATAGTTACACTTCACTGCCTTATTTTTCACTGGTATAGCAACCTGGTTATAAGTTATTTTTCATTGCTGAAGTGGTCAGTGCTATGGCAGAAATACTTCAATAAAAAGGAAAAGGGATTTGTCAGTAAGTATGATTTGGTGAGGATTTTGTTGGACAACTGATTCAAACATCTTCTGTGGTCTGAACTTTTAAAAACTAAGTTTTAGGCGATAAGCTAATTTAAACTTTAAGCAACTTTTCGAGATCTGTAAGCTCACCCTCTAAAAAAGAAAGGAAGTTGGTACCTGTGATACAAATGGGGGGGATATGTTAGCTTAAGTTTATAAAGGGGAAGGAGGTCATTTGTACTTGGCAAAATACAGAAGAGCTATAAAAGGAGAACCATACCGTGCTGTAAAAACTATCAATTCTATTGTGGACTTCTTTTCCACATCTAGTAAACTTGGGATTTTTGGTTCGAGCTCATCTTTTGACAGTGCTTTATAGGCCTTTCTTGAGCATCATAACTAAAAGACAAGTAAGTAATTCAGTGGGAAATATTTATGCTGTGGTAGCTGGGTATGTTTTCATCTTGGAATTTGAAAGATGCCAAATTACTTACTCATCAGCTCTGTTATGCAACCTAATCCTCCAGTCCTCCACCCCAATTGCTTCCTGCTCCCCCCGCCCCATACCTGCCAGAGCACACAAGGAAGAGAACCGTGGTAGACCCATAGTTCTTCAGTGAGGATCTTGCATTTAAATGCTTCTGAGATTCATCAAAACAGTCCTTAAACCCCTTTTGGAAAAACCTGCTGTAAGGTGAAGGCGTCACAGATTTCTTTATACGCTGTAAATCAGCAGCTTAAACACTGTTAAGGTCACCAGCTTGAATGCCAACATCCTATGCTATGTTGGCATTGTAGACTGCCTTGAGTACACAAATGAGCTCCCTAATTCTGAGGAGCATCTTGGAGTTACTGCCAAGCTTATGCATTTCATCCTCTCCTTTTAAAAACTTTGGTTTCAAAATTCAATGTTTCCTTCAGGCTGTGGGCATCCAGATGGTCCTGCAATATTTCAGTCCTTACAGGACCTCTCTTGGAGAGACTTAAAATAATTGCACTGTCATCTGTGTATTATAGGTATGCCTTTATTGTTTGGGTTGGAATCCTGGACTCGTTGGATTATTTAATTTTTTTCACCATAAGTTCAGTAACAATTACTTGTCATTTAAACTGCTGCTGGAGTGCCTAAACCACCATCACTGTTTTTTAAGCATTCTAGTTAATATCATTTATGGAAGTTACAAACTACAGTATATAGGAAGCCTGCAAACCAACACAACAGCCTTCATAAAATACTTTTTGAACTGGCAGCAGAAAGCTAAAACATAGAGCCATGCCCTTGTACCCGTATTGCAGGTGTGAGAGCAAACAGCAATCTTTGTGATATGAAAAGGGTCTTTGTCCCTCAAGAAGTCCTTAAAGGAAATAGATCACATTTTTAAAGACCAGCCTAAATACCACAGAATTTACTTCCGTTAAAGCTAAAGAGAACACTGATTATTTACCTCCCACTACTGACCTCTCCTTGTCCTACAGACCGCATGTTTCTTGCCTTTCTCTTTGGAAATAGGGAGAACTTTCCCATTAACACTGCATCTATATTAGGAATACTTGGTATCTGTTCTTTCAGGTGGTCCATCTGCTAAACATTGTCAAACTCAGAGAAGTTGTTCTCGACACATATTTAGCTTTAGTGGTTGGTTCAGGCTTGGGTTTTAAAAGTATGTATTTCTGTGTATGATTGTTGTTCTAATAAGATACTACCAGTAACTTTACAAATCTCACGTAGAGCACTGTGACTACAGTAACACTATTTCTGTAAGAACAATATAATTCCAAGTGGAAAAGATCCTAATTTTGGTTGACTTCAGTTTTGTGCATTGATACAACTTTGTGTATTTGTGTGTGGGTTTGAGGTTTTTTTCCATTTTTAAGGTCTCTGTGTCCATATACACAGGAAGCCATTTTATTCTGGAACCTTAGCAGGTTTTTTCCCATAACCTTAAGAAGACCTCTGAGCCTCTTGCAGATTGCTTTTCTTCTTTTCTCTCCAGAAAAGAGCAGTTTTCATGTTAGATATTACTTCATTAGAAAAGGTGTGAGTTCAGAACTTTGTGAGTATGTTCATTTCAGTAAGGCAACTCTTAAAAACTAAGCCCAAGATAGCGCTTTTCAACCTTTAACCTTCATGGTTTTGTAAGTCCTAAATACAGAATGCACAAGAGGGCAACTGCTATTAGAAAAATAATCTGTATTTTTTTCCCCCATAGTAGGAAAAATGAAGGTGTAAATACTGTAAATAGATATCCCACTGCAAGGCTGCCTGTATTACACAGCCTACCTCCATGTCAAATGCAAACAGAGCCAGTTGTACTGGCTCTATAGGCTGTCATCTCAGTGTATCAGAGGAACATATGTGATGGGATTTTGTGGTGTTCGGGGGGGAGGCCAAGTGAAAGCCTCAGGTTCAGCGTTCTCTACTTTAGCAGGAGATCTGTCACTGATGCTGTTTCTACAGTGGTGAAAATTTAACTGCCCACTCAAAAATGTGTGTATGGATACATGTTAGAAGAACGGTATTTAGTGCCGCATTGCCATTCCATGTGTTCTCTGGCACCTTGTAGACCAATGGTGATGCTGTCAGTGTAGCTTTATCTACTGTATGGTTCTAACTGTCAAGCATAATTTAAACAGTTTGTTACAATAATTTTTTCTATTCCATGTTAAGTAGCACTTCATGTCTTGATTTGAAACAAGGTTTCCTCACCCACATTTGCCCAGAAATAGAGAGGTGAAATACCTTCTTTTTTCCTGTTATCCTGAGAAGTTCGTTGACACCGATTGCATGTGTTCAGCTTATCAGAAAGAAACTTTTTTTGCTTGTGCATCAGCTGGTGCTTGAAATGATTGCATGGGAGTTACGGTTCTGAAATCAGCTGGAGCTGCCACCCTGCAATTAATTAAAGCAATACTGAATTTCTGTAGTCTCTCTTAAAAAAGGCTGTTTTGTGCTAAAGCAACTTTCCATTGGTTAGCATATCTGTGGCATTCTGGCTGCCCTGCAAGGCAGAGGTCTTGATGAATTACTAGCAGTACTGTTTAAATTGCAGGCACCTGCCTAAGAAGGTGGAGCACAGCATGTGTCACCTGTCTTCAGGACTACTTGTAATGAGCTGAAGTTGGGTATAAGAGTGACTACATCAAGTAGGACTGACACTGCTAGAGAAAAAGCTGGAATAATCATACTGGCCAGGTCAATTTTGTGAATCGAGGGATTGTCTGCCATCACCCACTAGGATTTATAATTTAAGGGCGGTTTTAATGGAGTGAGAGAAGATGGGCAAGCACATCTTTTAGCATCTCTGAATACTTGAGCTGTGGTCTTCACTACCTGGTTACAATTGGTCTTGAACAGTTAAATTGATGAGCAGAGAAGGTTAAGATGTTGTGTTTATTAAGCATATTGCACAGTTCTGCTTGTTTCCTTAAGTTGTTCAGTATGCCAGCTGTCTGAAGCATTTTCATGCATCCTGCTTTTTGCTCCTGCCCTGACTTTGCTCTAGTCCTGCCTGTTCCTTGCCTCATACTACCTTACAGTACCGTCTCCAGGCTTCACTATGTTTTGACTTGACTTCTGACCGCAGTCTCATCTTGTCCACCTATTCAGTATGTTTCTCAGCTTCTCTTTACAGACCTTTGGCCCTGCTCCTGCCTGTTTTTTGCACAGATCGACTTGGTACAGCCTTTGAATTTTCAGATGCCTGTCTGTTTACTGAACGTGAAAATATGTGGTGGGAGTAAAGGTCTGTGTAGCCTTGTGCTCTGTTTTTAAAAGTGGTTATGAAAAGAGTATATGAGGAAAGGCAAGTACAGAGCTAGCCTTCCCTTGGTATGTACTTTCAGCTTCTTACTGATGACGGAGAGTTTCAATTTCACTTAAATTGTTGGACTTAGCCACTAATGGCCTGGTAGTTGGAGTCCTACAGGATCTTAAATTGCTGTTTAATGTTAAAACAAGAATTCTGTCAGCTTTTTAGTCTGACCCCTAAGGAATTAAGACTTAATGTGATCATCCTGTCTATTAGGCTAAGACTTGATGTGATGGGTTGAAATAGTGATGACTTCACACATATTTGAAAGCAAGCTGATGGTTTAAAAGATAATTAAGTTCTGCAAGCTGCATGAGAATAGTGTCTGAACCATGAGAAAAGAAATGAACCTTATCTTGCAGCCTGTTTTGTGTCATATAATTCAACAGGCAGGACAAATCCATAGGAAAGCAAGCTTTCAGTTGTCTCTTCTTTTTCAGCATACCATAATTGTTCTCCTTTGCACATGAGTGTGTTGCTGTTTGTGGTGTCATCCATTTGTAAGACAACTTGCAGTGTGTTATTTTGGAGGTTGGTAACGTTGCAGTAGCTTGCTTTTGGGAAGGTTGTAACAATTACCCAGGTTAACACTGCTTGCCTGTCTGGTTTTCAGATAGAGATTACATTGGTGGTTAGAGATTCAAAATTGGTAGCTTGTCTATAGTCTGATGTTTCTATCATACTGCCCTAAGTAAAATCTATCTGCTTGCTTAATTTCATGTGTTGCAAAGATGACCCTGCTTGCAGCATATCTCCAGATAAGAGCCTGGGAGCTCTGGAATTACTTTGTTCATTCCTTGGCCTGAAGTAACCTGAATTCCATCATTTGGGCCTAATGTAAAAGAAGCTTCGGGGTGAAGGCTGAGGATATTTGAGTCTTTTTTGCTTTCTTTTACTTGATAATGTTTTTGCTACGGAATAGCAATTTGCAGCAGTAGGGGGAAGCTCAGGACTAGCATCACTGAGAAACAAAACAGAGTTATGAAACCAAGTATGGTTTCCTTTGCAATTTTATTGCTTGTTCTGTTTTTTGTTTGTTTGTTTTTATGTATGGTTGTTTTGTGGTTTGTTTGGGGATTTTTTTGTTTGTTTTTTTAACCTTCCCACAGCAGTAACCCCAGCTGGCCCACGATGATCTTTGCTCCCCTAGCAAGCACTGTTCTATGGATACTGTCTAATAGCAGGCATGTAGGAAAAAGTGCAAGAGTATGGTAACTTTTCTCTGATACACTGTGTCCTAAGCTTCCACAACTTGTGGAACAAAAGCAGTATTTCAGAGGCTGGCTGAATATTTGGGAACTTGCTGTGAGGTGTGACAGATTAGTTCCACAGAACCATAGAAGGATTTTGGTGAGTTGCTGGCAAAACTGCCAGTGGGGTAACACCAGAACCAGTAGCTTTTGCTGAGTACAGGACTGTAATTCCTTCACTGTTTTTTTTTCTTCACACTTTAAGCACTGGCTGATCCATTAATGCAGCAAGTCTATCCTTGACAAAAGAAGATTATACAACTAGTGTTGGCGAACTTGTCTCACAGTGGTTAGAAATGTGAAAACTGTGGTTTATATTTGTATTTTAGGCAAATAGAATAGTTAATGATTTAGTGACTCTTGAACCTTCGAATAAGATTGCAAGATACAAAAATGATAAAAAGGTATTTGAAGACAACCTGCTTAAATAAAAACATGAAGTAGTATATTTGAAGGTGCTTCTTTTGTAGTGCTTTTTGACACTGCGAAAGAGTTGTATATGCTACTTATTATTTTGTAAGTGGGCCTTGGTGTTCTTTTGACAGACATGCATGGAGGGGATATTGTGGATTGATTTCTGATTCTTGCTCATGTTCATTTTGTGTCTGGCTGTGTATAAGGCTTCCTGGCTTCCACTGAGCCAGGAAGAAGATACCTGAGATCTGATTCATCTAGTATGAGAAATAGGCAAACAGGTGACAGCTTAGAAAATAAGCATGCTTTTTCTTTTGATGATGCTGATTCCCCAGAAAAAATAACATAATCCATGTATGGAATATCTTTGATGGTGTACCTTCAGTGAAGCTGAGCTGTCATAGAAGACAAAAGCTGTAAAGACAGTGGCAGTTTGACCCACAGGATGTCTTTTGGAAGCACTTGCACAGGGAGATTCCTGCTACTTTGCTGGGTTGGGGGTGGCTATAGATTTTGTGATTTTTGTGGGGGGAGGAAATGGCCTATAGTCAGCCACAGCTGCTTTGTTGCAAAAAACTATGCATGATACGTACAATCATGTTTTAAATTATCTCTATGTGTACTGGTCTATTAAAAATTGAACAAGTACCAAGTGCCAAAATCATGAAAATGGTTTTCCTCACAGGAATTCATGAAAATATTTCAATAAAACTGCAATAATTCAGCTGAGTATTTAAGTTTGCAGTGTAATATAGTAAAGTAGTTATGTACTTGTACCAAAATTTTTGTCCAGAGGACTGGGGGGGAATCTTTTTCAAACAAAGGGGAAATAAAGGCTGGTTTGCTTCTTTTTGTTTTCCCTTGTCTTCAGCTCTAATCAAATACATCCGGCCAGTATTTGTATCTCGGTCAGACCAGGATTCTCGCAGGAAAACTGTTGAAGAGATTAAGAGGCGTGCTCAGTCTGATGGTAAATGGCCACAGGTACTGTATACTACTACTGTGTGACAGATGGTATTTGGCATTTCCAGGCTTTCGATATGCAGTTTACTTTTTTCCTTGTGGAATTCTTTAGATGGTTTGTGGAGGGTGGGATTCCCCCCTGCCTTTCTACAAGATAGAATGTAAGATTCTTATCTGTACAAAATGCTAGCTTTTCATTGCAGTGTGTTTCAACAGGAGACTGGGTAAGTACATGGGAAGACAGCTCTATTAAGTGATACCAGATGGACAGACCACAGCAGATTTAGAAAGTCCTCTAAGAAGGAAATAATTAGGTGCTCAGCAGAATACCTGGGGAATTATTGTGTGTTCTTGCCCTTCTCAAGATTTTGGCATGCTGTCACTGTCAGAGATGCGATACTGGCCAAGATAGCCCAAGCAACTCAGATGTTCCAATAACTGGAGTACGCCTCTTATTGGACCACATGATGAAAACATTGCTAAAAAGTGGCTCAGGGGTTTTTTTTCTCCACCTGAAATGTGACTATTTATAATGTGCCTTGGAAGAGAGTAATGGGAGGAAAGGGATGACTACCTAAGGTGTCAGTTTCTTGAAAGCATGTGATTATTTTGAAAATTTGAAGCGTTCTTCTTGTGAATTTTTTTTGATTAAGATACGGTATGTCTTTTGTGGCATTGTTACTACAACAGTGGTTACATCCAGGTACTGGACTACAGAAACATTATAAACAGTTATAAACAATGTGACAGAAAGGTGATACATAGCTTTCACATCATGACTTTCATCAACAGATTTCAAAGCTCTTTAAAAAGTAAATATTCTTACTTACAGATTAAGAAACTGAGTTGCAGAGCTGAAGTGATTTAGAGAATATCTAGCAGGTTTTGGCTTTTTGCTGTCTGAAACTTTTTTTTACACAATCTAACCTCCTCCTCTGAATTAGGTTCAACTTGAGTATTTTTTGCCTTGTTAGAATTCTGTTTAGATATTTTCAGCCTCTGTCATTCTGACATCTGCGCACATGCCAAGTAATAAATGCAAAAAGAAAATAACAGTCTTCCTTTTCTTAGCCCATAGGCAGGTAGCTTGGGAGCAGGAATTTTGTTTTGGTGCAAAACAGAATATGATATTTTTACCAGTACCAAAACCTTTTGTGAAAATTCTCTTGTACTCAACTGTTTCTGATTGCTGTCAATGTTCAAATCGAATAAAATGATTATCAGAGGCCAAGAAAGAGGTAAATTCACAGATAAAGACAAATATTTTTAGTATTAAGACAGAACTTTTACTTCTTTATTGAGCACTATTTTTTATTACTCTGAACTGTTTTTGCCTGGAAACTTTTTTACTGTAATCAGTTAATGTTAGCTTTGAAAAGATGTGTTTGTAAATAAATCCACACTGAAATAGTTCTTAAAAGTCAATTTTTTTTTTTATTACTAGATAATGATATTCCCAGAGGGCACTTGCACAAACCGATCCTGTCTAATTACATTCAAGCCTGGTAGGTATGATGCTCATTTCTCTGTTCTCTACAGAATGTTCTTGTATCTTCGTTTTCTGAAATACCACTTGCATTGTAATTTGCTTGCTGTTGCAGAAGTTGAGTTAAAAATTGCAGTAGGGTGGAATTGGAATAGAAATTTTCTGATGCTACAAAAGGATTGTAGTTCCACTGTTGAGCAAAACAGTTTAGATAATTCAGATTTTTCTTTCTTGGCTTGTGAGATGCATATGAGCTGGAGGAGTAATGTTTCTTACTGGGTTTTTGTTTGTGGTTGTCTTTTTTTCTTTTTCTTTTTTTTTTTTCCTTGCCCCCTCCATTTCCTGTTTGGGGTCTGTCATGCAGCATTTAGATACACTATAAAACTTAAGGTATCAGTGTGTATCTATTTCAGGCTGCTGCAGCCTTTGTTGCTGTGTTGTACGTGGTTGATTCCTCTCCAACTCTTCTGTTGAGTTGCATTCTGGGGAAGATGGCATGAGAATCTTGCCAGTATAGCACTGTTACAGAGGCTGCCATTTTTTACAATATTTTTTTAACATCCACATTCTAAACTCTTTTCAGTTAGTATCACCCTTTCAGCTTATCACATTATTAAAGGGTATAACACTGGACATTGTTGCAGCTGTAAACTGTAGTTACAACAAGGAGAAATGCCAATATTGCAGTGAACCACCAATGTTTAATGTAAACTTGCCTTTATGATGTAGGTAGGGAGATGGTGAATGAGGAGACTACAGTGAGTGAGGCAGTTGTGAATGTGTTTTTTGACTCTTTCTAGGTTTCTGCCTAGCTCGTGTTCTGGTGTTACTGTGTGTCTTATATTTTGTATTGCGTACAACTTGCATATCGCTATTAGAATATCATGCAATGAATCAGCATTGTAATTCCTTGCACTGATTCATTTGGCTGAAGGAATCTCAGTATTGTTTCCTGAACAAACATTCAAAAAGCTTTTCTTCCTCCCCTCTCAGCTCTTTACCTTTTTAGATGCATGAGTGGTGGTTAGGAGAATATCCACTTCTTTTGCTCTTTACTCTTCCTTTCCCTCTCTCTCCACCTGAATCCTGGCCATGCTTTGAAAACCAGCCTGAATCCTTCATTAAACCCCTGATTTCCTGCTGTCCCTCTGCCATAGACATTCTAGGCATCATATACTTTCTGCCTCAAATCCCCACTCTATCTTCCTCTCCTGGTCTAGTACCTGCTGCTGTCTGCCTCTTGACTGTCTCACTTTTCCTATTGGAACCTGCTTCTGTATCCATCCAGCCTCCCAGAAATCCTTTGCCTCAAAATTCCTCACTTATATCAAATTACTTAGGTGTCTGTTCAAGTAACTGCTTTCAGAGTGCCTTTCCCCATTCTACTCAAGTGGTCTACACTCCTTGCTCTTACTACACAGTTTTTTGGTTTTGTGTTCGTGCAAGCTAGTCATACAGGGCCAGTCTAGTTTTGTTTAAATGGTGGTCTTGTCATCTACCACTCAGATTTTTGTCATCTTCGGATTCTTTCAAAAGTTGCTTAGGCTGTGGGTTTTGGAGACTGAACAGAAAGTACCACTGGGCCAAGAACCAAATCTCTGCAGGATCCCATTCAGACAACCTTCATTTAAAGATGTGTATTCTCCATTAACTATTACTTCTTTTACATCTATGCAAGTATTCTGTAAAGCAAATGTAATGCTAAGAATACAGTATACTTCCATCGTTCAGTTCTTAATTTTAATTGAAATAGTAGGCAGAACTTAGTAAATTGCTATAAAAAACATAGTTTGAGTGAAGACTGTCTTTATTGTTTTCATGAGAAAAAGATGTTTAGAGAAATCTTGAGCAAGATAGTTATCATGCTTACCCAATCTTTGTGCTAGAAACCAAGAAAATGATTAGCAAATGACATTTATAGATCTTGTGCTACTTATTTACCAGAACTATAATTCTCATATGAAATGAAGTGATACTTCTGTGCAACAGCTTTAGTTCAATAGTTTCTATTAGATTTTTCCATAGCTACAGAAAAAATAAATAAGCCCCTCTGAGGGGAATTAAGGTGGGAGAAAAAAGTCAAGTTAATTCTGTTACTTCAGAGATGATAAATTTCCTATAAATCGGTGTTGCTTAGCTAAAAATAGAAAGCTTCTTTTGCATAAGAAAGCTTAGGTTCTTCACCAAAAAATACTGTTGACCACAGAGAATATATTGACTTAAATATCTTGCACATACTCGTATTTTTTTAATCATTTATCAAGCTGAATTTGGTACTGGGCTTTGACTTGTGTACATAACAATTTATGTAAGTGGTAGAGGATAATTTAGAGAATGCAAGCAAGCATTCGTAATTATTTATCTTCTGAAAAGATGGTTATACATTGTCATTCTTTAGTGCTTGCTCTTTAGATTACTTTTGAGGCTACTTTTGGGTCTTATTTTTCCACTATCAATTAATTCCTATGCATATCAGCACAGTAATTGTATAATTTTTTTCTTTACTGCAATAAATTTCTTCTGCACCAAAATGCACTATGAAGTAATGATTTGTCATATGTGCCTTCTAGGAGCGTTTATTCCTGGAGTTCCTGTACAGCCAGTGGTTTTACGTTATCCAAACAAACTGGTAAGTTCAGCTTGCAGTAGGTATGGGGCATTTTCCTCTAAATACATTGGCACTTCTGTAATCTTTTAGGTTAGATAATTAGATTTAGAAGTTTGGCAAGCATTAGTAAATGCTTATTGGCTAAGTATGTGTTGCTTAAGCCTCTAGCAATATAAATAGTCTTAACTGAGATAGTTTAAATGTTTCTGCTTTTATTAGGTTACTCTTTTAAAACAGTGCTCTGAAAGTTACTGAGGTTGTTACAAGAAGTACTGTACAAATGACAAGACAAATGTCAATTTCTGTCTAGGATCTGTGTTCCCATGTGCTCCCTGTTCCTACAGTGTGTGCTGGAGAGTTTTTTTTTTAGTATAATTTATTGCTGGAAGATGCTTCTGCACCTCCTGCCTGTGGGGTTGTTAGTCACAAATTAATGCAACTAGATAAATGATAATAGAATAATGTTTGGGGGACCTTGTCACCTTTACAAGGTGTCTCAGTGTCTGGTTTACATTCACTATGCACTTGGCTAAGGAATGCTAGACACTAGCTAATTTGGAGTAGTCCTTCAATATAAATCAGATTCATGTAAATTATATGTGCAAATTATAGTGTTTATTTACAATATCTAAATTAAACAATTGTTACAAATGCTTGTAAGGATATAGGGAAACAAATGAAGATAAAGCTTACTTCATCTACTTCCAGACTAAGCCTACAGGAAAGCACAGAAGAGGTGGTAGTTTTTTTATATTATTATTATTCATTTTACCTGATGTAGATACTTTCCTGTCGTACTGCAGCCAGAATCCTGTCTGTCTACATTCCTCAGTTAAATAGAAGATGCTTCCTAGTGAACTTTGCTAGCTTTTATACTTGAAGTTTCTTTTTGAGCACTGTTAGACTATTTTCAGGTCCAGTCTGTCTCCTTCTAAAATAGAAGTTATTTAGGGGAGTGTGGGAGGAGTGTTAGAAGTAAAATAAGGACTACCTTGCCTCTTTGCTGATGCATGTCACATCAGAAGATCTCATGTAGTCTCTCTTTGACTAACCCTTTAACAACCCCTTGATCTAAGGAGTTCATTTCTTCTTGGTACCCAAGTGCTTATGTTTTAAAGTGTTTCCATCCATTGTTCTTTCTGTCAGTTTGCAGGTTGATATAAAACATATGCTTGATTAAAAAAGAAAAGAACCTAAGCAAAGTTAATACACATAGACCACCATTTGCTCTTGACTGAGACAAGGTGTGATGGCAGTCAAGTAGTTTGCAGTAACAAACCCCGACATTATCTTTGCGGATGCTGTGACAAGTATAGCAGTCTGCTATGCTCTCATAGTATTATGTGCATTGTAGCAGGTTGCCTGGAACTTTTCATTACATAATTGTTTTATTTTCAGGAAGAAAGATTCTTTTCTAAAAATATTTTTAAACCTTTATTGCACTGCCAGTTTAAATTGCAAATATGCACATGCCTTATGTCATACTTAATATACCTTGTTACTTTCGGTTAATATTAAACTTATTTATACCAATATAAAGCTATCAAACATTAATTTGCAAATGTTCAAAAGTACATCTTCATCCCGAAATGTCCTTATTGCCTGTAGTACGTAATATGCAATGTTTGTCAACTAATATTAAATGTTCCTAATACTCTATTAATGGAAATTGTGAGCTTTTTACATTGAAGTAAATCAATATAAATTTTAATGAAAATTTTCATAATTTTTTTATATTACTACAAAATGTTGTAAAAGAAACTGTAAATATTTATATAGATATCCATTGGACTTCGCCTGAATCTGTGTATGAAACTTTACTTTTTCCTACTACTTTTAATTGCTGTAAAACTGTTAGTTTTCAGTGCCTTACTGAGTCATTTAACTTCCTAAGGTCTACTTCCACTAAGCATTAATGGGGGGATGATAATTGCTATTACTATTTGATTTTTAGATTATCTTGGGGGCTGCAGAAGAGTTGCAGCAAAGTTAGAATGAGGAGAGGAAGGAGGAGGAGTATGATGTGATACATGAGGGTGAGATTTATTTTAGTTAGGATGCAGTTAAGAGTTAGGTAGCAAGCAAGAGTCGGGAGAGAACATTGTTTTTCATACACTAAGGCAGCATTTCTAGCAAACTTTAGTTGTCTCTGGCTTTCTGTTTGTTGTCTTGTTTGACTGCTGCACATTATAATTTTAGGTTTAGAAAGTAATTTCTTAACATCTTCGCTTAGCCTGTGAATTCCAGATATGCGTTGTGTGCAGTCACCCCACTGCTTTTAGCTTGAACTGCCTGCTCTGATGTACCTTCAGAGCTCTGAGTTCCACAGTACAGATGCAGTCTTGGACTTGAGTGCAGCTGACTGTTCTGGGAGGCTTTTTGAGATCAGAGCCTGGGGTGAGTGTAGTAGGTATGTGCACTCTTACATGTTTCTTTCTTTGTACTCTATTCAAGAACTAGGTAAAGTACTACGGTTTGGCAGTGGACTGAAAAGTGGCAAAAGTGATGATGATAAATTCAGTTCTTTTCTAGCAAATAAATCTAGTTCTGGTTGCCATGAAGAACTCTTTCTAGTCAGGGTTGCCCTCTGAATACCTTTCTTCTTTGGGCTTGGGATTGTTTGCAGTAGATGATGCCTCTAGTCCTGTATCAATGTTTCTTTAGGAGTAGTATGTTAGTATGTTGCTCCCCTTGATGCATGAGCTGAAAGAAATTGTAAGGTTTAAAGTGTTGTTTAGACCCGAAATTCAAAATTTGCTTCTGTTTATCTAATTTGGTAGTATTTTCCCTATTGGATGCTTGACAGCTATTACCTACATTTTAATTAAAATAAACGCTCTGTCTCCATCCATAGGTTCTACAGCAATCCTTTTTGCAATTCACTTGTACACACGAAGAATTTTAGTGTAAAGCATTTCCTTCTGTCAGAGTGCTGGTGATTATGAAAGGCTATATACCTGTTTAAATATCACAGAGCCATTTTAAAATATATTTTTATGTCCAAGTGTCTTCCACAGGTAACTGTGCTATTTGATAAGAGGTTTGGCAGCATCTCTTGTGCAGCTTTGTTGTGTCAGGGTTGACTGAGCATGTAACAACACAGCCTGTCTGCTGTTTGAAGCTTGGCATGATTCTCAGTATCTTCTTGTGTCAAATACAAATTATATAGAAGATATACTTCCACACAATTCAAAGGATTCATTATCTAGATACAAAAGTTTCAAAGTGTACTCAGAATGCTATCAAAGTGAATGCTGTCCATAAGCATAAGCCAGTAGCTGTGATAAAATATAAAAGGTATCTAAACTAGGTATAGAAAATACCACTTCCTCTCTTCTGCTTGCTGGTTTTTATCATTAAAATATTGGATATGCTGGCAGGAGTGTCCTGCAAAATAGGTCTGCCTCTTGCAGACCAGAATCCTGTTTTCCACTACATGGCATTTAGTTGTCATCCCTGCTGCATCCTGATGTTCTTGATGAGAAAAAGCATGCGTGTCTGCTGTGACATTCATATTAGGAATTTCTCACAGGATTGTTGATAGATACATGGCTTATTTGAGTTTGTCGTGCCAGCTAGCTAGCACAATGGCTGGATTCTGAAAATACCTATTTGCTGTGCAGTGATCCATTGCCCAGGCAAGGTACCTTTATAGAGCTTGCTTTTCTTTGTCTCTTTCTGCACTGTTGTAATTTAGAGAGCCGAGTTGGATATGTGTAGTGCTGTGTTGTTGTTCTGTATCGTAGTTTCTGATTCGAAAAATTATCAGCTGTCTACATTGCAATGGTCAGGGTTTATAAATGAAAGTTCCTTGTGGAAAAAACAAGCCCCATAACATGTTTACTTGGAGTATTATCAGAGACATCAAAATTGCCAAAGCCAGTTTAACAGTAAAACTACAGACATTAAAGTTCTACAAGATCATTACATGGAAATGTCTATTTTCATGCATGTATGTTGATTGCTAGAGATAGAATCATTCTTTATCATATTTTGTTTGATTTAAAATAATTGTTGAAAGTCAGGATTTAAATTTTTAGTAGCCCTTCATGATAAATTGACCTTACCCCAAGCTGTTGATCTATCATATTAGTCACATTTTTCACCTTTTATGGATGTGTTGCTTGCTCTCATTTTAACTTGTGACAGCCTTTTGCTCTAAATGGTAATTAAAACATGAGTTTGACTTGATTTTTCGAGATCATGGCACATGTGATCACCTAAACTCTCTAAAATGGTTTGGATGGTACCATAGAACTGAACTTGGAACACTTTCAGTAGGTTGATAGACATATCTTTCTGATCTGGTCTTTTAGAAACCTGAATTTACCAAGTCCTCTTGTCTTTCCATTAATGACTGGTACATTTTTTTCCCAGTTGTTCAGAACAGTAGCTTGGAACTCATTTTCAGGTTTTTGGATTCTTACTTCTATGCTTAAATCTCATCTCCAAGTATTGCAATTTTTTTCCTATGGTGTTTCTTAGTCTTACAGTTAAAAATGTGATGACCTTTACTGTCATATTCCTCCTTGTCACCAGTTATAAACTTCTTTCCAGGTCTCCATTCCCTTTTTGCTAGTTGGATCTTGTTCACTTTTTTCACTGCTATTTGTCCTCTCTTAGTATTTTACACACTGCTCATTGCAGCCATCTAAAAGTGCTGCTGGTCTTGCCTGAGAGTAAATTCATGGGTTTAGATGTCTTATGTGCCTTTTGATTCTTGGATCAGGCAGGTGGCTGTATGCTGTCTGTGAGTATAGGCAACTGGAAAAATACTGTTTTGAGGCCTGACTTAAGGTCTTACTTGTCCTACTGCTTCATGTCAGTTAAGGAGACTTCTTTTCAGTCATCTCCACAGGTCCCAAACACTTCAGAAGTGTTATAGAGTGTTCATATCTGTTGCTAGGAGGTCTGTGTAAAGTGTAGGGGGACACCCTGTTGAGCAGGATGGGTTAGGAAAATACACATGGACTATGCATATCAAAGAACATCAGCTCACAGTAAAGAACTTTCTTTTCCAAGGCTAACAGCATTTGAAGAATCCCTGGATCTTTAAATGTTTTATGAATATAGATATTCTGTGTTTAACAGCTGGGTTACTGGGTGTTTCCTAGCTACCTAAAAGGTAGGCTGGTTCCTGTTGGGGCTAAGAACTTTTGCAAAGAGGGCACTGAAGTTCTGTGAAACCCTTTTAGTCATATGTCATCAGTTATACTAACTATAATGTAACAAAAGTTTGAAGTACAGTAATTAATTGCAACTGTCATGCTTCTTTTCTTAGGATACAATCACATGGACGTGGCAAGGGCCAGGAGCGTAAGTGGTTTATGTTTAATTGCTTATACCATGATTGCTTTCCTTCATTAGTTTTTATTTACATGTCTTATAGGCATATATAGTCAAGTAGTAATTGCTGGTTATTGGCTTATTCTCTGGGATTAATTTGTCTTTTATCTATTATTCCTTAGTTATGATAATACTCAGTTAGAGGAATTCAGGTATAAACAGTGTAATTCTGCTGCTATAATTTTGGTGGTTTGCAGAATGGATTTTAGGTTTTTATTTCAAACTTTTTTTTTTTTTTAAGCCAAGTACATTGATTTGGTGTGTTTCTGTATAAAATCTGTACGGCTATTGTTTGAAATTGGTCTAGTCCCATGGAAACAGTCAACCCACTCAGGGAATTTGGAGATACTGTTTCCATTATCTTGCCTGAATGCAACTTTGATTTTTTTTATTTTTTTTTTTAAACCCAAAATGTTTTTCTAGAGGTTCCTTAGTAAGTTTATGTAAAATACTAAATGAAGCAGTTCTTGCTTGTTTAAAAAAAAAAAAAAAAAGTATTTTTTTAGCATTATTTTCATGTTGGGGTTGGACTAGTTCTAAAGTGTTTCGATGAAGATCAAAACAATAAATTTTGAACCCTATGTAACAGGGAGTTGGTTTCTATGGTTAATGGCTTGCCATTAGCCTTCTTGGGAACTATTGTTTTGCATGTCCCATCTGAGATGCTGTATTTTAGTAGTAATGGGGAAACCATTGGGATTAGCCAAGATTCAAGTAATTTAGAGTTTTGTGAATTAATTTTGCACCTTCAAATGGACTGGGAACCAGGTCTAATTAAGGACATGTCTAGATTTGGAGACTTGAGGAAATCATTGATCACTTTTAAAGGTTCAGCTTTCAGTGAAATCATGATGTTGGAAGTGGATGAATCCATGATAGTGTCTAAAGTAAGTAGGTACTGCAGCATTTACTGTATGCAGGGATTTCTTTTCTCTCCTTGTGAGTTCCTACCTCTTCCCTTGCATTTGCACTGCAGTTCATCTAGCAAATTAACTCA
This sequence comes from Harpia harpyja, assembly GCF_026419915.1. Taxonomy (NCBI): domain Eukaryota; kingdom Metazoa; phylum Chordata; class Aves; order Accipitriformes; family Accipitridae; genus Harpia; species Harpia harpyja. Next base: position 6,591,922 of record NC_068944.1, on the reverse strand, counting down.
GCCAGAGGGGAGAAAGGTGAGTAGCTTACTTCCAGCTTAGTCTCCTACCTGAGGAGTCAAGAACACATAGGAGGAAGAAGAGGGAAGGAACTTTTAGGTGTGTTGCCTCAGATCACTTCAATGTGTACAAAACCCTTACTTGGAAGTGCTGACCACTGCTTAATAAAGTGAAATTAAATTAAAGCTGAATGAGAATCTGAGGCAGCACATGATGTTACGCAAATTCACTGGGTCAGTTTAAATTACAGCCTTACTTAATTAGGATTAATTCTCCTGAGTGACCTAAAATGTATTTCTGATGTCTTAGCAGAAAATACTGTTAAGACTGATACAGTCTTCACTTTCTCAGCAAATGTCTCTCTTCTGTCATAGTGTTAGCCAAAACTTAATCTGGAAATGCTGATGTATCCAGGAGTATTCTGTTTGTTCAAAGTTGTTGTAGCCTATAAAATGGATTGAAAACTTGTCACATGGAAACTATGCACTTCCACTTACAGAAGTTACTTACAGTAATGTTTATACTATTTTGACAGTATTCAGAGCAGATCAACAGATTCTACCTTGAAAACAAAGATTGACTATAGCATACAACTTAAATTTTCTCTACATCAGGCTTGAGTTAGATACAGGTTCTATCATTTTTTTACATTGATATTTATAATTTAAAGTTTAATCTTTGAGGATTGCAGAGAGTTGGCAGAGAGAAAAGTTTACTTGTAATTTATTAGAGTTTTTTAATGCTCTTGGACAAGGAGCTAGAAACCAGACTTTCATATTTCCTGTCAGCAACATGAACTTCAAATCACAAGTTCCACTGTTGTTCTTGCTCCTTTTCTTTGCTTTAATGTGTTCGAAGTTCAGTAGGAAAGAAGGGGAAAAAACTGTGTTGCAGCCCTGAATGAGTGTATAGCAAAATGAGCAGGGTGTTGCTTCTAGGAACTGCACTTTATCTGCCTAAGAGGATTTTGACCAGCCTGCACCTCACAGTGATTGATTGCTGTAACTACCTAGATACTGTATAAAATGTGGCTACTGACTCTGCTCCCTAATTTAGGTTTACTAAATTCTTTCCTGGATTTGAATCTTCCTGCTTTCTAAGGTCAAGTTTATTCCAGTATCTTGTGTCTTATGCTACTAAAACACATGTACTATTACAGACTTCTGAAGTATAATGAACTTTGATTCCAAACCAAGTTAATAATAAAATCTCAGTGATTATAATTAATCTTGCCAGCTCTATGCTGAATACAGCATTTTCTTGAAACAGACACTCTTTCTACACTATGTGTACATCATATCTTACTGTATGTATTAGTACCTGTATATCATATTACTGCTTGTCTCCCTGCTTTTGGGTATCTTTTAAGATGCAACTTCAGTGTAAATTGCTTTTGTTCCACCTTACAGAATGTGATGTATAGAATTACTCACAAAGACCTTTTCTGTTAATTCTGTATCTGAATATGATCATACCTACAAGTAGGAATGTTACTTGAAGACTTTGGAGCATAATGTACTACTGTTTCACTACATGTAAATTTTTTCCCTTATCCTTTTCCTCCCCCCCCCCCCCCCCCCCCCCCCCCCTTTCAGGTTAGAAATTCTATGGCTTACTTTGTGTCAGTTTCACAATTCTGTGGAAATTGAGGTAAGTAAAAAAACCCCAGTGTATTCTGAGCAGTATCAGAATACATAATATTGTACGTAACTCTGAAGTAAAAGTTTGTATTCCAACTTTATATGTTAACACACTCTAAAAATAGGTTAAAATACCACTTGTGTTTTAGACAAATGGCTTCTGTATCTGAAAATGTAGCCTAAAAATGGAGTAACAAAATATAGTTTTCCACTTGGCTTAAGACTTCACTTTCTTACTCATTTAAATTGAGTAGATAGATTTCTGACTCTGTTTAAAGAGTCTTTTGTGAACGAATTTCTTGTCTTTTAATCACCTGATTGCTCTTCCAGCTAGTATACCAACTGTGTATGTTAGATATCCAAGTGTGTGAATGCTGATGTACAAACCTAAGGACTCACTTCTAGAGAAAAATCATTTTAAGTGGTTTCTTATAGGCCAGATAGGTTATTTAATATGTCTGGCTAATTTTTTTATTAGGCTGCACTGTTCAGAATGTGAAATTGGAGAACAAAAAGAAAATTTAAGTTTATGTATATTCTTAACTTTGTTTTGAGGGAAACACTATGTGATCCTAAGGCTGAAGACTATCGTAGTGAAAATGTGAAAACAATTAAAACCTTTCCTTTTAAATTGCTATCCTCGTGCATTTTCCAGAGAGTAATTACATCTTTGTGGAGAAGTATGGTGTTTTAAAGGTGTTATAGAGGATATTTGACAGATGTTGTGCGGTTCTTTTGCTTACCTTTTTTAATAATGAGGTAGCTACTTATCTCTTACTGATGGCAGGGTAAATTAGTAGGAACTATTACATATTTACATACATGTACATGTTACTATTGTAACATATAACATGCTAATCATAGTATTTAGCATTGCTATGCTCTGTGTTTACTTATGCTATAAATTCTTCTCAAAAATAATGAATGCACAAAATACCAGCCACTGAGCAGTTGTATCTATTATAGAAATTCATGGTTTGTGTTATCACTTTAGTTGCGTGTTTGCAGCTATTAATAGAAAAAAAAAAAAAATCTTATTTCCAAAACAGTGGCCTGTTTTTGGTAGAAGGACAGGGAGCGATTGCCTCATGTAGATACACGACAAACCAGCTAATTGGCAGGACTTTTACTCTGTCTCAGGAACGTGGTTTTCTGCCCTCAGCAAGTAAAATGGGTTCTTTCACACAGAAGTGAACACTGCTGAGCTTTCTTGATTTTTGAGGCACCAGCTGCTAGCAGATGCTGAGTTTCTGTAGCACATACAGAACTTGCACAAGGACAAGTTATGATCTTTGGTCGTCTTTAAAAAAAAAAAAAGCAAGTGACTTTCTGAAATACTCTGTACTAAAGCAGGAGCTGGCAGAGGATAGAAGAGCAGAGCTGTTTGCAAGGCTGCTTGCAAGTATGAGGCAGAGTACTTGAGAGCTACTTGTTGAATCTGTTTTTATAAGGAAGTGCTGCAGATTTAGGAACGTAGAGAAAAAATGAGTTGTTCTGTGTTCAAAGTCATGTTTTTCCCTTGGTTTTCAGATTTTGTTGGCTTTTATTCCTGCTTTGTTCCATCAGCACAGGGATACTAGCTAATACCAACCAGTCTTGATACCAGAATTACTGCTGAAGACCCAATAACTCAGGGAGATATACAGCAAAGCAACACAATTTCAATATGGTTCTGATTAAATGATAGCTTGTAAGGTCTAACAGCCAGCAATCAGGATCCAAAGATTGTTAGTCTGGGCTTCTCTGTATGTAATGTATATTCTGGCATACCATATGTGTCATCCAGCATGTATATTGAGAAGCAAGCATCTATGTAGATTTTTATAATGGGTTACTATAAATATTGGCCTGCCCATCCATTCTGTACTTGGAACTGACATGCAAGCAATCTTCTGAAGAAGAAAGGGTATGTGATCACCTGCACATGTAGTTTGTTTTGGCTTGTGTCAGTTTGTTTTGCTGGCCTGTCAGTTTCAGCGTTCATACACCCATCAGCCTGCAGCAGCTGAGAGTTCTTCTCTTAGTTTTGTTAAGTGGTGCTGAAATGATAATGCTGTTTCTGTCCAGTTAGGTGCAGACATGTAGAACACGTCTGAAATCACCTCATATTCCAAGTTGTCCTGATAGCAATTTGCAACGCAAAGTAAAAGAAATAGAATTGGGCTTGGAACTTAAAGGAACAATCTTGCTGTCTCTGTTAGCTTCACAGTCTTGTCCTTTTGTATACTACATCACATCAGGCTGGTGCCACCTGCTTGTAAACCTAGAAGACAGGAGGCATAAGTTTTCAATTGCAGTGGTGCATATAGGGAAAACTGTAGCAAAATCCAAAATAAACTAAAGATTTGTCCATCACTGAATACTTCTAAGAAACAGACGAATAATGGCAGCATTTTGGGTACTGCTGATCATACCATTATTCTTTTCTGAAAATATAGCTAACTTCATAGTTACTGAGAAATATTTGCTTAAATGATAAAATTTATATTTATTCCCCAATTCTTATTTTCTTTTCTAAAGACCAGTGTGAAATTTCTGGGTCATAATTCCCATTTTGTATTACCGATAGGTAATTATATGAAATATAACTAAGCTTATTACACATTTGGTTTCTACTTCAGAAGCTTTCCACAGGATTACAAACATTTTGCACACTTAGTGCATAATTTATTTCATTACGTTGCATTACTAGGGGAATTGTCTGTCTGGTACTGAGCAGGGGTGGGAATTGGAGTGATCCTTTCTTGTTCCTTCTCTCTGAGAAGTTAGTTACTTGGCAGAAATGGGATGTTTGAGGGTTTTTATAGGCGAGACTGGCCATGATCTTGGGACTTGCATATTTCAATGAACGCTTAAAAACATAGCCAAAAGCTAGAAGGTCCGTTAATATAGGCCTTCCCATTTTGAAAGCTGCCTTTTCTGTTGCAGGTCTCCAGCAGTTGTGGTTTAATTTTCCCTTTCCAACCTCAACTGTTCTGTGGTCATCTGCATTTATTTAGAATTTTTCTTTCAATTAAGTATTAATATCCAGTGTCCAATTTGAAGGAGAAATTTTTCAAAACATCCAACAGCAGAAGATAAAAACACTTCTAATGTGTACATTAAGCAGTCATATATGATTCAAAATGTGCAGGGGGAACAGTAACTACCTGATGTCCTGAGAATCTGAATTCTTGATATTTAAGCTATAGAGCAGGTAGCAGGTGCTTTTCTTGGTCATCTGCAAAAAGCTGAACAATACAGAATGTAAGAGAAAAGTTTGTACAAGAAAATGCTAATACTTTTAAATAATTTAAAAATTCCTGGTCTCACTTATGAAAGGAAGGTAAAGCTCTACTTGGGTTCCATGAGGTAAGAAATGAGCAGAGTCACTGTTAGAAGTATGATGCATCCTTAAGCATTTAAGAGTTCAATTTTTAGGTTTTTTTAATAGTCCTTCTGTTAATATTATTTTGTAAGTAGCAACAAACTGTATACATTTTTCACCGCAGTGCTATAATCGAGGTTGTTTAAAATGTTAAATATTCTTGGTATAATTCAGTTCTCTGTATGCAGTTTCTGCCCGTGTATATTCCTTCAGAAGAAGAAAGAAAAAATCCAGTGTTATATGCCAATAATGTCAGACGTGTAATGGCAGAGTAAGTATGTTTTAATATGGAATAAAAATACATGTGTGATTTTAATTTTAGGATCAAGAAAATGTCATGAAATCAAGTCAGTGTAGTTGCCTGCTTGCAAAGAAGCTTGTAGTCTGCAGTAGTGGATACAAAACTTTTTATGTAGCAGTTGCCTTCCTCTCTGAGGAGGCCAGGGAGCCACAAATATAGCAGGAACTGTAGGAGTTGGTGGTTTTGGTTTTTCTTTAACATGTCTTCATATAACAAGCCAGTTCTGCTTGCTGCTGTGGATATTTAGTCTTCTGGGGTTAAAGGTATAGTTGAATTTTATGAAAGTTAATGTAACTGAATTTTGTGATATTGAGGTTGCATTTTAAGCTATGACTTTTTAAATGAGGTTAAGGATAGTTTCCCGTATTCATTGTTAGCCTGTGGTTATTTCAAATAGTAAAGCACAGGAAAGCTGCTTCTGTTGGAAATAGGGCACTGATACAATGCAAACTAATTGAAGTTGAATGTTAATGTGAGGATGCTTACAACACTTGTCTATAGTGTATAATAAGGCCAACACTGAATACACAGACCTTCATTCTCTTTTGTTCTATTTTTTATTAACCTCTCTTGTTCATTCATTTTTGTCCTTTCAGTAAGTCTTCCATTTGTCAGTAGATGTTCTTTTCAGTATTTACAGAGAACACTCAGGTGTATGATCATTAATAACTCTTGAAGGATTTATGAACCTTTCTACTCCTAATTTTGAAAGAACTTGTGAAATCTTAATTTCCTTTCTGTAACTTCTCTTCTGTTTCTAAGTTACCAGTTTCAACCAAAGGCCAGTTTGTAGACAAAAACTGGTAATTCTTCTCTGGTTTATAAGGAGAACCCAGCTCTGTGAGTTTCCTTGAGGATGTTGGGCCTGTAATACAACAATAGATCAATAGTCAATCTGTTGTATGAAAGGACAGTTCTCACAAAAGAAAAATAAAGGATCTGTTTGAATCAACCTGTCTTAGAGTTGCAGTGGCCTCAAAGACTTTTGTAGTTAATTTAAGACAGTCAGCTGGCACTACATAAAAGTGTTGTCCTCAGACTTTGGGTAGAAGAAAACTCTATTGTGAAACCTTAAATCTGAACTCTACTTCAATCAGATGACAGGGATTGTGTGGTATAAGGAGAAATTTTGAAAGACTACAGAAGTTTACAACAACTTGCATGTTGAAAGCCTTCCCTTCTATGTTTGCTTAGGAGGAGAGCAATGATTTTCCTTTTCCTTTTTGTTTCTTCCTCCCACCTGTGAAGAATTAGGCATTTGGGGTAACAGAAGTGGGATGCAGGTCTAAAGGAAACACTGTCAGAATGGGGACAGCAAATTCGGCTTGCTTTGAGATGAAGAAAAGGCTGCAGATGCTGTGTTGATGTGAAAGGAAAATAAGTGTGTTTGGATATTGAAGTTCTGAAGTTAAAATGCAGATGGGACTAAACCAGAATGCTGACTCCTGGATACCATGGATTACTGTAGACCAGTTAAAATAACATCAACATAGCCAAAATTTATTTACTTCTCACCACTTCCAGATGCTTACTTCTCCTGGCAGTTCTCCAGACTCTCCCAATTAGCTCATGTGGCTTTTGGTGTAGGAGATACCAACTCAGATGCTGCCAGTCTGTCTTGGAGCTGTAGCAGTTGCAACTGTAGCACCTCAGGTGCTATTTGGTGCTAGCATTGCACCCTGCATTGCTGAATAAAGGACAGTATTACTGCTTCATGTAGATTTGTCTCTCTTTCTTGAAGATTGAATTGGTGACAGTGTACTATTTTGATGTCAAGAGGTCAGTTCAGTATCTGTTTAGATGTCTGCTTTCCCCTTCATCCCCACTGTATTTTTCTGGAAAAAGAGTCTAATGCTACTGGATATTTTATAGCAGCAGAGGTGGCAGTCCCAGCTAATAATGTATTTGTAAGTCTAAAACCAGTGTTGCAGCAAAACCTTGTCTCTTGCCCCTGATTTCAAGGGGAATTGATAGAACTTGCTGAGTGCAACAATAGATATGATTTCCACTCCTGAAATCTGTTTGCCTTCATCATACTCTTGTCTTGTGAACAGCTTCTGTTAAGTGTTGAAGAAAGCACTTGACAGCATGTCTGCTTCTTATGCTGCTTCTACTCGCTAACTGTGGAGAATTTTTGGTTTAGCCTTACTTGTTTAGATTTTCTGTGGGCAGCCACAGATGCGAGTGATGGGAGTCTCTAGATAGTTCCTGTTCACTTATATATAAGCTGAATATTTGACAAAGGAGTTGCTGTCATTCACAGAGGTTTGCTTCCTTAGGACATTAGTTTCTTGCATGACAGATTAATTTACTTGCCCCAAAAGTGAAACTGAAAGTGAGCCTGGCCTTTTGGCACTCTGCTTCAGGCCAGGGACTTCAAGCATAACTGTTCTCCTATGCTTCAGGTTCCCTCAGGCAGCCACACCAATAACAAAGGAAATGCTGTCTTTTAACTGTTGTAGCGCTTTACACGTCTTCATTGTATTCCTTCTCATCTGGGGTAACAAGGATTGTATACTTTTGAAGATGCATTCAGGTGTTAACCAACCATTTGTATCATTCATCTTTTCTGCTGCCATATAGCATCCATTTGAGTATGAATACACTGGTTTGTTTTTCCTGGACCATGTTGGGGATGATCATCTCATTGATGTGAACGTTGTGACGAGAAGTTACTCAGGACAGATTACTATTGTGCTCTGCAGGCACCCTTTCCTGCTGCTTTTCAGGACCTCATCTCACAGAGTTTTTTTTCTAAACTAAACCTAGTTTACATTTTAATTAATTCAAATGTAACATGAGCTGATCTCTTCTTGATTGATGGTGTTTTTCAGTATTTGTGCACTGATCTGTCACCAAATTCCACAAGAATCCAGGTGATATATTTCTGTTTTTTAAAGGATAGTGCTGTGGTAGAAAATGAATTTAAGGCTCGCAACTGCTACAGACCTTTCAGTTGCGCCTGTGGATATTTGCTTCCTGCAGTGCTAACTTGCAGTCGTATCTTGTGTTGCAATCCTCCTCATCAAGAGGATGAGCAAGATCCAAGCCTTAGTGGTTGATTGCTTTACAGCATCTATAAAACCGCAAAATTTCTTTCTAAAAGGCTTTCTTAATCTCACCTATGCAATTGCCAGGTTTTAATGTCTGTGATCTTCAACCTTTTTTCTCATTGACAGATACTTACTCAGTAGCATTGGGCCAAAAACTAGATCATGTGCAGTCTTGTTACAGCCACTCAGCTCACTGTTTCTTCTGTTTTGGGGATTATCTGTGTAATCAGAACTCATGCAGGATAGCCACTGCTGCTGAATAGTTACTCCATGCTTGTCTTCCCTGGGATCATTTTCTTATTGTGCACAAAAGGTATGTGCAAATTAGATTAATCTACTGTTTAAAGTATGGACCCCTACTTATTCCCTGTCAATATGCTTTGGATTTGATTTTCTCATATAACGTATCTTGAGTGAGTCTGTCGTCTTTGGTCTTTCTGGCCTTGCTCTGACTTCTACTCTGTTTCGTCGATGTCCATCTCGTCCACAACATGCTGTCAGGAAGTGTGTTTAGAGTCACTTTAAATAACTGAAAAAGTTGAGTGCTTTTAAATATGGCAACAATCCATGCAGGTTCTCCCTTTAAAATAAATAAATAAGATTTGGTGATATCTTGAGTTTTAATTCACTTTATGTGTTCTTTATTGTTCTAATACAGTTCTGAAACCACCGTGCTAGTAAGTCATGCCATGTAGATACACATTATATTGGCTCACTTTTTAAAGTATTACTTAAAATTGCAAAATCATCATTTTGGTCTTCATGTGTGAGCTGTTATCACCTTACATTGATGGTAGTAAACATGGATTATTTTGATCTGTTAATTTATTAATTTCAGTACTTACTGCGTCTTCTATATATCTTCTAATTGTGTCAAGCTTTCTGGCCTACATTGTTACATTTTTATTTTTGCTTTTTAAAAAAGTATTTTCAAAGTATTAACTCATGATTTACTGGAACTACAGTAGTGTTGTAAAATCATCGGTGTGTAGACTTGAGGCTTCAACCCCAGCTCTTCTAGAATAGGAACAAATCATCTGACCTTGCCATCATAAGTATTTATTTTTAAAAATTTCTCAGTGATAAATGAAACACATTTACTGCTGTTAAAGCATTTGAAAGTACTTCATGTTATTCATAAGATACGTCATCTTAATTGTTTCTTGATGTAAAGTATTTATTGCATATGACATCTCTTTTTGCCTCTTGGCAATTTTACTGTCTTCAGTTAGTAATAGGTTATGTCACTGTTTGCATTTTTTTCTTATGCTTTAAAAACAGTCTTATGCTTCTTAGCTGCATCAGTTGCAACTTTTTCTCTGTCTTTACCTTTCCATATTGTTCTTATGCATCATAGTTTCTAATTTACTGATACCCATTTAAAATTCATTTGTTTTGTGGCAGGTTTGTATTTCCCTAAAAAAAAAAAAATATTAGTTGTCTGTCTTCATTGTGGGATTGTAGCCTTTTGCCTGTTGTATTGATTCTTCAACACCTAATTTTCATTAGTACTTTTATTCTGGAAGACATCTGATAGTTGTAAAATAATCAAAGTACTGTTAAGAGTATAGAAATACTGCTTTAAAGAAAAAGTAGGCAACTCTTCCGCTCCCACTTTCCAACACAAAATTTGTTAGTTTTCTTACTATCCACTAGGGCTCAAATATATTTAAAAGGAGTATGTCAGTAGCTCAGCTTCTAGTTAGTTGCATGTACCTAGCTCTGTTCATTTTGTACACAAATAAACCCATGGTAGTGCAGGCAGCTAATTGTGAAAATCTGCACTCCAGGCTTTTTTTGTGTAAGTAACCTTGCCCATAATTATAGATGAAGGCTGCTTAGATAATTATACAGAGACCTGTTGGACACTTACTAACATATAAACACAATTTGTTTTGCTTTAGTTTGTTAGTTTCTCTTACAGAGACTATCTTCAAAATAAAGAATAATATGGGTTAGAAGGTACAACTTGAAAACAAATGTGAGTTAAAACATTGCAGCTTTGTTAATTTTTTTTATGCATATGGCAGATGTTTAGACCGAGACCTGATGGAAACTGGACACCTTTGCCTCTTGGTTTTCCAAAACTGTAAGCACCTCAGAACTGAAGTTCTGTCAGCATCCCTGATTTGAGCATTTCATTTTTCTGATCTTTCTGGTGTTAGAACTCAGCATTATAACTACAGACATGACACTAGCCAGGGGTTTTGAAGTTTCTTTTGTGGTGAGCCTGGAAAGGCAGACTTCCTGTAGAAATACCAAAATGTCATTGTCTGGTTTGCATTTTTCCAATAACTTTGTTTTTCTTCTCCAATTACCCAAACACTTTAAGGCATGTTTTTTTATTTACAGTAGATGCTCAAATCAACTGAAGTGCAGAATGTTAGACACGGAACTTGAAAACATCTGTCTTCCTTATGTTTTCTCTGTCAAGTGCTTGCCAGGATCACTTTCCCCTTGTCGGAGCATGTCATGCTGTTAAAGCAGTAACTCTTATCAGCTTGACATACGAGAATTATGGTTTTGCTTTTGAGAAATGAATCCTTTTTTTCTAGCATGCTGGTGAAGGCCAAAGATATTACAGATAGTCTTGTGTGTCCATTTCACCTTTTGTATCTTCTACATAGTCAAAATGAGATTTTTTTTTTTTTTTTTTTTTTTCCTTGAAGGCTTTGACAGCATCAGAATGTGATCTCTGCCACTGTATGTGATATGGTAATGCTAGTTGCTGAAGAATAGCTTTGAGGATGTGGGTTTGCAGTAGCTTACTGGTCTATCTTGTGGCTATTTGTTGTATTTCAGTGGCCAGTTAAATCTAACTTTGGAAAAACTGCTGTCCTCTGTGCCTGTGCTGTCTTAAGTTTTATATGTGACTCTGCAGAAGCACTGCTTGGATGCATAGCACTCAACTTTGAAATTCAAGACTTCTTTTTGTCATTTTTGTATCATCAAAGGCATGAGGATTAGTGTAAGTGGAATTACTGAAGTGCTGGAGTTAACAAGCATCCATTTGTTTAGGTTACAGGCCATATACAAAAATGGAGATAACTACATCGTGCACTCTTTATTTCTGTGAATGCTGCAAGTGTGGCTATGAGGCAAATACAGTTGCTGAACATGGTTAACTCTGCGCAGCTTCTTGCTAAGTTTATTTTCTCAAGGAAGAGATAATATTTTTAAAGTTAAGTAAAATTTTGCAACAGTTTGGTTTGAACTAGATTTTTTGAATGCTGATAACACAAAGAGAATCCGCTTCATTTTTCACCCCTTGAAGATTTGTGATGTGCGAGCCTACAAGATCTTATCCAGACCGACAATTACAGGACCCATTTTCTTAACACAAGGGATAAGTTCAACTGTTAGCAGCTTCTTTTTCTGTCTAAAAATTAAACCATCGTGAGATACTATATTCTTGATGTTACCTCCAGACTCTTATGACTGGCCTTTCATTTGCTTATAGAAGGTCACAAAGTAGGAGTAGTCCAAGGAGAGAGAAAAGGGGCTATCTACCCTGGCCTTCCAAGGCTAAATAGGTGAAACCTCTTCAGCTTGGGAAAGAAAGAAAAAGAAAAAGAGGGGGGCAAAAAAGGTGGAGAGTTGTTTTGAAGGTCAGTAAAATCATGAGTGTTCTGGAAATGTGTAGTAAGGCAAGTCCTGTTACTCTCCATAGCAGAAGAGGTAGAAAGCACTCAACAGTAGATCAGCTAAAAGTAAATTGAAATACTCTTTAAAACATATACAAAATTGTGGCTTTCACTACCAGATGCATAAAATGAATCCATCAGAGCTGACATATACTGTAAAAAATTTGGTCCATCAATGATTCTAAGCCACAGTGGTACAAATAGTCTCTGGTTCGGGAAGTTCCTATACAGAAGACTACCATGTTTTGTATGTCTTTTTCCTAAACGTCTGATAGTGAAGTAAAATACCAAATTTGCTATCCTTTTAATGTCTTCAGCACCCTATAAAGATTATAGCCAATTTAAAGTGGTTTTTTTGAGTAGCCTGTGGAATATTTTTCTAGATTAGTTCACAGTTCTGCTTATTAACTGTGTAAAACATTTTGAAAATGTTTTTGTTGAAGCATAGATTCAGAGTGTCACAATATTGCCTGTACTATTTTCTCTCACTTTCTATAATATTACAGTAGTCACAGTCTGGTTTATGTTCAGAAATTTTGTATGTATAGTGGATTGGTATGCAGAAGATGAGAAAGTTGATAATTTATTTTTATTTTATGACTGCACAAGTGTTAGACATAGGGAGCTGTTTGGTGTGAGAAGTCAGAATATAGCAAGTACAACTGTTGCATGTAGCAGATTGGGTTTGCAAGAAGGCTTTTGGATTTTTGTTTGGTTTTGTTTGGGGATTTGTTTTGGTTTCGGGGGTTTTTTTGTTTGTTTTTTTTTGTTTTTTTAAGTGACTTGCTGATTTTGGAATTTCATGTAATGTGGTATCATGAAAGGTAAATAGCCAGTATTTCAGAGGTGTGAGGGAGGGAGAAAGTTTCAAGGTATGCCAAGCCAAACATGCACATCTGGCCATGTAAAATTGCTGAACAGTAAAAAGGCCAGGCTCAGGGTAACTGACTGTGAAAGCAGAGGTAGCATGAAGAAAAGAGGAGAAAAAATGCATCCAAATGAAGATATGGGACAAGCTGTTATATTCCTGGTTTATTAAAAACATTGGGTTGCACTTGCAATTTGCATCTCAAATTGAAATGATCTTTTTTTTTTTTCCCTAACAGTTGAATTGAAGTAGAGGAAGATTGCCCTGGAGATGAGTTGGGATAGTTTGGTAACTGGTTCTGTAGAAAATCCTGTCAGTTGCAGCTCTACCCAGGCTTTACAGTGAACTCTAGTATGCCAGTATTGTAGTATTCTAAGAAACTGAAAAATTCACAAGTCTTAGCACAAATAATGAGCTTTATATGTGCCCCAGCCTCAGTTTTTTCAACATTCTGAGCTGAAATCGAGGTCCTTTTGTGTTAAACTGCTAGCTCTACAGAGCTTGTGATTTACTTTCTGAACTCAAGAGCCCCTTGAACTCTTAATTTATCTGGCTTTGTTTGACCCTATGACTGAACTTCACTGTGAGCAAAAGGTGTTTCTTCCCCTTCTTTACTTCTCATATTTGTAATTCCGAAAGTCTGGATGTATATATAAACACACTGTTTCAGTTCATTTTGCTTTTTTTGGAAGTCCAGAGGCTGGAAAATTGCCAACAGGTGAGCAAGAGAAGATGCTTTTATCCTTCTCAATCCTGTTTTGTGTTTGTGTTGACACTGGGCATACCTGCAGGCATTAATTGTAGTGGGAATTTTTCCTGTACTAATAGCACTGTAAGTCTGGCCCAAATTCCGCTCCTTCTGTAAGGGGTGCACACAGCTATAAAAAGATGCAGGTTTTATTTTCCCCTTATGCTTTGGCCGAGTCTGAGATGATGCCTGCTTTTGTTTGGAATTTGTTTTGTATCACACGTTTGGGTTTGGTTGGTGATTGTTTTTTTTAATTCCTCTCTGGCTAGGCTCCTTCAGCATGTTTGGGGACCATTATTTAGGAGAAGTTAGTTATATCTGGCATTGGCTCTGGAATGGCAGTCAGCCAGGCTTCTACCCTCCCCCCAGGCTGAGTGGCCTGATCTTTCTTAGTCATCTTTCTTTTGATGTGTTTGAAAAGCTTCTAGCTTTTAGTTTTAACAAGTTACTGCTGCTTGCTTTAGCTTGCCACCTTATGGTTATGTTTTAACTTGTCTGTCTTCTCTCTTTTCCTTGAGAGAATGGGTTTTTTAAAAAAAAAAAACAGTCTTTTTGTTCTAATTGCCACCTTTAATCAGTTGCTGAGTCATACTGGATTTTTTTTTTGTCCTTTCAGAATCTTATTAAATAAGTGTCTTATCACTTCTCCTGATTCCCTAGTATGGTGTGTTGTTTTGTACCACAAATGAATGCTTTACCCTTTCAGTTTAACTTATTTTTAACCAGCTTCCCCTTTACTGTATAGTTGCCCTATGCTGATTGCCCGTAAGTTCCTGTATTTCTGTTGTGTGCTATACCTACTGTTGCCTTAAGATCTCTTGAAATTTGGTGTAATGTGCCTAGCTGGACAAGATCTTTGGTTATTACCACATTCTTTTATATAAGCTGCTCTGGATAGTAGTGCTTTATAGTGTGTCCTTGCTGCTCTAGGAGTTCAGCTATTTCTCTACAGTTGACAGGGAAGTTTATAAGGATGATCTAGTGCGCACGCAGTACAAAAGAAGGCAACAGGCAGTAATCTAAACTGGCAGGATAGACTCTCCTTCTTTCCTCCACCCCTTTTTCTTCTTCCAAGGAAAATTGATTTTTGTATTGTATAATACAACACTATATTAAATACCATCTAATACAAGTATTGACAAGACCTGTAATACCTGATCTCTAAGTCAGCTGGAACTTGGAAATAGATTTAAATCCCCTCAGCATGGGGGAGTTCTTCATCTGGATTTTACACAACATTCATTACTACGTTAACCATAAGTCCATGGGGTGAAATATGGTGTCACAAGGACCTCTTGTCTATTCCATTAAGGTGGGTTTACTTATTTGCAAATACTACTAGGACATTCTTCACAGGAGGAGTAGTGTGATGAAACAGGAACAGATCAAGAAGTGAAAAATTTGGAGGAACTGAATTTAATCGCTTAGGATCACCCATATGAGGCAATCTAGCCTTCAACAGTCTGCAGGATTTTAGGATGCCTTTTCTATGTACCTGTATCTTTTTGGTTTAGTTGGCTTTTTCTTTTTGTTCCTTCCTATTGTTCTTCTTCCAAGGGGGAGGCTATTCATCCAAAATCACTACTGTCTATGTCCTTCTTTTATTCATAAGTAGCTAATAAATAATACCTGATTTTTTAACGTTTGGTACTTTTGAGCTTGAAAATCTTAGTGAGGTGTTTTTCCTGAATATTTGACTTGCTCAACCTTAGGGAGGAGAGAAACCCTGATCAGTAGCTTTAATGTTAAGCGCATGTCTTACTAATGTATTAGAATTCCTGAAGTTTGACAGTTAATTGGTGGATAAAAGAGAACTGGCTTGTGTTATTTACATTGGCATTCAAAGGCCTTGCAATGAGATTCTAGGGAAGAGGCTACTTAACAGAAATTAAGTTGTTACTGCATGAGAGCTAACTGCCGTTACAGATCAAACTGTCTATAATAAGGTGTAGAATTGAATGTAGAGTTTTCATCAAAGCCAAAATGACTGTGGCATGCCTCGGGGTTTTGTATCAATCTTGCCATTACTGTGTATTAACTTCACAGATGAAAAAGGTGATTAGTAGTAAGGTAGAAAAACCTGTAGATGAAAAGAATGAAGGTAAGAAAAAAATTTTGCGAAGACTTCATCAAACTAGAAGAAACTGCACAAAGGAGATAGTGTTCCATACTGATATAGGTAAAATCAAGTATAATGGAAAACATGGCAGATGAGTAACTTGTATGGAGCAGTGTTTGCTTTCTAAATTGCGTCTTATGTTTGTACACTGAATTCTTAAAGGCCTCTTCCAAAGCAAAGTGTCTTTCTTTCAACTTTGGCATAGCAAATGCAGTGCAACTACAGTATCAGAATTTCCTTGAAGTATCTTTTGGTGCTGCTATTACTACAGAGCATCAAGTGAGAAGTATAGCAAAAAAATGAGTACTTAATTGTTTGGCATATGAAAACTTGGGAGTATTTTTTCTTCTACCATTCTTACAGCTGTGCTGGTTTTGGCTAGGATACAGTTAATTTCCTTCATAGTAGCTAGTATGGGGCTAGGCTTTGGATTTGTGCTGAAAAGTGTTGATAATACAGGGGTGTTTTCATTATTGCTGAGCAGTGCTTACACAGAGTCAAGGCCTTAAAAATAACTTGTGTTTGCTTGGAGTTTAACTCTACTTGCTTTTATACTTTATGTTCTAGCCATTCTTTGTAGAGAAATGTTGCCTGTTGTATAATTTTAATTACTTGAAGGTAATAGTTGTTCTGCTCAGGTGATTATTGATTTATTAATATGTTAGTGTAATAATAATATAAATAAATTTAACATAATTATTAATAAATATGTATATTTGTTCTAGATTAATTATTGTTAAACCCTTGTTATTCACTTCAATGAAAATATCACAGAATTTGAAAGTCTATGCACTGCCTAATTTTTCCCTTGTGTTCTTTTATATTTTCATATACTTGTAAAGTCAAAATAGATGCTCTGCAATGGGTAGAGTACCATATTTCATTTCACATTTGTATGTGAACTTTCTTTTATGGGCTCTTCCTTATTATGGACTCTTCCTTATTGTTCTTCAGAATAGAGAGCATAATTACAGGATTTCTTGTTATTAAAAAAAAAAGTTATGATTCTGCATAGTTTTCTTAGATTATCTAGCTTACTGTGTTTCTTTGGTTTATTCAAGGGCATTGGGAGTTTCAGTGACAGACTACACATTTGAAGACTGTCAGCTAGCTTTGGCTGAAGGACAACTTCGTCTGCCTTCAGACACGTGTCTTTTAGAATTTGCAAAGCTTGTGAGAAGCCTTGGGTGAGCATGTACAATATTTATATGTAAGGTGCATCTTTATTATATAACTATGTTGATATTATTTTCCCTTCATATAGCAATATTGGATTTATGAATATATATGGAACGTTGTCGTATTACAATTGGGAAACACTAATATAAAATTAAACCAGTACTGTTATCCACTCTCAAGCAGCACCCCTAGATCCTAACGAGTAGAGTAGATTGTAAAATGCATATTTTCACAGTCTGACAAGTGACCAGAGTGTGTCTGAAATGTTCATTCCTGAACAAAACTAGAAGACACCTCCTGAAGAGAGTCAGGAATACTGTGGGATTCCAAATATTTGATACAGTTAAGAGTCAATTGCCCTTTCCTGTGACACCGATGAAGGGAGAACAGTGCTGCCATAGCAGTCTTGTGACTGGATTAATGTTATAATAGTGAGGGCAGAGGAGTCACCCTTTCCCAAGAAGCACAAAGAAGTGGTTGATCTTTTGAGTATGTTACTGCTAGATGGACTTTCTAACGAAACCGTAGCTTAGTGTATGCAGTGTGGCTCCTCTCTTCTCATAGTGTCAGTTCCCTCTGGCTTTACCTTTCAGAAAAGCTTCAGCAAACAGTGAAAAAATTCACATAAACCAAATAGTAGAACTTGTTGCTGCTGTTTTCCAATTTTTCTCCTGCTTCTCCTCTCATCCTATTCAACAACCAGAAGCTAAATTTACAGCCTCATCCTATTAACTGCTTTAATATACAAACACCCTTTTCCATTTTTTGTCTCCTCACCTAAAGTACAGGGCATAGTTTCATGTTTCCATTCTGTAATTTATTTCCTTTCACTAATTTTCCCTTCATCTTCCAGCTTGTGTACACAAATGAAAAAAAGAAGAGAAAGATCTATTGGAGAATAAGGAATGTAGGACAGCATACATTATGCATTCAGATGACAAGCATATATTAATTCATTGTCAGGATCTCCATCTGAAAAGACTTCCAGTAGGATAGGAGAGACTTCTAAGGGGAAGCAAACATTCTTGCTTTGTTCCAAAGGCTCTGAATTTACAGTACTAAGAAAAATGAACAAACAAACAAAAAAAAACACCCCAAAAAACCAGCCACATCTCTTATTATGCAGTTGATAATCTCAGGATTCAGCTTAATCCTCTTGTTAAATTGTCTGTCTGGCTTCTGTCTGCTCAATTTAAAGCTGTTCTTTCAAATTATGTTTTTCTGGGTTTTTGTTTTGGCCTCTAAATTATGTGCATTTGTGAGTGAGGTTCCCCACAACCCAAAAGTTCTCTGTCTGTTTTGAGCAATTGTACATTGGTGAAATATTATCCTGTCTTGATTGGATATGTGCCAGTAAGAAGGCTATTACAATGGTATTTTCCTGGCACAATTGGATGAAGATTGTAATATGACTTCATCTCTAATGCATGTTTGATGGCGATGCAGTCATTTTGCTGTTTATTCCAAAGGTTTTGAGGCCAGGGAGGCATTAAGATCATCCAGTCACATCCCTAAATAACTGGAACAGTAAATTTTACCCAATGGATTTTGCATCTAGTCTTAATACTTATTTTTGAGCAATAGCATACCTTTAAGGTAACATCCAGTTTTAAATGCAAGATTTTTATAGTAAGGCAAATCCAGACTTGGTTTTGGTTTAGATTCTTTGAAATCAAGTGATACCTCAATTTGCTACACTGGAGAGTTATTTCTGTTTATGTTACGTATCTACAGGATTCTTTAACATTGTCTGTAAAACTTGCTTAGTCTGTGCTCAACTGGATGGGATCCAATCCAGAAGTCATACAGCCACAGCAGTGAGTTCTCATGCTTCATCTAATGAAGAGCTTGGGCTCTTAACACAGCTATACAGCTGCCAGGTCACAGCTGGCTGAAACTCAGCTGCCTCATACTGACCTCTGTGGTAAAATGATTGCTGTATCAATGAGATCAATTGATGACAGTCTCATCTTCTCAAATTCTGCATTCATTAGTTGTCAAGCAGTTCTGCTTCTGTTGAGCCTGATAATCTATGTCTGACCGATGAGCTGATTACTAAGCTATATGCAATCTTTATTGTAGCTTTCATACATTGTAAATCCTTGGCTTCATTTGATGATTTATTCCACAATTAATTACCCCACTGCTTAAAATGGTTCTCTATTTGTACTTTGAATCTATTACCATGTTCTAGACATTAAAGCTCGTTTGGATTTTATGCCTTATTCAAGACCTCTTGGGATATATTCTCCTTCAGAAAGTGTTAATACAGTATAAATAAGTTTCATCTCCATCTTTTTATGAGATACTTTTTATGAGCTGCTTTAGGGTAGTTGCCTGCAAGGAAATTGTTAAGTCCTGATTTGAATTGTTTTGTTCCTATTGTCTCAACCTTCTTTTCATTCTAATTTCTGCATTCACTTGGCCCCTGAACTAGAAGGACCTTCTAGCCTTAATTGTTGTTCCCCTTTCTTATGGAACCATGGCTTTTAGGCCATCAGTAGCTCCTTAAAGAATTCCTAGTTTTCAGTCAAGTGATTTTCTAATTTTCTGGGGTTGTAATTATTCTCAGTTTTAATTCTTTTATTTTCTGATTATTAGAGATATCTCTCCTCTCTTTACCAAAAAAAAAAAGCCAAATGTAGCACATACTGCAATCCAAAGTAGACTTTTCTTTTTTTTGTGACTGTGTTCTGCTTGCTGTTAGATGAGGCTTATAAAGTCAGGTCTTGATGTAACCTGAAGTTTTGCTCAAGTAATTGTAGTCGTTTAGGCCTTTTGCATCTCTTTGAGAGAGGGGGGAAGTATTGATAGCCTTGTCAAACTTCTAGCCAGATTAAGATCTTTTTGCTTATCCTGTGCTTGATTTTTTTTTTCTTTTTTTAAACTGATCTCTCCTCATTTCTCTTGCTTTCTGTCTACCCGTTGATTTGTTAACATTCAGTACTTTGCTACCACATTATTTACTTAATTGTTTCCTGGTTGTTTTTTCCCCAAATCTTTCACTTTTAAAACCCCAGGTATGATTTGGAACATCTAGCAAAGGTGGATGTGTCTCACATCCTTCTGTTTTAGTCACTGTTTTCTATTTCCCTATTCATTTGACAAGTCTTTGGCAAATACTATTTAAAAATTAAGACTTTTCATCATTTTTTCTAATTTTTTTTCTTTTTTGGGGGGGGCTAGGCAGCACTGATACTTGTACAAGATAGTACATTTTCTCTTCCAGTATGGTAGTTGGCTTCTACTTTGTGCATCAAAAAGCAATAAGTATAGAAAGTACAGCAAGAACATAATATGGTATCATGGTGAATGTGCATTTTATTATTGGTATACGTGTGGCACAAGACCCTTTGGTTTGGCAGGTTCTTGATCTGGTGTATGGATTTAGTACACAGACTCTGAGGTTCTTTGTACTTGTCACTGAAGACAGTATGGCTTTGTTGATTATGTCTACTTTTAAAAGGTATGGTTTGCAACAAATCATCTTTTTCAGGCCAGATTTTGGAAAAATCCCCTGTTCTTGCCTTCTAGATTTCTTAGCTTTCTCAGTAGGATTACTCTTAGTCAGTAACTTTTCTCTTTAATAATGGGCAGCAATTTATTTTGGAATTCTTTTTGAATCCTTAACCATCTCCTTTGCTTTCCTGAGCCTGAGTATTATTTTGTCTTGTACCCATGTGATGAGTACTAGTGATGTCTGCCTTGGAAGAATGTTCTACAACCTTAGCAAGCCTGCAAGGTTTGCCTCCTTACACATTCCCTGGCCCTGGTGAAATTTATTGTTAGTAAACCTGCTGTGTTGAATCAATTCTGCTGTCTCTTAAAAGCCATAGTATTTTGGTAAGAATGACCTGAATTAAACGGCAGTTCCATTTTGACCACTATTCTCCAATATTATCTCATCTAGTTGGCCACGAGGATCCTACTAGGCAATGCCTCTATAGGCTCATAAGATCTGCAAGAAGGTAATTACCTCACAGGCCTGGTGCCT
This sequence comes from Harpia harpyja, assembly GCF_026419915.1. Classification (NCBI taxonomy): domain Eukaryota; kingdom Metazoa; phylum Chordata; class Aves; order Accipitriformes; family Accipitridae; genus Harpia; species Harpia harpyja. The sequence goes on along the minus strand of NC_068944.1, from coordinate 6,571,011 downwards.
GCCTATTCTTGCTCAACAGCCTTGACCATCCAGACTACAATGTAAACTTCCACTGTCCATGTGTGCCTGAAATGGTGGTCCAGACTGTAGGTAGAGCTTTGCATCCCCAAAGTAATAACCCCTCACGGCTAACTAACAGTGCCATGACATTAGAGTGTTCAGAGATCATCTATAACAAGAAAGAACCTCTGGAGGATGTTGTCAGTCTGCATTCATGATAAAAGCAATACAGTCCATTACAGGAGGTGATCACAGATGAGGCTTAACAAAGCAAATACCAACCATGATAACCCCTGCCTCATTGATCAAGGCAGGGTGTGCCAAAGTATTCGGAAGGTCGGTTTTGCAGCTGTTCAGTATCCTTTCTCCATTATGACAAGAAGTTGCACAGAAGTACATCAGCAGACATAAAACTGAATGTATTGTGCTTTTCTGGCTTAGGGCATGTTTCTCTGAGCTTGCAATTCGCAGTAGCTAGCTACAAGATCAAGCTGCTCTTATGCAACTTCCAGCTCTGTGAGACACTAGAAGTTTTTTGGCAGGTTCCCAGCATGCAAGAAAGGAGTTTGTTTTCAAATAGTCAAATACAGCTAAAACTAGCTTTAAGGAGGTAAGACATCTCACTTGCTAAAAATAGTGGCAATTATACTGAAAATATCCTACCTTCAGGGATCTGGTTTTCCTTGTGAAGTCTGCTGTGAAGGATTTAATGTTCAGAGCTGTTAATCTTGAAAAATGCCCTTTCCATCTTCAGGGACTCTGGAATGACTTTTTGTTCTCTTCAGTGCACAGTGGCCTAAAAAATGAAGCAAAACACCACAACAGCAAATAATGCTATGCATCGTAAAACCTAGATCCTGCATGGAAGCCATTAGGCAAACAAGCATGATTTCATGAGCAAAGACATCCACTGTTGGCTTTCTAGCTTTTATAGCCTCCATTGGGATAAAAGTAACAATTTTAAAGGATTTGAGACATTCAAACCATTTCATATTGGTTCAGAACCTATTGTGGGGATTTGGAACACTTGACTTCAAAAGACTTCTGCATAGTAGGTCATGGTCATCCACACATAAATTACTTTCTGATTCTGAAAGGGCTAGACAAGCTGAAGCAATTAAGTTTGCCTCGCTGATCCACATACTCATTTTGTGATTGGCTCACATCTCTTCCTATATTTATAAAACCCAAACCACAAGATGTCTGCAAGATTTGTGGTAAGCCATGCTACTTTCCGTACAAGGTTTTGCCTTAAAATTTTTAGCTTTTTGGACTTAATTAACTGGTGAAGAGATCTCACAAGTCTTGAATACTACTCACCAAACGAGTAGTTGCTCAGTTCTAAAAGGTGAATTTTGAGTCAATTCATTGCAAATCAAATCTCTGATTTAGAGACAGATGTTAGACTGCATGTTCTGTGTCAGTGGTGGCTTATCTCAAGGGAGGATTCAGATGCCAGCTGTCCTTCATCCTACAGTTAAAATCCATATCGGCTACTACAGTGGGGATGTGTTATCTGTGGACACTTATATGTAATCCTGCATGTGAGAAGTTGAGTTCTGTGTGCATCTCAAATCTTCCTTGGATTCCTTTGTCATTGTTCCTGCTACTTTTCTGCTTGATCATGGAAAAAGAATGCTTGCAGAGGAGAGTTTGCTGCTCTTTTTTATACTGTCTAGGACCAAAACTTAAAATAGGTGCTTTAATGCCAGGATGGAGAACATATGAATGTTCTGCAGGGCCCATGGGTCTCTGGAAGAATTCTTGCATGTTCAGGTCTTGCAATTCAGAAATACAGGGCTTGGCATTGTTTAGTTAGTACTAAACACTGTTTAGTACTCACTGTTTTGGTGAGTCAGTTTAGGTAATGGCAGACAGCATAGTAGTTGTGGTTTTGCTTAAAAGCAGTGATGTTTAGGAAGGGTCATTTCAGCAAGCAGGCAAGGTCTGGAGCTGACATATTAGATAATCTTCCTTTCAGAAATGCTCTTATCTTTTTTCAGAAGCTCCTGAGAATGCTGATATTAAATATTTTATTCATTCTTGTCACTGAAAGGAAGCTGCAGAGGAGTTCCAGCTGCAGTCTGGGAACAATTCTGGTGTGAGCTTGTGAGTTCTGTAAACAGCTGCTTTTCCTTGTCTGCAGCAGCAAACAGCAAAACAGACAACTGCAGAAGAATATTGTAGAAGACTTTATTGGCTTCTTTTGTCTTCAGACTGGAAAGTTTGGATGCCCATGTTACCCTAGATCGGTTCAGAGGAAACCTGCTGATCATGATTTTGTTGATGTTGTAATAGGGAGGGAATTTACTTTTCCCCCCATAACCTGCAGCAGCATTTATTATATTCATAGTAAGACTTATTTTCACAAAACCAGGAAGCTTAAATTAGGGGAAAAAAAACAAAAACAAAAAAAACCAAAACCAGAAAACCCACGCAGTAGATACCTGCATAAATATAAAGCTGTTCATTAATCAGTCAAAATCTGGTTTTGCAATCGGAAGGACTGAGGGATTTCTGTAGCTGTATTAACTCCTGTAACTTTGTTTGGGTCACCTCGTAATGGTGTCCAACTCTGGACTGAATGTGAAAAATGAGGACTGACAAACAGGATTAACAGTATAATCACTATTATGTAATCCCTGATTTCTTTTAGGCAAGATGCATTAGGTCTTTCCTGTTCAGTGACATTAGTAAATTTGGAATCGTAATTGGTTTATGTTACTGTCCTACAATACAGCCATATTCGGGTGACCTAAATCCCACCTAGTTCTCCATGCCTGGTATTTCTTATTAGCTAGTTCTAGACTGTGTTTCTTGTTCATGTTGAACTGCTTACACGTACGGCTTATAATCAAGGTAGAATAAAGGACACAAGTTTATGACCAGGGTTCCTATGCCCTTGCAGTAATTTCTAATACAGTTCAAGAACTAATGGGAGCCTTAAAATTACAGGAATACATTATTTTATTATAAAGTTGCTTAGTATTTCTGAGTCCAGATTTTGCAATGTTTTACACCATTATCATCCATCGCTTCATTTGGTATATTGAATTTTGTATTGTTAAAACTGGGCATATTTTTTAAATGTGCAAAAATAATATGCTTTCTAGGCTGAAGCCAGAAACACTTGAAGATGATCTTGATAAATATGCTGCAAGTGCCATGAAAATGAAAAAAGAAAAGGTTGATCTTAAAGAATTTTCAGCATACTTGGAATTTCCAGTTTCTCACACATTAGAAAGTATGTTTGCGCTTTTTGATGAGGTAAGAAATAACATCACATTTAAAAATTGTACTACTTTTGGTAAACTCTGCTTTAGCTAAGTTTGTTCCAGTTGAATTAGCTGAGGTCTGATTCGGGCCTAAGTGCTTTTGAGCGCTTCACCATAGTATTTGCCTACTGCATTTCCCTTTCAGCAAGGTAAGAGCACCTATCATCAACTAAATAAAGCATTCATTCAGGTAGAAGTTAAAAGGAGTATCAGTTGGACAAAACTGATTTTCTTTCTAGGTGCAAAATATGAAGAGGAAGAAAGATGGGTTCAGGCTAAAGCTCTGTTGTGGCTTGTTGCAACTGAATGCAATGCCTATTAGCTGGTATTTCACTTACCTTGTAAATAAATTTCTTGTTCTTCTAGGGTGCCTGAAACCTGAAGGACCTAGGAACTTGGCAGATGAGCCAGTTTTTCATTCCTCTGGCAATTAGTCAGGATGGGGCAATGACTATTATCTTTGTGTGGATGAGGTGCTGTTTGGACCAGGTGGTGGATATGTCCAGTGTTCTCTCTTAGACCAAAGAGCAGATGTCATGTATTCAGGGCTTAAATTAGGCTACCTTGCCCTCTAGTTCTCTGACTTTAATTTCGACACAGTAATTCAGATGGTTTAACGTAAAAATCTTAAATATGCAAGTGACGGGTCACAGCAGCAGCACTGTCTTCCAAGAATATTTGAGTTATGACTTCTGAGCAAAACTCTGAGAAGGGCTGCAGAGCTTTGATGACCCAGGTTCTTGCCCTGAATTAATTCCATTTCAGTGAGACTTTTTTTGCAGTGGCATATGTACTGATCTTTCTGAATATTCTCCATCTTTAGCCACTGTTAGTTATTTATGAAAGTTCTCAGACAGATTGCAGTATTTTGAGGTGAGGTTTTCCTTCACAGAATGAAGATGGTATAATTGACATTCGGGAATTTGTCATTGCTCTGTCAGTTGTCTGTAAGCCATCCAAAACTCTGGAAACAATTCAGTTGGCATTTCAGGTAAGCAGCATTTTCTTCCTCTATGTAGTTTACTTTTTTTTTTTTTTTTTTTTAGAAATTATTAATACTGCCATTAGACTTAAAAGAAGCTTGTTTCACATGCCCTTTTAATACTTAATTGCATTTTAAAATAACATTAGTGGAAAGTTAGATTAAGAGGTCATTTCAGAGGGAATGCACTGCAAGTTTAAGTCATGTAAAACTGTGAAGTTTGCAGTTTGAAATTTTTCTCTGTGGAACTCTGGTAGAATCTTTTTCAGCACATTGAGTCTCAAACCTGAAGCCCTTTGATTCTTCTAAACTAAAGGCTAATGAGTTGTGCTTACTACTTTTTTAATGTTTCAATCAAATCTTATTTTTCAAGTTAACATATTTTAAAACTTTTCCTACATTTTAATAGAGATTAATCTTTTAAGCCCCTTTTGCCTTCTTGATAAGATTTTCTTCCCTCTTAGTTCTTACCGTGTTTCTGTGTTGGTCCTGCAGTCTGAGCCCAGACTTTATGCTTCCCAGAAGTGCTCCTGATCTTGTTCTAGCCTCAGTGGTTTGTTGCAGCGTCAGCATAGGTAGTTATTAATGCAGGCTTTTTGGGAATGTGACAGCAGCAATACTTAATGTTTACCATTCTGGTGGGTTTGTCTGACACCTTGGTTTATTACTCTTTAATTAATTTCTTTAATATTGCTATTTCAACATGCAAACTGCTGCATCCTGCATCATCTTTCCCCTCTGCCTCAAACTCACATGGTCTTTAGTGTTACTGAAACTGAAGAGTGCTAACTCTTGATGCTGTCATCACTGGTGAATGCATGGAGTTGAGAACGTTGATTTGCAGGGTACTACATGGTAGCCTTATTTTCTGAGTAGTTATTTTTAGGTTCTTCAGCATACCTGTATTACTCTCTTAACTATGTTTTGCTGAAGAAATGAGGCTCCTGTGAATGTTTAGTGTTCACATCTATCATTCTTACCCTTTGGCCAGTATCAAACAAATTTGACAAAGGAGGAAGGAACAAGAATATTTAGTTACTACAAATATTGGGGGAAATATACCTCTAATAGCTGCTGTTGCTGCTACTTCTGAGGGAAAAGCGGAAAGGTCTCTGCCCTTACTTATTCCATTTGATCTATGTAATGGCATAGAGAAATGGTCAGGTGCTGTTTGGTCAGCTCTGTGTCTTCATACTAAAATGAACAAGCTTGAAGTAAACTTGAAGGTGGCTTTCGGGCAGTATTTCAGTGAAATTTAGCTGTTGTGATGCATAATATGCAATATACTTTTACCATTTTAGAGGAAGAAAAGCTCAGATTAGGCAATTACTTTCTTTTTGGAAGTATCTAACTTTAAGTTAATAGAACTGTTTCTTTAAAAAATTCTTTTCTTCGCTGTCTGCTCTATTCTTCAACTCATAGTACGTAATTTTGAGTTTCCTGGTTAATTGCAAAATATAAAGTTAACTGTAGAACTGCAGAGAAGTACTATGCATGCATGAAGAAGGGGAAGCACTCAGCAAGGGGAAGCAGGTAGGGCTCATTTTTTCCTGCTAGTGATGATTGGAAGGGTTAAGAAAAGTCTCGAGCTGAGGAAATTTTGCTCACAGTATTCTAGAAAAAAGGGAAAGAGACCTTTTTTTTTTCAATATCCTTTCTTCCCCCTCCTTTCCAGGGTTTGTGCACAATAAGATATTCACACAGTTTACTGGGAGCCATTGAAGGATCTAGCCAGTTCATGAATGTGTGACTTTGAACAGTTGCTGTCCTCTGCCATGTGCTACTTTTTGCAAAACACCCTGTCATTTGTTTTCAGGGATAAAGTGCAACATTTCACATAGCTGAACAAGTTTTCAAAGTGGAAGTGTTTAGTATATGGTTGAAGAACTTGAGAAATAGGAGTTACTGAGCTGCTAGAGTTCTAAAGTGGTGGACAATTAAAAGAGAAGGGGTGGATTATGGCAATCATGTCTAAGAGCAGCACTCCAGTCTAAGTGCTACGCATCCTCCATTCCTAATTGTTAGGGAAACAAAAGGGTGTTGTAAATCTTGCCAATATGATGCTTGTGAGCCTCACCATCAAGTATCACCTTCTGACTACTTGATCTGTGAAAATATAGCAGGTTTTATTAAACAAGTGTCTTGTCCTTGCCCCTACTGCTTGTGAAACTGTGTGCAAGTTAGGTGCTAGGGAGGAAAAGGCAAGATTCCTGATTTGAGCATGAATGTTGTCTTCCATGGTACTTCAGGTTTTTTATTCTACTGACTTTTTTTTATCCCATTGAAGTGTGCTGTCTTGTGACAGCAACTTCTGCTTGTGTGAAAAATACATCCTTATGCCAGTTTTGTTCAATCTCATCAGTTCCCGCCTTCTCGATGTAGAGAAACTAAATGGAAGTTTCCAAAATAGCATTTTTCACATGGTTCAATATTTGCAGTGTTGTCGTGCTTGAAAATGACAAGGATGTTTCAAAAACGCTTCTGTCTCAATTTCCATTGCACAGGCAAATTGAGTTATTTTAGAAAGTTAAATGAAGTTGTATTTGTTACAGATGTTTTGAAATACTCAGGTCCTTTTTTCAGGGGAAAACACTGTATGTATACAGAGATAGAATGAGACTATGAACAATTACCTTTAGTTGTCAATCTCCTGTCAGTAGTAAAGCTAACTCCTTCTGTGAGGAAACTCTGCTTCAGGACTTAAGAATATGCAAATTATTATTTTCTAGAATTTTGAATAAGTATTTGTAGAAAATAATAGGCCCATCACTTTATGGGGTAGGATTCTCCTGATTAATATAATGCCATTTAGATGTAGGCATTTTATGCAAACTGGCTGTTGAATCAGTTGGATGTTGGTCAAAGGAATCTTGAGGTTTACATCTGACCAAGTGGAAATGGTATCTGCTTTAGGCTGACCTAAATATATCTCCTGATTCCACAGACTCTCTTGGAGTTTGGACACACAGCTCAATAGACTAAAAATTATTCTCAGTTACATATCTGCAAAACATGTTAGTGTTAAATAGCCTTGTCTCTGAATATCACTGAAATGCCAGTGCTTAGGCATGTAAACATAGGTTTTTTTCTGACTATAGCAACTTTACTTTCTAAGCCTACACAGGTGAACTACTAATCAATGCTGTCTTTTACCCAGACTAATCAGAAATCCTTAGTAGATCATATCAATCTAAGCACAACTAGAATTTCCAATACCAAATTTTAATTTTGCATAACTTCTTAGTGTGGTGCTGTTTGTAGGAGTTAGCGTTCAGCTTTGCAATTATTTATCTTGCTGTCTTGATTCATAGCTGTACCAGTCAGAAAATGGAACTATAACAGAAGAGGATTTAGCTCATATTCTGAAGACTGCCATGGGTGTGTCACAGATTAATGTTACGCATCTTTTTAGAGCTGTAGATGAAGAAGAAAAAGGAAAGATTACATATGGTAAGTATTTTAAGTGGATCTGAACTGTCAAAGTTGTATAAACTCATGTTGATATACAAACTGGTTATATTTTTATTAAACTTAACCATTTTTCGTTGACTTTAACAGTGATAAAAGCACTGCAGACAAAGTAAATTTACATTTTATTTGGGTTTCACCTTTAATATCAAATGTCAGGTTTACATGTTTTCAGATGTTTTCCCCTCCACATTAAGTCAGGCAATTACATAGATTAGCTCTTTCAGCATATTCTGTATGTGAATATGTTTTTTAAGAAAGCTATCTTAGTTCTGTCCTGTTGCTTTCTCTCTTGTATCTGTCCCCACTGTTTCTGCCCTCCCAGAATATAGGGGGATGTAAGATTTTCTGCTCCCATAGTAATTTCTCAGCCTGTTTCAAAATAAGTCACGAGTGTGTCTGCGGGGGAAATGAGGGGGTATTAACCAGGCTGCTCAATATGTAGTCTGTAATGCAGGTGATATGGAGGCGAGAAAGTTGCATTTGAAAAACTGAGAGATCTGGGTGAATAGATTATGCTGGGAACCAAAGTACTTGTGTGTTACTTCAGATTCTTCATCTTTTATGCAGTAAGGTTCTAAATTTAGTTGTATCATTTAAGTATTAACCACGTTGTTGATAGCCAACATATCACGTATCTCCAGTAGAAGTGCTTATAACATGCCCTGTTCCAGTGGTTTTCCTTCAGGATAATCAGTATGTTTTTCATTTGTAAAAATCTTACAAATTAAGACATCAGTGTTAGTAAATCACAATTTCTACACTAGTAATTCCTATGTTTCAATCATACAATATGTGTGTAAAGCTTCAACTACAGAACTATTTTAGAGTTATTGGAATGAGTATCATTGCCATTGTGCTCCCCTTTTTTCCTGACTGCTATGTCTTGCCTCCTTGATTCCTGCTGTACTAACTCTTTCCTTTCTGCACCTCTCATCTGTCACGTCCCCAGCATTTCCATGTCCCTCCGACGCTATTGCCTTTTTCCTGCCTGTCTTTGTTGCTCCTTGTCTCCTAACTCATTTGGGCGGTGACTCAACTTTTCCCCCTCCCTGCCCTGCCCCATCACCAGCTTCAAAAATACCAGCACAGAAATTTAAGCTGGTAAGCCTAGCAGAACTCTAATTTTGGCATACTTCATTGTTTGAGAATAGGTAAATTTGAAACGGTGTACAAGTGAACTCAGACCAGTTCATGTGAGTTGCCAAAGAACTCATATTTTAATATCCATCTTCAATAGTACTTAATTGCATTTACATCTGCCCTTTTCCCCTAAGTGGTCGTGGTATATTCCCATCACAAGAAAATCTGGACAACTGAGCCACAGGAGTGGCCACTGAAGTGCTTAGCTCTCGTTTTCACTATTTTATTTCCTGTAGTCAAGACTAGTCTTTTGTGAGGCTACAGAAAGTAGGATGGTGTTTACATAATTTCTTTGAAACTTTGCTTGGATCTCTTTCTGAGAGAAGTGCTCATTTTATAATATAAACATTGCGCTGAGATTTTAACATATCTGAAAGCTTAATAGAAGAATAAATGTCCAATTTATTGCGGTAGAGAATTAGAAGTTGAAAATAAACTTCTGGTATTGCATTTCTGTCTTGAAAGTTCTTGCTGTAAATATTCAATCTCTTGCCTTTCCTGAGAATGTGTACAACTTTCCACATACTCAATTCGTTGCACTTAAAATACTGAGAAGGGAGGGGTGGAAAACTTGCAGACTATGACTGTTTCTGAAGGCGTTGTCCAGACAGGTTCTGAGAAATGAAAACTTTGTATATGGTGGAAGAGTACTGACATTACTTTGGATACGCAGAGCAGAGGGGTCTGCTCACAAGCTCCTCCTTTCTAGGGTACTGGAATGTGAAGCAGAAATACTAAGTCTTCAGACTTACTTGTAAGAACAAAAAATAAAATATCCAAATATCAAACCTAAATTGCTGCACATTCTGTCCTTGAAGCCAGAGATGATATCCCAAAGAAAAAGCTCAGGTTGCAGGTAAACAGAATAACCAAAAGCAAAATTAAGATTGTGTAACTAGATTGATAGTCTTGTATGTGACTTGTTAGAAGTCTGGATTTTTGTTGCATGTTTGAAAATACACTAATTGCCAAAGATCTGTGTCAGTTCTCTTAAGCAGCATGCTGTTGGCTTAACTGTTTAGATGCACCTTGATTCCAAAGCTCATCCTTTCACTGTAATCTAGAGAGGCAAGATTTCTCAATCTTAAGACATGATTCTGGAGAATTTGATTAGGTTCTGTAGGTGGGCATCACAAATTCTAGGAAACTCTCCACCTGCTCTTGATAGACAAATGATGACTGTGAGTGTTCTGAAGACTGCCTTGCTTGCTGGTAACAAGAAGAAAGGGGGAATTAGCAGTATTGTGAATATCTGTATGGATGAATGCTCAGAGGAAGAATTATTTGTTCTTTAAAATGTAGTACCCTTACCTGTGTTAACCACAGGATTATCCTATTAGGTTCCTGTACGCTGAAGTAATTATGTAGTTGAGGGGGAACAAAAACTAGAGGAGGTTCATGAACACAGAGCTTCCATCAGGAGCATCAAGTAGTAGGAGGGTATTGCAAAGGCAGGAGAAAAACCTCTTGCAGTTCTTGTAGTACATATGCATACTTAATGCAAAAATATAGACAGGAGTCTTAAAGAACTCCACTTCGGATTCTTCCCTTCTTCTTGTCTCTTTCTTCTTAGTAGGGATAGGAAGCAAAATTACTTTTTTCCTAAGTAAATGGCTAAGGTGATCTTTTCTTCCAGTCTGATGCTTCACAGCTGCTTTAAGCTTGAGTTCCAGGATGAGACATGCGATTAGAAGTAATGCTGGAATAGCTCAATTCTTCCTACATCACCTTGTTTCACATTTCTGATGAATGAGGCAAATGGGATCCCAAGCACTTTTCCTTGGGCTCTGCTGTGTACAACTTTGAAAAATATTCCTTAATATCTTCAGGACTTGTTTCTATAATACCCAAAATGTCTACTTACTGAGATCTATCAGCAACATCATCCTGTTCAATTCAATCCTCCTTGGAATCTGAGGTTTTTCATTTGGATCCAGTACTGATAAAACATTGAGGAATGGATCCTAACAGAGCTGTCAGGATGCCAATTTGGATATAGACTATCGTGCTTGTGTGAACAACTACTTCAAGGGATTTTCTGAATTTATTTTCTGAAAGGATACAGCAGCTTTTTGAAGAATTACTTAGAATGGCATCTACAGTGAATATTCTAGTCTTTCCCATGCAAAAAGGATTATGCTTAATGAGACTGTAAGAGCATCTTTGGTACTGTTGGTTGAAATTTTTATACTTATCTTACCTTAGTTGGGCTAACTATCAGAATGACCTTTCCCAAAAAAGGCAATTTTTTCATGGTCTTCAATATGGTGCACATACATGTATTGTTACAAAAAGGAGTAGATCCTTGGGATGGGCTTAAAGTGTCCATGTGAGGAGGAAAAAAAAAAAAGGGGGGGAATGCTTTCATGTTCCTGCTGCAGGCCAGACCCAGTTAAGGCTGATAGCTGATTGCTCTCTCCTTGTTAGCTGCAGAAAAATGATATACTCAGTTGGATTCACTGAATGTACTTAACTGTTTTGATTCTGATGAATGAGTTTGCACTCAAGTGTTTCTAATATATTATTGCAACTACTACCACTGTTAAATATTTTAAATATGAAAAAGTTCTATGCTTCCTTCTTGAGAAAGGTCAGATGCATCCCATTCTTTGCTATGAGATTATTTTTTTAAAAAGTTGAACTTGCATTAAATATTATCAAAAGAGAAATTTTTGCTGTATGCACTTTTAAACATTTAAGATATCCCCCTCACCCCCTGAAGACTTTATCATTTACATGATCAATCAGCCTGTTGTACATACATAGATGGTAGTGTTGGTTTTCATGGCCTGAACATCATCAGCTTTTGTTGAAGTTACAGGGTCCAAAATACTTCAGATCCATATAAACTGTAGATAAAGGATACCCACTTTTTTGTTTGCGGAAGGATGAAGTTACATTTATTGCATTCTCCCCACCTATCCCTTTGCAACAGTTCAGAGGCAGGGTTGACCTACAACTTCAGTGCCCCTGTGAGCCAAATGACATTCCCTTGCTCTTTGCAATATTGAGAAAAACATGCCATCTCTAACGGAGAAGGGTGGCGGAGGAGGAAAGCTGTGGTAGTTCCCTTCTTCCACACCAGCCCGGTTGTGCCAGGAGGAGCTGGGCTTTACTCCTCTGAAAGGCTACTTCAGCTGTCATCTGCGCTGCACTCCAGGGAACTCGCAGCACCGTTTGACCATGAACTCTTCTGGGATAACACAGTGAATTTGAGTGGGCTGTGTGTGATACACTGTAGGTGACTGAGTTAGTGATAATGTTCGCATGCAGCTTCTTCCAGTGTCAGTTTACGTTACAAGAATAGCTTCTTATGACTTGGATCCTGTACAGTATCTTGTGTTCAAATCGTGTCTGAATAAATAGTCATATGGGCAAATTGTGACAAGGCTTCGATGCCTGATTTTTAACACAAGATGTAACTTCTTGATGTTAAGGATTCCCCGCTCCCCCAAGAACTGATCTTGCTCTTTTTATTGTCTTATTAGTATCCAACGTTAAAATCAGATTTTCATAATGTGTTACAAATTAGTTATCTTCTCACAATATTATTCTCTAAAATATTAGGAGTTTTGAAATGCTGAAATCTTGAAAGCAGAAGGAAGCAGTGATAGCTGCTGTGAGGTTGAAGAGAATTATGAGTGCAAAGCATTAAAGGGCATGTTTGCAAAAGACTTCCCAGATTTTAAGAAATTACTACTTTTGCGGTTCATTGTTCCTCAGCTGGAGGGCTTCTGCCCTTCCCCCAGTGAACAGTGAGATGCTGTGTCAGGGCATGTGGTGCTTCTCATGCATTTTAATGCAAATCTGAGCCTGTTTACCCCTTCACCATACAAGCTAAGCTCTGGTCTGAAGTGTTTTAAGAGGGCCTAGGTAACTCTTTGTGGCATCTTGGTTCTGGGCATGTGGTAAACTTCTGCTGAGAAGCTAAAACAAGCTATGGGGATAGCATTATGTTAACTGCTTCTATTTTTCTCCGAAGTGATCATGTGATTATATATGTGTAAGTACTCAAATTTAGCGTCCTTCTGTTTTAAAGAGCTGATTCTGTGTAACAACAATTTTTTTTAGATGACTTCTACAGATTTGCTGAATTGCACCCACACTTTGCAGAAGACTATCTCTATGCTGATCAGATGGGAGCTGAGAGTGGCTTGGAGACTTCATCTCTTTCTGCTCCTAATGGTATCTGTACTGACTTCAGCCCTGAAAATGCTGAAGATAAAAACAAGCCCCTGCAGAAGAAACTGAATTAACACTACAACTGTTACCTTCCTCTCCTGGTGAGAGGATTGTCTTTTCTTGGGATTTTCATAAGTCACTCCAACTATACAGCAAATACCAGTTTTGTGTGTGAAAGTTCTTCTACCTTAATACTGTTCTTTGAATCGTATGTGCTATATTTAACAACATGTTCCAGGTTACTTTGGGGAAGGTGTTTTTATTTTTTTCAAAAAGGTCTTTGAAAGGCAAAAATGTGAATGTGCTTCATTATTAATGTTCATATTTAAAAGGAAGCGGCACACTTATTTATATTCCATTGGCTAGTTTCATGTACAAAGTGTCGCACAAACTGTGCATGTATAAAGAAACTGTAGCTACTATGGTGTTAAGTGCACTTTGGTGATTAGTGTTTTCCCTAGTTATGGGGATGTTTATTTGGGGCCAAACTTTGCTGTCCATATTTGCATAGTCGGTCTTGTTGGTTTCAGTGGGATTATTCTCTCAAGCAAGGCAAGCATATTTTGGCCCTTTGTTTTGGTTTCAGTGAACATTTTGGAAACAATAATGCAAAAACTTGCTAAGGATTACTTTTTATTTTTATTGTTGAATGACAAAATTGTTTCTCTTTCAGTCTATTCCATGGTAGAATGAAAAGGAAAGGCTTTTTATCCCTCACCCCAACACTTTTCTACTGTAATCTTCTGGATGCAATTAAACGTGAATTTTTTTCCAAACTGACATGCCACATACTGTTTGCAAATACATGACAAAACTGTTTGTGCTTTTCTCTTATAGTCATTTCAAATCATGTTCACCCACTTAAATGGGAGACGTTTACACAATTGTACTTATTCTAGATTTATCAGGAATCACAGGTTTCTTTTGTAGCAAGCCTGTATATACAGATAATTTAGCATGGAACACATTATGAAAACTTTGTTGTATCAGCACAAGTTTGAAAAGGTTGCAGTTTCTTCAGAGGCCAAGCCAGCAACAAGTTGCAGAACATCCTGAAGAAATGCTAATTAAATCTCTATAGCAACATTACATATACTGCATATAATGTATATGAAGCTTAAAATAGTCTAGAACTGTTAAAAAACAAAACAACAAAAAAACCCACCAACCTAAATCACTTGTCTTAGTAACATTTCTTATCTTTCCTTTTGTAAAGCCACATGCCTTAATTACCAGTGGAGGTCTCAGAGAAAAATTTAGATTATTATAAAGTCACAGAGCTTCACTGATTAGGAAATGTGACAAAAGCCTCAAGGAGTAGGAAGGAGGACTCTGGCACAAAATAACTGTGATGGCAACTCTACTTCCAAACAAAGAAAAAATACTTTCAGATAATTTCTATGACTAATTTTGTAGGGCTGCGCTAAAATATGATGGTTTTGTGATTGGAAAACTGTTGAGATTTGAATTTTCCACACGTTACAGTAATTTAAAACTACATTTGAAAGGGAGAAATTTTAGCTGAAGGAAATCTGTTTGTACCAAATGCTTTTATTACTATTTTTTTTTTAAATAGCAGGAGGTGTTTTAAAGCTCATTAGGGTATTGGAATGTGTCCTTAGAAATCCCTAACTGTATGTGGCAAGACTCCAAACTAAAACTGGCATTAATAGAAAGGGTATGAGGAAAAAAATGTAACAAATTATGCTTTCTGTGGGGTATGTGGAGGTAGGTCCTCATTTGGAGGTAATAATTAAATTTTTGATTTATCTAAGTAGCGCATGCCAAGCTGACAGGGCTGCAGCAGACTTGCAGACAAGATTTGAATTAAATCTGATCATGAAAAACAGGAGAAATGGTTTAGAAAAATAAGGCATGTGAAGAACTACACTTAGGTAGGAATAATCAGCTGCACAAACAGAGGAGGGAGTGGGTATTGCTGCATAAAACACCCTGGGGCAGGGATGTTATAGAGTACGACAAACCGAGCACTGTTAACTCATTGCTGCAGAAAAGATACTCATTGTAGTGGGATGCATCAACCGTGTAGCCTGTGAGAAGCGTGGTGGCATTTCTGTGTTACCGAGGTGTGATAAGGCCTTACCTGAAGTACCTGTCCATGTTGGGGCACCTGAGAAAAATGGGGAGTAGCTGGATAGGGTCTGGGGGACAAAGTACTCAAAAAAAGAGATCAAAAGTATTCTTTAATCCAAAGAAGAGAAGACTGAAGGAAGGTGTAGATCCAGGCTATTCATTTAAAAGGCAAGTTAAGCATTAGGAAAACTTCCTTGCAATACACCTAGTCAAGCTAAGGAGAATGGGTTATTCCAGGTGGGGTGAGGAGCCTTCCTTCACTGGAGGTTTTGGAAACAGAACAGACAGCTAAGGTGGAGACACTTGATTTTGTTGATCATGCCCCAGGGTCATAGGGATATGTCCTGAGGTCTGCTTGCTGTGATTATACAGTATTTTAGTCGGTATGTGAGGGACGGCACATGAACTGTAGTCTGGGAGTATCGCATCTCCTCTACAAGAGTTTTTATGGCGCATGGCTCAAGCTTGCTGTCTGAGATTAGTTATCTTTTGCTTTGTGTGTGAGCTTGGGAATTTGAGAATTTCAGAGTGCAGTGGACGAGAGAGAGTTCCCTGAGACACATGTCTGAAAAGAAAAAGGTAAGCTTAGTATCTCATGGACGACTTTGAGGTGAGAGAAGCTCCAGAGGCTACTCTGTCCACATCTGTGAAAGAGCAAAGCAACCTGATTGAAGTTGGCTAAATACAAGTGTGCCTAATTTGCATGTATGGTGTAACTTGGGGATCTGTCTTCTGAAAACCGAAGGGTTCTTTTGGTTCATATTTGTTTTGGTAAGGGAGATGTTTTCTAATTGTGGTGAGTGTAATAGCTGCACTTGTGTGCAGCTAAGCTGTGCAGAGTGTTTGGGTTGAAGGGCACTGCAGCCTACAATAGATGAGCCCTTAAACAAACACCACGTTGAGTGGTGAAGAAGCACTGAAAGTCATGTGCGTCAGTGAGTTCAGTCCAGAGCTGCTGCTGAAGAAGGCTGGTGACCAGCACATTGTTTGCTTGGTGAGCAAGTACTCTTGAAGGAAGCAACCATTTAAAAAACAAACAAACAAACAAAACCCCACACCACCACAAAACAACACTTGGATTCTGTAATGAATTGCGATGCTCCCTCTTTTGTGAGATTGTTGAATGAGGTAGAGGCATAATAGGATGAATGATAGGGTGAAGTCCTGATCAGCCTGCGTGAAAACATTGTTAGATCACACATAATGTCACAAAAGCTGAGATTAATGAATATAATTCAGATGATTTTAGCATCTGTAGAATATAATGCTATAATATTAGACTGCCTTGTAGTGAGAGAAAAGCCACGTTACT
Source organism: Harpia harpyja (assembly GCF_026419915.1). NCBI lineage: Eukaryota > Metazoa > Chordata > Aves > Accipitriformes > Accipitridae > Harpia > Harpia harpyja. The sequence goes on along the minus strand of NC_068944.1, from coordinate 6,554,555 downwards.
GCAGGGTGGTAAACTCAGACTTTATTGTAACACATTATAACACATTGCATTACTGCAGCAACGTTCATTATAACTCGTCTATCAAACTCTGACTGCTGAAATGTTTTAGTAGTTCCACATAAGTAGCCCTTTTAAAAGGCACCTGACTGTGGAACAGCTAGGTTGTGACAGTCAAGTTTCAGTGGCTTGCTGCAGTGTCAGGATAGAAGTGAAAGCTTCCTTTTCCCCTTCACCAAACATTGACGTGTAAATGCTTTCAATTAAAATATTACAGATTTTACAAGCACATCATTTTAACTGGTGATATCGACAACCCCTAATTTATAGGGAGACATATGAAGACATGACTTCAGTTCTTTGCGACACTTTAACTTATTAAATGATCCTTACACAAAAAAAATGCAGGGGTGTGAAGGCATTTGACATGTCTGATGAGCATTATACTACTTTTATGTAATACTGCCATCCCTTGCCAGTAGAGCTCTTGCATCAGACTGAATTTTTATATATTGTATGAGATACCCACCCAAAGCTTTGCTATTCTGATATGGTTGAACAAGTATACTCTGTATTTTGAACGTACTTAAAGTAACACAGAAAACCACGAAATCCAAGATACCTAAAAAGTGTCTTTTTTTTTTTTTTCCCTTCATCTGTATTTCTTCAAACATAATAAAGCCCCAGTAAAACCAGACAGATGTTTAGGAGGTGCAAAGCATGTTTAAACCACGGTCTCTACCACAGTAAGGCAAGTGCTATTACAGATTTCTCAGGAGTCCATTGCTGTAAGCAGATACGCTTAAAAGGCACTATAGGCAACTTGTAAGCCTTATGGAGACATTAGGTTGTACACTTAATTTTATACCAATGAATTGCACTATATGTTTCAATGCATTTATTGTAGCTAGAATACTCTTACTGTGATAAAAACAAACCAGGCTCGTGTGTGTGTTTGCTCATCCCACTTTGAAGGTATAAATCCTTAGGTCACAAAGGTTGAAAAGGAGACGTGTGTGCAGTAGGGAAGTGATGCAACCTCTTCAGTGGCAAAGCTGCCAGAAGTAAATAGTTAAGTTTTGTACATAGCTGTTTATTAAAATTTTCATGCAAACTGAATAGGCTTGTTAGCTAGTTTAAGCATTTTGCTCGTTGGAATAGTTTTTACTCATAAAATGTAGTAAACCTTTTTTTGGAAATAGGATTGTTGCACTTCAACATCTGCATGGCTTGATAAATTTTCTAAAGCAGATATGGTTTTATTAATATATGAGTTTTATTACAAGGCTATCTTTGGTATTGCCATTAACTTCCTACTTTTATATTACCACGCGGTAAGTACAGCTTTTCATGTTAACTGTTGTAGTCACATTCTGTTCTCTGCTCCTTCAAAAATGGTATTCTCACTTAAAAAAAAAAAAAAAAAAAAAAGAAAAAAGGTCTTAAAGAATACAAGTTGCAGAACTTGAGCAGCATGTGCTATAGATCCCATGATCTCAGAAAAACACTAAGTGCAGTTTTGCATATATTATAGGACTGAACTAGGATGGAGAGAAAGAAAAATTCTGATTAAAAACTCTGACCAAGTCAGATTAATTTTCCTTTAGGTCAGAGTGTGGGTCATAAGACTTTCTGAAATGTTGCATTCTGCTTTATGTGAAGCCTCTGTTTTTTCCTAGCAGCACTTTCATGAGTGTTCTAGAATTAAGAAATAACAAATATGTTGGTGTCGTGGTTTAACCCCAGCCAGCAACTAAGCACCACGCAACCACTCACTCACTCCCCCCCACCCAGTGGGATGGGGGAAAAAATCGGGAAAAGAAGTAAAACTCATGGGTTGAGATAAGAATAGTTTAACAGAACAAAAAAGAAGAAACTAATAATGATAATAAAATGACAATAGTAATAATAAAAGGATTGGAATATACAAATGATGCACAATGCAATTGCTCACCACCCGCCAATCGATGCCCAGTTAGTCCCCAAGCAGCGATCCCCCCACCCCCACTCCCCCCAGTTTATATACTGGACATGACGTCACATGGTGTGGAATACCCCGTTGGCCAGTTTGGGTCAGCTGCCCTGGCTGTGTCCTGTGCCAACTCCTTGTGCCCCTCCAGCCTTCTCGCTGGCTGGGCATGAGAAGTTGAAAAATCTTTGACTTTAGACTAAACACTACTTAGCAACAACTGCAAACATCAGTGTGTTATCAACATTCTTCTCATACCGAACTCAAAAACAGCACTGTACCAGCTACTAGGAAGGCAATTAACTCTACCTCAGCTGAAACCAGGACAGTTGGACAAGAATTTTACATTAGCAAAACTTAAGTTCAGCTCCTAAACTCATATTGAAGTGCAGAAGTTCCCTGTGAACCAAGCACTTCAGATGGTTTGTTACTTGTTAGGTATCTGAACTTCAGCTAATTGGAAAACTTAAATTACTTACTTAATATGGCTAGATCCTTTACAAAAAAAAAAAAAAAAAAAAGGAGGAGTAGGTCCAACAGTTCAAAATGGAAAGTAAGAATTTGACATCAGTGCCACTGATAATTAGTTATTAATTAAATTAATTATTAATCAGTCCACCAAAACTGCAAAATCCATTTCACAGATGAGCAGGAAGACTGAGATTGTCATTCAGGCAATTCTGCAGTCCCGGCTAGGTAGAAATGAAGCCAGCTCTTCTTCAGTCAGAGGATGATTTCTTGAAGGTACTGCAGCATCATGTATCCAAGTAATGTCTAGGTCACTGGCAGTGCAGCCAGCGAGGTTTCATCTGCTCTCCCTGCTTATTTCTTTTGAAGACTGGAAAAAAAGTACTCAAACCGTGACAGGAACCTTGTAAGACCTCCTTAGAGGTAAAATCCTCCAGCACCACCTCAGAGGAACAACCACCACAGTTCTGTGCTAGAGCGAAAGCAGTGAACTGGGTATATACGTTAGTCACGAACACGCTGTGATCAAAATGTGCATAAATTATATAATATTCAGGTAAAACTACTGAGAGAATGCAGCAGCAAGCAGATCATCCATTAGATGTGCCTGGACTTGCATCCGTAAGTATTTCTGGCATCTCAAGAGTGATCAAGTTAAGACAGTTCCTTCCTCTAGGAAAGCCTTCAGGTTTGTTTCAAGTTAATAATTACTTTGATTTTCACAAGTGGAGAAGTGGTTTGTTTTGTAGCTAACTTTTTCCCCAGATGGTATGATGTGCTTTATCATGTAATGGGATTAAACTGGAGTGGGTGATGCCAAGAGCAGAGGATTTAAGAGGCTTATAAAATGGAGGGGTTATGTTTCTGTGAAATACGCTGAGACCTTTTTGCAGCAGTTGACGCTCTGCCTAGGTTGTCTTGCGAGTTCATTAGGCAAAATAATTTTACTAGTTGTGTGATGGCAGTGGCTGCTTATTCCATTTTCTGTAGCAAAGTGGCAGAGCAGAGTGCTCCTGTGCAGGCTAACTGGGGGAGGCCATCTGTAACTGGTAAAGACATACTTGCAGTTTTCAAATGATCAGTCTCCGGGAATGGAAACAGTAGAATCGCCTTAGCACAGATTGCACCTCAGTAAGTTATTCCTGTTAATTAACTTATTTGTTTGGGGGGTTTTTTTACCAACATAGTTGTCATGCTTCTTTATTCTGAGCTAAATTGCACAGGGCGTATGAACATCAGAGCTCATTTGAGGTTAGTTTGGGGATCTCGGAAAAGGTGCTGTATGATAATCTGTTGATCTGGTGTTAAGTTTCAGTTTTTTCCACTTTGACCAAAAATGTTAGAAGCAAGAGAAAAGCCATAATGACTTTTGTATTATTCCGTTTAGATATTATGAATGGGTTGTTATTCGAGAGTGCCAGTTTTGAGCCAAAGAGTCAGCTGGAGAATAATCAGGCTGAACTTCTGGTCCTGAACCAGCAAGCAGAAAAGCCTGTCAAGGCTAGCATGGCAGCAAAGCTTTCGCTGCGCAGCTGGCCTTTCCCCACAGTAAAGAAAGATCTTTCCTGCCTCTTGGGCTGGTGAATTCAGTTTTCTGTAGCCCTAGCTCTTGCTTGCGCTGTCGGTTCTTCGTAGGTGCGTTGCAGCCTGAGGGAGACCTCGCTGCCTCTTAAGCTTAAGTGACATTCGTGGACTTTTCTCCCTGAGCCGTAAGCAGCAGGTGAGTATTAAAGTCCTGTTCTGGTAATGCCACCCAAAACGAAGGGCCCGTGTACTGCTGTAGCTAGTGCCTGCTGTTAAGTAAAGGATTGCTTTTTCTTTTCCCACACTTTAACCATTGCAGGTGTGTCCAGGTGACAGCAGGTGTATGAGATTCTCCTTCTTCCTATAAGCAGTAAGAAATTAAATTTAGGAATGTAGTACAACGAAACCTTAAATTGGATTGACTTCTGACTCGCTGTGTCACTTTCAGTGTTTGCCTGTTTACTTCCAACTTCCGAATGCAGCATCTATAAATGTGATAGCAAACAAAGTCTCCTCATGGATACTGAAGAAAGCTGAAGCTCAGACACTTTTCATCCTACCATGGTACTGGAAATGAAATTCATCTGACGATATAGGTTATTTCTAAGTCTATGAAAGTATATGGGCAAAACCCAAATACATGTCTTTTATTCACTATCCAGCATGAAGACAATTTTGTATTTTAAATGCTAAAGAAATAAACTTGTAAAGATCTTGTATGCCCTAAGTATATATTTTTGTCCTATGTTTTCTTTTATAATGAAGTTCAAGCAAAATATTTCTTATATTTCAGAAGGGAGGTTTAGGTTAACCAGTGCTGTACTTTCCAGACTACAAAAGCAGTTTTTAAGTAAACATCTAAAAATGAAATTGTATTTTTAAATATGTGGATTAGAATTCCTTAAGTTAAACACCTCTCCTTAGCAATTGTATATACTTAGAGAAAAAGCAAAACCGTTGCAGCTGCTTGTCTGTATGGTTGTTTGTGTTTGGTGAATTGTTTATATTGCTTTCTCAAATTGCTCTAAGGGTATTAAGAGCTCCATGTAAATCAGTAACGTTAGAAATAGAAGTCAGAAGGAAATTTCCTTAGAAGCGATAGATTTTGTTTCCCGGAGGAGGACCAAGCGTAAGCATCTGCTAACCTCGCATTATGTACTGTACAACTTCAGCGTTGCGGCATTGTGCTGAAAGTATTGGGCATCTGTTCAATGGGACCACTTTCTAAACCTTTTTGTAATTCCCAGCATCTCTCCAGGTGTCCAAGACATTCCTAATTTGATCGCAGGTACTAGTTGATCTTTTTGGAAGAATAAAATTATCAACAAGCTGAGAAATAATTCAGGAAAAAAAATGGTTTTGATCTCGAATTATTGTTAAAACTTGCATTGAGGATATCATTTATATATTTTGGAAAAAATACTGCTACGTTTCTGAACACACTTGACAATTTAAATGCAAAAGCAAAAATGTTAACCTTTTAAATGATCAAATTTTGGAATTTTCTCTTACTGCTACTGAATCCGAGTTAGGCACTGCCATGAAGAGGATGCTTTTAGTTGAAAACCTGTGCTGACAGAGCAGGAAGGTGTTTCGTAGGAACTCACTTGCAAGGTGTTACGTGCTTGTTCCATCAGTGGTACAACTTCTGTTGACTTCAAGGCTGCTCAAGCAGACCTGGTGTGTTTAAAGATGCATATTGGCTGCAAGCTTTTAATCATAATAGCCCTTGGATATGCAGTGTAAATCTGTAATGATATATAGTGCTACTGGATAATAATAATCTGAATGCATATTTTCTGCTGTAAATTTCCCTCCTATGACTCCTATGGTATGTGTACATAGACTATTACCTTTGCACTGAAATGACTATACTTCATAACTGTAAAGCAAAAACAAGTAGTGTACTAAAGATGACTGTAGCTTGTGGTTCCAACTGTGGAAATACTTTTGCAGAACAAAAAGTATAGCTTCAGTGCTACGAATTTGATTTTTATATTTTTTATTAACATGCATGGAAGACTAAGGATAATATTTTTTAAAAATGAACTTGGTTTTGTACATTTTTCAATGTTTAAAACTATATGATTTAACATTACCTCTGAATACCAGTGATCAGTCAATTCTTAAAGGAAATACCTCAATTTGACCATTCTTTTCTTGTTAGTTGTCTGATAGGTTGAAACGGACTATAGCGTGTGATGAACTGAGCCAAGTCATGTAGACACTTAAACTATGCTATATAAGTCATATGATGATTTACTAAAAGGGAACTAAATGATACACTACAAGTATTGATGTGCAGTATACAATCGCGGCTCGTTCTGCCCAACTGGACGTTTTCCTTATGAATGGCTTGTAAATTGAATTTTCAGCGTGAAGCCAAATTAAAAATGAAACAAAAAAATGTTTGGTTTCCTCTGGATTTTTTTTTTTTTAGATTTAAGGTTTTTTTATAAACAACAGGGTTTACAATAAGGAAAAGGATACAAATCATAATTGTGAATAAGTACTGAGTCCATATGTGTTTAGGTGTGCTCTGTTGATGTATGTTCTCTGTGGCAGTGTATGTAGGAGAACGGTGTTTGTTTACGTGACAACTGGGAGTATGAAATACAGGGTTTTAAGGGGGTTTTGTTTGGGTTTGGGGGGTTTGGGGGTGTGTGTTGTATTTGGTTTGGTTATTGGGTTTTTGTTTTGTCTTGTTTCACCTAAGGATGACAGAGATACTGACTCCAGTTCTATTTTTGGTGTTTAAAGAAGAATATCGAATGATCAAAAAAAGATTCAGAAAAGGGGCTCCAGAAGTCTGGAGAGCCAGTCTGTCTAAATTAGACTAAAGTAGCTCTGGCTACTTTTATTTATTCAGGAAACAGACAAGAAGTGATCCAACACTCCAGATACCTACATAAATGAGAAATTCATAACAGAGGGTGGAAAAGGGCATAATGAGGTCCAGTGGATATAAGCTGAACCATTAATATGAACATTTTTAAGAATACAAGTGAGACACTGGGGAATTTTACTGGAGAAATGACGTACATTCATCGTGATATGAAGATTGCAAGGGAAGACTTGTTAATGTTTTTTCTTAATGTTAGTCTCTAATTTCAAGTTACAGGTTGGATGCAGTTTTTGAGTATGGTCTTTGGGCCAAGTCAAGTTAGTCATGCTGTGGTTTGTGTGAAAGAATAGACATCTGTAGGTGATAGCAAACGTGTGTAATTTCATTCTGCGTAAGAAAAAAGACTGAATACTGTATAAGTCCAAAACAAAATTTAATTTAATTTCTTCTTTCAGTGGAGTCCTACTAGTCATGCAGCAACGTGGCATGCTTTCTTATGAAGAAAAGCTTTAAAACCTGAACCACTTTTTGCTTAAATATATTTTTCCTTTTGTCTTCTGCTCTAAAATGCAAATGACTTATTTGCTTTATACTTATGAAAGTAGTTTACACTAGAAAATGTTTTAAGTAATGATAGAGGATGATACCAGAATGTGGCCCAGTGAAGAGGGCATATTGCCTCTCATTTTCTGGCAGTTTATTATACAGTGGGGCCTCTTCAGCATGCGTCACCTCCTCCTCTGGCAATATTCCGAAATCTTTGCCTTCTGGCCAGTCTGTGATCACTTCCAAAATTCCTGAGCGACTGGGGTTTCCTATTCGAGCCCGTTGTGTGATCAGTGCGACCCACTTACTCCACGTGGCATCAGCTGCGTGATGTGTAGAGGAGACTTTCCCTTTGAACACCCAGCCCAGCACCGGCAGTCAGGGTGCTAAGAGGAGCTGTGTTTCAGTGCCAACCGCTTCTGAGGCAGCTCGAACTCCTTCATATGCTGCCGATATCTCTTTTTCAGTTGGAGTATAGCGAGCCTCGGATCCTCCGTATCCCTGACTCCAAAACCCCAGGGGTCGGCCTCAGGTCTCCCCCAGTGCTTTCTGCCAGAGGCTCCAGGCAGGGCCGTTCTCTCCGGCTGTGGTACAGAGCACATTTTTAACATTTTGTCTTGCCCAGACTGGCCCAAGGGCTACTGCATGAACAACCTCCTGTTTAATTTGTTCAAAGGCTTGTTGTTGCTCAGGGCCCCATCAGCAATCCAGGGAACTACAGGCCTGTCAGCCTGACCTCGGTACCAGGGAAGATTATGGAGCGGTTCATCTTGAGTGCGCTCACACGGCACGTACAGGACAACCAGGCGATAGGGCCCAGTCAGCATGGGTTTATGAAAGGCAGGTCCTGCTTGACCAACCTGATCTCCTTCTATGACCAGGTGACCCGCCTAGTGGATGAGGGAAAGGCTGTCGATGTTATTTTCCTAGACTTCAGCAAGGCCTTTGACACTGTCTCTCACGGCATACTCCTTGAGAAGCTGGCGTCTCGTGGCTTAGACAAGCGTACTCTTCGCTGGGTGAAAAACTGGCTGGATGGCCGAGCCCAGAGGGTTGTGGTGAATGGGGTGAAATCCAGTTGGCGGCGGGTCACGAGTGGTGTTCCCCAGGGCTCAGTTTTGGGGCCAGTTCTCTTTAATATCTTTATCGATGATCTGGATGAGGGGATCGAGTGCACCCTCAGCAAGTTCACAGACAACACCAAGTTGGGAGGCAGGGTCGATCTGCTTGAGGGTAGGGAGGCTCTACAGAGGGATCTGGACAGGCTGGATCGATGGGCCGAGGCCAATCGTATGAAGTTTAACGCAGCCAAGTGCCGGGTCCTGCACTTCGGTCACGGCAACCCCATGCAGCGCGACAGGCTTGGGGAAGAGCGGCTGGAAAGCTGCCCGGCAGAGAAAGACCTGGGCGTGCTGGTTGACAGCCGGCTGAACATGAGCCGGCAGTGTGCCCAGGTGGCCAAGAAGGCCAACGGCATCCTGGCCTGTATCAGGAACAGTGTGGCCAGCAGGAGCAGGGAGGTGGTTGTTCCCCTGTACTCGGCACTGGTGAGGCCGCACCTCGAGCCCTGTGTTCAGTTTTGGGCCCCTCACTACAGGAAAGACATGGAGGTGCTGGAGCGTGTCCAGAGAAGGGCAAGCAAGTTGGTGAGGGGCCTGGAGCACAAGTCTTATGAGGAGCGGCTGAGGGATCTGGGGTTGTTCAGTCTGGAGAAAAGGAGGCTGAGGGGAGACCTTATCGCTCTCTACAGCTACTTGAAAGGAGGTTGTAGTGAGGCGGGTGTTGGTCTCTTCTCCCAAGTAACAAGTGATAGGACAAGAGGAAATGGCCTCAAGTTGCTCCAGGGGAGGTTTAGATTGGATATTAGGAAAAAAATTCTTTACTGAAAGGGTTGTCAGGCATTGGAACAGGCTGCCCAGGGAAGTGGTGGAGCCACCATCCCTGGAGGTGTTCAAAAAACGCATAAACGAGGCACTTCAGAACGTGGTTTAGTGGGCATGGTGGTGTTGGGTTGACGGTTGGACTCGATGATCTTAAAGATCTCTTCCAACCTAAATGATTCTATGATTCTATAATTAATGGTACCCCACTTAATATGATCAAACCTGGTAGTTCGGAAAAGTACCTGGGACCAAAAATAGACCCATGGACTGGAATATCTAAAGCTGAACTCCTGGCAAAGATGAAAGACTGGTTACAACGGATAGGTGAAGCTCCACTGAAACCATTCCAGAAGGCAGACATCCTGAAGGGATATACTATCCCACAACTGATCTACTTAGCAGACCAAGCCGATGTAAAAGTAACGTACCTAGAAACACTTGACCTGACAATTCAAACAACGGTCAAGGAGTGGTTACATCTATTGCTAAGTACCTGCGACGCCATTCTATATTCCAGTACGTGTGATGGAGGTTTAGGCATCACGAGACTCTTGGGTCTGATCCCCAGCGTACAAGCTCAAAGACTGCATAGGATTGCGCAGTCTTCGGATGAACTAATAAGATCAATTGTGAAAAAGGTAACAGCTGGAAGCGACAAGAACAAAATTCCATCTATTTGGGACCCGAGGGTGGTTAGGGTAAGATCAGAGGAAGTGGGGCGACGAGGAACCAGCTTCAGAATGGGAGCTACCGGCCCCCAAAATTATTTTTCCTAAACCACGTGACTGGAGAAAACAGGGATTTACAAATTGGACCAAGTTACAGTCCTAGGGCTGTGGAATTACCAACTTTGAAAAAGATAAAATCAGTAACAACTGGATCGAACATTACAGGGGCATCCCTCACAGAAAACTCCCCACCACGCCACAAGTGAGAGCTAACGTGTATCCCACTAGGGAATTCCTAGCAAGGGGGAGGCAGGAGTCACAAGTTAAACCCTGTCAACCCTGTCAGGTGGAAAATGAAACGTGCTCACATCACTGGCTACTGCCCTGCGGTACAAGATGCCAGAATTAAAAGGCACAATGTGAAATATTGATGAATGAAGCTAAAAAGGATTGGATTGGATTCCAGGAACCGGTGTGAAAAGATAAATATTTCATTTTGCTTAAGCCCGATCTTGTGTTTCTACAGGGAGATCAGGTGATAGCTGTAGATGTTATGATTCGGTGTGAAAGGAAACATCGTTGGCAGGCGCGGCGGCAGGAAAACTGAAGAAATATCACCACCTTAAAGATCAAATCTGTGCGTCAGAGGTAATTTCCGGGTAGGCTGCTGAAGGATTTTTTAATTATTATCATCGTTAATACCGCAGGCACCGAAGAGACCGCCCTCTTCCCTCCCAGACGAGCCGCCGCCAGGGCTGCAGGGAGGGGCCGACCCCCCCCGCCTTCCCCTCATGACGCATCCCCCACGTCACGCCCCTCCGCGCTGACGTCACGCCGCGACGCGCGCCCCCCCCCCCCAAGCCGTCCCGTCCCGCTAGGCCGGAAGTGACGGAGAGACGTGACGGTGGGCCGCGTCGGGGATGCGCCGGCGGCGGCAGCGGCGGGGCTGGCGGCGGGGCGGGGGCGGCCCGGTTGATCCCGAGCGGGGGGGGGGGGCGGCGGCGGCCGCCGCCATGTTGAGCCGCAGCTCGTTCACCAGCCTGGTGGTGGGGGTGTTCGCCGTGTACGTGGCGCACACCTGCTGGGTGATGTACGGGATCGTCTACACGCGGCCCTGCCCGGCGGCGGCGGCGGGAGGAGGAGGCGGCGGGGCGGCGGCGGGGTGCGTCTGGCCCTACCTGTCGCGGAGGCCCAAGCTGCAGGTGAGCGGGAAGCGGCGGTCAGCGCCCGGTCTGAGGCGACGGCGGCGGCGGGAGCGGTCCCCTCACCGCTGAGGGAGGCGAGGGCTCCGGGCCCGCTCCCCAGGCCCGGGCCCGTGTCCCCCGTGGGTGTGGGAAGGGCGGCGCTGACTGACGGCTGCGGTCACGCGTGGCCTGCCCGCAGCTCCCGCACCCCACACCTTCCCTCACCTCGTAACGCCGCGGTTTGGAGGGGGGGCTGGTGGTCTGTGGAGGGCGGATAACGGCCGCGGAGGGTGGGATGGAAGCGTGTGGTGGGTCTGTTTGTTTGTTTGTTTGTTTTTTTCCCCAGCGTATATAACCATCCTGCCACGGGGGAAGTTGGCGAAGCTGAAATACAGCTCCGTGCTCTTAAGCGTGAGCTTAGTGTTTCCGTACCCTGATTTCTCTGTGCTGTGTTTTGATTTCAGTTAAGCGTGTATACGACCACACGGTCAAGCATTGGTGCCGAGAGTAACATAGATCTGGTTTTGAATGTGGAGGATTTTGATATTGAGTCCAAATTTGAAAGGTAGGTGCCCAAACTACGAGTTCTTCAATTCCAAAGTATGTATCCTAACTAGTAGTTACGCGTGTGGAGGTACGCATGAAGTAAGGTAAGGTAGACTGTTCATAATACTTGTGTTGAAAGAGTAGAGTTGTTGTTCTTACATTCTTTGGGGGTTAAAGCTATTTTTGCATTCTGTACAGGCTATTCGGTTTGCACTTGTCTTCGAAAGTAATAAACATATTTGCCACGGTAAGGCAGTAAAGGTATTAGTTGGATTTCAGCCTTAGAGTTGAGGACAAAGTGCCGCTGTTAATGAAAACAGTATTTTTTTCTTTAATTAAAGGCTTCTAGAATATTTCATGGATTAAACATTGGTAAAGTGCCTGCCTGGATGGAAACGCTGTGTCAAATTCACCTGATACTGAGAAACAGTCTCTTAGACAAACTTTTCTTAACGTTGAAAGTCATCTCGTAGTTGCAGGAAGCAAAGCTTGCAAAACAGGGCTATACTAGTAAATACAGAATGCCTGTTTCTCTCATGTAGATTCTGCAAATCTTGAATGCCGTCCTGTGTTGTCTGTTGTAATTTTCAGATACCGCTCTAAACATTCATCTCACTAGCTGTGCTTGATCAGTAACATATGTATGATGTGTGCCAAGCTTAAGCATTGATCAGTTTGGATCAGCGTACTCTTCTCAGCCATATAGGCAAATGTTTTACAAAAGTGTGCTTTGCTTATAATAGTAGAAATTACTTTCCATTGTGAAAATCTAAGTCAAAGTGCCTGCAAACGCTTGCGACTTTCCTCTAATAACATGTGTAGCCAGTCTACTAGCTACATGATGTTCTTAACAGCCACGGCTTCAGACCCGGAATAGAACTTGCTAATAATCGTAAAAGTAAACCTTGTTTTCCTGGTAGTTTAGGGTTTTGCGATCTTCTGAAGGGATGTTGGTGCTAAGATGGAGTAAGATTGTGCCCTTAGACAAATTTCTGAGTATAACACTGCGCTCTGTGTATGCCTCTCTACAATTAAAATGATTAGAACTGCTTGTTTTGTGCTTCATATTTGCTGCCTCACTTTTTTTTGTTTAAAATAGTCGCCTTATTCTTGACTGTCTTGTTGCAGAGTCTCCCAAGTTCTTTCGCATTCTGCGTTTTCTATAATTAAAGAATGCGTTGGTCTACAGTCAGGTCATTTTAAACTTCATCTCTGACAGACTTGAAAATATAAGAATTGTTTTACTGACACAGTCTGCTAAGCCATTGGAAGTATTCAGAGAAAAATAACCTGAGCAAATTTACAGGAATAGAGGAGGTATTACGCAAGGTTGTACGTAGGGTGATTTCTTGGCTAACACGAGGGGAGTGACTTCATGGTTTGGGGCTCCAATCTGGAGTTCTATACATTGGCATGCCACAGCTAAGAAGATATTTTATGAATGCAAAGCGTTCGGCAAAACTTCGTGATTTTCTTTTAAAACTTTTTATCGTGTATACAATCTGGGATACATATTCAGCACACAGAAAGCTATTTTCTACAAGTGCTGTGGTAATTTTGGCCCTATGACCTCTTGGCAGGGGAAAACAGCGAAAGAACTGATGATGCAGTCCTGTGTTATCTAGGGTAATAAAGGATAAATTGGACAAAGATTAAAGTATCTTAAGATAACAGTAAAACTTTGGAAATGCAAATATTATGATACATTCTGGAGTATATAAATTGATCCTATCCACCCACAGCTCACTGGGACATATTAGCCAGAAATAACTGTTGTGTGCCAGGGAACCTAAATGTCTTGTCTTTTTTTTTTTTTTTTTTTTTTCTTAATGTCCCAGCCTTTTCTAGTTTGCTCCCAGAACATCTTCAGTGATCCTTATATGTATAGCTAAGTATTTCAACATGTGCTATGCCATCTCATAACGTATTTATTTTGTATTTTAGGACAGTGAATGTCTCTGTACCAAAGAAAACCCGAAATAATGGCACGTTATATGCATATATATTTCTTCATCATGCTGGCATTTTGCCTTGGCATGATGGTAAGCAGGTGCATGTGGTAAGCCCTCTGACCACGTACATGGTCCCTAAACCAGAAGAGATTAATTTGCTCACTGGAGAATCAGCCACACAGGTAGGTGGTTTTTCCATCTATAGATGAACAACTGCAAAAAAAAAAAAAAAGTAATTTCTTTTATAGACACTTCTAGTGTTAGCATCCGCTGTGCTTGCATCTTTACGCTAATGATGATACTAGGGGAAGAAAAAATTAAACCCCCTCTTCTTGATTATCAGCTTGTGCACTAATAGTAGACCACTCAGCACAGCAGAGGTAGAGCACTCTACGACACTGGCTGCTATTAAAACACTTCCCTAGTTAACATTAATTACTTCTTTAAGGATTCATTGCTTTTGATAGAAACAGTGTATTGTTCTGTAACAGCATGATGCTGCTTGCTATAGTGAATTGGATTAATGTGAAATAATATGCTTTGCTTTTATAAAACAGATATGAACTTGATTTTGACATTGGTGAGTGACCAATGTCAAATTGCTTCTTTTCCTTTAGGACGTTCTTACTTTCCACTTCAGTTCAAGAGAATAAGATAGTATCCTTTGACAAATGCTGTGATTACTCACCGGGGGAAAAAATGTAGTGTTATCTAATGAAATACTTGTGAATGGCTGTTGTGCCTCGTATTAAGTGGAGCTTGAGAATTTCACTCTGTTCTTCTTTGGAATCTGAAATACGCCTGTAGCCAGCAGTGCCGTTTCTAAATCCTGTCAGGATAAAGTTGAAAAGGAGTTGAGGCTAGAGTCCAACGCTAAAAGTCAGAAACAGGTGGTGTTCACCCAAAGAAAAGCAAATAGAACACCCTTTAGCCTCTACTGAAAGCTAAAGTCGTACTTGGTTTCAGCACTGCTTTACGCAGCATTTGGAAGCTCAGAAGTTCAAAACAAATGGTCTGATCTTTTTACTCCCCAAAGTCCATATGGTTGATCATCCACATCCTTCTGACTGTTTTGAAATAACATCTGATTACTCTACAGTCCTTATTTCAAAGTGACTTTCTCTGACTAGTATCCACATTCCTAACATATTAAGATTAATTAGCTGAAAATTCATTCTTGATGAACAAGGCTGTAAATGGGCACTGAAGTTTTTCGGTGTCAGATTATGGTGGGCCTTTACAATCCGTTCTGTCGTATTTGAGCAAAATACTTGACCTGGTCAAAATTAAGGTAAAGTGTTTCTTAGGGGGCTTCTGTTTTGTGATATACTTAATGATTCCATAGTTTCTGCAAGTTAGAGTATTATCTTCTTCAGAATTCTGTATTGTTTAGCAATATGTATGTTTATTGTATTTTTAAAGCAAATTGAAGCAGAAAAACAGACCAATGCTCTAGATGAACCTGTCTCTCACTGGAGGTCAAGATTAACCTTAAATGTCATGGTGGAAGATTTTGTGTTTGATGGATCATCCCTCCCTGCTGATGTTCACCGTTACATGAAGATGTAAGTCAATGACTTAGCTTTGCTAGATTTGTTATTTATAAACTCACTGCACATTTCTTCAAAAATCCTCCCTGGCCTCCTTTAGTATTTTACGTTTAATTGCCGCTTAGGAGACAAGAATAGATACTCCTAATGCTTGCGTTTCAGTACTGACAATTAGTAAAATACTACATACAAGAAAACCTTATTGGAGATGCCTCGTTCCTGGGCAGCTCAGAGTTTAGAATACTTTTTTGTGTGGAGTTATCATAGTAAGACAAAGCAGAACTACAAAGACACAAATAAAATGCTACAGCAGACTTCATACCCCTTTGTTCTCAAATAGTACTTCTGGCCTTTAAAGCAATTACTGTCCCTTGACCTTTCCAGTTATCCTTCAACTGCAAATTATCTGTGCAAACTGCAATTGCTGAAGAGGCACAGCTAATCTCCTGTGGCGTCTTTTTTTCTCCTTTTACGATTGACTTGATTTTACTTTGACAATGTGCATTCCTACATTACGTCACTTTCTCAAGAAAATACTGAAAAGCAGGGATAGGTTTTTAGGCCACTAAATGCAGGCAGTAGCTTCTGGTCACAGCTTGCTTAAATTACTTTCAGCATTAACCATAAAGATAGTGCTGTATTGGCTTGTGCTGCTGTATGTTGATGCCTTTCTCTACAAGTATCCTGTTAAATCCAGAGATAGTTGCTTAATCAGCAGACCCTGGGGTTCCGGGATAGCTTCCCAGCCAGAATAGATAAACTTAGTAACTCATAAGATAGGCCCATAACGAGAAGGGGTTGGGCTGGGGTTGATGAACGAGGATACTTTTTCTGGTCATGTTTAGATATACATCAGTGCTGTTCTGTCATTGCATTCTACAGGAAATAGTTTGGATACGAAATAACCTGCTGCAATTCCACTAGCAATAGCTTTAATTGTAGTTACTGTATAGAAATCTAAACCTCTTCAGTTAAATAACCAAGCAGTACTTCTGAGCCTCGATTTAGTACTTTTCTGTATTACTGTTGCCCCTTCTGTATTTAGTATGCAGTCTTTCTTAGCATGCATAGAGACTTCTTTCTTTTGTCAGCAACTAAAATTCAACTTTCAGGTTTTAAAAAACTCCGTTACGCTAGTTCCATAGATGTTTACTGAGAACATCACAGGGGAGGTAACTGCCTTTCTAATGAAGAACTTCAAGAACTTGTCTCTTAGGGCATTAGGCTAAATACTTTCCTAAGGTATTGGCAAAGCAATTGCATATAGGTTGCAATTTGCTAAATAACTTTTCAGTAGTCAGTTCTGTAGAGGGCTCAAAGGCTGGTAGGTTTCTGTTGGTTTCATGCAGGTTGGTGAGGTGGTAGAGCAACCCAAATAAGTGCTTCTGTTGAGGAGAGGACAGAGCAGGTTTCTGCTCCTTGTTCACTCTGCCCAGTAATATCGAGCCTTCTGGTGTGCATACCAGCCATCGTGTTCACAGTCCCATGCTAGCTAGAGCATGTGCTGTTGCTGACCTGAGAGATGTCACTGGGGGTGCAGAGGAGTGGGGGAGATGGTGGAGGGTTGTCATTGTTGCAGTAGGAGAGGGATACTTGAGACAAAGGATACAAATACATGGCAGTAAACTTCAGCACATTTCTCTTCGAACTTTTAATTTTCTCTTCGAACTTTTAATTTTCTCTTCGAACTTTTAATTTTCTCTTCGAACTTTTAATTTTCTCTTCCCTTGATCATGCAGCAACTTCGGCATCATCACAGCCAATGTCATTTGTCTTTCTTTTTTTTTTTTTTTGCTTATTCTGTCTTTCTACGGAAAAGTAAAAACAAACTAAAGAGAGAAGTGTGACATGCATAATCTTTTATACAGACATCTCTCAGTGAAAGACTCTAGGCTAGCTGCTTCTTTCTTGCTGGGTGTTAAAAGAAAATGTGCCTGAAAAGATGGTGGGAGATATCTACATGGGTACATTTGAAAGTGATGAATGAGTGCTAATTTGAATAAAAGTAGTTTTCTTTTTAGATCACTATAGTCATAAAATCCATGTTTAAACATCCTAGGGTTCAGTTGGGGAAGACAGTGCATTACCTTCCAATATTATTTATTGATCAGCTAAGCAACAGAGTGAAAGATTTGATGGTGAGTAATAGAATACCTTTAATTACATTTAACAGTTTTAACAGTAATCTTCAATGTTGTTTTAATTACAATTTTGTCATAGGTTGTTTGCTGTAATGAAAAAGTACAAATTCACAAAAGGACTCTATCAATGACTGTTTAACTTAATGTGGTCAACTGTGGTAACTGCAGAGGCTGGATCTGGGTTTTGAGACTCCCGTCTAGCAGAATTCTCTACCAAGCACTCCCTCCTATTCCACCAAAAGATACTTGGATTCCATTGCTTCTGCCTTTTGGGTGGATACGGAGGACATCACTGCAGCAGCAGCTGTGGTGGGAGGAGTCTCATGAGCAATTTGACTCCCTAAGCTGAAGAAGTTGTATTAACATCCCAGAGCTGCTTCTGATATCTTCTAGGCAAGTGACCATACTGAACACAGCTGATACTGGAGCTACATTGAGATAAGTCAGCAGTTGTTCTCTTACCTCCAAAAAATTCACTTGTGGTTAAATTTTCTGGTGGTGCTCTCTATCATGTTAGAGTAACTTGAGCACCTGAAAATTTGGTGTTGCAGTACATCAATGATTTTGTGCACTGAAACAAATCAGGGCTTAGAAACATCAATAATGGAGTTACAGAAGGATGAGATCTCTGGAGGTTGCTAGTCCAATGCCCCTGCTCGGAGTAGGGTCACCTAGAGCGGATTGCTCAGGATCCTCTCCAGTTGGCTTCTGGATATATCCAACGGCAGAGATGCCATAACCTCTCTGGGCAGCCTGTTCTAGAGTTAGTCACCCCTGCAGTTACAATAAAGGTGTTTTCTTACATTTAAATAGAATTTTCTGCATTCAGTTTTTGCACAGCTCTTCTCTTGTGGGAAATCATGCAGTTCCTTTGCTACAAGTTGCACGTGGCATCTAAACTATGTTCATCTTAGCAGCTCTTAGTTAATCCCTACAGTTCTTTTCAGTTGCACTGGCTGGAATTTAGCTGTCAGAGTTTCTGAGAGCTAAAGTTTTGGAGTGTCTCAAAACTGTTAAACGAGTATGTCTGGATTCAGCATCTTCTAGATGAAAGTCTTGGTAGATCTAAACTTTTCGATAGACCTTCTAAATCGTCTTTCCAATTCGTTAACTTTAGCTCAGACAAAGAATTTTGTTACTTAGTTAAAAACTTGTATCCCTCCCCCCCAAAGCTTCTTCAGCAAAATAAACTCCTGAGCATTTGTTACAACCCTTGGTAGCAGATAGTTTTGTCCAGTATTTCTTTAGATACGCTTTTGTGGTGTCTTTATCAGTGGTCATTGTCCTTTGTTTTAAGTTTCTTACCACAGCTCATTCAGTTCAGTACATTCATATGAGCTTGTAACTGGTCGAGTTGTGTACCCTGTTTACAAATAAACTCAGCATTCTCATGTTATTAATAACATTCCTGCAGTTGTCATACATGTCACGGTTAATGCTATTGTAACTCACAGCTTTGAAGTCGATAAGGATCCTAAGAAGTGCTGCAAAGGCTATTCCATCAAAACTAGCAAACTTGCCCTTCAGCACTGGCTTATGTGACTCCTCGGTAGTGACTTGCCAAACTGCTTGCAAGCCTTGCAGAAAGAGTGGTCTAATAGTATGTGAGATAACAAGGGGCGAGTGAAGAGCAGGAAAGAAGAAGGGAAGAAGGTGATACAGCTTTTGTGGAGCACGGTCAGCGTTTGACTGTACATAAGGGTATGGAAGCTCTCTCTTTGGTATGCCCAACCTAAAGTCATGGAGCTGAAGATGTGTTTTCCCTGCTTGTGCTAGACTCTGTAGATTTTGAACTGACTTGTTTTGACCCAGATGTAGGTCTTCTATGGTAACCACTGTAGTCTAGATGTTATGTGTTCCTTGTGTTCTTAAATGTTCTTGCCAATGCCGGGGGTTTGGGGATTGCACAGGATTCTGATTTAATAAAGAGAAAGCTTTAAAATTCATACCGCTGAACTTACTTGCTTTGTTTACACACTGTTTTGTAGTACTGACAGAGTGCTAGAAGTAACATGTGCTGTTCTGAGGCCATACTACAAGAGTAGGTTGTATTGCAGAGGTTTGGTAACTTCCTAGTTTTCAAAAGCTTAACAACCATCACACTCAACTAGGTTGTGAGGCAGCGCTTGTGGACTTCTAATTGTTCATTGAGGAAGAGTTCATTCTTCTAGTCTTTGTATCTCCATTTAATTTGCTTTTGCTGTTGAAGAATTCCTATCTCTGTCTTGTATTACAATCTGATTTTCTTGCTACGCTACCCCTAACTCCTTAGTAGTGCTTTGTCCGTGTAGAGTGCATTTGCTGCGTGTTACTTACCCATGCATTTGTAACATTTTTGTTTCCTGTATGTCCTGCACAGGTAAAATTTCTTTTCCTTTTCTCCCATAAATGTTGATGCTATCTTTGATAGACTGAGAAATTGGAATGGGAATTGATGGATTACAGCCATCCTTTAAAAAGGAGAAGAAGCCTGGAAGATGTTTATGTAGCTTTTGGTAAACAGCTGTAGAATCTTGCCAGCATTCTCTACTGTCAGCTGTAACCACTTTGGTTTCACGCTGGTTTTTTGTTTGGGTTTTTTTTCTTTTTTCGAGACAGTTCAGAGATCCCTGGCACCCTTTCAGTTTCTCAAGCTTTCTCCCTGCTGTATTTATAAAACTTTCTCAGCTTCTCTTCCTCTCCTGTGCATGCATGCATGTTCTGCCACCGTCTGAAAAGCTGATAGGGTCTTGGGAGAGTGGTGAAATTGAGAATTGTTTGTACTCAGTGGAGGAAAGAGTGAATGGGAGAGTGAACAGAATCCGCAGTTCACATCTGACTGACACGTGGGGAGGCTAAAACCATGTAACATGAGAATCAGAAGCCCATTCATCTCAGATAGGTGTCAGCTAACTAATTGCTGTAGAAACAGATACAGTGTAGAGTAGCAGTTCTGAGATGGGAATTACGATTGGATAGTAATTAGGAGCCAAGAGCAATAGATGTTGAACTGTTGCCGTTCAGGGTGCCTGCCTATCTGTAGTCTTGAGCTGTTCTTGAAGGTTTGAAACATACTGCCTGAACTTGTACCTGGGTAGCTGTGGAGAATTCTGACATCTGTGAGGACAATGTTTTTTTTCTTTGTTTTAAACCTATTTGAGAGAGAGTCAACTATCATGCAGGAGGAGCTGAGGCAATTTAAGGCTTTTTTTTTTTTCCAGCTTAAGGGGGCCCCAGGTAGTTCTCATCACAACTAAAGTGTGGATGGTACAGGAGGATTAGCTGAATTTTATTTCTCTTGGAGCAGGAAGATTTCTGTGACACCCCATATCCTAGGTTTTGCAGGCAGGGTAGTTTGCATCATCTTGCTTCCCCACATTTTGTTTTGGTATGAGGTGTTGTAGCTTTAATTTCTCTCAAAACCAGCCTCAATTTAGTTCTGACTGTGGCCTTTGATATTTGATTTTTTTTTTTTTTTTAATCTTCTAGCTTAGGTAATCTTAGCATATACATTCAGAGAACTGTCAAAAGAGAGAATTACCTTAAGCACACTTTTCCCACTTGAGCTGAGACCAGCAGAAGGAATTTTATGTGAATATCTCAGAGGCATCTGTATACAGTAACAGTGAGACTGAGAACTTGAACAGAACAAACTGCTAATTTAGCATTTCTTGGGATAAATTCCCACAGACTTCAAGCATAGTCTAGAAGTCTAAGATCTTATTCCCTTTCAAAAAACAAACTGATCTCTTAAAATTGTGTGATTAAATCATAATGTGATATAATCATTTTCCTTTATTTAAAAAAAAAATAGAAATAATTTTTGCGATTTTCCTGCTATTAAAAGAAACTATATCTTTGTGAAATACAGGTTATAAATCGTTCAACAACAGAGCTACCTCTTACAGTTTCGTATGACAAAATATCTCTTGGAAAACTCCGATTTTGGATCCACATGCAAGATGCTGTGTACTCCCTCCAACAATTTGGTATGTTTTTTATTTTTAATGACTTTAGGCCAAAAAAAACCCCAACAAACCAACCCTCAATAGTGTAGTCCTTTTCTCATTTTTCAGTTTTCAATGTGAAGCTCCCTTTTCTTACAGATCAAATAAAAGTTCAGAGGCCAAGTTGAATAATCCTTTTTCTTCCTACTCGGGCCAGAATGACTTCCTGTGTCTCGCCATTCGTGTCTCTGGTGTGTAACTACAACCTAAGCTGAACAACATGTTAAAGGCATGTCAGTCTGCTTGCAACTGATGGGTTTTGTTTAAGGCAAGCCTTAACTCGCCAAAATATAGGTAGACTTGGGTTTTACCAATAAAGCTACCGTCGTGTTTCGGGTTTATGATTTCTTGACAAAACGTGTGCAGGTGACATAAGATTGCTTTCATACTGGACTCTAGCATAACAGCAATTAACTGTCTAATACTTCTTGCATAATTACGTGTTCTTTCTCTTAGGGTTTTCAGAAAAGGATGCAGATGAAGTAAAAGGAATTTTTGTTGATACTAACCTGTACTTCCTGGCTTTGACGTTCTTCGTAGCAGCGTTCCATGTAAGTGGAGAAACTTTGGGGTTTAGGAATTACAGCATATGTAATTAAAAAGGGGGGGTACGGGACACGACTGAATTTCAACTCTTTCATTTATTAAGAACTGTTCTTGGAAATAGTAGTTTCAATAGGGCAATGGAATTGTTTTCTGGTACAAGTCAGCTGTATTTCCAATACAGAGTTAATATAAAAATCTCAAAGAAAACAGAAATTTGAGATAACTAGATAGAAACTAACAGTCTTGACTGAAATATAAAACATTTAACTTCATTATCACTTTTTTTTAGTTGTAGTTGAACCAAAGCCCCTAGAATTAATATGCCTGTCAACATCAGTTTAAATTTTGTTGTACTGTCACAAGGCTTACTGCTGCAGTGGTATAGCTGCGGCACCAATAGTAGGGTTTGAGTCTCTGACTTCTGATCCCTGGAGAAATTTAGATCAACTGATCTAAATTGCTTCAAAAAATTGTTGCTGTAAAGTGCAGAGCTTGTGGCTCTAGTCATGGTTATTTGTTGTTGTTGTGTCCCTCTCTTAGCATTGTGTATGTCTTGGTTCATATATGATTTTTTGTTTTAATGAACAATCTTTTTAGACTTTATTGTTCTACTGTGAACATTTTTATCATCTACAATTGCACTCAATACAATTTCCATATTCTGGGAGAGATAAGAACTTGCTGGGCATGTTATGTTTCTTTATACTTATATTACGTACAATTAATTTGGTTGGAAAGCTGTAGACTTCCCAGTCATACTCTTTTTTTTTTCCCCATTCTGTTTATCAGGTTGTAAGATTATCTGTAGACTGGGACTAGCTCTTCTGATACTTTTTTCTTTCGTGCATCATTTGCCTAAATTAAAAAAAATATATCCATTAAAATTCTCTGACCCAAGGGTTTCTTGAATCTGTGCTGCTTTTTTTAAGACAGTGAATGCTTAAAGGAAATACTGGAAAATACATTGAATGAAAATACTGAAAAAATTACTCGCTACAAATAAATTTAATGCTAAAATGTCCCTGAAGTTTAGGTCAACTTCTTAGTGATGAAACAGAGATGAAACCTGACTTGCTGTATTGCAGGATTTTTTAAAAACTTTAGTACTATCCAAACCTAAATTGACTATCAATCCAATACAAAAGACTTTGAATCTAATTAATTGTGGCTTTCCCTGGTCTGTCAAGGAGGTGAGCAATTCCTCAGGGTCCTCATTCTTCATCCTCTACCATGTGTTACCCTGTTTTGGGTCACTAACTTTCTTTACAGGACACTGCAATGTGCAGCATTGTAGTAGTAGAAGTATTTGGAATTCATCCTGTCGTTTTGCACTGCTTTTAGAGCCTGGGCTTCTAAAACAGTTTTTCTTTTTAGCTTTTATTTGTGATACTTAATTTTTATTTCTGAAGCTTCTAAAACAGGTTTTTCTTTAATTCCATCTTAAATGCATTTTTAACAGTTCAGCTGGCAGTCTCTAATTAGTGCACGTTTCAAGCAAGTGAGTGTGTTTTTTGCTATTTGCAGCTTCTCTTTGATTTCCTTGCATTCAAAAATGACATCAGTTTTTGGAAGAAAAAAAGGAGTATGATTGGGATGTCTACAAAAGCAGGTATGGGCCAGAATGCGAAGTCTTGTGCACGTGCTGCGTAACATATACTGTGTGTTTTCAATCTTACTCTAAGTTGACGCTTTGTAGATGGACCAAGATGGCAAAATGAGATGTTTTTGTCTATGAAAAGAAGGCGGCTAACAGGCTGGTTCCAACTTCATTAGCATTGTGCTCAAGTATCACTTGCTTTAAAGCACTTGTCACTTCCGAGGTTTGACTGTCTTGCAATTGAGAATTAGTTTAGTATTAAGTCAGTTACCATATTTCCCTTGCTGAAGGAAAAGAAAAATATTTGAGAAAAGAATGAGGACCAGAAAAAACCCCGTGGGTGGAGAGAATGTGTTATCATGGGTCATGTTGTCCTGTGAGGCCCACGTGTTCCTTGTAGGTAGCTACAGGTTCCAAAATAGTTGGGGGGCGAAACACTGTAGTGTAATGCCATTATTTGATTTGGGCTTTGATGTAAACAGGAGCAGTAGAAGCTCCTGTGGTGGGACAGGGGGAAGAGCACGGGAGGGTTGAGTTGGCTTGGATGTAGGAAAGATGAGAGAGAAACATAGTGGTCTGACATCTTGTCAAGCCTTCCTAGAGACAGATGAAGGTAGTAGCCAGCCCTGGATGCTTGAGTTTTAACACACCAGTCCCCAGCCTTGTTTGTTGTGCTAATGCTTACTGCTTGTTTTTTCTAATAGATTTTTCCATTCTGATTATAAACCAAAATGATAAACCTGGAGTCACTTGACCTCTGAGACTATCCCTAATTCTATCATATTTACAGATTGATTAAAACATGTGAGGAATGTATCAATATCAGGAACAAAATCAGGCGTTCTAAATTACAATGAACAGCAACATGTTTTTCTCATGTGGAGAATCTGTTTATCATCTTTATCAGGGTGCATTTGGTCTTGTAAGGCATTTATACTGCTGTTGGCATGTATACACCAAAAAGTAAAAATTCAAAATAGTCCATGGAATTTCAGAATTAAGCATTAATTGCCAGTTTAAAAAGTGAATAAAATCAAATTGGAAAGACTGAGTGACAAAGGGTTTTCTAACCTTACTTTCAAAGTATCAATCTTCAGCCTCCAGTAATTGACGGTTCCCATCGTCTCTTTAGCAAGCCTTAGTCACCTTTCTGCCTGTATCTCCTTCTTTCCCTGAGGGAGAAGTGCAACCGGCAATTGCTCTGGAATGGTACAGTGTAATTGTTGTTGTCTGAGTGTGTTGTATAGCTCTTCCCTCTTTCTGTCCCTGCTTAGGGGGATGGATATTCGAATCTAAGAATTACTTAGTAGGCACTTACAAGCATTTAAGGCTTTATAAAACCTGAAAAATAACCCTAAAATATACTTAACATTTACAAACATTAAATTAGTTGCATGAGTTTCAAAGACTGACATTAAATTACCTCACAGCCTTTAGGCTTCCTTGAGACAAGAATCATTAATGTAGTTCATAATAGTACTCATACATTGCTGAACTGCTGCAGTACAGAAGTCTTCCTTAAATATTCCGATTTCCTTGCATCTTTTGTGATAAGGATTTCATAAAATGTTTTTGTTCCTTATTTGCCTGGAGGTATATAGATCACTGGCTATTTCTAGGACTACTTGATATATCAAGATGTATATAGAAGTTCATGCTTAAACTGCGTAAGACAGAATTATAGTAAATAGGCCAACAGTCTTCTATCATCTCAGCTGTTCATTTAAATATTAATAAGCCTTTTGTTTTCATTTTTTCTATCTAGTGCTTTGGCGGTGCTTTAGTACTGTGGTAATATTTCTTTTCCTTTTGGATGAACAAACAAGTTTACTGGTACTGATCCCAGCAGGCATTGGTGCAGTGATTGAGGTGAGTTCTTAAAGCTCTAGAACCAAATACCAGTATTCGCAGCGACATCCATAGTTTATTGTAGAAAAAGAATGCTAAACTAGTTACTGGAAAAATACTGCTGTAGTGTGCCGTCTTAGCAGCATTGTTTAACTGGCTTTCAGTGGTAGAGGAGATTGTGTGCCTTTATCAAATAACTAAACTGGAAGTATCAGGTTTTTTCTGGGATGGGCCAGCTGGTATTGTGGAAACCAAACGTAGAGCTATGCTGAGATTCCTTCCTATCACATCATCTGATAGGCATCACTCCTGACCAGGCATGTATAACCATGTCAACAAGCCTTCACAGAAGCATTTGTCAAAGAGTAGGCTGTGTGCCATCAAGACAGTGCCGCAGCTCTGCAGCTTTCTCCCTGGCCGTGACTGAGGTGCTTGGGGAAGGAGGAAAAGGAGGAGACTGCTGGCTGTGTTCATTATTCCAGAAGACCATGTCCAGTCAGTGGGTTGCAGGTACTGCTTAGAAGCCTGCTTTATATGTAGTAAAGCACAAAGTCAGCAGTAGTGGGGAGGGGAGATCTCTCTACCTAGCGCTGCTTGCAGATCTATTTACGTCTCAGTATTTAAAAATAAGTTCAGGAGTCTCATGTGAAATTTTTGACTACGCATCTGTTATAGTTGCAGACAGTCCCTGTGGAAACAAAACAGTTCAGAATTTTTAGTTAGTGATTAAATTGTTGAATAGAAAGTCATGAAGTGATCCTTAAATTTCAGCTTATTGTATAAAACAGATTAAGCTCTCGTGAAAACTACGAACAGTGGTGTCCTAAATAGTACCGTTTCACTATTTTTCAGTAAGTTAAGATTTTTAAGTCTGATGTATTTCTGTGTGTTAAGTTTTTTGTATCAGATTTTCCAGTGGTTTTGTTCCTATAAATAGCAATTTAGTCTTATATTTCAAACTTTCTTTAGCTGCCTGAAATGTTAACTGAGTTTCAGGGATAAATATATATCCCTATAAATATGCTACTTCTTTTGTAGAATATCTTTTATTTTGATCCTTGAAATCTAAATAACTAAATTCAAAAAAATCTGAAGACTTAAGAAATTCAAAAGTGTCAAATGATTTAAAAGTGAATCAGGTCATGAAAAGTGATGCTTTTGTTCAGTGGGGAAGAAGAAATAGTCCTGGTCTCTAAATGACTTTTTTTGTTACAAGTTTTAGGGGAAACCAGATCAGGCATGTATGGTGGTAGGGTAACAGGAATGATCAGCTATGCTACAGGATTTAAGTGCAATTAAAACTGTTAAGATTTTGCATTTCTCTTTTATAATGAAGATGAATTTCTTGGTTGCCACTGCCTAAGAACAGGCAGATTCAGATCTCATTTGGTTGTTGTGCCTGTCTGAGATTCTTCTTTGAGCTGTGCAGAGATCTGTTAAATAGATCTCTCCGAGATCTGTAGTTCCTATGACTGTTTGGCTCCTATCATCTCTCTCATGCACCTTATTTTCCGGTATGTTGCTTCTGGATTGCAAGCTGGGGGAACTGGGTTGAAAGGATTATATAGGAACACTCTGTGGGACACTTAAATTGAGAGGAAATGTTCTGTAGGTTCTGTTGAAGTAATGTATCTCTCCTCTCAAGTGATGGTGAGATAACATGGTTGTCTCAAGGTGAGAATGAACATATGGACTATACATCTCAAAGGAATGTGCTGGGAAGAGCTTTTTCACAACTTGTTCTTAACACCTGTTTCTCATGCAGTACTAATAGTGACATTGCTTCTGTAATAAGTAATTTCCTTGCTTGCATCAAAGATGACAGTAAAGGATTGTCTTTACCGCATTGCCCTTTTTTGTTTGGAAGATATGAAGGGTGAGAAGACAATATTGGTGTATCTAAAGTTAAACAAACCAACCTTGTCCACAAAAAGCTTCATGGAGCATAGCTCTCCTGGTGAGCTTACTGCGTTGGCTGAGTTGTTGAATCGGTATAGCAGAGTGGGTACATGAGTAAATTTTCAGGTGAACAGAACCTTTGGTTACATTACAGTCAAGCTGTTACAGCTGTACAGTAAGTAGCCAAACAGTTCAGTGAATTCACTGACTTTTGCTTGTAGCCCACTACTGAAATGTAATGACCATGTAAGTGTCCATTTAATTGCTGTTAGGAGTTCTGAGGCACCTTCATCTTGCAGACTCCAGCTGACCTCAGAGGCAGGTAAAAACTTGCTTGGCAGGTGGTTACTGGAGAATTCTCTAAATGCCTGACCTGGGTTGCATGCTGGTGCTGAGAGCAGCTAACCCCCACCAAAGTGCTGCAATCCAGATATCCTGGAAGGACTATATTATTTCACTTAAAGTATATAATCTGATACAGAGACTTAATAGTGGAGGCTCCCAGCATTGTACTTGTCTGGAGACAGGTTGTTTGGTTTATATAGAGACGCAGGCAGTGTGCTGCAATGAGGCTGTTCCTGCTTTATGCAATGGGTGCTTAAAATAGATATTCTGGTGTCTTGATTCTGATTATCTGAATCCTGCATAAGACATTCCTTTGGATAATCTTTCGTGTGCACTTTTTTTTTTTTTTTTTTTTTGGCTAATCACAGCTCTGGAAAGTGAAGAAAGCTTTGAAAATGACAATCAAGTGGCAAGGCTTAAGACCCAAAATGCAGGTATAGTAGACATTGGCCTGTTAATGATTACACTCTTGATTTGTCCATCTGTTTCCACATTCCTGTGCAGCTTGGCTTTTAGTGAAGTGAAGATCTAAAAAAAACTATAAAAGCTTTGTATATACATCTTCTCTTTATGGATGGCTTAATCCAAAAGTTGGATGAGCATTTTCAAACTTATGAATTTCTTTGAGTTCTGTAGAAGAAGCAGCTATTTGTATGTATTTATGGTGTGAGAAACTTCAGAACTCCTCTGTTAATCCTGCTAAATCTTAACAGGTGGGACTGTGCTCCTGCCACTGTATCACAAAGGCACTCTTAAGTGACATTGTGATTTGAAGTAAGAAACTGAATTTTTCATGAAGCTGTAGGTATAACTTCTCCATTGTGGAACTGGTAGATGTGACGTGTTCTGGGGACAGGACGGTCTTTGACAAATCCTCTGGGTAAAAATGAAGTCTCGAGACTGTTTGCAGGACATGCAGTGGCAGCAGGGATTCAGATTAACTTTTTTTTGACATGAGCGTAATCTTTTTAAATTACAATCAACATTGAAAGTTTCTCCTGTTGGTAGGAGAAACAGTTGTCTAATCTTCAGTGTTTACTTCACAAGAAGTAGTGGGGTTTTGTGCTGCTTGAAGTCTCTGCATCTTGAGTGGCTGACAGCTCTGGTTGTTCCTTTGTCAGTATTCAAGGCACTGTGTTTAAGCAGTCACAGTCACAATTTCTGGAGATGTGGCGATAATCCATAACTGAACTCTTCGTGCATGAAAATGGTTATGGTTTTTAATGATGGCTTGCTGTATCAGCCAGATTCTTAGCCACTTGACTTTGCTTTTGCTTTGTGAACTCTGCTGTCTCAACAGCATTTTCCTAAGCAAAGCAGTCCTGGATGTTTGGTGTAAAATATGAAGAGAAAAACTAAACTTTTTGCCTACCTTGTGTTTAGCAGGCTGCACAGAACATTTGTATGACTCTCTTGTATAGAAACTTATAAGAACTTTTGTATAGAAACTTATAAGAACTTTTGTATAGAAACTTATAAGAGCTTTGAACTGTTACCTAGCTTAATGTCTAAGCAGTTTAGCTTGCAGTTTAAATTTCTGTTTAGGGACTTGGACAGCAAGTGCTTTTCACCCCAGTCCTGACTTGATTATCTTTTTATATGTATTGCAGTTTGGCACATACAGTGACTCTGAAAAGAAAACTGAGGAGTATGACACCCAGGTAAGAGGGAATCCTGTGACTTCTGATCTATAAAGTCTATTTGTGTGGCCTGCTCATTGACTTGTTTCGCTCTTTTTATTGCTACAAGTATATTTTCCATGTTCTCATAGTTGTCAAGTGGATCATCATCATGTGGATGATCAGATAGTGAAGATTCGTTCTCATAATTTATGAAAAGAAACAGTGAAAGAGTTGTTTTGTTAGCTGAATCTGGTTGAAACATTTCTCTGAGAAGCAGAATTGCAAGTAACTTATCTGAAGAGAAATATCTTAAAGGGTTGACATTTACAAATTTGAAAATTGATACTTTTACTTGCTATTTATAGTGGGGCAATATTCATGTGCTTCCTGATTTCTGGAAGGAGTTGAACATAGGTGGCAACATTGGTGTTAAGTAGAGAGCTACTCTTAAACTCTGACCTTTGTGCTGCCTCTTGGTGCCTATGCTCTAAGGTGCTTGGTTGTCTGAACTGGGCATTGGAATTTTCACCACTTTCTCTAGAACTGGAAGCATACTAGAAAGAATAGCAGATATTTGGGAATAGGAAAAGATTTTCAGGAAAAATATTATGTGGCTGTCTTCTACTTAATGCCATGAAAAGTCTGCTGTATATAAAATGTGAACTAACAAACTATTTTCCTTGTCTATTAGGCTATGAAATACTTGTCATATTTGCTCTATCCACTGTGTATTGGTGGTGCAGGTTACTCCTTGCTGAATGTCAAATACAAAAGGTACTGTAAATCTACAAATGGTCTTGTACAGAATTGAAACATTGCCCATTTTTTCTATATAAATTAACTGGAGATGATGGGTTATGGAAATCAGTTATGTTAGTTTGTTTCATTCATAAGCCAGGAACTGGAAACTTCCTCATTCTATAGGATCTAAAGCTGAAGAATCTACCTGGTTTTTTAGTGTCCTGTAAGCTACAGGCTGTTGGATTTCACAAGTAACCTGATATTACTGTAGTATAGAATTCAACAGCTTGCAAAATGAGTAAGCTGTCAATCAGAAGAGGAGGAAGAAAGCTGCCACTGATGTTCAGACAACTGGTAAGGTGACAGGAGAGATGAGAGGAATTCAGTGGTTGAATGTGTCCAGTAACAGAGAGAAGCAAAAACTGTCCCAAAATTATTTGCTCTGACCAAGAGGTTCCTGTGTTCCCAAATATGATAGCTAGATGTCAAGCAAGCAAAAGCATTTTTAAGAGAGGACTCTGTATTCCTTTAGAGCCATGGACTTACTGCAACATATTGATGCTTCAGCAAGAGCTGAAGACTCAGTATTTCATGAAAAGGTGAAACTCTTGTCCACTTTCACTCAAAATAATACAACTAGTTCATTTTGTATTGGAAAGATGCAAGGAAGTATGCAGCTATGAGACTTTGTTGTAGAAAAAAATCTGCAAATGCAAGCATGGTGATGGCCATGTAGACATACTTTTTATAGTCTTTAGACCCAGAAGGGATGGGAGGGAGAGCAAGCAGTAGCTTAAAATAACATCAGAAAGAACTACTCTTGCTGCATACATGAGCCATAGCACTTGTACTGGAAACTGGGGCAATTTCTGGGCTATTAGAAAAATAGTTTTTTCAAAAGGTTCTTGTCTTAGTAAGGGGCTAACAAATATGCAGCATTTAAAAATTTTGCTTTTCTCACAAAATTCTTGAATTCATTCAGTACTGCAAAATACTATATGCCAGCTGTTCGATGAGCTGTAGCTTAAGAAAGTGAAAACAATTCATATCATAGAATTTTTATCATTGTTAAGTCTGTTTGTAAGGAAATGTGATGGAACAAGTAGTCTTAACAGTGGCTTATCCTTTAATCTTGTCGGCATCTTCTGATGCATTTTTTAGATGCTTGTGGATTAGTGAAGTGCTGCTACAGCTGTAATGTTGCTATTAACATGTCACTAACACAGCAGTGGAAGTTTATTTTTAAATGATGTAACCTCAGCATCACAGTTATTAGCTGTTCTTGCTATCGCAAGCAGAAGCATGGAATTTGACCGCTATCTGTAGCACCACTGTTGCTTTGCTAAGATTGTGCTCCAATGAACATCTGGGAAGGGTTGTTAGATGTAAGGAGGCAAAAATGTAGTTTCCTTGTATCTACTTTTGTTTTTTAAGTGCCTACTATAGTGGTTTGCACTGAATGGTATTTGTTGTTTGAAATTTGATTAAGTCCTTACAGTGCCATATTATGTGTCTCTTTAGTGTTTAGAATACAGCGTTACCTCTGCAAGCCTTAATACAGTCAGCGTTCAGTGCTCAGTATTATCTGGTATCAGTTTGTGTGCAGAAGTCTTGGAACGTTCTGAAAAAATGTAAAAGCAGTTTATAAACTTGTTGTCCAAACTTCTTGTATGGACTGATAAGCATCCTTTGCTTAAACTACCTTCTCTGGAGCCCTGCCTAATCCAAGGAAGAGGCAAGGTATTTAGTTCTTGTGTAATGTGCAACATAGCCTTCTCTTGGAGTAGTCAGCATACAGTCATGTAGAGGATGTATTACATGTATGTATATTTGGCTGAAGTGGAAAAATAACTGGACTGTCGTCTTTGTTTGTAGCTGGTACTCCTGGTTGATTAACAGTTTTGTCAATGGTGAGTCCCTTCTTATGTTTTTTTTCTATGTGCATTTCAAATGGAGGCCAAGACTCAAAAGTAGAAAATTAACTGCTATCAGCTGGATCAGTGTACTACAGAGCAATAACTTGACTGTAGGTTCCAAAATAATCACAGTGATTGAGAAAGGGAGAAGAATGAACCTGAAGTGAACAAAAGGGATTAGATGTGTCTTCTCTCTTAAGGAAAATGACTGTAAATCTCTAATTGTGAAAGTACAGTTGGTGTGATGTACTTCTGTTGTGCACTTGTGTATAAGTTTTCCATATTTTATCTTCAGGAGTGTATGCTTTTGGATTCCTGTTTATGCTGCCCCAGCTGTTTGTAAACTACAAGGTAAGATTTAAAAGTGATAAGAGACTAGAAGTCTCTTCTTCCAGACTTTATTACAAATTGATATTTTTATTCCTAGATGAAATCTGTTGCACACTTACCATGGAAGGCTTTCACATACAAAGTAAGTAAAGCTCTAATTTAAAGATTGGTGCAGTCATTTTGGAAATAATTTTCTGTAAGAAACAGCTTAGTAATATGTAGCTTAAGGCTGACAGTGCTTTTTTTGTTCAAGAACTAAACTTGTTTGCAACTGTCCTTTAAATAAAACACATTGATTTCCATTTTTCATAATGACTTCCATATGACAATACTTGCATCCTTGTTTTGATTGTAATACTGCTTTTTGTACTGTCGGCTGTCTTGCATGGGTGCAAATGTTGGTCCTGCAAATAAATTAATCAGTCTAAATTTAATGCATTATTTTAGGAAGAGAGAGATTATATTAACAAAGGATAGTTCTCAAGAAACAGATAGGGCCACTAAGAGACCTTATTTTGGCAGGTTCCGGGAGCTACCAGAGACTGAAGCAATGTACACACTGTTTTGTGCTAGGGTGGTAATTCTGAGCTTCTGGGTGGTGTAGTGACAGATGTGTGGTGGGTTGTTACATGGAGGAAGATGGGCTGCGCTGTGGTGTCCCCACTGCCTAGACTGCCCTTGTAGGAAATAATGTGATGCTGTAGCAAAGCTTAACACCAGACCTTGGAGGAGGGGAAGGCGAGTTTATTTCAAAACAAAATCAACTTAGTAACCCTTTGATACCTGCATACCCACAAGCACCCACTTGTGTGTCCAGGTGGTTTGTATAGTATGCAGGCACCAAGATGGATGTACCCAAGTATCCCAGTCAGGATTCCTTGTGCCGATATGGAGGACAAGGGACACGCACTGTTGAGTTCCTGTATCTCCTGTGTTCTTCCTCAATTGGCGACTACGTGCTACTTTTGTTCTCGTACCCCTAAAGAGCTGATAGTGTTTTGACTCCATCCTTTGCCGCCTCTCTGAGTCATTAAGATTTTTGTACTGTCCTTTGTTTTCCCGATCATTATGTCCAAGAAACCCTGGCTGGATGTGCTGGGATCATCAAGACCTTGATGCCATAAACGTGCACTTTTTTTCTTCTGCTTCCACTCCTAAATGCTTTCATTTATTCTTGCTTTGTGCCAATGTATTACAATTCTCCAGAACGTCAGTACTTTAAAAGAAACAGTGTTAAAAAGTGCTCAAGACATGGTGTCCAATTCTGAACACGTGATCTGGGATAAAAGAACTAAAATCTTAAAATTTGAAGTGCCTTTCATAGCTTTTTCATTTCTGTGAGCCTACAGCAATAGCCCAACTTTGTGCTGCCTGAATATTTTTAAGGAATCGGGGGCATTAGGAAAACAGGTTGAAATCTAGCTGATAGCAGAATAGCAACTAAACAGTGTTTGATATGGACATATAGTCAAAAATAAACATCTAGTGTTTCAGACATATACTAGGCAAATCAGCATGTTTCTTAATAGAGGGGAGTAAAAGGTACATTAGTGAAGTAATTTCACAATTTTACTTCAGCAACAAAATACAGTAACTGAGCAGAGACATCAGCAGTTAACTAGACAACAAAGGGAGAGTATTCAAGCAAGTAACCTTTAAAGCAGTAGAATTCTCTTACTGAATAGCCTTTTCTTACAGAGCATTTATGGTTCCTGTTAAGATGCCAGAGGCTACCCACAACAAAGGCTTGTGTGTATGTAGAAAGAAGTATATGATGTTTTCAATTATGTTTAACTTATTGGGCTTTGGAGGGGGTAATTTACTTTTTCCTAGCAGATACTTAAAGTTGCTTGCTCTCTTCTGCACTTTGAAGAGTGGAAAGAATAGTCTGAGGTTTCATCTCCGATTGTTGTTTTAGAGAGCTTTGGGTTTTTTCCTTAATTTGAACTCTTTCCTGTGTTGGAAGACCGTGGCAAAAATGAAGATTATTCTAACTTTCCGTTTTCTGTAGTCTTTGTTTATGCCCGTTATAC
The DNA here is from genome assembly GCF_026419915.1 of Harpia harpyja. Classification (NCBI taxonomy): domain Eukaryota; kingdom Metazoa; phylum Chordata; class Aves; order Accipitriformes; family Accipitridae; genus Harpia; species Harpia harpyja. The sequence goes on along the minus strand of NC_068944.1, from coordinate 6,520,419 downwards.
TTTTATGAGGAGCACCTTCAAATGAGGTAGTCTCAGAAGAAAACTAGCTAGACTGAATACTATTAGATGGGCTGCCTTGATGCATTCAGTTTCAGTGGCTTATGAGGGCTGCCTAAGTGCCTGAAGGATGGAGCATGTAGCTTTTTCTTCCTTTCATCACTGTAGGATCACTCACTTGGGTGTTGACTTGGAAAGGCTGCCTTTTCCAACTTGCCAAGTTTGGGTTTTTGTTCCATGACAAACCTTCTTTGCACAGGCTTGAGAAGTGCCATCCATATTCTTTGATCGCTTTGGATTGATGTATTTGTTTTGACTTGCCAGAAAGAGCTTTCCTGTTGTAACTAATCAGAACTCTTTCCTGTCCAACACCCCCATCTTCTGCTAATGGTTTGTTTCATCATACAAACGTTGGTTCATTGTGAAGAGTGAGTCCTTGTGTGCTTAGAGAATACATCATTTTGCCCCTTATGGTATGGATTAATGTACAGCTTGCTAATACTGAAAGAAGCAGCCATGTTAGTGACTCAGTTTATTAACCCAAGAGTGAATATTCTTTGCTGGACTTGTTTCCTGCTGGTTTTAGTGAGTTTGAAACAGTTTATTGCACCATTTGAGTACTAGAGCTGGTGCACTGTAAGAGTTGATTCCTAGTCCTCCCTGTAGGCTAGAGCCAGATCCAGAGGAGTTGCCCTTCTGTTTACTTTCTTTACCTTCTCTGACAAAATATTGTTGCCTGTTGTTCTCCCAGCAGATGTCTGGAAATTTAAACTTTCTCACTCAGGAAAAAGTAGTGAGAAAATATTTCATTATTGCTTCAGAAACAGAACCTATAGTATGCCTAGTTGAGTGGAAATGGTGTAGAAAAATATGTCTCGAATAAGGGATGGATGATTACTTCCAGGAGAGCACCTAACGTACTTTAAAATGTCTCCAAGGCTGTCAAGTTAATGCTCTTAAGAGCAGTAAATTAACAAGTTTTTACACAAATTTCAAATTCCCACAGAAAGTGAAAGTGAACTGACATTTGTAAATCTTAAATCATTTGAGTAATGAATGAATAAAAGTTTTTTTTTCCAGTTTCTTTTAAAGACGTCGCTGAAGTTGAATCCATGTTTTTCCCCTCACATGACAATACTCTCACTTACCTGAAGTAATCCTACTTCCTTTTTACTTGTAACTGTAATAGCATGGTCTGTAGCAGACAGTATGGTCTTTGTTAAAAGAAAGCACTTCAAAGTTTGCATTAATTAGTTTTTCAGCATAACACTTAAGTATTGTTATAAATATGGAAGCAATCCATATTCCTACTGAAGAATACAGTTCTAGAAAGCCTGTTTCCTGTAGCTTTGTATGACAGATGACTTCCTTTCTTCACAGCTAACTGAAGTATACTTTTCTTTTATTTGTAGGCATTCAACACCTTTATTGATGATATATTTGCTTTTATCATCACTATGCCAACGTCTCATAGACTGGCGTGCTTTAGAGATGATGTTGTGTTCCTGGTGTATCTTTACCAAAGATGGTATGCCTTTCTCTAATATTCATCAGAGTTTTTACAATGCTGTAGATGGTTGCAGTCTTACTGCTATAAAGAACTATAAAATAGTTTGGGATAGACCTCAAGCAGAATTTTTATACTATAGCAATATATAGTATGGTCTGGATAATGGTAGTTGTGTGTATGCCTAGTGAAGGGAATGGTGAGCAGGGGATCCTGAAAATGAGATCTCAATACAAATAAGAGGAGCAAAAGAGCTTTCCCATAACTGACAGCATTCCTGCACCCTTTTTAGCATGCTAAGAGAGTAGTCAAGCAATTCCTTTTCTCACAGCACTCTCAGAATTTTTGTCAGTTACCCCTTCTCCCTCCCCAAAACAATCCTCCTTTTCAGCAGATAGTTTCACATTTGCCAGTTACAAAAAAGATTAACCTGAGACATCAATACCTGAAGTAAGGTGAAGGAGAGCAATTCTGAAGCTTGTATTCACAAACCCACTTAGGAGTTCTGGGCTTCTAATCCTTGCTGAGGGGCTACATGTCTACATATGCTCGGTATCTGAGGCATGCTTTCCAAGTTACTCTGCAAGGCACTAGCAAAGGATGTTTTCTGATGAAGGATTGCCCTGCTGTGCTTTCCTCTTTATCTAGTTTCCAAACACAAGTTATCAGGTTCTTTTGTAAGTTGAGCATCAGGCAAGTTTCAGATGCTTTAAGTAGCTAAAGTCGGATGGGGAAGAAGGCTATATGCAGTTATCATTGAAATGTCATTCATAAGTGAAGCTACAGAAAGTGTATTCTTGTTCCCAAGAATAAGTATTTATATGTGGAGCAAACATGAATTTTAAGCCAAGTTCACATTATACCAGAATATATGGATGTGTACATCTAACTAATCAATACTAAATGCGGACTTCAGTTCTGGGTTTATATAGTCACACATAAGTATAGTAAAATAGGTCCCCTTCCAAGGTATTTTTCTAGAAGTTAAGAGCTCAACAACTTCTGATAGGGGCTGGGCAATGGTTTCAAGTTTGAGAGGTACCCTGGATGGCTTGAGAAGTACTCCAGCCAAGCTTTAGGGGACCTAATACATCTCTTAAGAGGCCCTGTTATGAGACAACTGGTTAAGTCTTAATGTGAAGAAGGTGATGTGTCTGTAGTTAATCTTTAAAACTGTTGTGGTTTTTGCCACAAATGGGAATAGAGAATACGATGAGAAAGAAGTTCACTTTTAAAATTAAGTATCACAGAACTGCTTAATTCCTTCAGGTAGCAGACAATATTGTAACTAATCACTTGTTTTTTCTGCCAGGCTTTATCCTGTGGATAAGAGCAGAGTGAATGAGTATGGAGAATCCTATGAAGAAAAGCCAAAAAAAAAAGCTCATAGAGAATAACTTAAGAATTGAAGAAGATTCTGACCCCTGGACTCTTACTGGCTTCATGTATTATCTGGTCTTAAGGAAAAACTTATTTAATAAGAGTATTTTTAAAGCTTATGACAGAACTACATGGACAATACATCTTCTATATTGCCAAAATCTAGTTTTGATATCCTCCTATTTCAAGACCCTCTTTTGTCCTCACAAGGTCCACAGTCTGCCAGATGTTGTTGAATAAACTTCCTGCATTTAAACTTCTCTTCGGTGAAAACCTAAATGTCCTGACTGTTGTAATTAATATCTAAATCTATGTTTTGAAGGCAACTCACTAACTCAAAGTGTGGTGCCCATGCCACTAGGCTATGAAAAGTGAAAAAACAAGCCAGTGTGTTACAGCAGAATCAAGCATTATTGCCAAACTGGAGGCTGTCAAAAATAAAATGTATGATATTGGATTCTATGCCCATTACAAATCAATCTTGTTTAATAATGGAAATTCCAGAAACAGTGATTAAAGCTGTAAGTTGTATGTGGGCATTTTTCATGGCTTAAAAAAAAAAAATTGTTGGAAATACAGGATGAGAGATGGGGTTGTTAGAATTCAAATTGTGCCATGTTCTTAGCCCACAACGTGGCAGAGGGTTTCAGTTGGCTTAAACTGAATGAAGATGTGAAAAAACTGTAATATTATTTCTTTAAATATGTATCCAAGTTTATATAAATCCTTCTGCATTGTTGACAAACCTGATTTCTTGGCGTAGCAGGTATTCATACAATGCAAATCATTGTTATGTGCTAGGAAAGTCTCTTAACACATCTTAAATTCTTCATCATGTGCTATCCCAGTGACCTATTAGGCCAATTCTCTCATCTTTCAAAGGGAATAATTCCTTCATCTTTCCCCTCTCCCTCCCTGCCCCATTCTATTTGTAAGATGAAACACACATCATTCAAGTGGAATGATTTTGCTCAAATACAGTACAGATTCAACAAACTTCCTGGATACAGAGAAAAAAACCCAGCCTGGTGAAGAACAGGTATCTTCCTTTCACACAATTTAAAATCCATATTCCATGGGAACAGTTCATTAAGGGAGGTATTTTGATCTGTTTCTTTCAAATTAGTAAAAATAATTATTATTATTTGGTTGAATTATTATACCAGAATTCAAACTTCACAGCTGTATCTAGAAAACCATGGTTCTAGATTTTTAAAAGCAAGTTTCTTAGGAACGGTAAGTGAAATACAGAGTGCATTCCTTTCAGCAGCAAATAAAATGCAGTTAAAAAAAATCCAAAGGGCAAAATTGTAATTTCCAGTTCTAGTTTTGCTTTGGTCAGTAAGTTTACAAGTTGACCTTAATGATTCTTGAAGTTTCTTTATTAAATTGCATGCTGTTTGTGCAAGGCTATTTAACTCTAATTTGTCATTGATTGAAAATATTAATTGAATAACCTTGAAGAATATAAATCTACTCCTATAGTCTGTAACTACTTTATGAAGTAGATTTTATCCAGTTCTGATACTGCAGAAGTCTGAACGTATAAATACTTGGGTCCCAAAAAAATACAGAAATGTGCCTAACTTCTTTTGTCACAGGCTATAGTCTTTCTTACGCTGAAGTCCTCCTTACATGCTACTGGCAATGGAAAGGAGTCTTGAATATTTAACTCATGTTCGTGTTAAGGTCTCGTTACGCTGTTAATTGTAACTAAGGAGGACTGTTGATTTTAGCATTAAACATACATAAATAAGTCTATGCAAAACTGGGGTTGCATTTGCTGTATCTTGTACCTGTTTTGGATTTATTTGGAAGGAGCTCTTTGCTGTTAAGCAGACTAATTTGGGGCTCCTATTTCATAATAATAGTTAAATGTAAGTGGAAAATTTTTCCTGATATAAATAATGCATATAGCACATTCCCTTTCTGTGCCATTTCAAAACAATCTAGTCATTGGTTCTTCTAGAGTAGCTTCTGAAAGTCCAGAATACTATATTCAGGTATTTCTAATGTTTCATCACTCATTTTTGTATGTAGCTGTTGAAAAATCACTCTTGCACCTTTACATATTGTGAGTTTATTGGTCTTCTGTCTTGTGTTTCTGATGACAATGACCTCATAATATCCTATACAGTAGTCATAAAGAATATAAAATTAGACCATTTAAGTCTTCAAAATGAGTGAGACTTTCCTGTTCAAATCATTGTTTTATGCATTCCATTTCCAAATAAAAGACTTGGCATACGAGATAAAGAGTTACCTTTTGTTGTTGGAAAGAAAGGTGGTGAAAAACTATGTAAATAGTGTAACTTTGGAGATACTAAATGAAATGTTTTAACTTTCTAGTTGTGGCAATGCCATCAGCTTGAAACAGAAATGTGGTTCTGTATGCAGTTAATGCAGAAGAAAAACTTCTTATATATAAAATTTCATTGAATGTCTTGCAGCTCATGCTGGATTATCAGTATCTGTGATCTATTTAAGAGTTCAAGAGTAACTTAAAAACTTCCTCACTTCTAATAGGATTAACTGTGTTAAGCAACTAGGTGACCATCTCACATTCTCATCTTAGGCTTGTAATGAATGGCTTTGGAAGTTAAAAAAGATTACAGTGATTGGGGCTGGGGCTGTTTTCCAGTTAATTGGGAAAGGCCTCATATGCTTCTGGAAGATACTCTTGCACAGTACTTATTAGTTCATAATAACATAGCAATCATGATTCTCTAAGGACATAAGTGAAGAAAAGCAGCTGAGTTGACTCTGTGGGTGTACACGACCTGTGGCTCCGTGCCTCTTGGCTGTGTTACAGAGACCGTGCTGTTCTCCTACACAGTTCTTCCACTTCCATTCCATGCAATTTCCTGCTCATCTTCCCGTGCTGCTGACTCTGTTCTCCAAGAGGTGACCTTCTGCCCTTATGGCTTTTTTCCCTGGAGCCACAGGGCTAACTGAATTACAAAATGGGCAGCAGCACAGTTTTTCTGTTACCAGCAGAGCTTAAGAAGTCTGCTCTCCTCTGCTTCCATTGGTAGAGCGGGTGCTGTATCCGTTGCTGATATACAGCACCAGTATATGTTCCCTTTTAATACAGCATTACACTCCAGCATCTACAGCTTGGTGCCAGAAGCATCAAGACAGATAATTCTGTAGTTTGTCTGCAAACACCATGTTTTTCCATCGGAAGATAAATCTCACGTTGAAGAAGTGAAGCATGATCATGTATTAGTAATGCTGGTCCTCTTTACATGACAGCTTACAGCTTTTCAGTATCGTAAGATCTAAAACAATGCAGATGGGAAGGGACCTCGGGAGGCTATCCAGTGCCAGCACAGCATCTTCCCCTCCTTACAGGCTAATTGGGCTTCCTGATAGTCCTGCGTAAAACCCTCCGAGTGAATAAATCTAGCTCTAGGAGTTGAGAAATAAAGCCAGGAAGAGCCCAGCTTTCCCAGATGCCCAATGACAGTCTCTGGCTGCTTCCCCTCTTGCGCTAGGAGAGGTTTGGTCCTGTATCTGTGAGGATCGATGCTCTTTTCCAGTGGTTACAGACACATTTAAGAATTTCCTCTTAGTACAGAGGGAACTGATGTCTGCCGTGTTTTCATCCATCTGTGTTAAATACCACTGCACCTTCTTAAGGATATCTGGAGCTAATCGGTTTGCTTCAGCTGCTTTACGCAATTCTATTTCTTACTGCTCCTTTTAATATTGGGTCCCCAAAAATCCTGTATTGTCTTTTTTTTTTTTTATCCTACCCCCACTCACCCTGATGAGTACACCCGTATCAAAAGGAGCACCATACTTCAGATTCAAAAGACAAACACACTAACACTGGGGAATTCTGGCTCACGTCTGCCTATGTTTGGTTAAAAGAATAGGATAGCTTCTGCCCTTCTCCCCCCAGCTTTCTGTTTAGCCATACTCTGTCCTTTTAGTCCTTGCCATATGGTACCCATAAAACTTCTCTCAAGCTGTTTTGGGTATAGCATGTACCAGCCTCTCAGTTTCTCGACCCCAGTGTTCTCCTTAGTCATCCACAGCTCCATAGTCCTTATTAAGACAGAGTTCTTTCATGGTTGCCTTTATGATGATTTGTCCCCCTAGTCTTGTACGCCTGCAAAGACTCATGGGCTGTCTTATTTTGGACTTTGAAGAGCGCACTCTGAACGTTTTTATTAGGCATTAATTGCCTCTAGCAGTCTCTAGCCACAGGTTAGTCTGTATCGAGCAGCCTAAAGCCAGGTAGATGTTTCACTGCCATGGTTCATCTGCATGCTCTGGTCCAGCTAACCACCTGGCCACTGAAGCAAGAGCCTTTGAGCGTGTACTTGGGAATTGCAGCTACGCTCATCGCTCCGTTCAGAACACCTGGCCTGGCACAGCTCCAGCTTAGTGCCGCGTAACGCTCGATGCCTGGCTCGTGGCCAGCCAGCAGCGGCTATCCAGCACGCTCTGCCTCCTCGCTGCCCTGCAATCTCCCGTCTGCATCACTTGCAAGCTTCAGCTCAAAGAATCATCATAGGTAACGAGTTTGACTGACTTCCACAGGATCTACTGGAGCATAGCCTCTACTTTTCCAACTGGACTTAGCAATTTACATTTCCCGTACTGAAATTCTCAGCTCTTGCTGCATCTGCTGTTTAGTCTCCATCATAAGCAGGTGTTTCATTTGCCTAGTGCTGACGAAGAGAACAGAAAGGAATAAGCAGTGTTTTATTTGGTAAAACCAACAAACCCTTCATCAACTTGCTTGAGAAAGAACTGGTTAGCCTCACCCTCTCTGCCATCCCAGAAGCTGTTACAAAGATACATAGGAGAAAAAAAAAAACAAACCACCTTGAACCAGGAATTTGTGTTGTTTCAAGCCAACTCTGATTTCATAAACTTGGGGATCTCAGATTAGTGTCAGAGGACCAGGCAATCTGAAAAAATTCCCGTCACAGACCTTGACTCCATTATGCTTGGAACACAGTAAGCATTCTCTGCAGCCTCATACAGGCTACCTCTGATCCTCTTTAGCTATGCCAAAAGTGCAAGGATCAGCAGTACATTATGGATCTGTTTTCTTATTACCAAAACCCTTCGCTGAACAGCCATTCAAAAAGCAGACTTGAAGATACAAGGCTCTGCAAGCATCCATGTCCTTCACTACCGCTTTCTTCAACCTGTAACTTCACAGAATTAGAATTTCAAGAAGTAGCTTACAAAAAGGGAACAGAAACACATTCACTCCTTTTGGGGTTGGGAGAGAGGAAAAGAAGAAAGTGTTCTTTGGTTAGGATGTGTTTTTAAATGATTGCTTATAAATAACCTCTAGCTGGAGTGCCAAACAAGTCCCTTAAACTTTCTGGTTTTCTATCCCAGGAATTCAGAAAGGATTGGGGTCTTCTCCTGCTAATCAGCTACAGCCATTCTCAGTCTGCAACAATCTTTTTTAAAAAGCTGCTTTTTTCTGCTGACCTCTGCATTCCTAAAGGAAGCAGTCTTTGACTGAAAGTGTCCCAGTGACAAAGGCTAATTTAGTTCATACACAAAACAGGTATTCATTCTGCTGAAGATTTGACCAACTGAAGGAACTGTTCTTACATTCAGCTACCAGCAGGATCATATATTTTACTTCTTTCAGATTACTCCTCCCCAGCATCTTTTTCCCTTGTTAAATGTAGTTCCATAGTTCTTTCTTGGGACTGTATTCTGGCATCACATTACTGGGGCAGAGCTCTGAAGGACTCAGCAGAGAAGTGAAAGGCTACTCCCTTCTCTAATGAAGTTGCCAACTACCAACTCTTTTTAGGGTCAAGCTGAAAATTTCTTATCAGAATGGACCATCTTTGAAGTGAGATAGTTAACACCTAGGTTTGCCAAGGCCAAGAGTAAACGCTAAGAAAAGTGCTTTCTTTATAGGAGCAGAATTAGATTCTTCAGCATGCAAAGCTTTTTTTCCACTGGACCATTTCTGGACACTACTAAGGTTTAGCGCACGTGGACTCTCATCCTGCTGCCACAGGGGCAGGACTTGCTTTACACCGGGCTGTCGAGCAGCCTACGCTTCTGTCTTTTGGCACAATGAGTCACAAACGTGAGCTAAGTAGACTTGGAGCACTTGTACAGCATTTACTCCACACAATACAAATACAACCCTGTGAAGTCAGGTTTTTTGCTAGTGCTCCTGGTAGGTGGCAGGTACCAAGCAGCCTCTGCAGGGAAATACTGGTTTTCTTTCTCCTTTCCTCAAATACCCATGTGTAGTGAGACATGTCTTTTCTTATATGGTAACACCACGCTGTAGTTTTGTGAGCTTGGATTTAAGTGTAAAGGGTTAGGATATGAAAGCTGAGTTACTGTTTCTTACATAGCAAGCCCCCTCTGGAGTTACAAGCACAGGACTGAGAACAGAATTCCCACCACCCAAGGATAGATACATGAACTACAAATGGTCAATTAATGGTCACTGGGGAATGCCATCCAAAGGGACAGGTAGAACGAGGTTCTCTACACAAAAATGAAACAACCCCTTTGAAAAACCTCCCATATATGGTGAAAATGCAGAGGATTACAAGGCATAAAAGATGGTCAGAGCCCCCTACAAGAACAGGAAAGGAGTTACAACAGGGAGAGAACGCTCCAGCATTAACCCCGGGTAAGGACACTATGTCTGATCAACACCACCTCTTCACTGCCAGCAGGTTCCCCACCCCTTCAGTACCTGAAGAGCACTGCTTTTTGATTAACATTTTGCTACTGCAGACTCTGCAATCACATAGTAAAAAAATAACCCACTGAGGTGTAAAGTATGGAGTAAATAAAAATTTTAGGGAGCCAACTGTACGCACGTTTTCTGCTCTACCTTTCCCATGTAACAAGGTCACAGATGCTGCACTTAGGCATAGTAAATCTAGATGCAGACTGGTGGATGATGCAGGCATCCTCAGCACTACAGTAGCAGTCAAAGCCTGAAAGCAACTGGACAGACCACACCTGGGCTATGAAAAGATCCGCACCAGAGGGAATGAGTTCGTGTGGGGGTCTCAAAACTTACAAGGCTCATCTGCCTGAACAGCGGCATGTCAACACAGCATGAGCTTGCAGAAAGTAGTAATTCAGTAGGGACTGAACCCAAGGTGTCGTGGTTTAATCCCGGCCAGCAACTAAGCACAGCTGCTCGCTCACTCCCCATCCCTGGTGGGATGGAGGGAGAATCGAAAGGGTAAAAGTGAGAAAGAAACTCATGGATTGAGATAAAAACAGTTTAATAGTTAAAAAGAAATAATAATTTAAAAAATAAAATTGTAAGGAAAAAAATTAATTACAAAGAGAGAGGAAAATAAAACCCAAGAAAGACAAGTGATGCAAATGAAAACAATTGCTCACCACCAACCGACTGATGCCCAGTCAGTCCCCGAGCAGCGGCCCCCCTGCCAACATCCCCCCCCCCCCCAGTTTTATTGCTGAGCTCGGTACCATATGGTCTGGAATATCCCTTGGTCAGCTGGGGTCAGCTGTCCTGGCTGTGTCCCCTCCCAGCTTTTTTGTGTCCCCCCCCCAGCCTCCTCGCTGGCAGGGCAGTATGAGGAGCACGAAAGACCTTGGCTCTCTGTAAGCACTGCTCAGCAGTAACCAAAACATCCCTGTGTTATCAATACTATTTTCAGCACAGATCCAAAACATAGCCCCATACCAGCTACTATGAAGAAATTTAACTCTATCCCAGCCAAAATGAGCACACACAGAGAATTAGTTTCCCCTCAAACTCTCTAATACGGAAAGGCAGTGTGAAATGTGAGGAAGAGCAAAGTATGACGCACTTGGGCATGGCTGGCTGTCAGCCAAGAGGCTGAGAAAAGGATCAAAGAGTTTCTGGAGGAAATATTGGGACTGAGAGGCGAAAAGCAGCACTGAACATGGATTAAACAGAATTAAAAAGTTCAAAGTTTGACTGGCACGGGGTGTGTCTGATGCAATGAAGACCATGACTCTGAGGAGGCAAATGTAGGAGGAGAAGGAAAGGCTAAACATTTGCTTTAAGGAGCAACAGGCAAGTAAGGAGAAGCTGAATCAAATAGAAAGGCTGGGGCTGGTGTGAGAAGAGAGACACTCAATTCAGGGACCATCACACACAGTGCGAGAGACACAGTGGTGTGCAAAAAGCAGTTAAAAGGTGAGGAAGGGACCACTGCAACTCTCAAGGAGAGTCCCGATCCAGAGGATTGGGATGGAGACACATGGGAAGAACCAGACCCATGTAAGTCTGGTAACTGTAATAATAACAGTGCTAAAAAGGGCTTGTTCCCCCACATCACAGGCCTCGCTGCAAGATAAGCTCTGTAACTTGCAAAGCTGGCCAGAGAAACAAATGGCACCTCCAGCTACCAAGACCACTGTAAAGAAAACCAAGGCTGCAGATGCAGCCCAGCAGAGAAGCAAGTCCCTCACAACAGGCTTCATTCCACAGCAAATAATAGCTGTGACAGGTGATGGGTGCCCTAAAAAGGGATTCCGCTGAGTAGCTGGTTAAACTGGAGGGATGTCCTTGATTAACAGCGTATGACTGTATGGATCTAGCTCAAGCAGCAGCCTCAGGGTGAGACTGGGACCAAGATCGGCCACATTGGCTGAAGATCCTCTAGTCAGTGATGACTCAGACTGATGGATGTGATGGATCATTAAGGGGTCTTACTCTGGCAAACTGTACTGGGTCTGCTGGGAGGGAGTTACCTTTCTTCACAGTAACCTGTATGGTGCTGTGCTTTGGATCTGTGACTAACGGTGTTGACAACACACCAATGTTTTGGCTATTGCTAAGTAGTGCTTGCACAGCGTCAAGACATTTTTCCCACTCTGCCCCCACAATGAGCAGACTGGGGTGGGCAAGAAGTTGGGAGGGGACACAGCCAGGACAGCTGACCTGAACCGAACAAAGGGATATCCCATACCATATAACCGCATCCTCAGCAAATGTAATGTTGACTCCTCCAATATGCCATAGTTATCAACATGTCCACTAAATCCATTCCCTATTACAGAGTTAGTTAACTTCTGCAGCAGAGTCCTCAGACTCACTGCTAGGTAGTCCCCATGATCTCCTTTGAAATCCTTGGTGTCATGTTATGTATTTTCATGTCTTGTGATATTAAAACATTCTGGCATGATATAGGTAGTTGTTCAGTCACTGAGTTCCTTTAAACTCACTGGTAAATACGATCTGATCACAGAGACTCACTGATTTTTGAACATTTTTTTTCCTCCCTCTTTATTGAACAACCTAATTTGTAGTACTTGCGCTTGAGACAGATCATGCTGTGTGCAAAGATTTCACAGGACCCCCCTCAAGTTCCTCATGTAATTTCCTCAGTATTGCCACAATTGCCCTACGTGTTCCTTCTCTACTTTTACATTATGGACTTCCTGGCAAGCTGTCCCACTTCTGATGTTTGATATTTCTTTCAGCTTTGGAAAGTTATTCGTCAAACTATTCTGATATTGTTTTATTAGGTTTTTACTTTTCTGTTTGAACACAGCTTCAGGTTTTTGAAAGACACCTTACTTTTTTTCTTCTTCTGGTGACACTTCTCATAACAGTTTCCTTTCAGCCTTTTCAAAGGGAGCTTTAAAAAGAGAGACACATTTGCAGTAAGCTTTCATCTTTAAATAGTAATTTCTGAAGCTAGACCTAAACATAACATCTTATTTCCTTTTACTTCACTGTTGGACTGTAAAAATGCCGATTTATTTTTATCACTGCACTACCATCATCCATTCCCAGGGTAACTCCCTTTCACAGAAACTGGTTGTAAAGCAGGATGTGGATAAGATTAAGTCTGCCCTGAAGGATAAATTTTGTTGAGGAGAACTGTGACTTCATTATTCGTCCAGATCTGGGTTCCCAGTACAAGAATGACATGGATACACTATGGTGGGCCCAGCGAACTTGCCACTAAGGGCCACTAAGTTGATTAAGCAGCTGGAGCATCTGACACATGAGGAGCTGCTGAGGCAGCTGGGATTGTTTAGCCCTAAGAAGGAAAGGCTCAGTGGGGATCATATCAAAGTGTATAAATAGCTGATGCAAACAAGATGGATCCAAATTCTTCTCAGTGGTATTCAGTGACAGGACAAGAGGCAGTGGGCACAAATTAAAATACAGGAAATTCCACTTAAACATGAAAAAAAACTTTTTACTCTGAGGGTGATAAAACACTGGAGCAGGTTGCCCAGAAAGGCTGTGGAGTCTCCATCCTCGGGGATATTCAAAACCTGATTAGACATGGCACTGAGAAATCTGCTCTAAATGACCCTGCTTTGAGCAGGAGGATGGACTAGGCACCTCCATAGATCTCTTCGAGCCTCAACTATTCTGTGACTCTGTGATTCTGTTCTCTTCCTTATTCATCCTCCTAAAAAATAACTTTACCCCCATTTCTGTGTCACGTCATTCCCCTGTCTCCCTCCTGAATTTTCTCCCCAGCCCAATGGTAGACACACAGAAAATCATGTGGTACCTGTGAAAAGAAACAGGAGGAAAGAGACCCCCCTTAGCCTGGCCACAGCAGCCCTCCTGTCCCCTTCCACCACTGCCGTGGTCATTGCCACCAGGAAGGCATCAGCAAGAGGCACAGGTAGGGACTTATTGAGGGACTTACTGACAGTTGGTAGAAAGGGTCAAGAGACCTCTTCAGAAATTCAGCCTGCAGCAACACCTACAACCCAACCATCTGCGACAAGCGTGTCAATCAGCTTTGAGAACATCGATCTGCCACTGCCAGAGCTAAGGCCAAGTAGTTGCAACCTCACCTGCGACCAGCATGTTCTCAGCTGCGTGCACATCCTTCGCTACCACCACAATCCAATTGCTTCCTTGTACACTGGTCCTGGGGCTGCACCTCCTAAGGAAGACCCACTGATAGAAAGACATAGACCAATGTCCACCTCTTCAAGGAGACCCTAAACATCAAGATCTCACAGATGGTCCTCCTCACCCTCATGCCCTTGCTTTCTCTAGTGTCAACCCACTGGCTGCTGAGGAGGACTCCATTGTGGCAGTCAGGGATCGGGTTGTCATTTTCAAGATCAATTAACCCCTTTCTCTTCCTCCTTCTCCTCCTCTTCCTCTCTTCCTCAATACGTTCCTCACAGGAAATGGTGAACCTTGTGTTTGCCACATGCCTAGCTGCATTAGACACCGCCATTGGATTCTACCTTGAGGGTGCCGCCACCTTTGGAGCAATGGGGAGAGGGGAGAAATACATGGAAAATAGACTCACCAGAGGTCAGACCAAGGGCATCAACCTTACTCTCCCCTAGGTGCAGATGCTGATGAATCCAGCCCCATCTCCAAATCCCCTGCTCTTCTGTATGCAGTGGCAGTGCAATAATTCAGTTACAGCGTTGCTGAGGTCCCATGAAGCCTTCTGGTGTTGTCACTCTCCCCACTCTGGGAGTGCCACCTGGTGTCTATCTGTGTCAAGGGATAAAGGAGTCTGGCAAGCAGGCAATGCTGAACTGGGAATGATGTAGGAATGCCTCAACCTGAAGGTCACAAGGTGCCAAGGACTTGACTTCTCAGCCATGCTGATGACAGGAGATGAGCTGCTTTGCTCCCTGGAAGAGATTCATTGTTTTAGAAGGAAAGTAGGCCAGTCCTCAATGAGCAGTGGGATGCTGACCTCACTCCCTAGTCTGCAAAGGCTTCACATGAGGAAGGGAAGGTACACATTGCTCTGTCTCAGAAGGCCCACAACTTCTACACCTCTGTCCCTGCCATTGGTGAGAATTACTTGCCGCATGGCACCACTGCTACCAGGAACAGGACTGTCCCTGGCCACGGGGTCACTAACATCTCCCTTCACTTAGTGACACACCTAAAAATACCCCTTCTCCACGATGGGATCTGGTGGATGATTCCTCACAAAGACGAGGTACTCTCTAATCTTTGGGAAGGAGAGAACTCTGTCATGCTCCTGCAGGAGACGCACAGCAATCCAACTAGGAAGCCTAGCTAGAAGACAGTCATCTCACCAACATCCCTGGCAGAGTGCTGACTCCGTCTTGGCTGGACCTTTACTTAAAGGTCCTGGGTTTGCTGAATTTATGCCATGTGGCATGCCACACCCTCCTCTGTTCTTAATCTTTAACACCTACAGCCCCCTGGGCCAGGAGTGCAGCCTTACCAGCAGACATGTCTTGGTAGTCAGAGCCCCAGAGTCTTTTGCTGTGACTGCATGTGAGAGATCAGCAGGACAGGGCAGCTGGAGCAGGAGAGTTGGATTTGGAGAGGAACTTGGTGACCCCTGCCTTTGCAGCCTGTTTTGAGTGACCTGTAAGACTGCCAGGCTCCAGGGCACATATCCAACTGCATCAGGAGATGGCTCATGGCGTGCAGCATTTGCCCTTCCCCACCAAGTTATCACTTTTCCAGTTCCATCCTACCATGTCATTGCTCATACAGGACTGTCCCATACATATGATCATTCCTCTTTGAACCTTTTCTCATCCCAGTACATCCTTTTTGAGATGCACAGACCAGAACTGCGCTCTGGGTGTAGGCAAACCATGAATTTATAGAATGGCACAATGACGTCCTCTTTATTCCTTCCCCAGTCATTCCCAACATGCAATTTGCTTTTTTTGCCTGCTGCTGAGCACAATGCCTATTTGTTTCATGCGACCTCACTCCTGAGTGGTTCTAATCAGCTCAGAACCCATCATTTTATACACGAAGCTAGGAATGTGTTTCACCTCTGTGCCATACTTGATTTAACCAGCACTAAATTTCATCTGCCATGTAATTGCTCAATCACTCAGTCTTGTGAAGTTCTTCTGCAATTTCCTAGTCTGCTTGTGTCCTTGCTGCTTTGAATAACTTCATCCCATCAGCAAATCTTGCCACTTACTGCTTATCTACGGTACTTCTGGGTCATTTATGAAAGCTGCACAGTGCAGACTAATGTGGAACTCTGGTGGGGATCTTCCTCAGTTGAAAGAACTGACCATTTATCCCTACCTCTATCTCTTATCTTTTAACAATAATATCTCTGGACCAGCACCTTCCATTTTATTTATTTTTTTTTAATTGATAACATTTCCTTGCAAAGGTTTTTGGAAATTCAAGTAGAATGTATCAACCAGATCACCATAATTTTCATGTCTTCCCAACCCTTCATAGAACTCAAAGAGTTTTCTAAGGCAGGACTCCCTTCTACGGGAGCAATGTTGACTAAGCAACTTGTATTTCTGCCAGCACCTCCTAATCCTATCTTCTGTTATTTCTACTAATTTACCTGGAACAAACATCATGCTTAGAGACCTACAGTTCCCCAGAACTCCACTGCAATCCCTTTTACCGTCTGGCATCAAGTTTGCTACCAGGAAGTCTTCAGACACCGAGAAAGGTTTTGAGTAGGAGGTTACACTCCACAGTAAGCGATTCGGCTTTTTCGTTCATGAGTTTGACGAGAAACCCAGGAGCTGCCCATTTGTTATTTTTAGGGTTTACGCTGTTCATCTCCGCCGTGACCTCTTCTACAGTCGCTCTTGTTTCAGACAGATCCTCGACGGAGCGCTGACCCTGCAAGGGGTTCCACGGAAGGGAATCTTCCTGGTGTCTTCCAGAGGAAACCCACCTTCACAAACAGTTACAAACTTCTTCCAACCCCTTTCTTGACCGCAGTTCCGCGCCATCCCAAGCACCCCGAAAACGCGCAGCAGGAAATCATCCACCGAAAAGTCGCTACAAAGCTGTCCCAAGACAAAAGCCCAAGCAAGTTTGCCTCACAGACTCCCCCTCCAGCCCTTCCTTCGCCCCTCCGGGCCGGGCCGGGCCGGGCTGCCGCAGCAGACGGCGCCGGAGGAGGGAAGGAACGCCGGAGCTGGACAGCGGCCTCCCGCCCCGCCCCGCCCCGCCTCGACCGCCGCCCCTCCGCGGCCACGTTGGGGCCCGGCGGCGGCCGCAGGGGCAATTTTGCGAGGGTGTTTTCCTCAGTTTTTCACTTTTTTTTAAAAATTGATGCAGTTCCCGGCCGCCCGCCGTCGGTGGTGGGGGAGCGTAGCGGTGCGGGAGGGAAGGAGGGAGGGGAGGGGAGGGGAGCGCGAGGCCGCCTCAGGTGGCGGCGTGCTCCGTCTCCACAACATGGCGGGCGCGGAGCCCTTCGCGGCGGTGCTGGCCGCCCTGCGCGGCTGCTACGCCGAGGCCGCCCCGCTGGAGACCTTCATCCGGCGGTTGCGGGAAAGCGGCACCGGGGAGACCGAGGTGCTGCGGGGCGACGACGCCCCCTGCTACCGGACCTTCGTGGGGCAGTGCGTGGTGTGCGTCCCCCGCGGGGCCCGCGCCATCCCCCGACCCTTCACCTTCCAGCAGGTAGGAGGCAGGGACCGAGCGGTGGCCCGCTCGCACCTGCGTCGCTCCCGGGGCGGCCGCACCAGCGCAGCCCTCGCCGAGGAGCGAGCCCCTACCGGGGTTGGTTGTGGGGGGGACCGGGCGAGAACACGGACACCCCCCCCCCCCCCCCATCCCCATCCCCATCCCCATGCCGGTGCCGGCGGCGCGGGGCTTTCCCCGGGCGGCTGGGGCGAGCGGTGAGGGCCGCTGCCGGCCCCGGGGGGCCGCGGAGGCGGCGCTGGGCGCTGCCGCCCGGCTTGGCTGGGTGGCAGAGCGCTTCCTGCGTCCTCCATGGCTGCGCGGGGGCGGCGGACCGTCGCCCCTCGTGGCTGCTGCCGGCCCGGCCTCCCCTCGCCTCGCCTGCCCCCTTCCAGCCGCCTCGGCTGGCGGCCCTAGGCAGCGGGGAGCGGTGGGGGATCGTTCCCCCCCTCCTCCTCCTCCTCCTCCTCTTGCTGGGGGGTGGGCGAGCAAAGCGCTGGCGCTCAGCGGGTGGGTGGTTAGACAGGGCAAAAAGCCTGCCGGCCTGGGGGCTCCCTGACTTGCGCTATGGGGTAGGAGTGAACAAACTCAAATGTGGCCGGGGAGCAGCTGGGAAAGTGGCGTTTTTCATTTCCACTCTTGAGAGGATAGGGAAGAGGGGGGAACACCGCTTGCAGGTCGGCGTTTAAGCAGAAGAAACTTTTCAGAGAGGAAAAGACTGCTTTTTCTCTTGGAGCCGCTAAGTGCGTGAGCAAAACCGTGCTATGGTAGGAAACGAACTTTGCAAGCTTGTTGAGCGGGTTTTAGAATTGTGAACCGAGTCGTTTAGTTGAACTTTTCTTTACGTAAAAGGAAATGGAGGCCTCAAGAAAATCGGTGTTAGTTCCCTGGAGGTTAGAGCCTGCGTGAGCACGTATCTACGAGCACGTATCTACGGGCAGAGTGACCCGAAGGCCTTGGAGTCCAGGTTGCCCAGGGAGCCGAGGGGAGTAGTGTAGGGTGTTTCCTGGGCATGAAAACGAGGATCAAAAGGGCAGACGTTAAAAAGACTTCCTTAAAGTCGTAGGCCCGTGTCGTTGCATGTAAACATGTTCTGGTACACTTGAAAACCTTTCTTTTTGGTTATGGCACTTGTGAATCGTTAATATTGCTTTGAAAGGGCTTGATCTAAAGCTGATGGCTAGGACTGTGTATCTTGCACATCTGTTTATTTGAAGTGTATATTGTGGTTTATGGAAGAGTTGTTGATAAAAAGCTCATTTTCTTTTTTTCTTTCTTTCTTTCTTCAGTTATCTAGTCAGAGTGAAGTCATCACAAGAGTTGTTCAGAGACTGTGTGAAAAAAGAAAGAAGAATGTCCTCGCATATGGATACTCCTTACTGGACGAAAACAGTTCTCATTTCCAAATCATGCCGTCTTCAAATATATACAGCTACCTACCCAATACTGCAACAGAAACTATTCGTATCAGCGGCCTCTGGGAAACACTGCTGAGCAGGATAGGGGATGATGTGATGATGTATTTGTTGGAACATTGTGCAATCTTTATGCTGGTTCCCCCTAGTAATTGTTACCAAGTTTGTGGGCAACCAGTTTATGAACTTATTTCACATAATGTAGACTCATCCCCAGTGTTTGTTAAACAAAGGTTTTCAAAGCATAAACGTAGTAGCTTGCTTGACTATATGCAAAAAAGGCTTATCTTTCATAGAAAGTATCTTTCAAAGTCGCATTGGTGGAAATGCAGACAGAGACTTGAAGCTAATGTCTCCAGCATGGGAAATAAAAAAAATAACAAGATACAAAGCGTCGTGTCCAGTTACCAGTATTCTGCAAAAGCCGTTTCTAAAGCAAGCAAACAGATCAGAATGGTTACTGAACATCTGGAAAAACAGAGTAGCTCTGGTTTATATTTGTCAGCTACGGCACCATCTTTAAAAAGGAAGCTTGATAGGGAACAACTTGAAATTCCAGCTAAGAGAGCAAAAGTAGAGGAAAAAGTGAGAGAGGAAAAGGCTTGTAATCTCACTCCTGATGTAAACCAAAGTAGTTCCAAGAGATACGCAACTGGGTATGTAGAATCACATTCTGTAAATCTCATTAAAAACCAGCACGTTTCTCAAAGAAGTAACAGTGATATGTCTGGTCCTTCTTTAGTTCACACATCTTGTGACGGGAAGAAGTTTGTGGCAGGTGAAAGGTCTTTCCTGCAAGGAGTTCAGAGTAACAAACCTTTAAAGCCCAGCATTGAAATTCAAGCAGAATCCCATAGGAAAGGAGTAGAGATGCATGTGTATAAATCTCAGTTGGATTCTGTACAGATCAAAGCCATGGAGGGTATTTCTTCAAAATGTGGAAGGCGGGAAAGTCCCCTAGCTCATTTGGCAAAGAAGTTACCAAACACACTCCTGCGTTCTGCAGTATACATTGACAGGAAGTTTCTTCTGTACTCTCGCAGGAGTTTCCAAGAATGTTTTCCTAAATCGTTTTTATTGAATCGCTTGCAGGGCTGTCAGGCAGGTGGAAGACGGCTTATAGAAACTATATTCTTAAGCCAAAATCTGATGGAGCAAAAGCACAGCCAAAGTCTGCCACATCACAACTGGAGAAAGAAGAGGTTGCCCAAACGCTACTGGCAAATGAGACACACATTTCAGAAACTCTTAAAGAACCATGGAAAGTGCCCTTACTTAGTTCTCTTGAAAAAAAATTGCCCTGTCTGGATATCTGAAACCAGTGTGAGACAAACTGAGCTGCCTTGTCAGGCAGCCTTGCCTGGGGAAGCAGAGGTTCATGAGCAAGTGGAACAGTTTGGGAAAGAGCCTACTAAGAGTGTGACAAGCAGCAGATGTGAATCTGGTCACACTGATGCGCCAGACAACTTACGCGCTCCTCTTGCAAAATCTGTGCGCGGGGAGTCGCAGAGTGAGGAGCAAAACCCGGGAGAGGTGTGTGATTCAGCCCTCGGGGAGCTCCTCAAGCAGCACAGCAGCCACTGGCAGGTGTACATCTTTGTGAGGGAGTGCCTGGAGCGGGTCATCCCCGCTGAGCTTTGGGGTTCTAACCATAACAAGTGCAGGTTCTTAAAAAATGTGAAAGTGTTCATTTCCATGGGGAAGTTTGCCAAGCTTTCGTTGCAGGAGTTGATGTGGAAGATGAGAGTGAATGACTGCATGTGGCTTCGTCTAGTCAAAGGTACTTCTTAAAGAACTTAAGTGACGGGGGTGTCAGATGACTGGTGTTCACGTTTAAGGTGGGAAGGGGAGGGTACTGAATCTGAGTTCGGAGTTGTTGGGTTCATTGATAATAACCATAGCCGAGAGAGCAAACCTAGTAATATTTGTAATTGATGGTGGAAGAACACTTAAGCCTGTCTTCCTTCCAAAACTTCAGTTTTCATCGTTTTCATTCACACTTTTTGTGTTTAATAGGATGACATTTTCACAAACATGAATTCAGAACCTGGGCCTTTCAACAAAGCTCCTTTCCACCCCTACCCTCCAAATTGCAGTAACTCTAAAAATTCCTTGAAGTATGACCTAAGCACATAAGGAACAAATGCAGTCTGCCTGTTGGTTACCATAAGCCTTCAGAAAGAACTGAAGATGCTTGTAGCGGCATGTGTTCCTCTGCTATGGGAGTGAACCTTCATTCCACAGCGTGTTTCCCTCCCCCCCGCCCCCTTCATCAACCTTGCGAGAAAGACATGAGTATGGGAGCTGTGCAATGCAGGGGTTGTCCACTATCTGTCACCGTTCTAGAGCCCCACTCTAGGGACAAGAGACCCGTGCTGAGCACTACTTCAGGCTGGGTCGTTGATGGTACAGAGGTCACCAGACCGAGTGGTCCCTGGCTGAAAGCTGTCGTGAGGGCATCAGCTGATTGCTCCAAATTCTGTATGAATCCCTTCTGCTTAGTCCTCTTTTTCAAATGATGTCAAGTAAATCTTGCTTCCCTGAAGAAGTCTTTTTTTCAGACACTATCCTAGGACTTAAATCTAGGCTGCAGCTGGCGTTCTGTGGTTGATTGCTGTAGGATCTAATGCATGTTGTCATTTTTCTGTGCTTCCATTCTCCACCTATACAATGTGGATTGCACTTCCTTAACTGCTATGTTTGCAGTATTTATTCTTACCTGGTAATGTACTTGGATCCTACAGTAACGTGAGCTGAAAATGGTATTCCTTCTTAAAAGGTGCGATAAGGTTCTGAAATTACTACGGGTTCTTTGTAATGTAGGAAGAAAATAAACAAGTCTGATGTTTGAGAACTGATGTCAAAAATAGGGGAGGTTACACTTCCGTAAGAAACTGTTAATTCTAGCAAATACATTGATTCTTTATTCAGAAACTCTGGCTCAAAAACATGCTTTTCAAAATGCTGAGGAGTTAAATATTTTAAAAGGTTTTTATTGTAGAATATATGTTTGGTTCATAGTCATTTGGAACATCTTATCTGAAAAAAACGTAATACCCTCTTACTCTCTGGCCTTATTCCAGGAAAAGCAACACATAGGCTTAATTTTAATTTTCATGAAAGTACTCCCTTGTGCTTGAAGTTTAAACACACATTTAATTGCTTTGCTGCACTGTAGTTGGTTTTTTTTTTCTCCAAAAGTGGTAGTAGTGGTTTCTTGTTAGTTCCCTGAATTGTAGCCATCATCTACATCTGTTGTCAAGCACTTAGAAAAAAATGATCTAGTTCCAGGACAGCTACTTAACAACATGCTGATTTAATTTGTGTATTACAGTGGCATATTGCAACTCTTCAGTTAGAGGATTTTCTAACAATCACTGGATTTTTTCATTGATGTTAGCTGGCTTCTGTTGAAGTGAACACTGTTTTCTCTCTTTATGGTAGTCTTTTCTTAGGTGCTGTAAATACATGAAAATGTCTCCTCCCTGAAGCACACAAAAACCAAACAGGGTAGAGAACTGGCAACTTATTTCCATTTCATAAGTCTCAGTTTTAAGCCTCAGCTCTTTTGTGTCAAAATTAAGCTGTTTTTAACACATTTGTGCCATAATCATTTGTGCTATGCAGCTAAACTAATATTTCTCTATATTTCTTTAAATTATCCTGTTGTATTTTGCTAAATTCTACTCTTAAATTTAATTAGAAAAAATGTAATTGAAAGTTGGCAAAAATTCAGTATTGTAGCACTGGGTTTTATTCCCTACTCACCCATATTTCAGCACCACTACTGGCCTTAAATTTGACCATAGCTAGGAATGTTCTGGGTTTGTAATTTTTGTGCCATCTAAATATTAGAAGTGCTGATAGACTTAAATAAGGGTGATTTTTTTTTTCTTCTTTTTTTTTGACTGCAGCAATAAGTTTTTATATAGGATGTCTGAAATAAAGCCTAACCCTGAAATTAATTTTCATGTAACTGGGAAATCTGAGTATCATTCTTATCCCCAAGTCAGCCCAGTTCAATTCTGTTATTTTTACAGTATACCTAAGTATTTTCATTCTTTTGCCTTTTTTTTTTTTTTTTAAAGTTTTATATTGTCGTAGGCTTATTTCCATTTTGCCTTTCCCTTCACAATAATTTTGCCATTGTGCGTTAAAGATCTTGCACGATCAACACTGGGGAAAGAAAGTAAGTCTTTGGGCTACTAATGGCATGTATTCATATCCTGTATGTCAATTTGTCACTGCAAATTAGTTTCTATGTTTGTACTTTAAGCTTGGGTCGGTCACTTTAATGCCAGTGAAAATTTGGAGTGGCATCTGTGCAATTGTTTGTACTTGCTTTTTTTCTTTCCATTAACCTCAAGCTAAGAAAAGTGTTAACAATGTGTGGGTTTTTTGTTTGTATGTTCTGTTTCTTTACTAATACAAATAGTTGATATTCACTATAACTACCTTTGAATTGTTTATTGAAGGTGATCACTTTGTTCCTGCATATGAACATTGTTTCCGTGAAGAACTTTTGGCTAAATTCCTGTACTGGCTGATGGATACCTATGTTGTTGAGTTGCTCAGATCATTTTTCTATATCACCGAGACCATGTTCCAGAAAAACATGCTTTTCTACTACCGAAAGTTTATTTGGGGCAAGTTACAGAACATTGGAATTAGGTAACATTAGAAAACTAATCAAACATTAATGGAATATGTAGAAATCTCGTGTTTTGTAGTGTAAAGTTATAATTCTGCTTTCATTTATTGCCCATTTATCCTCCTTTTATTTGCTTAATTTCCCAAAAGAAAATTCAGCCTGTGATTGTAGTATGCACAGCTTCTAAATTATGAAGTATTTTGTGTGAGAAAAGTGATTCAACTTTAGAGTTCTTTGGTAGGAGAAGAGAAACCTTTGCAACAATAAAATCCATTTTAAAGAGGATTTTGTTTTGATAAGTCAATTTTTTACACCTTTTAACAATGAGTAGAGCATAGTGACAGAATCCCAAAGTAACCTTGGGAAAGTTAATTTTAAAAATACTCAATTTGCTTCAACTGCTTTAATTAAAAAAAAAAACAAACAAACCCCAAACCCCCCAAAACAACCCAAACCCAAACCTCTGCTGAAATGCTGTAATACTCTAGTCATAAATTCAGACGGTAGCCTTGTGGTTTCAGGTTTTTTAAGGTTGAAGGATTTAAAAGCTGCAGTTTCTTTTTTAGTGCAGCTGTGGAATTCCATGCTGCTTTTTTGGTCCTAAAAATGCATGCATGTATTTAAGTTAGGGCATTATTTAAGATCAAATTTTAAGCAATTAAGTGAGAAAATAGGAAAGATCTGAAGGCAATTTTAATGAATGGTATTGTGCACACATCTCCATAGTTCACATCTTTTGGGGTTTTCGTTATAAATTGTTGGTGTCTGAGAGCGCTTTGGAACTGTGCAAAATTAGCATATTTTGTCTTGTGTTTTAATGGCTGTGTTATGCAGTCAACCTTTTGCTTTTGCAGTGGTCTGTTGGTCTACAATGTTACATGTGTGATTTTATTTTTTTTCCCCTCCTGCCCCGCTGCTCCCTGATTTCAACATTGGTATCTCCAGTGTAGCTCTTCTGCATGTGTTTGCACTTAATGGGGCCTCAATCTTCCTTGCAGTTGTAGCACAGAATATGCAATTTAGTGGTAGTAGAATATAATTTTCAGTACCACATATTGTGTTTGTTTTGTCTTCAAACTAACACTTAGTTTTGCAATTAGTGTTCTATGTAGTTTTAATGTACTTTAAAGGCTACTTTTTGGCATAAAGTATCATCAAGTACTAATTTTACATATTAGATATAATGCTGTTTTTAGTGGGGTATGTGATTAAAAGAAAATTTGGTTTTAGCCCTTTTGTCCCTATTCCCAGTTTCCCAGAAAAAACAGGTGTGTAAGGACAAGGTGCTCTGAACTCTGAAGACCCTAATCTGGGCTGATCCCGTTTCTTCTAATTTCCTCCCCACATATTTCCCCACTGTGCAGGAAGCCCTTTCTCACCTTTGGCTTGGGAAGTCTCTGAAAAGTAGATTACTGGAAGCTGGGGAAGCATCCCAAGGAAGTACTGCTGCGTGCTTGCCAAGGGTGTGCTGTAAGGGCAGGGTGTTTGCTGTTGCCTACAGGATACGTAGCTATAGGGACTTTTAGTCTGATCCCAGCAGCTGTGCTTAAGCTTCACTCACAAGGCTAGGGCTTTCAGCACTGCTTTTTTAAGTGTGCAATGTAACGAGGTCTCCTACTAATCCAGCTTACTGCATTCATACAGGTGGCAAGCTGCCTGCTTCACATGGAAGGAGAGAAATTGGGGTTTAGAGATATTGGGAAACAGCTGTTGAGGGCTGCCTTGGCCATTTTGAGGCTCTCCAGGCACCATCCTCTCTTAACCAGCCAGTGTTTTCAGGCACTGTTGGTGAATTGGTGCCAGAGGCTGTTGAGCTGCTTTCATCTTACCTGGAGAAAGACTATCTGGCTGTTGTGAGGTTGTCCTGGTTCTTTTTCTCAGCTGGAGCTGCTTGTGGCCATTGCTTTGAGCTGGCTTGCAGGAAGGTGTTCACAGCCGAGCGTGGCCACTGATGCCTTTCCAGTTCTTTTGCATCCTCCTTTGGGAGGAAGAGAGTGGATGGAACAGGCTGGACTGAGTGGACCTGGACTTTACTCATGAGCTTGTCTTTGCACTGCATTGATATTAGGGAGTAAATCCCCATGAGTAGATCTTCCTATGCAGAATCCCACTCAAGAGTACAGACCACGGTTCTGAGAGGGGACCTGAATCTTCATGTTTGTCTTGCTGTATGGGTGGAGATGAGAGTGTGCTGGTCATTGCACACAGACAACTTTCTATTAACTTTTGAGGCTATACCAAACTTCATACCCCAAATTAAAAACAGTACTTACTAAGAAGAATTCAGTATTTCATGCTACAGTTGCTTCAAGTTACATGGCCCACAGAATGCAAAGTTATGTTTTAAAAATAAGGTACCCAATGTTGGGGTGACAGCATCTGTTTTCCTAAGGACCGTGCCCTCCCTGCTCTTGCCACACCGAGTGGCTGCTGAGGATTAGAAAATGCTGCAGAAGTTCTGAATCTCCCCCATCAGGTTGTGGTGAGGTGACAAAAGACAGCAGGGCCATCCACTCAACTTCCTCCAAGTTCCCATGCTTAACAGCGTTGTGAGTGTGCAAATGAGAGCAGAATGGTTCAGTGGCCACTAGATCAGTGCATATTAAAAATCATTAGCACTGCTATAAATGCCATGAAATAAGCAATGAATGTTGCTGCAAGCAAAATGATGTCCAATTCTACAGCTGGCCAGAGGTAGTAATGATGAAGATCTGCCAATAATTGGCCTTTGTCTTCACTTTCAAAGGAAGTAATTTTTTTTTTTTTATACGGTGGTTGAGGGTTTTTTTTTCCTCCAGACTTAAATGTGAACTGTAAAGGGGTGGAGATTTGATCATTCAGTTGTTTCTGTTGAACTGGAGTTCTTTGTTTTGTCTTGGTGATCTACCTAATACTGTAGTACATGACGAAGTTTTATGGGTTCAGGAAAGAATTTAAGTCATTATGAATAACAGTGATCTCTAGCTGTGGAAAAGGGATGTCCTGTCCTTTCTGCCTTGCTTTAGGCAGCATCTCTACCAGGAATTTAATTCCAAAGTTTGAATATAAATCCTGAAAACACTCGCTCAGTAATAGCTCAACTTGCTGGCCCTGGATGCCTCTATACCTTCTAGGTGTCATGCACTGTATCGCTTGGACCCCAACAGTCCCAAGCAGCTGGATCATTACCTTGTGAGTTGTGTTGGCATAGAGAAGTATTTGTGTGCCTCTTACCCGCATGCTTGCTTCTCAGGTGTCTCCTAGAGCATGCTTACCAGCTTTCTACCATCCATCCACTGCCTTTTGTGATAGTGTGGCCGCCTATTGTTAAACCAGCTGGTTGGTTTGTGTGGGATGTGAAAAATCTGCATGCAAGTTTAGATACGTGTCCCTTCTTTTGTGAGGATTTGAATTGTCTTGCTTCACTTCCCAGGGCAGTAGCCTAACCACTAGGCTGTAGGGCTTTTTGGAATGGCACGTTTTGTCCATCTGAACAATACAAGCAGTGCAGGAGATTGATCCAGGTCTTTTATGTTGCAGGTAGGGCACTTTAACAATACATCTTAAGTAAAAGCAAGGGCTTTTGCTCCACCTCCTTTTCCTGCATCATTGCATGGGAAAGTATTGATTTGGACTAAGCTACACTGAACTGTAAATCCTGAGGGGGAAGCACATTTCCCGGTAAGATGAATTTACGGAGCTCAGAACCCGTGACTTGGGAGCCTTCCATTCTTCATTATTTTGTGCTGTTCAATTTAGCTGCAGCTAAACACTTGAATCATGTTACTGGATACCTAAATGCCCTTATGTTGTATATGTATCCTAGTAACTCAGTTCACTGTAACTTTTAATAAGTAATAGCTCCCCTAAATGTTGGGAGTAGAACAGCCCATTACAGTGTGCAAGTCCTTCCCTGGATCTTTGTTAACATAGTTTTCTGAAGGTTCTATTCAACTTTGTTAATGTCTTTCAAGCTTCTGAAACCATGAGAAATATCCAACTTCCTGTTGTCTTGCATCAAAAATATTTCATAATGTTCAAAGGTACTCAGCTAATATGTGCTTAAATTTTCATTTGTGTTAATTAAGATATTTTTTTAATTACCTTAATTTGCATCAAGCAGAAATGTGTACTCTCTTATTATTGTATTACATTGTCATTAAGATACTGTGAAATTGTTCTGAAATTCAGACTTCCATGTCACTTTCTGCAGAGGTTAGTATTTGTAATTATCTTAGAAAAATATTTGGTTTCAGTTATCATAAAGAGATTAAGTGTTTTAACTTTACTGCCTTTCCTGTTGCTTACACTAAATGTGTATTTGTATTTTAGAAACCATTTTGCCAGAGTACACCTACGTGCTTTATCTTCAGAGGAGATTGAAGCTGTCCGTCAAAAAAATTATGTTCCTATGGCATCAAAGCTCCGGTTCATTCCCAAAGCGAATGGGTTGAGACCCATAGTAAAAGTGAGCGGTGTTGTTGAAGCACGAGCATTCAGCAGGGAAAGCAGAGAAAAGAAGGTTTTTATTTTCTTCATTGTTTTATGTGGGTTTGATGTAGGTAGCTAATACAGTGAGTAAGGGTTTTTGTTACATAAAACTAGTTTTAACATGGTGAACTGGAACATTCAAATCAGAATGACTGAATGGGTCTACCTGTTGCAACTTAGGTTCTCCCTTCCCAGTGCTTAATTGCCATTAGCCTCCAATTCCAGAATTGTGTACTTCTGTTTGCAAGCCTGTCTTAAGGAAATGAGTCTTAACAGAATGGCAATGGCCTGTCAGGTAATCATGTTTTCTTTCTCTTCTCTTTCCATCCCTTTCCCTCAGGCTTGCTAACTGTGTCTGGTTGTGGTAGGCATTGGCCATCTATGGGAGCAGAAAGACAGAAATCTCAAAGATGCTCAGTATTCTGAACTAACATGTCGTATTTGTTTGGCACACCAGAGAGTGAGGGATGGATGAGTCCAAATCCCTGTTGGGATTTAGCTGAATACTGATTGTGCATGTTGATCAGCTAGGTGGCTGTGGTGCCAGGTCTACTCAGGGGGCTGAACAGTGGTGCATTGGGTGTGTTACAGGAGAAGGTCTAAGAAGGGCGAGTAAGCTGGATCAAGGATAGTAGGGAGATAGGAAGGAGGCAGGGAATTACTGCAGTGTGGGAACAAAGACAGAACACGCAGTGCACGGAGTAATCTGTTTAACAGGCCAGTTAACCACAAGACATAGTGGGAACCCAGTTTAACTATCTTGCATGACTGCATTAATTGTTTTTCCTTAAGACTGAGTCCCATTTAGTGCACAAGATTTAAGTGTTCCCCAAATGGGTGAGAGGTCAATGGCTTCTTAGTACTTACTGTTCAGTATGTGATCCCAGCCCAGATTTACAGGGCATCAGCTAAAAGCTGTTCCGAAGTGTTATTTCTTCATAGTCTTTCTGTGACAATCAGACTGTCAGATTTGAGAGTATGCACACAGTGAATCTGGAAATAGCTGCAGTGCTTTAAAGGTGCTATTGCTCCCGTACGGATCTGGGATAAAGGATGACATGAATATACTGAAGAAGATGAAAGTTCAAAGTTGACCATGGTAGCTGGTCAAGTGATTTGAGCTAACCTGGCTGCTCTGGAGCTGAGAGGGAATATCTGTCAGCTGAAAAGTAGGAGCAATAGACTCCTGTTGGAGAGTGCTGACAAATAACTGAGGACGCTAAGGTCTTCAGCTTTTAGACAGACCTCGTCTGTCTAAACTGATCACAAAGCATAGCTAATGATTTTCATAAATCCATGAAAGAGAAGGTTGTAGTAGTGTTACCTTTCTTCTCGGATAGTAGGCTGAGACAGAGAAAAGAGGCTAGTGCAAAATGATCGTCTTATTCATCAATTTAGGGCTTCCAACCTAATGGAACTGATGTAGTCTTCTCTCTCTTTTTTTCCTCCTAGCATTTAAATTGTAGAAGGAAGACAATCTTCCAATTCTTTCTGTCTGACAATATTCCAGGTTTTGGAATTTGGAAGGCAGGTTAGAATTGTAGGAGTAGTCTTGGCCAGCTTCTGTAGCTCAACTCTGGAATGTATCCAGATGAATTGCCAGAGAGAATCTCCCAAATATCCAGCGAACCAATTTCTGATTCTTGGGCAACTCTCAAACTTTGCTGCAAAATACATGGTGGAATGTGTCCAGTTCCATGAATTTATCCTCAAATCAGTGTAGATTTTATTTTATTTCAAAGGTTTTACGTATTTGCTTTACACCCTTCTTCCTTTTTCATTTGAACCAGTATTTTTTTTGTTTTCTATTTTTTATTTTTAATGGGAAGCTCAAAGCACTGGGCAGCAGCAGGGTTCCAAAAGATCTGATTTGTCTGAGAGCTCATAGTCTTTTACTGCATTCTGGAGAGATTCCAGCAGATCTTTAGGTTTTGCAAAAATGTTAACAAATCTGTGGATTAGACCTGTTCTGGGGAATTAAGAGGCTCGAGGGAATTCCTTCCAACATGAAAATGAGGAGCTACTGTGACTACTGCAACTCCAGGTCTCTCACGTCTAGTTCAAACAGGGTTTGAAACCAATGTGAATTTTCTTTTATTGACTCACCTGCTAACACCCATATGGCCATCAGCTTTGTGAGAAGGTGAAAGCGTGCTTTTCGTGAAAAAGCAACCATCTTGGGATATGCTTATTAAGAAGGGAAGGAGGAACTTTACTGGTGATTACTTTGACCTTGCTGCTTCTATTTACCTTTGAGCTACATCTCTACCCTTTCGATTGTTTTTCTTAGGAACTTGGTCTATAACAGAAAAGATACCACTGCAATAATTCAGGAAAGCATGTTAATTTTCAGAAATCTTTGTTTTATAAACTTGTCAAAAACATTTTGCAAGATCAGCCAGTGAATGAACATAATTACTTACCTTACGTAAAACAGTGAAGTTGGATTAAGTTGTTCTGGAGGCAGTGGCAGTAGTCCACTGAACATTTTTGGTGTGCTTTAGTTTTGCCAGCTTTTCACTGAAACCTGTAATTAATTTTTTTCAGTGCAAAAATAAATGTTTTCAGATGAATTGGAATGCTTCTGTAATTAGTAGTTTCAATGTATCCGTATCATGATCATAATACTACTGTTGATAGTAAGAACGCTTTTATGTATACATTTTGGAGGATTTCTCTGAAGCTCTAAACTGATTCATAAGTATGCTACGTGTGTGCTTTGTTTATTTTCTTCGGTAGTATGGCTTGCCCTTTCAACATTCGTTTGTTGCCAGGTCTGTCAATATTTTTTTTTCCTTAAGGTATTTACAGAGCTAATCAACCTGCACAACTTCACTGCCGCTCTGGTGTAGTTTACTATTCCCATAGCTGAGAGTTAAATCTTTGCTAACGTACTTGCATAGAGTACCTCCAGAGGCTCAGCTGGCGGTGCAGCTGGAGGTAGCCTAAAGTCTCCGGGCACATGTTCTTTTTGCTGTTCTTCTCTCCAGCAGAGAGAATGAAAGGCATTTAAGAAGACACCTTTTAATTGGTGGCAGTTTTATTTGCTGGAGTTTATCTCCTTAACTATTACACCTTGATTTCCAAGAGTCAAGTACAGGAAAAAAAATTTTTCCATAGGATATAAATCTACAACCCCCCCCCCAAACCTCTGAGGCTGTTTTGACACTTCCAAGTAGTTACTGAAGCTATATTCATGCTTTCTGAAAACTGCAGTTGACCAAAATAATATAGTAAATATACAAATTTAATCTCATACTTCATCTGAATGTGAAATCGATGTATTGCACAGAATTTAATATGTTTCACCATACTTTAAGGTGATTCTCTGTGGTCTCTTTTTAGATGCATCACTACAACACTCGACTAAAAAATCTATTTAGTGTGTTAAATTATGAACGGACTATAAACACCAGTTTTATCGGCTCTTCGGTGTTTGGGAAAGATGATATCTACAAGACATGGAAGAAGTTTGTTACAAAGGTTCTTGAATCAGATGGTGAAATTCCTCATTTCTACTATGTAAAGGTATGTCTTTTTAATTACATATTCAGACTAACTTCAAAGTCAGCTTGTGCAGATATTTTTATACCTGTAATAGGTGTGATCTGAGTGCATGATTATTTCTTTCTCAAAATAAACTTTTGTGCATACCTAACACAGACTCTGGTTGGTTTTTTAAGGGGGGGTGTCCCTGCAGTAGTGCTTCCTTTATTTGGATATTTTTCTGTTAATCTTTCTGTCATGTAGCAGCTCTTGCTTCTGCACATGCACTGGCTTTTTCAGTTACACTTACTTGGGTGTAAAAATGGGACAAAAATAGAAACTCAGATATGCTTTTAGGGCCATCTTCCCAAAGGAAAACCAGGAAAAACTCGCTATGCATATTTGGATAAATTCAGCATCTTTTTAAAAATAGGTCTCTTCTGTCTCAGTATCATTAGTTTCTGTTGAAAATGAACACTTGAACTCTAGTGTGTCTCCAACAAGTTTCTTCTCCCACTTGAAAATAATGAGTGCTTGTCATATCCCACTCTTTGAAGGAGTTTCTTCTTAACACTTTTGTTTTTCAGTTAAGTCTAGCAGGCAACCTTTTGTGTTTGAGCTCAATTCATAGCTTTGAATTGGAGCGATTTACACAGATTTATATATATATATATATATATATTAGGGTGGGGCTCCTCTCCCATGCTCTCATATGTCAGTTGTCATCCTGTCCTGAAATTACTTTCAGTGATTGTCTCGTTAACTTTCAAGCCAAAGAATCATGTCATTGATGTAGTTCTCCTAAGGTTGTTGCTTCTTCAGAAGGTTTTGAATTTCGACTATGACAAGTAAAAGCAGAGGTAAGATTGCAATATGAGGTTTAGGAAAGGTGAAACACTTGGGTTTGCAGCTTTTCAAAAGCCTAAGATGTCACCTCCATGATCACATGGAGAGGAGCGTTTCTTAAAATATTTAAACATAAAATATTAGCAATAAACTTCACTTAAATGATTGAAGGTTCAGTGTTAGATTTAAGGTTGCATATGGTATCATCTTCTGTTAGTAACAAGAATTGTGCTAAAACTCATGGTTTGGTTATCCCTTGTAAGGGAAAACTCATTGATGAGTGAGGAAAGGTTTTGCAGATAAGCAGTGAGTTTTTTCATACTACCACAGTGTTTACAGTGATACTGATGAATATATAATGGAAGATATTTCTTCTGTTTCAGGCTGATGTGTCCAGGGCTTATGATACCATTCCTCACAATAAGCTTGTGGAAGTGATTTCACGGATCCTAAACCCTGAGAAAAGAACTGTCTACTGCATACGGCGCTATGCCGTGATTATGATTACCACAAGTGGAAAAGCCAAGAGGTTCTATAGGAGACATGTATGACTTGCTGATTTCTTCTGTTTGCTGCTGTAGATATATTTCAGTCCAAGGAATATTTTTGTTTGTAGCTTTTTTTTTTTAAGTCACAATTTGAATTAGGCAATTACTTCATAAACCCTTTTTTAATAGTGTTGGATATTTTCCAGAGTTAGCAAAGCTTCTTTTTACTCTGTACTTTTTACACTTTTTACTCAACGTTAGTAAGAATAAAGATAAATGTGTTGTGGAAATAGAGATATGTGAGGGAGATATTTCATTTTAACAATAGCAGAATTGTTGGATTAAAATAATGCAATCAGGCTGGCCCTTTGACCTTCACTGAATAAAAGAGTCTGGTACTGAATTTTCTACTGCTTTTGTTATTTATTTCTTTACACTCAATATATAGGTTTCTACTTTCAAGGATTTTATGCCAGACATGAAGCAATTTGTGTCCCAGCTTCAGGAGAATGCCTCATTGCAAAATGCAATAATAGTTGAACAGGTAAATATGGGGAGGCTTCTTTTCAACTGAAAAAGCAAGCTACAGAAGAATTGGAGGAAGATTGGGATTTTAAATTGAATGTACATATTATGTGCTGACACCACCTCTCTTCTAGTTACCCAGCACCTTCTGTAGAAAGTTTTTTGTCATCTCTTCTTTGATGTTTATAACAGGCTGTTAGTGTTCAGTGGAGGAAATGCACCAGGCAAGAAATCTGACAAAATGTCCTGCTAGACTTTTTCCAGATTTTCTCATTGTTGTCTCAAGCTTTCATTTTAACCAGTGTTTTCTTTTTCCTTTCCTAATTCCATTGTTTGTTGCAACAGGTCTCAAGTGAGAAATTAACTATCTAGTAAAGAAGGGCTTCAACCTGCCAAGATTGATAAGAATGAGCTCTTCTTTAGAGGAGTTAAAATGCAGCACAAAACAAGAGCAACTCCTGTATTTTTTTGTTTAAAGAGATTTCTCACTTTCAGTGAATTAAAGTACGGTTAAAAATGATATGTATTTTAAATTTACTCCAGCCGACGCTTTGTTACAAGAAGCAAGCACCTTGTGTTCTTTTAATTCTTGTGCTGCAGAGAACTGTGCTAATTCCAAATGTTTGTTCTCAAGACTTCCTTCTGTGCAAGGAGCATGACAGAGAAAGGCGTTAGAAGTAGGTGGTATGCTCAAATCAGTTTCTTAATACATTGTATTGCTTGGCATCATGGTCTTCCATGATAACAACCTACGACATTCCTGAGCATCAGATGATCAGACAGGTATTTTTTCATAGGCTACTTCCTCTTGAAATTTTTTTTTTTTTCCTAAACTTGTCAGTGGAAAATTTTGACGTAGGATAATCTATGCTTCTAACATGCAAGTAAAATGATCTTGTATATCTGTGGACATAGGAGTAGAATATACAGTGTGGGTGGTGCACAATTCCAGGATCCTACAAGGTGCAGAGAGCCTAACGAGTACATGGATGAAAATGAAAACTAGCTGGATCTCTGATGATGTGTATGTAGGGTTTTGTTTTGTTGTTTTTTCCAGTGCACAGCTGATTTTGGTAACTATGCTAGATATTACATGAACAGCAGCATTCTATTTCAAAGTATTTTACATTTGAAAACGATTTGTGTGTGTGTGTGTGTCATTACTTTAAAAAAAAAAATATTCTGAGAAAAGTATCATGTCAGCCTAGTTGTCTGTACCACAGGTGCATCGCATTAGCTGTTCAGTACAAATAACCATGGTCTCACATGGCTCTATCAAAAGCTGGGTGCATTTGTCTGATGTCTAATCTATGCAAACGGGAAGTAATTTTGCTTTATTTCTCATGAAGTCATTGTTAAAGGGATTTAAACTGCTCTAAATGATTTTTTTATTACACAGTTTTTAACAAAAAGCTTCATAAATATTGGGTGGACAGTCATGCATGGAATCGTTGGTAATACGTGGCAAAGAACGTGTTCTGCAGCAGAACTGGGAAGTGAGCGTATCTATACTTGCGGAATCTTAAAGAACATGACAGTTACAGAAATTGCCCTACAGGATAGAAAGTAGCCAAAAGAGCAAGGTCTCATACATCGTAATAATCCAACGTAATATACCTAGCACTTTAAAAAGTGGGTTTAGATGTTACATTTGACTATTTTCCTATGTAACGCCAATCAAGACTGTTTTTCTCCTAAAGCAAAACAAAAAAAGGAACTGCACCATTTACTTGTTGGATGTGAGCAGCTTTTTAGCATGTATATTCAGATCTTGGTTTTAGGTGTTTTTTTTCTTACCTTAGGGGGTTGAACTACTAGTCTTAACTTTTCATAAAGGTTTCTGTGTATCTTTTAAGTTTATACTGTATTTTTAGTTTCAGTACGTTTCTGAAGTACAAATCTTGTTTTGTTTTGTCCCATTTCTAGAGCTTAACTTTTAATGAGACAAGTTCCAGCCTGTTTACTTTTTTTCTTCAAATGATACAAAACAACATCCTGGAGATTGGGAGCAGGTAAAAAAGAAGTTCATTTTTCTTTGTATAGTGTGTTTGGTTTTTTTGGTTGGTTGTTTTTTTCTGTTAAGCACGATACTTTTAATTGGCTCAGGGGATTTTTGATAACTGCCTTCTAAAGATTTTTATTTCATGTTAATTTGAAATCTGTTTATCAGTTTAAGATCTGTAAAAGCATGAAAAGTTTGATATCAGATTTATATCGAATAAAATCTCTCTTTCCCATCTAGATGATGTTAACTATACACACAATGCATTATTCTGTGAATATGTAACCTTATTCCTTTGAAAGTGCAGATGTAGAGCAAAAGAAAAATACTTTAAAATGTTGGGATCCATAGTGGTGAACAAAAGCAAGGTGACATCCAAGCAATCATGCAAAAGCCTTGTTAGTCTTTTCTCCGTAGTGCAAAATTAAACCTTTTCTGCATGGCCTTGCTATTTGGCAAGTTACAATAAAAATAAAAGGCAATAAAGTAAAAATTAAATTACTGGCAACTCCAAAATTAGGAATCAGATGTTATAGAGAGTAGTAATGCAGATTTCTTCTTGTGTTGCTAGAGATACTGATCTGGTACTTAACGTTTTGCCTCTAGGTGGCAAATGTGTACCAGGTCTCAAAAGAAAGTACTTGTGTGATCTTTGTTTGTAAATTCAGAGTGAGGTATATTAGAATGAATAGCTTCTTGCTCTTGAAAAAATACCTTTATTTAGAATACTTAATCTCACAGAATTGAGAGAGGGGGAGAAAAGCTTTCAAGGAGGCAAATAGAAGAGCGTTTATAGGTTTTTCTGGCATTGATGCTTACACTCCCTTTGGCAGGATCATGAGAATGCTGACGTGGCATGCCGTTAATAAGGACTGACTAACATCAGTACGTTTAATAAAAGTTTAATGGTTTTAAAGAAAGCACACCCTGACAAAGCCAACCTCACATTTACTTAAATTCAGTCACAGCTTAGCTGAAAAAACGCTGTTTGTCCTGGAATGAATTTGCCCTTTTTAAGTAGCTCATTCTCATTTGCAGTTTTGGGGGGTTTTTTTGGAACAAATGAATTTAGTAAATGAATACACTCTTTACCTGATGGTTCTCAAAAAGCCATCACAGTTAGTTATCATTCACTTGATGTTTTGAGAAAAATGCTGATTGTTGAGCTGGGGACCTAGAAGGAATCTTTTAATACCATTTGATAGATTTATCAAAAGCCTGGAAAAATGTAAAATTACTACTAGAAAAATTTGCACAGGACTCAAAACATAGCTAAGTTCACTGCTAGAATGTAGTATGTGGCTCTGGTGTCCAGTTGCATAATTTCATTCTCTTCAGTTTCACTAAGCCATTCATGTAGTAATAGTAAAATGGACATTATAATATAATATCTCACTACTTCAGAGGAGTGTTGTGAAAATAATTCCCTTGGGTTTTGTGAGGCACACTCATTCCGTTACTGCCAGCATGGAAAAATCCACAAGGTAATGGGGAACTCTGTCTTCAGTAGCTTATTTATATTTGATACATTACTATTACTATGTGTGGTTTTACTGGCTTTATACAAGGAACGGTGTAGGGGAAGTATTAATGAACCTACCCTTGGCTATGTCTATATGAGTTATTTGAAGCCATGAGAAACAAATCAAGATTTACTCTTCTGCAAAATGACAACTGACAACTTCAGTGAACTTTTCAAGCGGGGGTTGGGGGGAGGCTGAGTATAATTACAAATAGTAAGGGTTAGCCTTTCACAGGAGGTAGTGGTTTTTCCTGATTAGAAGTAAGATAGCTTCATGCCTGAGCTGTTAAATGAGGAAATAAATGTGTTTTACAGTACAGCTGGGATGTATAAAACCAGATCACATGCTCTATTGGGCTAAGCCATCAGAAATTTCCCTAAAATTAAAGTGATATTTATTTGTGGGGGAAAAAAACCCCACCAAACCAACCAACCAAAAAATACCCCAAAAACCAGAAACCCAAGAAAATATTTTACTTGACCAGATCATGCTGTGCAAGTATAAACAAAGAATAAACACCTCAATAATAATTTAAAATAAAAAATTATAGTTTGAAAGATTTGTCCAGTGCACTTTGTTTCTTGTACAAGAACACTTGTTTTGAATCTGTGTAAGATGTAGCATAAAGAATTACAAAGCTTAAATGAAGGGTGGCTCCGCCGCTGAAGGAGGAAGGAGGCATTGTGGTTTGAGATCAGTTATAAAATTTCTTTCATTTAATGACAGTTGTCTACTGGAGTTTGATAATAAGAAAGGAATAAGTGTATTAATGGGTTTTTTCACTGTTTAACTTAAAACTTCTGGAGCCATATGTAGATTCTCAGAGGAAAGAACAAACAAATTTAAGTAAGGCTAAATAGCAGGCATGTAGCATATTTCTTATTGAAACACATACGTTATACTTGGGGAAAAAAAAAGGTAAATTTTTAATGGCTATTGCAATCTTCTTGCTGCATGTTTTGATTTTTTTTTTCTTTTATTCTTTACTAGGTACTACTTACAGTGCTGTGGAATTCCACAGGGCTCCATTTTGTCAACCTTACTTTGCAGCTTATGCTATGGCGACATGGAAAACAAATTGCTCTGTGGAGTACAGCAGGATGGGTAGGGATGTTTTGTTCTGTGCTCTGTTACAGTAGTGCATAATATAGGGTATATGTGTTAGACATTTTCTCTGAAGTTTAATTTTGAATTTCAAGGATTTCCCACTCTCCAGTAGGAGTGTGGTGCAGACAAACATCTCTGCAGCTTCAGTGTCACCGTGGTTGTTTTGTGGGGGAATTTCCCTAAAGCGCTTAAAAGAAGCTTTCCCAGATCTGTGGGTAGGAGACTTGCTCTTACAAAGAGCACAGTATTTAGAGATGCTGTAAAGAGCCTGACAAGCTCTTCTTGTACATCTAGGAAGTTTATGGTTCTCCCACACTCATTCCCACAACATCTGTGGTCTTCTGTCCTCAGACAAGATAGGATGTTCATTATAGGCTTTCTGATATTCCAGGTTTCTGCCTGAGGGTTTTCCAATCCACTGTCTGTAAATCTTAACTTTTTATCAAGGTCACAGCTTTATTGCAGATTTTTTACAAGGCAAAAGGCATGCTGGTTCTTGTTTGAAGCCCTGTGTGGCTGTTGGTACATCTTCTAAGTCTTTGTGCCCTGCTTGTGCTTGCTGCTTAGGAACTTGACAGAAAGCTCGCCTGATAAAAGCTCTACCTCTTTATTAGCTGTGAATACTTCGGGGTCCCTTTTACCTCCATATGAACTGATCCCCAGGTGAATCCCAGATTAGGGTCTTTAGGCACGAGCTGGACCCTGAAGCTTGTCTGTGTTCACACATCTCCCTCCATTGCTATGAATTCTGTCCTAAGAAAGAAAAAAGAAACTAAGAAGTGTGTAGGAGGGCTCGAGATAAGGGTATCTGTCTGGTGTCTCTTCTTGGGAGGCTCACTAGTTAATGGAAAGTCTCAGAATTTTAAACATTTCTCTACACAAGTAGTAGGGTTCTTCTCATAGGCTTTAGGATGATGTGATGATATGAGTCTAAACAGTTATATTTTGCTTTTAAAGGATGTTGCTTATACATACTGAAATTATGAAGGTGATTCAGAAGAATGCACTCTTTAATTTAGCAGCTGTTTTTATATAGAGGAGATTTTAGAATGTTACTTAGGTGTCTGATGAATGATTTTGATAGTTTCATTTGACCTTTAAGTCAAAAAAATAATCTGGCTATTGACTTGGCTAGGCGAAGGTGCAGCTGATCTGATCATAGTGATGGCAATACTCCTGCTTTGAAGAGGAGACTGGACGAGATCATCTTCAGAGCTTCCTCTCTATGATCTACTAGGCAGGATTTATCAGAAAAATATGGGCATGCCTGGGGCCTGTATTCTGTTGAAAAAGAAAATTCCAGCCTTTACAGTGGTAGGTGGTGGTGTGTTTTACATTCAAGTTATAGCTTCACAAACAAGTTACTACATGGTAAACGAAGATACAGAGTTAGAGCACATCAAGAATCTGGTATCTGCTTGTGTACCTGGTATTACACTTCCTTTCCTTGTCTTGTGGATTAAGATACTGCAAATTCTCCCTTGGAAAACCCTGCATCCAAGAAGCTGCTATGGATTAGCTTGTGTGCTGTAAATTCCTGTCATGTTTTGTGTAGCCAGCCCCTTTGCTTTCTTTTTTTCTTTTTTCTTTTTTTTTTTCATTTATTTTTAGGAAAGAAGCAGAACTGAGAATTTCTTTGTGAGACTCGATTTGGAGATCATACTGGCCTCTACCGTCTTGTGAATTAAAATGGGCACGTTGTTGCTCTGAAGAGTATGACAAAAATTTGAAAGGATTGCATATAAAATAAATCTAACAATAGTTTCTTCTTGATTACAGAGTCCTAATACGTCTCATTGATGACTTTTTGCTGGTTACGCCACATTTAAAGCAGGCAAGAACTTTTCTAAGGTATGCTATTAAAGACATAGTCTTCAAAGTAATAAGCATTAACAACTTCTAGGTCATTCTTTTTCATCTTTATACATGCTTGTACATATAGGTGTATTTGTTTTATGGGTTAATAATCAAGGGCTTTTTTGGAGTCCTTGCTGGTAGCCTGTGCCTGGGAAGAATCCTAATAGCTACGTTCTTGATGGCCAACTAACACTATGTTGCAGCTCAGATGGTGGGGGATTCCTGCTGACGTTTAGTTAGGGACCTAGCTACTGACCTTGATGGAGCTTCTAGCAGCAGTTAGTAGTGCAGACTAACCAAAGCAGCTGACAGTTGTCTAAGACCATTTTCCCTCAATTTTTTAAGATGTCTTAGTGACATTCTTAAAATATATTTGTCAGGCAGGCATGCTGCTACCTTCTATTCCCGAGGAAAGAATGGAGCTTTTCTCTGATACAATATTGCTAAGAATTTTCTGGTCATTAATATTCTGGGGTGAGTGTTTGAAGATACTGATAGCATGGCAGCACGCAGCTCACAGAAGTTTTCAAACAGTAATTCTTTAGAGTGCTTCAGAACTACCTTTTTTTTAAAATTGGGCCCCAAAAGAGGTTCCTGGTTACCATGGATATGAATGTACAGTCAGTATCCAAGAAGAGTTCTGCTGATGCCAAAGCCAGTTTAAGGATCTAAAGGAGAGATCTTGAAGAAAAGCTTAGCATTTGCAATGCAGTCAGTTGCATCGTGCTTTTCAATAGTCAGAAAAATGCAGCTCTGTTGTGAGCCTGAAAGGTCATGGGGAAATCAATTAAGTACAGTTTGAAGTGTGAATTGTACTAATTAGTGGATAGTGTACTTTGAAGACTTCATTTGTCCTCATTTCCTTATCAGAACAGAAAGAAATTTCTAGGGATATGGAGATTTACTGGAAATGATAAGTTGAACTAAGAGGCTGGGGATGCCTCGAGCTATTAATCTCTGTAACATCTTTTCAGCATAATGTCACTTGAAGTAGCATTGCAGATACTGTCCTACTTGCCCTTTGAACTTATCTGCATCTTTATTCTGTATCAACTTCTGCACTAGCTGTGTTGATTTTCTGTAGACAAGTAGCCTCTTCTGTGCAAGTTTTCCAGAACTGCTTACAGATCCTATGAACTCTCTGCCACAAATGGAGTAGTAACGGTTTTTTCTAATGTAGTATTAGAACTGGCAGACTCAAGAAATAAATTTTGAGGAGACAGCGTTATGACTATTAGTCCCCAACAAGAAGAGCCTACCTCTTCCTCTCACTCTTTAAAAGGATGAAGTGTGCACATGAATACATTGCCAAGTAAGACAAACTGCTGCTTATCCATGAGATGACACTGCTGATCCCATGTGCAGTAGGTAATCAGCAGGCATTCTGGCAATGAAAACATCCTTAGGGAAAACTCTGTGGAGAAGGTTCAAAACTTTTCATCAGATAAATGAGGTTCCTGTTATGTGGATTCTCCTTGTTTTTATTAACTTTCAAAAGCAATAACTCTTCATCTGTGTTTTTCCAGTGATTTTGGTCTCAATGGTTTCTGTGAGTGTGGTTTATGTAGCTTGTCTGAAATGTTTCATGGCTTAAGTTCCTAACTTTTGCAGATTAATGCAAATTTTTCTCCATTATCCTCATATCCTTAAGCTTATTTATTTTATGTATTTATCTTTAATATCTTCAGTTTTGTTTATTTCTAGCTGTGTTCCTTAACCTAAAGAGTTGGCCATGATTCCCTTTATTCTTTGGTTTCTGTCCTTTGATGCAAGATCATATGAGTCTTGCAGCATGGTGGGCTTTTTTGTTTGCTTTTGCAGTGGGAGTTAGGCTAACTGTTTATATCTGTTTTAGGACTCTAGCAACAGGTATTCCTGAGTATGGCTTTTTAATAAACCCCAATAAGACAGTCGTGAATTTTCCTGTTGATGATATCCCAGGATGTTCCAAATTTAAACAGCTACCAGATTGTCGTTTGATCCCGTGGTGTGGTTTATTATTAGATATACAGACACTTGAGGTTTACTGCGATTACTCCAGGTAAATAGTTGTATACTCCAGTGTCAGCTTTACAGTATATTGTACATAGTGTGGGAAGCACAAGGGTGTCTTGTGAACGGTGTAGTTGAATTAACTGCAAAATAGATTTTACAATTCTGTTTCTTATAAAGTAATCTAAACATTCTATTCTTTTGTGGAGCCTGCTATTTTCTTCATTCCATTCTGGTGGAATGTACATACCACTAACGCCATTGAATGTGGCACAGATCACTAGTGACCAGAAGTCATATACTGTATGGTGGCTAAATGGTTCTGAGAAAGTTTATTCAATCACCTCAGTTCAGCTTCTTTCACCATTATGCACTGTATTGTACCTGATATCATATAACTACATTTATTGTTCTGAAATTGTTATTTTTTTTGTACCTTCCTAAAAGAAGCAGTAAGGATTAGATGAACAGATTGGGATTAATTTTGTATAGACTAGAGGGACTAGTAATCCTTTCAACATCAGAGGTGTTCCCTCTGGTACACTTCAGATGGTAGTGTAGGGGAGAAGTAACCCGTCTTTAAGCTAGCAGCCTTGATTGTTTACACAAAGCAGTCTGAAGTGGCATAGAACTCAGGATGGGACAATATATCCTACTGAAAAGCTCTGTAGACCCTTTACATGGTCTACTAGAGATGGCATTAGACTTTTGCTAAAGATTAACAAGAACGAACAGTTTAAACTGAAGGATAATATTGCTGTGTTATTGACCATATTTAGTATAAACAGCCCATGCATACATTTAAGTGGGAAATCAGGAGGAGGTTTTCCATCACCAGAGTGGTGAAGTTCTTCAGTAGTCTTCCAAACCAGAAAAGCTTGGTCAGTTTAGGAAAGCAATTTATATGACATGATTTTCTGTAACAACAGAGGACTAAAATCAACAGCCACAGAGATTTATTCACTAGCTGTGTTTCTAAAAGAAGCAGCTAACACTGGTGAAGGCATTGCTGCTGCTGGTCTGGGAGACACTCATCAGAATCCTGAGGGTGTTTGTTACAAGGCTGCCTTGCTTTTGATGAGCTTGACTTAAGTAACTGGAATGCTAGGGTGAACTGAGGTGGTGTCCAGCCTAAGCTCCTGCATTGCATGGATCACAGCGTATAACCTGGTTGTCACTGGAGTCATTAATAATGGCCTGGCTAGACCACGTGTTTTAGAAATATATCTAGTTTGCGTTTAAGGTTATTGGTTTGGTTCCTTTAGCAGGGTGAATTATTCAGCCCTGGGGTATTGAAGTCGTTCCTTAGCTAATAGCCTTAATGCCACAATGTCTAGTCTCTCTCTAAATTGAATTTAGTTACAGTAATCTTGTAGCTACTGGCTCATTGATTAGCAGGCAATCTCTGTAACATGAGAAGTTAAATGAGGCTTACTTTACAGAAGTTAATTTAGTCTATTAGCCCATGGAGTTTGT
This sequence comes from Harpia harpyja, assembly GCF_026419915.1. Lineage (NCBI taxonomy): Eukaryota > Metazoa > Chordata > Aves > Accipitriformes > Accipitridae > Harpia > Harpia harpyja. Next base: position 6,477,341 of record NC_068944.1, on the reverse strand, counting down.
TTAACTACTTTTTTTTTTCTTTTTTTTCTAGTTATACCTGTACTTCCATCAGATCAAGTCTTTCCTTCAATTCAAGTAGAACAGCTGGGAAAAACATGAAATACAAATTGATTACAGTCCTGAAACTGAAATGTCATTGTTTATTTCTTGATTTACAGGTGAGAATATGGAAAGAGATGTTTGGAAATACTGTGATTAGTGATACAGAACATTAAAACAGCCTTGAGTTCTAACATAAAGAGTTGATTTTGAGAGGTAATTCATATTACTTGGAAATGTTGACATCAGCTAAAATGTGGGGTCTCATCACCTTCCAGAACTGAGCCTTCGCAACATTGTTAACTTGGGTACATAAAAGAAATCTTCAAAGTTTAGCACAAAATTTTTTTCTCTAGATCTCTAAATCATCTTATGCTCTTGAACTTGAACAAATCCTATCGTGACACTAAAATATTCCTATAGCTCTGTTTCTGTTCTGTTCTAGATCAACAGCCTTAGAACAGTTTTCATTAACATCTACAAGATATTTTTACTTCAGGCTTACAGGTAGGTCACTGTCTTCCGCAGTAACTGAATATCTCATTACTCTTTCTTGACACATGGAGGAGCTACGGATTAGGAAGAAGTGCGCCATATAAATGTGCAGTGGCAAATGTCAGTAGTAGGTCACGTTATTCTTGTTTCAACACTGTTCTTATGTAATATTATTAGATTCAGGATACAGGATTATATTGATGTGTGTGTTTAAGTGACACTTCACTAAATGGATTTTCAGTGTCTCTTGGTATTGACAGCTGACCTCAAGAAAAACAGTCTGTTTTGCTTCAGGAGGATGACGAGAAGCCTTATCACTCATTAACCAGTTAATATTTAGAACTTTGTATCTATTAAAATCATATAGAACTTTGACCTGTATAACTTTAGGTAAAGTGAGGTTTCATTCTACCAAGTTAATTGCAGTTTCTTAGCTGCTGATAACGTCTTAATTGCTCCTTAGCTGATAATACCTTGGGTTTTGTGAGCTCTTCTTGACCAGCAGAGGAAGTGAATGTTTTCAACAATGATAAGGGAAAGAAATCAAAACTGATAAGCAAGTTGGGAGAAAATACTAATCTCTGTGCATCGAAAACTTTGAATGATTGGCAGCACCAAGTAATTGTTTATTGCTTTAATGCAAAAAATGTCTAAGAGGTGCTTCCCTCTTTATAGAAATCAGGTGTTGCTCTTTTGCTAGGCTCATACTTGTTAGGAAATGACATGTTAGTTTTGTTCTTCAATTCAGCTTGGTCCACATTTACCCTGTATTGTTCTTGTGTCCAGGAAGTGTAATTGGACTTGTCTAGTACAGCACTGATGTGTCAAACTCTTAAACTTTGTGTTGTGAGTGACTTACAGTTTTTCTCTGATGTTGGACATGATTAGTTAGTTACTTCTGTTTGCTTTTATGGTAACACTCTAACAAAGGTCTTTATGTTAGGGTACCTTTAAAAAACTGTCCACCATGCTAACAGCATGTCAGGTTAATTCAGCCAGAGCTCTGTGATGCAGTGTGGTAATTATGTTTATCCTTTAAATATTTTAAAATTTCAAAATTTCTTGAAGCGATTACGCTTATGCTGTGTTAATTTAATAAACAAGTGTATACATTGTTGAGTAAGTAAAAATCAGCATTGTAGTTGTTGACTGTGTTCAGCATAAGCAGGATTATAATGCCAGAGGCTGAAGAAAAAAAAAAAAGGAGAGAGAAAAAAAAAAAGGAGAGAGAAAAAAAAAAAGCCAGCTGTTTTAAAATACGTCCAAACAGAGGAGTAAGGGAGAGTACAATACAAGTAATTTCCATAGAATTGGCTTCCAAATAGACAAAAGAGTGGGGATCCTGGTCTGTGGAACACTACGTCATTTGGAGGTCTGTTTTCCTGAATTTCTGAACAGAATTTGTTGTGGGGTTTTGTTTTTTTCTTCCTCTCACACTCTCTCATGTGGATGTTCTCTGGCTGCATGGTCCATGATACGGAATTGCTGAGGATGTGTAATTTAACTTTCCCTGCACATAAAACGGTCATTCTCAGAAGAGAATTCTATTACCAAGGCAGATGGCTTCAAGATCTTTCAGCACAAAATTTACAAACAAGCATCATATGTGTCTGATGCTCCAGGGATTTGTATATATAGGAGAGGTGTCGTATGCTAACAGTGTTGATATAGCTAAAGACTGTTGGGTGCTTTTGAATGTTGTAATAGTGCCTAAGGTATGTAATCATAGTTTCACTTGAAGTTGCAAATGACTTGTGATTAAGTAGGCTGGTTTTGTGAACAGGTTCCACGCCTGTGTTCTCCAACTTCCATTCAACCAGCAAGTTAGAAACAATCCTTATTTCTTCCTAAGGATCATCTCTGAGACTGCATCATGCTGCTATGCTATCCTGAAAGCAAAAAACACCGGTATAGTATGTTAATGGCTATGAAGTAGCATGTTTGGGTTTGGTTGTTTTTGTTTTTGTTTTGGTTTTTTTTTGGCAAATAAAACATCTTGAATGTGCAGTCAGATCGTGTAAGTTTGAGATAAAGATCAAGAATGAAAAATAGGGAGTGCATGATAGGAATCACTGTGGTTTTTTTCTTAAACTCAATTTGCTGAAGATAATAAAATGTTTCAGGTTTTAGTTTTTAGTTCTCTGCTGACATAGGAGACTTCATTGACTATATAGGTTTTTAGTAAAAAAAAAATTTTGGAGTGATTTTGTAGAAAGAGAGGAGAGGTCAGACATGCTTCTTAATGCTCATCATTTTCAGTGACATTATTTTCCTGTTCTGTCTCTAGGCGTTGCTTTAGGTAACAAAGGTGCATCTGGTGTGTTCCCTTCTGAGGCAGCAGAATGGCTCTGCTACCATGCCTTCACTGTCAAACTGTCAAACCACAAAGTTGTTTACAAATGCCTGCTTAAGCCCCTAAAAATCTGTAAGTACTCGATTATTTTTACAATTTGAAATATGGTTAATTGTAATAAAACTTGGAACCTAATGGATTTTTTTAAGTTTTCTTATCATAAAATGTTCTAAGATGTACACTAACGAGCTTTCTGATTTTAATCAAATTTACTAAGTATAAGTAGACAAAATAAAATGGTATGTTTTTCAGCACTGTGTGTTCTAGAGTCTTGTTCTTATGGGACAGTTGTTGATACTTGGCACTCAGTAAGTTTGTACAGTTTAGAAAGCTTAGTAAGATTGGGTTAATCATATAAGCATTCTCAGCAGGTTTACTAAATGAAATATGAATGCTCAGTTTTTTATTTTTAAAAATGTAGATTAACTGGCAACTAAGTTAGTTCCTCCTGCAATATAAACTCTTACCAAAAAAAGTGTCACCGGGGTCACTTTGACACAGAAGCACTTGCTGCGCTGCATGTGCTATATTGTAATAGAGTTGAGTGGTGTTGGCAAATCTTTGACTGTTATACTCGGTGAAAGAAGCTGTCTGTGTACCTGGCCTCTGGGGAGCTCTCTCTTTGACCGGTTGTGCGGTCTGTCCCCAGGCCAGCCACAGAAATAATAGCATTTTCAGTTCTAAGATATTAAAAGTGAACAGCAGTAGGTTTTTCTGAAGCGGTCAGTACTGTTGTTGAATTTAGCTACAGTGAAGGCCAGACTCAACACTGACTCGCTAATTCGTACTCTAAATGAGTCATTACTTGGGCAGTTTCATTATACAATACTGAGAAATTCTTCAGTCTGGTTCCAGAATAACCCTTATTTGATTCGAAATGTATTGCAAGCTTCCCTTGATACCTGTGCTGAGGCCTAGTGCCCCCAAAAAGAAAGTGGCTCTGCTTTGGAAGTATTTCCTCCCATATCAAAGGCTTGCAGCAACGCCTGAGTGCAGTCTGATTTTTGGTGGTGCAGTGTGAATGTATCAAAGAAGACAAACTTTTACAGGAAACAAACTGATGGTTGGGATTGCACCAGGCGTGTTCCTGACAGCAATGGACTTTCTGTATGGAGCAGAACTCCAGCAGTCTCTCCCAGAGAAGCTCCTTCTCTCAGAGTTATTCAGTGACACCAAAACCAGAGGCACCATGTCTCATCACTGCTGCTGAGAAGCCAGTTCTGTTCAGCCCTTCTAGAAGTACCAGGGGAAGCAGACCTTCCTCTGGGAAGGGAAGAGATGGCTGCTTGCTTCACTTGGCAAGGACAGAAACTGAAGAACTGAGCAGAGAATGCAGTAGTCACACCCAGTAGGATAATAGCTTCTCTGGGAGCTGTGTCACTTCTCTAAGATCCATAATAGAGCACATCCGAGTTTTCATCTCTAATGCTGAAGGTTTTGCTCTCGGCATCTTTGACTGGCAGATCACAATCCAAGCCAAAGCTCCCCCATCCTTGTCTGTGCATGCTTTGCTGTTGAATCTGATAGTATGTTCAGGGTGGAGGTGCAGCCCCAGGTGCCTTTATTATCCAGCAGAATCTCATCTTCCATGGGTGTGTGCATCTACCGTAAAAGTGGTCTCTGCTGTCCGCAAAATTACACCACCACAGATACCAGGGAAAATGGGCTGGGAAGTAGAGGTAGAATTTTTCTAGTCTGAGTAATGATTCTTGTTAGGTTCCTTCTGCTGTACCCGTACAGCCCCTTGCCTAATCACAATACTGACCTGAAACTTGGTGTGTGGTCCACGTCTAACTCTGTATGCACAGTTTCTAACCCAAGAAGGGAAAGCTGACCATCTATCAGTTGGCTTCTCTGACAGTGAGAATTGGCCTTGCAGAAATGGAATAACCTCACTTCCTAAATTCCTGGGAACTATTAATGTTGTTCTTGCTGAATATTGTGAGGGTGGAGCAGGAAAAGTCCAAAGGCAAGTAGAAAATTAGTAGTGACGTTCTCTTGAAGAGTAGTTTCCAGCTATTCTTTCATAAATCGTACCCTCTCTGAGGCAGAATCTGTTCTTCACGTCCATAAAGTCAAGACAACTTTCTCTTTTTATCTACAAGGCCCAGTTTCCTTTGGAAATATCTGAAACTTCAAGTACACTCCTGAAAGATCAAGGGTTCAGAGATTTTTGCTAAATGGCTGCCTAAACAATTAGCAGGCTGTGACTTGTTTTTACCATGAAACTTTTAAGATGGAAGATTTTGCTGTGATTAATCAACAGATCACTGGGGCCCAAATAACTTGAATGCTGTCTCTGAGAGATCTCCATTTGCTTATAGCCCCCTGAGATCTTACCTGTACTTCCACTAGCCCTGTTCCACCTGTGCTGCAAGGGTTGATACAGTACTTGGTGGAGCACTTCTGTAGTTGCTGTTTTTATGAAAAGCTCTCAAAACATCTACTAGGTAATTTGGCAGGAGGGTAGCTGTTTGGGGTCAGCTTGTCATGCAGCTTGAATGCTTACCGGTGACTAATTTTGAGAGGTGCTTTGACTGACTGCGTATTTGTTTCCCACCTGCCTTTCTCCTTCCTTTAAGAGTTGGTTGAGGTTTTAAAAATAATTTCAAACTGTTCTTGAAAAGGAACTGGGAAGGCACCAGATATTCCACCTAAGGGCTGAGCAGGAGGGAAGGTGAGGCATCAGTGTGCTGGTACTGTAAAGCTGTACAAAGGCATCTTGTGATCTGTAGTGATAAGTCATATGCATACCCTTAATGTGAACATGCATCATTATCGTCATGTCTCCAAGATCTCTGGTCAAAGATGAAGGCTATTTTTCAGTCACCTGATCGTACATGGTATTTATATTTGTATTTTCTTCCAAATTTAGTAAGATGCTAAGTCTTCCAGTCTTGTAGGAATGCACTAAAATCTATTTAAAGAGACATTGCTAGGTAGTTTTCTATTCAGTCGTATAAGTTAGTTTTGTTTGGCATGCATCAGACTTATTCCTGGGTAATGTTACTGTAATCAGAACATTATGCTGTAGGGTGGGTTACTACATAGCTGAGCGTTATATAGAGATGTCGGAGCTAATTTTAAACACCGTATTTTAAGTTTTGTCTTACTTCTGGAAATCAGGTAGCATTTGTGGGTGTCAGAGTAGCTGTGACAGGGAAGTCACTGGTTCTCAAGTGTATTCCCTGTAAAGTTAGCTCAGTATCTTTATATGGCACAGCAATCTGTAGCACAGAGATAACCAAGGCTGGTAATAGCACCTGTGTTGACTTAACTACACTTTTTGTTGTCATTTTGGAGTTTGTATCAGCTATATAAAACCTATTACCCCTGTATGATCATGTTGTTGACAGGAATTGATATAAACTTAATTTTTATTCTTGTGTCCTTGCACTTGCCTTTCCATTACTCTCCATGGGAGAGGTTTTGGGGAGGAGGTTCTTCCCTGTATTCCAAAACCTGTTAAATATCAACAGCAGGGGCTTGTCAGTACGAGTTGTCGTCATTCTTCAGAGTTAAGTATTTAAAACATAGTTACTGTTTAACATCCCTCCTATTATTACCAGTGGGGAAAGGAGCAAGAATCTTTCCTTATCATGATAAGATATCATCTTATATATTTATATATATATAAATACCTCATCTGTCTCCTTTCCAAATACAGAACAAATGTTTATTGAGCACTTCTGCCTTTCTGCACCATTGACAATTTTACCAACTCTGTTTAGGTAACGGACTTAAACTGTTGCTAGGATTCTACATGTTCTTCCTAATCTCTAAAAAGTCCTTTTTGTTGTCTATAATTCTGTTGACTATAGACTCAATGACCTTCTGTGTTTCAAAACTGTTATGTCCTCTTATAAAAATTTCATTCCTGATTTAAGAGCCTTGTTTAGTTTCCAAAATTTTCCACCTTAAGGGTGGCTTTTCAGTTAGTCTCTGTTCTCTTACAGAGAAACACAGTGGGGAGAATTGCTGTTGCCAGTGTTATAGCGAAAGGTGCATTTTCCACATGATTTTATTTTTTTTTTATCTTTTTGTATATGTCGGTTCCAAGCATAGGCTACTTTGATGTCATATCTGAAAGTAGAGGAGAAAAGAAACAGTCTGGGAATACCTTCCTGCTGTAGGTAAACGTTAGCAACCAGATAAGGACCTGTCCCTTGTCCTTAGCGTTGTTTAAAATACGGTCTTTCAAAGTAACTATGGCTTGACAGAAGGCCTTTTTTGGTGGATCTAGTTATTGAATAAATGGTCTTATACTTTTCAAAAAAATTTTAAAATTCTTAAACCCAAACAAAGAAGTGTTACAAGGACATAATAGGACGAATTTGCTCCTTGGTTTTCTTAGTTTGTTAGTATTTTAACATATGATTTTTAACCTTTTTATTTATTAGACTGATTTAAGGGCCAAAGAATAGTAGCATATTTTATTATAGCTTTTTTAATCTCCATATTCCAGGTGTTCCAACTTTTTAATTGGATTCAGCTAGTATTGATTTCATTACTTTATTAGCATTTTCCCTAAAACAGAATAGTTAGTTACTTGCAGTAGTAATGAATTGTTTCTCATATTTTGGTAGGTAAGATGCAGCTATTCAGGAAGATCCCCAAGGATACTATGGCACTACTGAAGACAGTGACAGAACCGTCTCTTTGTCAAGATTTCAAAGCTATCCTGGACTGACTGATTGAAGTTTATTTCATAATTTTTCCAGGTTTGAAAATAAATGCTATGTCTTTAGATGACTTTTCTCTGTAGTTTATTTTGGTAGAGTCGACCGAAAACAACTTCACTCTGAAGTTTTCCGTGTTTGTTTCTCAGATACTACACAAGGACTTAAAAAGAGCAGACAATTTTGTTAATACCTTCTTGTTGGTGTTTGCCTTTAAATTCACAAGCTATTCGAAGTAATCGACTTGGTTTCGTTCAGTAATTCCCATCTTTTTGATGAAGGCATCATTAAGCTATGTTCTGTATGAACAGATCTACTTCCTTGTTTCTGTGTGTTGTTTCAGAAGAACTGTTCTTTGCTTCTCTGTGCTGCAGACTATTTTATAATAAATTGTCTGGTTAATTGCAATAACACATACTTGTCTCCAATACCTTTATTTTATAGTAATCTTTAACATCCTGCCCAGCTGGGTTATGTCCTGAAAATCAGTTACCTGCACAGGGCAAGTGCATTTCATGGCACTATCTAGCAAGACGTACAGGTCAGATATTTTATGCTTTGGAGAACACAATTAATATATGCCAAAATTTAAGCATCAAAGCTGGTTATGTTTAGTGTATGTTTCATATATTTTGAATACTTGGTGATATTTTCAATACAGTGATGTACAGAACGATGGTGGTGCTTTTATACCTACAAAACAAAAGTTCTTGATTAGATAATATCCCGAGTAGATGACTCTTCTGTTTGTATTTCCTGTTTTTTATTTAGGTTTATCTTTGGCACTGTAATGTTACTGAAGTACTGTCTAGCCCTGGTGTTGGTGTGTTGTGCACAGCTGAATTTTGCCCTGTGGGTGCTCTAATAAACCTGCCCGTATGTTGGGGTTTTTTTCTCTTCCAGGCTTGTGTGTTGAATTTGCATTGCTCTAATGTAGACCTATTTTATTAGGATTTTTCTGTCTCTATTATAGGCTAAATAGCAGCTGCTGGGAGGTTTTGTCAAAGCGGATGGAGGATATCTTGCTGGAGTGAAACACTGTACGCAGTGTTACTCAGTAGATGTTTTCAAAGGATTGACAGACCACCACCACACAGGGATTGGTAACACAGCTCCTAGAAGCCAATTTGCCGTATTGCAGTCTTTCCATTAACATCATAACTCAGTTCAAACTGTCAAAATGTACAGAGTGTCAGTCATACAGCTGTGGTTTTTTTTTTTTTTCTTTCTATGAAGTGGCACTGTTAAAAATAAAATTAAAAAAAGCCATAGAATAACTGCTCCTATGAGAGTAGAGAGCAGATGAAGAACAGCACAGTTGCTCCCCGGCCAGCAGCTCAAACATTTAAACCCCCCCATCCTCCACAATGTTCTGCAGTGATACTGGCGTGAGGGAACACTATCATGGATAACGTCACATAAGAGATGCCTGGCGGTGCAGGAAGCTTTATTTTTTTGGATCATGTGGCAGGAGGAGGCAGTGAGGTGCTCCAGCGAGGGCCTCTGCAGGGACGAGACTTGAGCACTTGGAGAATTTCCTACACTTCGGCTGGAGCTGTTCCTACCTGTGGCCGTTCCCCCTTTACATTCAGCTGTGCATTCCTTCCTTCCTGCTTCTCTTCCCCTCTCCTGCTGTAGTAGGTGTGGGTGACACAAATTTTGACTCTTCACCGCTTACTGCACAGGCCCTGTGCATTTTGTGTGTCATGTTGAAGAAGCACCATGTGCTGGTGGGCAGCAGCAGGGGTGAACGCATGCTCGCTTTGTCCTGGTCGCTGTGTTCTGCATGAACCTTCAGAGCAGGTTGAAGCAGAGGAGCCCAATCATTTCCTGAGAGCTAACGAGCATGCCTGTTTTGAAGGAACGGTCTGGAATAGGGGTTGGGCAGCCTGAAAGGATACCTCATGAGCCGGGATCCTACAGCACAAATCCATACAGGGAGGATGGGGCCCTGGGAAGAGCAGGGAGCCTTTCTGCAGTGAACAGCTGTGCCAAGGCAAACTTGCAAGGTGTTCAAAAGAGTGTCCTGGATAAGTGGGGTAGATAACTGGAGCAAGACCTGTGCTGAATTGGTCAGTGTTTCAGAAAGCATTGCAGATACATGGGCTTAGGAGGACTAGAAGAAAGCCTTTCTGCTCCCATCCAGGAACAAGGTAGTTATGGATATGTTTGCTTCTAAGCATTTGAACTTAGATTTTTCCATGTGAGCCAAAACATGTTTTATTTTATAACTTTTAACATTAAAGACAGAAGTTTTTAATGTCATTCAGCATGTTCCCTTCTAGAAAAGGATGGGGCTGTTTCCACCTTAAGGCTTAGAACAACGGGTCTTATTTCCAGCATCGTCACTGCTTTATGTGGCTTCCACAGGATGCTGTAACATGGAGAATGGAGGGAGTGTAAACTTCACTGATAGCTTGGGTTAGCCCATTTTTGCTCTGTATCACAATGGATACTGTGATAATATAAACTGCCAATGTGGTCTCAGTTGAAGGTGTAATTTTATAAAAATGCATAAAGTGTAATGCTTGCAATTCTCTGAGCCAATGTTTGCCTTTCCTGTTAACTACTTGCTGAGTCATCAGTTTTAAACAGTAACCTGTTTCTGAAAGCTATTTGTAAACAGATGCAAATACAATGCAGAAATCACAAGAGAAGACATTTTAAAATATCTCCCATTCAAGAAGGCAAGTGAAAATAAGGCTGGAACTAGTATGTGTGTTAGCAAACAGAGAATTTGGAAATTTAAAGAGCTGGCAGTCTGTACCGGAAACTTGGACTTGCTGCTGCGGCTTACGACGATTGGAAAAAAATGCTGTGAGCATATATGTAAGGAATAGATTAACCATAGCAATGGCATAGATTTAATGCTCTAAAATGAGATGTTTATACTGTTGGGAAGGTAGCAATATTCCATAAAGCTACTTCTGTACGGAACTGTTTTAAAAGAAATAGTACAATATATTATGGTGGTAAAATATTTGCTACTTGATTGGTAGCAGGGTAGTACGTTAAACAGCAACTGCTGGCAGGAAACGTTAGGGTGGATTGAGGAACTTGAATCTGGAAATAATAAAAGAATTAGCTTAGGAGCATTCTGAACCCATAATGTGGATTTTCAAAAATCAGTGGAAAGCTGGGAAAATTGCAAAAGACTGGGGGTTGGGGGGAAGGTTAAGATTGTCTCAGTATTTAGAAGGTAAGTAGAGAGATTGAGAGCTAAGCTGCTCAATGTAACTACACCGTGCAACCTGTGTTGCAAGTTTTGCAAACCACTGTGCAAGTGAGCTTGCTGGAGGCTTTATGTGGGGAGAAAGAGTGATAGGGCTGAAAATTATTTTTTAGTGTCTCTGTGCAGGGTCGGAAGAGAGCAATTTGACAGAAGCCCCTCTAGAGGAAATCGTAGCATCTGGATGCATCCATCAAAGACATCCTTCTCCCCACTGCTTCCTTTTGGCGGGGGATTATGGACTGTGAATCTCAATTTGAGGTAGGTATCAAATTTTGCAATGTGGGGAACTGCCTGTGTTCCAGAAGGAATATGCTCTTCTCTCTGCAGCTTTTCTCTGTTTTTATTGTTTTGTGATAATTTGGATGCTTCCTTATTTATAGTGCTGTTGCAATGCTCCTTCTGAGGCTTTTTCCTTTAATAGGTACTTGAGCTTCTTGTCTTAGGGCTATCGATTCTGTTTAAGGCTGAACATCACCATGCCTGTGTCTGTGTCCTCTACAGACTTACCCCCAAAGAATCCAGGCTGTTCTTACAGCCTCGACAATTCCAGAAAAGTCTTGTCCGTCAGAATGGTATGAGTTCACAGCAGAGTATTATAGCAAAGAAGATCTCATGGGATATGCAGATAAAAGACTGGGAGGAGAGGGAGCTGAAGTAGAAAGTGCTTAGTATGTAAGACTTCGACACAGATTCAGTTTCATGTTTGCAAGCACATGCTTACTCAAGTAACAAAGTCAGTCATGCTATTCAAGAGAAAAAAGTACCTATAAGATGCTGTGCTTCATATGAATAGGAAGGGAAAGATTGCAACACTAATTTTACTGGAATAAGGCTACAGTTCTGGCACAGGAATTTTAGTAGAGGTCACAACAGAAATGCACTGAGAACAGAAAAGCAATATTCCTGCAAGAGTTGCTCAACACATTTTCTACATGCCTACTTCAGCTAAACAGTAACTTCAGCTAGTGCATTTCCCTGCTGTGAGTTGTAGTTGCTGGAGCTGAAAATTGTCTTTGCCGAGTCCCATCCCAGACTGAACTGCGTGTCTGACGACCCACAAAGTCTCCCTTCTGGTGGATGGGAAGGGGCAGCTCAAAGTCAAGAAGTCTGTGTCTGCCATGACAGTAACTCAAGATAGATTTATAGACTTGAGAGTCTTGTATATGTAGTTTAATTCTTTTCTCAGCTTGTGTCTGTATTAGTTGGATGTATTTTTCTTTAAGAACAGATCTCTGGCCAAGTACTTAAACCTGCTGCATATACTCTGCATATATGATTTTAATGAACACCTAGCTGTCTGTAGTCAGAGACATGAATATAGAGTGTACACTTTGGTTAATTAAAAATTCTTATTTACGTATTTACAGCTTTTATATGAATATATGCTAAAAATTATAATTATATTGGGTTTTTTGATTATTCGGTTTTTTTGGAAGCCTTTTTTACTCATAACCTTTCAAGTCTAATTTGCAACAGGCAGAGTGGCAATTTAAGTCTTCCCTGTCATTGTCAAGAGCCTTTACAGAGCACAGCTGCAGAACATCTTGTGATATTTCTGCTAACAGAAGCTGTGTTTCCATGCTGGGGTATCTGCTCCTCTATTGACTTGGAAGGGCTGTGGCTGTTGGTAGGCTACCATGCGGAATTGCTGGACATCATCACGCAGACCATTGGGCAAGCCCATGGCTCTCAGAAATAAAAACACGCGGAGCCCAGGCACTTAACTGTTTTGCAAGTGATACTACACATCCCACATAGTGGAATGGCCAGGAGGGTCTGGACTGGCAAACTGCTGTGCACACAGACAGTTTTCCAGTGCATTTCCTTCCAGCAGGCAGAGGCGCAGTGTGCTTTTGATCTTCTGGTGGATCTGGTGTGGCAGACTGGATGCTGCTGTTTCTAGTACTGTCACTGCTCCAGGAGACTCTTACTGTCCAGGCTAGTTGCAGGACAGGAGGTTGCAGCAGCAGCTGTGTGAGGGGGATACTAAATCTAAAAAAGAAAAATCTAAAAAAAACCCCAAATCTCTTTTTCTTTACCCTGCTCTTTCCTTAAGCAGCAAGATAAAAATCATCCCCTCCTCCCTCCCAGGCTTGTAGTTCCCCTTGTGCCCCTTTCAAGGAGTCAGGTAACTGCCTTTGCTCTGCAGGGTTTGAGTTGGTTTCATTCACCTTCACCGTGTGGCCAAATTCCTGTTACCCATTATGAAGCCCTACTAGTGTGTAGCCTATCACAAGGCTCAATACTGAAATTGCCTCCATTTTCCTTAATCTTCCTCTCCTTTCCTTGACTCTCTTAATTACTCAGCCTAAAGGTTATGTCACAGCTTATCCTCACATATTTTCCCTATATTTTTTCAGAGGCTGCTGGTTGCTCTAGTATGTCAGCAAAAGGAATCCTCATCTCCCATCACTGCAGTGGCCAGGGTCTGCAGGCAAGTACATAAAAACCTGTTTTTAAGTAAAGATTAACTTCATTGTCCTGTCCTGTGAGGTTGCAGCTCACTGAGAGGCTTCCATGCATCTGCACTTCTATTACAGTATTCAGTTACTGGGTTCAGTATGAGAAATTAAGGGGAAAAAGTTGGGGACATATGTTTTCACCGCATTTTCCACTACAATAAATTCTGGAATCTGCTAGGGTAAGAGATTTGTGCAAAATTAATTACTCAGATTTACTTAATGTACATTCTTTTAACTGCTGATGCTTTATTTTTGCTCTTTGCAGTGTTTGAGAATATGAAATAATCACAGAATAACTGCTAACTGCTATTTAAATGTTACAAAAAGTAGAGTGCAGTGGACAAGAGGAGTCCTTACTCTTCAAGAGCTTCCATTCTACATCTCTCAGAGGGCAGGGTCAGTGAATGAAAATATAGGTGCTTGCGTTCCAATTTTTATGTTGCTGATCCTTAGGAACAAACTGGTTTTTTAGAAGAGAAGTGAAAGAAGACAGGGCACTTGCAATAATTAGCAGGCTTTCCAAGTTCAAAGTCTGGCTGGAGAGAGACATGAAGTTGGTAAATGCGTGAAAAGGGTTAAAGCAATGGGGCTGGTACTTGGTCGGTGTGTAGGATTCAGGACAAGGATGTAGATGGGACAGGATTAATGTAACTGTTGTGAAATTGGTTGAAAATAAAGGAAACATAGCAGCACTGTTTATAGAGGCCTACTGATTGGCTGTAAGCATATGAACTGCATAAACAGGTTGGTTGGATGATACCATGCTGAAGCTAATTGTGTCTTAACAAAGGCTGTCTTATTTTCACTTAAAGGCAGATAAATGGGTATTTATTCTTTTGGATGAGAAAAGTTGCTATTAGACCCCTGACATGAAAACACTTCTGGTGCTACAAAGCTTGGTTCCTTGTTTCTGCACATTCGTTTGATCAGATGGAAAAGTGCTACCAGAGGCACAAACACACAAGGAAGGACAGCTAACAGCACACAGATGGCCAGTACCCAAGGTGGATAAACTTTCTCCTCTTTCATAGGAAAGCCTTCCTATGGAGATAAAAAAGCAAGCAAAAGAAATAATTGGTAGGTACACTTACGTTTTGCTGTGATTTCCATTTCCATTTTCTTATGGTGTTATAGTAAGTATAGCTAAAGTTTTACTCTTATACTGCAATAGCATTCAGTGGCCCTGTATACATTTCTCACGGGTCTGAAGATGGCTGTAAATGTTTTACAGTTTCAAAGATTTATTGCTGAAGTGTGACACATTCCTAGGGATGCAGGCGTTGCCCCAAGAGTTACAAACTTTCACCCTCGCTTGGTTAAGGTCTGATTATTCTTGTTAGTACTCAAAGCTTACCTGGTTTCAGCAATTACTGAGCGTGCTCTTTGCCAAATAGGAAAGATTTATATGAGAGATTTTGAGGGAATGATGATAATGCAATTTCTGCAAGACTGTGGCTATGAGTTTTATTTTGGGATAACAGATACTTAATGGCGTTTGGAGGAGACACTGCTGCCGTGTAGTCCTCACACAGTTTAACACCAGAATCGATCTTCAAACCCCTACGCAGGGTGTATTTGAGAGGAATCCAAGAAACTGCAACCGACATGAGACAGTGACATCCAGATCAACTGTTCTCAACATTGACATCTCTTTGGTGCTGAATTAACCAACACTGTTCTTGGACCACTGCCTCCCTCCCTCCCTGCCTGTCAAAACTACACATTCATATATTCATCAAGGCCCCGGTGATATTGGTAGTTCTCACTGAGTACTGTTTTCATCCTTGGCATCTGTTGTGCAGCTCTAAAGCTCTGCCCATGCATTTGTTCCACCTGTGAACCCCCTGTAGGTATGGAGTGTCTGAGACACATTTCACTTCAACAGTTCTCTGCATTACACATATCTGTAAGAAATGTGGAGCATGGACTATGCAGGACTCCTCAAGAAGATGCTCTGTTAACAGAAATGCATTTTAATATGTGTAACCTCTATGCATACCAGAGCCTTCTCATTCTGAGCGTTGCATCACTTCAGGCTGCATTATGTAGGTAAGCAGTAGATGACAGTGATTTTAAAGGATCTGGTAAGGGAGAAAAATATACAAGTCTTGCTTTTATTAGAAGCTTTGAAAATATTTGGGAACATACGTATTTAGGGTTCCAGGCTGCATAGCTTGCCGGCTTCTGTATCTGAAGAGTAACAAAGGCCACGAAGACGATTAGCAGGAGCAGAGGGCTAATGAACCTCCATGTGATCTGCCAGTAGAGATTGGGTTTTCGTCCAGTCATCCATTTCACATCTTTACTGAACCTTTCAAGAGGAGGCATGTTTATGATGATGTCAGATCTAAGTGGTAACAGTTTCACTTTTTCATACTTCTCTATAAGTTTTAAACACATGGTACAGCTCCCTAAATCTTTGCTATTGCATACCCTTTTTTAATAACTTACTATAGATTTAAGTAAATAATAATATCAATAAATTGATATAATTGATCCCTACCAGGGATGAATGGTCAGTTTACATTGTCAGTTTACATTACTTGAGCACCTGGTCTAAGGTTTCTAAGCACAAACGAGTGAAGAAAATATTACAGCAGTTCTGTAGAACTATTCAAACATTTAAAAAAAGACAAAATTGCCAAGGGAACAAACATAGCTTGTTAGGAAGAAGTCTGAATTAACCAGCACCAAATGAGTCAAATCAAGTCAGGGACAAAATTATTGCAGCCTGAGCCAGCTTCCTCTGCAGTCGGTAGTGGCAGTCGTTTGGACATGGAGCTGATCTTTTACATATACCTCTTGCAGTTTTGTACATTGAATGGGCAGTAGGTATATGCTTCTGGGTTTGATAGTGACATGATAACCTGTATCTATCAAGTTGGAAAGTGTTTTGTAATCTGGAATAGGAATTGTGATTGTGTGTGTGTGTGTTCAAACACAAGCTTTGTCTTCAATTCTGTTAATCTAACTGAAGATACTAGAAGTTCTCTTGAGAGCTGGGAAAAAATGATTTGACTATGCTCGTATCCCCATAGTAACAACGAGGAAAAAGTATATGTATACTAGCACAACAGAGAAAATACAGGTGCTGTGGAATCCAGAGTCTGTTGTAGCATGTGAAACCAGGTTTTGTTGCCACTTCTGCGTCATGGAATATTGAAGCTAGCTGTTCAGGCAGCAAGAGGGATGTGTGAAATTCTTTTATGATGATGTAGCCTGGAGGATATCACCACTTAACATGGGAAATGCTCCAAGGATCTTAACAGTGGATCTAAAAAATTTTTAATCAGTGTCTGTGACTGTGGAGATTCTCAGCATGCAGGTTGAGCCTTTTAGCATGGGCGAGTTACTGTGTTGTTTACTATGAAGTTTGAGGGGAAAAATAATGATATACAAAAAATGCAAGAGTATACAAAACAAAAGGGCAGTAACAGGAGCATATATGAAAGATGGTGTAACTCCTCTTGGCCAAAGAACTACAATGGCTGTTGACTTTCTAGCTTTAAACTTAGGATCCTCCCTTCCATAAGTGCTATGCAGAGATTATTCTTCCTGTTTTACACATATAGGAGACTTGAAGCAAAGAATAACTACATTCACAGAACTGGTAAGTACTACAGAAGTAAGTTAATATTGTATACCTGTATGTAACATACATGGATTGAGAGGAAAATATATTTGTCTCTTATAAGAAAAAAATTCCGTCTGTTTCCAACGTACCTTTTCATTTTATAGACATATGCAACCCCAATCACTTCAAAGAAAGCGATGACTAGAAGAGGCACAGAGCCTGCATAGCTGTCAAAAATGTCGATCCAGTAACTCCCTGAACCCAGTGTAAAACACAGAGCAATGAGGAAGGAAATTAGACATATTATACCTGAAGAAAAAAAGGTTTGTTACTGGAGTACTGAACCGAACTTGGTGAGTATATTTTTGTTCTAAATTATTTTTGCTCTTGTTCTAGTGATTTTTATCCTCTCTCCCTCTATGGAGCTATGACAAGCTGTTTTTTCCTCAGGGGAGCCAATGCCACTTCCCAAACTCCGTTTTCCCCTGTGTATTGGCCAAGAGGCACCAGTCTGTTGCAGGAGGAATGCACTGGTGTGACTTGGAGCATCCTTCAGTTGTTAGTACTTCCAGCAGATAACCTGGGCTGTGCTGTGCTATTGCCCTGTGTTAATTTTTGACTGATGTAGTGAGTTTCAAGTGCCCTTATTTCCATGCAGTCATAGGCTCAAAGCACAGGTAGCCAGCACCTGGGAAGTTGTAAGGGCTCCCTGGATTTCTGCCCCCCACTTCCTCAAAGAACCCAGAGCTTCAAATGTGTATGTGCCTTATGTCACAGCGTGTATGGTTTAGGTTTCACCACACTTCTGTACAGTCAGTTCCCCTTTAGCCAAGATATGGATTTGGGGTAATTGAGAGAAAAAGTGGGAAGGAAGGAAAGTGTTGTTGGATGCAGACCTGGGCTACAAATCAATTTATATGTCCTTGTGCTGTGTCACTAACTGCATCTGACTCTGAGATGGCCTTTGGTTCAATGCTGTGTAAAATTGGCTCCAGATTTTTTTTTTTTCCTAAAAAAAAAAAAGCTCACGATTGGAAAATCAATTTCAAAATAATATGTTTACCTCATTAAGTTGTAAATAAATTTGTTTCTACGTAAAAAGTTGTAAAATGAGAAGGATATAATTTTGATGCCACAGGAAGACTCTAAAAAAGGCACAACAGCAATATTCCCAATAAAAATTTAAAAGGACACATTGCAGAAGTATTAATCCATTACTTCAAACTGCCAGAAATTTTTCTAGACCAATTTCACAGTAGGATCTCTCAGACTCTCACTGAGTCTGGTTCTTGAGGAGCAGGTTGGGTTCAGTAACTGTCTCTGGTTGAAAAGATTCCGGTTTTGGTGCAAGAACAGGATCGCACGCACTAATTGCTGTGTTTCCAAGTGGTAATTTTCTACTCTGGCATGTTCACAGTAAATGTGAAATAATCTGTAGCAGCATAAACGTGAATGAAATGGGGGTGAATGACCTATCTTACAGTTGTGACAATGTGGTATGTTTGTGCACAGGTGGTTATGTCAGACCAGCTGATGTCACTGTTTGCATTAAAGTGACTTGTTTAGGTGCCAAAGGCTTAAGTGAAGACAAGGCTCTTCCTGATGTCTACAACAGCTCAGAGTGAACTTGGCTCCAGGAATAGCAATTTAACAAGCTTTCTCAGACTGAAACAGCTCTTGCAAGCTAAGAAAAAAAGATGGCAAGGGCAATATAATACTGTCATCTGACAGCTACTGCCATAACTGCTACTTCATCTATGTACTTATCTTCTGCAAACACAATCCACTCCCCTTACTAACACTGTGAGATAGCTAAGTTAATATTACAAATTCTTAATCCCTCTACAATATTTATTAAGGTAGTTTGCGCATCTATAAATAAGCCACCTTCTTTGAACAAAGCAAAGCAAATACCTTACCAGATAACAGCTCTTTGGGTATTGATTTAGGTATAATTCGAAGCTCTAAAAGAGGAGTGAAGACTCCTTCGATGTTCCCAAACATAGAAGAAAGGCCCAAGCTGAACAACATTACGAAAAACAGGATGGCCCAGGCCTGGGAGCCTGGCATGAGAATGATGGCTTGAGTGAAAATGATGAAAGCCAAGCCAGTTCCCGATACACTCTGCAGAATTCACAAACAGATAAAAATGCGTATTTTAATGGCGTAAATACAATTTCTCATGCATATAGAATTATAACGGGCTTCTGTCCTTCCCTGGAGTCAAGGGTGCTGGTCAGCCTATGGGGGTCTGTGGCAGCCAGCAGTTGAGAAAACGGAGAGCGGGGAGCGTTTGTGGGGATTTTAATTGTAAATGGACTATCAGAGATATGTAGACAATGATAGAGCAGAATTTTAGCTTGCACAGAGAGATGATTCCAGAGTAAAGCAGATCTGAGAGTTGTAATTGAAATAGCAATTGTTTTGCCAATACCATCTCAAATTTGTTTTTTAAAAAATCTGTGTTGACTACAAAAAGACCCATAATTACCAGGGCAGGAAAGGCTAATAGGGAAAAACACAATTTCAGCCAAATTTCTTTGAATTCGCTATCCCAAGGACAAGGATAGTTAAATCTAAGCATTGAAAAATGCTAATGTTGCTCTAATTTGGAAGTAAAATGTGTCAAACTGTAAATCAGAAACGGGTGCTATCAGAGGAAGCCAGACAAAACAGAAACTGAGTCGTGTAAGGGCTGGAATGTTGTCCTTTGACTTCTCTGTCGTGTGATTAAAATAGCTTATTTTACCATTGTTGCGTGTTAAGGATATCGTGCACTGGCACACTCTGTCTCTGACAGGTGTGTCCACCCTTTTGTCCTAATATTTTATTTTATTTTTTCCTCAAGCTCCTTTCTTTCGCATTCTCTCCTCCAACCATGGCCCTATTCTTTTTTCATTAGGTGGTAAGGACTTGTAACAAGGGAGTACAAATGGGTGAGTAGTAAATGAGAGTTACAGTACTGGAGCAAGTGGAATGAGTTTGGAGAAGTAAACAGAGAAGAAACATCTGTGTTTAGTGATAGGGGAAATGCTTTAGGAGGATTGGAAAAGACAGAAAGGGAGAGGATGTATTTTGGCAGGGGGGAGGGAGGTTGGGGAAAAAAAAAAAAATTAAAATATTGGTGAGATCCTGTGCAGAGATGGGGAAAAATAAAAGGCAGAAGTCAAAAGGGAATAGAAAGATGGGGAAAGGAAGAGAAAACAGAAGACAGTGATAAGATACCTTCCTGGTGGTCATACATGTGATTGAAAGCAAACAGTGAACATTTTAATAGATTTTTTTATACTTTCTTAAATATGGATTTAGGAAACTCCCATTCAGCATCCTTTTTCTATAATCTTTCAGCTAGATGTGTTTCCTCTGTTGTGTTTATTCCTGTAAACCAAAGTAGGACTGAATCTAGTGTCCATGGTAGGCTCCAGGTAGGAACCCGTTTGAAGATAGGTTTTGTGATAATAATGTGTAATTTTGCATGCCGTACCAGACAGCTTTGAGTTGAAACTGTCCTACAGCAGTGTTATTTCAAATTTTGAGAAATCATTTTGTTTCATCATTATGTATAATATATTCATTACGAGTAGAGTAATGTACAAGTACGTATAAGAAAAAGGAAGATACCAGTCCTTCTACATATTTTGTTTAAGGGTTACTTTGTTGAAAGCAATTATGGTACCTGATCAAGAAATTCTTGAAGGTCACAGCTTTTCAGTTTGAGTCCAGCAATTTTTTCTGGATGTGATGAATTTAGGTAACTAATCCAGGCTGTATAGTTCTGTCGCATGATGCTTTCTTCCGGAAGATCAAATTCATTGATGACATTGATAATGTTCCTGCCAGAGAAGCCAACATACCATTAGTTTAAATGTTTGCAGATGATGTGGCTGGAAATGCTATGCCATGTATTCAGATGTTAACAGAAAGTTGTGTTTACTTTCTGTGCGGTTATTTACAATATAAAGGAAAATGTTAAATAAGAACTTTATATATAAAATAGTTGGGAGAAAATATTCAGACTATTTAATGTCTTCTCTTTCAGATACAAACTTTGAGTACTTTACGCAGATGCAGTCTCTAAAACATTTCTATTTTTATTTTATCAGCTCTCCAGACCATTTCCACCACTTGTGTTGAATAACTTAGTGAATCTAGTGGAATAGGGAAAAGTGTCGGGTTTTTAACTACTTCTAATGCTAGTCTGAGACTGAGATGTGACCCTTGATGCACTACTTGCAATGAGTTGTTTTATAATTTGTCTTGCTTCTTACAAACACTACCTCTGGTCATTCTTGCCTCAGTGCCATAATACTTTCCATTTTTATATTAGACTTCTCCATACAGATGCTTTTCCTTTTTAGTGAAAATAAATATTCTAAATGCATGTTTGTCAAGTAACACAGTTTCTATTGAGGCGTTGAAACCACAGTATAACACTGGAAATGCAAGTTTCTCACCTGTCCAAGCAGTCCCAGTAGCCTGTCATTGCTTTAAACCCCAAAACAGAAAAGACTGGAATGGAAGCGTAGAGGGATGTCACGCTGTTCACAATTGCCACTGTCACAGCATCCTTTTCACAGTCATTTCTAGAAATAGTGTTCAGACAAGTGAAGTGACTAAAAAAAGGCAATGTTTTATCTGTCATTCTCTCGGGTATTTCTGCAAACATTTTATTTTTTTTAGATTTTTTTTTTTTCCCCTTCCTGTTAGAAAATCTATTTGGCCTTTTAGAAAGACAGCAGCTGTTAAGATCCTTTAGAAAAATTAAGATCCAATTAAAATTTGAAAGCTTTAGAAAATTGCACAAAATGCAGCAAGAAGTTAGCCAATTTATAAAGGTTGTAGTTCTACTTACTTTGGTGGATTGTAGCTTGAGAATGCAATAAGCCCTCCAAAAGCCAAAGAGAGAGAGAAGAAAATCTGGGTAGCTGCATCAAGCCATACACGGGGATTTTTCAAAGCGTTCAGCTGAAATAATTGGAATAAATGCATGTATTAGGCTGAAATTAAAATTTCTTTCTCTCTCTTGGTTCTCATAGCTCATCTCTTATTTCACTTCTGAAATTGAGAGTCGTGCTGCCATGTAAATACACTGAAAATGGAAATTAGTACAAAACGTGTCAGTAAAGCAGGTGTTTCTGAAGACATAATTTGGTCTATTTAAATATATGTAGTAATTATAGAATCTGCTTCATTGTACACCTCTTCTGTGTGACAATAAAAATGTGTTTCTAAATGGTAGGCATTAGGCACACACATTTTTCCTCAGTTTATTTCTTTTTGTTAATCCACATACTGGGTAACTTCCAGTTTAAGAATATTATCTTCCTAAAACTGTATAAACAAATACTAAACCTTCATTGTTTTAAGACAAAGTGATTCCATAGCTTTCCAAATTTGCTTAAAAAAAAGACTAAAAGCCCAAGCAGACAAGAGGAGGCTCTTCATTAAAAAGAGCATCTTAGATTCAAAGTACTGTGAAAACAGCCACAAAAGATAAAACGGCAACATAGGAAAAATAAGAAAAAAGGAGAAACTGACAGAGTGAAATTTGAATTTTGATGTAAGGGCAACATGATAGAGGAAGCTAAATTAAAGAGTCAATGACTGTTGGATTACAGAGAATAATACGCAATTTTAAATAGCTGTGCTAAGAAGGAATCTTACCATTAAAATCAGTCTAAAAGAAAAAGATAAAACATAAGTAATGTGCAAAATGTAAATGTGCTCAATGAATATTAGTTTCCTGCAGAAACTATGAAGTGGCATGTTATATTCATACCCTACTACGTGAATTACTTTCCTATCCGTTATCAAGCAGGGGAAATAGAAACCAGTATTAGTTAAGAATGAGCGTTTTAAAAACCAGGTGGCCCAAAAGTAGTACTGGGGCTGTAGAGTATTTCACTTTGGTTTACATCCGTCTGAGTCAAATCTGTATCCTAGTCATGCAGGGTGAATTGTGTGTTTTCTGTGTCGTGTCTATGTGCCTGTGCTATTCATCCTAGTGCGTGACTAGGAAGATTTGTAGGAATGATCCTACTAGGAGCTTTGGTAGGAATGAGAGGTAAGTACACCAGAAGACCCTTAATAGCACTTTGGGTTTCTCTGAAGCTGGCGTGAGCTTGGAAGAGCGAGAATAATGGGTTGACCTCGGTGTGGATGGATGCAGTGAATGCCATTACTGCAGATGCTTTCTCCACAAGTATGCCAGTGCTTTGACCACGGCAGAACTGGTATTACGTTTTGTACAACATAACACAGCCAGCAGATATGTGTAACTATTACTGGCCGAAAGGCTTCAGCTTAGGCAAACCTTTCTAGAGGTTTATTTTGAAAGATCATAACCAAACCCTTCAATGCCAGAGTGCTCACTGGTAGGACCTTGTGGAGGTGCAGGACTAGATGCAATTGCAGTGCAGAAACTCGGCATTCGCATTGCCACATGGCCTTCACATTGTGATTAAGTGCTGATAGATACAACTGTTACAAGTCTGGCTTTCTGACTGGGGACTTTGGCAAATGAGTCTGGAGATAGTTTAGTTTGGTGCTAGATGCAATGCATTTATTGACTCTAAAAGACGCTCATCAACGTCCAAACTTGAAGAAACAGCAGACAGGCAAGCGTGCTGTGGCAATGTCATTATCTGGTTTTAAGCACATTATTAATCTAAATGTTATTTTATATTTTTCAGTAATATGGCATACAGATTTCATAAGAGTGTCTTCAGAAGAAAAAATGTGCTGGAGCTAGAAACGTGTGGATGAAGATACACAGCCAGAATGTTAATGAATGAACACGGGAGTAATGAGGAAAGGAAGCATAATTGCTTCCCCCTGGGTGGTAGGATTTTTGAATACTTGAACACATGAAACACAGACAGAAACTTTCTTAAAACAGAATTAAAAAATACTGGGATCCCTGTGATGTGTAATTTTGGTGTAAAAACAGCTGTTGCTTTTCTCATAAGCAAGTGGCTAACAAGTAATATTGCACTTAAAGACAGCAGTTCATTAAGGTAATGCTTTTGTTCTCCTTAATACCAGAAACAATGTGGACAGACCAGGTACCTTGAAAGCAGTTTTAAGTGTCCGTTCACAGTAATACATCAGGTGTAAAACTAAACTGCAAAATAGAGGAAAAAATTACAAATTGCCTCTGTGATAGAGGACCTGGTGCCTGTGCTACCTTTTTCTTGGCTATTCTCACTGCTCATTAAATAACTCCAGAGCTCTGAGTGCAGGCGTCAGTTGCCCAACCAAGTTCCTGAAATTGTTTGTTGCCAGAGAACCTCCAAATATTTACAGTCTCTGAAGCTCTTTCAGATGTGAAAGAGACTGGAGAAGGAGGCATTTGTGCTCCCTGAGCCGACACATATGTCCACAGAAGCTGAATGATGTAGATACCATTGCTGATGCTTGGTGGGATCCCTTTTCTGCTGCCTCTGGTTATTTTTTTTTTCCCAAGAACCTTTCCAAAAGTCTCTGTTCCAGCTCCTGTGTTGTTTCATCTTTGCACAGCTTCTGCTTTCCCCTCAAGTGCCTGTGAGCAAAACTTCAGTATCTTTTTTGTTTTCTTGGCAGCTTCACTTTCCAGGTAGCCAAGGATTTAGAGAGGGTGAGTACATAGTCAGACTTCTCCATGTCTGAAAGTCAATGAAAAGAAGTATTCATTATTTGTTGTAGAATTTAAGGTGTGAACGTGTGTCAGATGGCAAAAAGCCGACTATGTATTTCTGCATGAAAATAAGACCACAGCCTGCCACTTTTAAAATCCATATGCATGCAGTTATTATTTGTGATATTTATTAATAAGAACGAAAATACAAACTTGGAAAGTGAATAAACTTAAACAATGGTGGTTTGAAAAAATAAATTCAGTTGGGTGATTATGATGTTGAAACTGGGTAAGATGTGACTTTTAGCACTAGGTATTTCTTTCACAGATTTTCAAAAACAACAGTGAGGTGTAACAGTTACCAGAGAGTGGATGTGGCAGCTGTTACAGAGAAATTACAATTTCTGCTGCACTGCAAAGTTGGAAAAAAGTTGGAAAAGATTGCCTCCAATAAGTGGAGAACATCAGGAAGGTTGATTTATTTATTTATTTATTTATTTATTATTTAAAATTTTCTTTTTTTAAAGCAAGGTGAAACAGGCAGTAGGTGAGCTAACTCTTACTTTGTTTTGCTAAAACTTTACAAGCTGCCTGCAAAAAGACAGGAAAAGAAGAAAACAGCACACACTTAAGAAATATGCTTTACAGTTTTGTAAGCTAATGTGGTTTGGGTGGGCCAGGTAAATCTTTGCCAAAAAAAGCCCACAAACCAAGAACCCCCTTGTACAACTCACTTTGGGATGTCCCCCGTGGAGAAGTGTACCAAGAAAAACGCATGTATTTATTGATGGCAGTGGTGGGAATAGTTTCTCATTAAACAGGCTAACAGAAAAGGCAATAATGGTACTGCAGCTGTGGGCTAAGGGGAAGAAGAGAGAAAGGAAATGTTGTTGCAGTTGTATGCTTACTGTCTTTTTCAAGTCCTTGAAGTGCCAAAATCCTCCATAGCAGTTGGTGTGTTAGTTTAACAAAGCCATCTCTCTGTCTTACACTGTGACTTCTATGCAATAGCAACACCCATAGCAGATATCACTTACCAGGCTGTTACATCAGCTTTTCCATGTTTGTAGAAAAGTTTCATCACCAAAACCATCTTCAGATGACTCTTCAAGGACGTCCCCGGGATCTGCTTCCTCAAACCAACTAATCATTAACTGCAGGTTGATTGCAGCTGGATTTTCATTCTGACTTCTGGCGCTGGTCTACAAAACAGTCCAGCTCTTCTTTTCTGGTGATCCTCTCCCCCTCAGCACTGCAATACCTCCGGGCTTTGTGGATACACACAAATCTAGTTTTTGCATTAAGTTCGCTATGCAGCCTTTGTAAGTCCCAAAGATGCCTGAGCTCTCCAGAGAAACCTGACAGCTGGGCAGAGACCAAATGACAACAGGCCAAACCCTGTTCTGGTTGTGTTGTCTAGTCTGCTTTTGAAGAAAGCATTAAGGCATTGCACCAAGCATTTATTGTCCTGTCTGGGCCCTAGAAAAATGCAAGTGCATGTCCTGATCTCCTGTAAAGACCAAGGTTGTCCTTTTTGAGCTCTGACAGTGTTCAGATGGGTGCCCGTACCACTGGGCTTGCAGGGGGAGGGATAGAAGAGGTGTCTCATCTGAGCTTTCTCTTGCTGGTGTCCCTTTCCAGGCTGGCACGTAACGTATCTCCGGGCTTCTTGGCTTACATTTTCCTTAATGCCTGTATGCCGGTTGTAGGACGGGAAAGGGAAATACCCAGTGCTCCTGTGGTGGGAAGCACTGCTGTTGCTGTGGAGGCAGAGCATGCTCCGAGACCATCCATCAGTGCGTGCTGCTTTTCCTCCTCTACACTCACCGCTTTGTGGAGCTTTTTAGCATGAAGGCAGAGCTGTGAGGAGCCTACAATTAATAGCAACCACTTGGTAGGACAATTTCACTTTGCATTTGGGAAGGCAGCTAAGAACAGTGTAAAGAGGTCCTTCTGAAATGGCCTGCATATGAAGGGATCTGGGACTCCTGTCCCTTTGAGAAGATGAGAAAAAATGGGAGAGGGGTATTCTCCAGCAGTTCTGTCTTTTAGGGACAGCTACAGGGGGTGAAAAACTTCAGCTATGGAGAAACGGGTAGGAGAAAATGTCTTTCAACCTTAAAAAAAAAAAATCACTTTGCAGTATAATTCCTCAGTCATTTTCCTTGCAAATTCTTAAAAGGTTAAAGTTGTGTAAATTCTGTAGCATTGGCAGGGAAATCCCATCTTTATCATGTGTAAAAGAAAGGTGATTCTACTCACGAAGTGCATCAGTTTCACTTACACATTCAAGACTGAAGCACCCATAATGTACTCAATTTTCCAGTATTTTCTGATATGCTTATTACTGAACTGTTAAATACTTTGCTGCTTCTTTTCTTGCTAAAGTATATTAAAATACTGAATCACTTCATCTCGGAAAAAAGAGCTTAGCTGAGATCTTGGATAGGGAGCTAGGTCAGGAGTTGCTGGAAAATGAATATACAGCATGAGATCTGAGGGGGAGAAAAAGGAAAAATAACATTTCTGACTATAGCAGCAATACTTACATTAGGGGTGAAGAGGTAAGCCAGACCATCAGTGGCTCCCGGTAGAGTGAGTCCGTGGATAAGGAATATAGTTAGGACCAGGTAAGGAAATATTGCTGTTACATAAATTGCCTAAAGTGAGAAGGTAAGAAGACAGACGGATAGTTACTAACATTGAAAAATCCTGTTTAAGTTATTACAAGAGACAATCCTAATAATATAGGGTAAGACAGCTACAGATGAACATTGTCATCTTTAAAAGAAGCAGAATGTACTTTTGCTGAACATATTTGTAACAAAATTGCTCTTAAAACTGCTTGAGGGGAGACTGGTAGGGCAGAAGCATTTGCAATGGGAAAGAAGTGTCATTTTGAGCCACCTGTACCGCTGTTATCACTTCCTTGGACAAGGAGCACACTGAAACGGTGCTAGTGAGGTAAACGGGGAAGGCTTTCCTTGGTGGGGAAACTCAGTATCTGGAGAGCAAGACCCAAAGTGTGGGATAATGCACTTCTGTATCCTTTCCATACCTTTCCTGTGGTTTCAATTCCTCGGATGGTGCAGAGGTATACAATTGCCCAGCAAGTCGCTAAGCACAAAATGAGCCACCACTGTAACGTGCCAGTCTCAGTGACATCAGGTGTTATGTTCAAAGTTTTCCTGTACCAAAAATAATTTACTGCGGTACTTTTGTAACATTCTTCGTTGAGCCCTGGAAAAAAATGTGGCAAGCATAAGAATAAATTTTAAAATTGGTAATATTTTTCCCCACTCACTGTAGGGTTAGGAAGCAATACTTTATAATAACGGAGAGTGGCAGCATAGTCTTGTTGTGGGTTGCCAAATGAAATACAGAGGTGGACTGAACTGGCCTTTCTGCACTGTCTGTAATGTGCAGCAAGACAAACTCTGTCACGACAGGCTGAGACTGCGAGACTTACGTGAGACCTTCACCAGAACATCACCAGCATTTCTACAGGTGATAACTTTCTAAATAGAAAAGGTGTCATACTCAGTGCAAGGTAAAATCTAAACTGTAATTGCGGTGGGGACTACGAAGTTTTTTAGCTATATGGCTACAAGCTGGTGGAGCCTTAACAAGGTTAGGCACCTGAGGATACATCTAAGCCTTCAGATCTTCAGGAAACCCGCTGACCTGCTGTCTTTAGCTGGAAACCTGAGTTCCCTGGGTGCTGCACCTCCTGCCTTTGCTCCTAGCCAGAATCAGGTGTGTCCCGAGAGCACGAGGCAGTCCTGTGCATTTCCAGGAGCTGGGGTTACACAGCACGGAGCCGACAGAGGCGGCACTGATAGCAATCCCTGTAACCACGAGGTCCAGCACACACCAGGACTGGGAGAGCTCGCTCTTCTTTCCCTGCCTGGTGAGACCTGAATGTCTCTTCCTCTGCCTAGGAGAGCACGCTAATTTTCTTGCAGTGTCTCCTGCTGAAGCTGCTGTTTTGCACACAATCCCACTCAAGTTTAGCATAACTTCCCCCCCCCCCCCCCCCTCCTTCCCCAATTTCAAGTCCCTTTAGCTTTTGGCTCCTGCTTGGATGACCTAGTGCAGTGAGCAGAGCAGCTCACGCTGGGCAGGTTGCCGCTCTCAAGCCTGATTCTGGGAAAGCTGGCCTAGCTGACAAAAGGCTGATGGAGAGGAGTAATCACAATTGTGGTCATTGTGGCTTTACAAAATTTTTCAAACAAAACTTGCTCTGGTGAGATTGCAAGGTGGAAAATCAAGTAACTTGCAGGTATGTGAGGCACTGATTTAGCCAAGTGGCTTTCCAGTGACAAATTTACACTTGCAAGTGTGGTTGCCACTGAAATGTCATTACACCTGAAGCTGGTGATCCTCTTTCAGTGCGTGAGGACACTCGTGTACTCAGACTTGCTGGTGTCCTTTCCTCAGCTCTGAATTAAAAGAATCGGACATGCACCCGGACATACACTGACCAGTGCAATCCCAGTTACCTCTGAATACACAGTCTCTGGCTGTTGAATGAAAGTCTGTGGGTTGTAGCACGGTGTATGAGTAACAAGCTATGTAGTGAAAAGCTTTGCTGCTCTTGTCCCTTTAGCCCCAGCTTAAGTACGTGAGCCTGAAATAATGCCATTTTAGTCTACGTTCAGCTAAGCCTGGTGGATGGGAACAGCTGCTACTTGGCTCGCTTAGGAAGCAGCTCCCCGGAGAGAGCATTGCAATCGTGATGGAGAAGTGCAGGTTCTTCCCATCTTGGCACTGGTATTGAAAAATCTGTCCTTAAAGGACTTCTTCAATATTTTCTAAAAGATTCTTAACTAAAAATGCAGTTTTTCTGTATACCAAACCAGTTGATTAAAAAGCTGATCTCCAAAGCAGGTTTGGAAAACATTTGTTTAGCTCACTAGTCAGACCACCTGTATCCTGAGAAATGAAAGAATCCTATTTCTTAAGGCCCAAATAATTTTCTCTACTTCTGTAACAAAGATGGGGGATGTCTAATTGTCTTCCTACTCCAGAGTAGTCCTAAGGTCTCCAAAAGAAAGTTGACTTCTGCTATGTTTTGTTCTTTTGTCTTTTTTCTTAGCCTCTTACTCAGATTACGTTTCTTGCTCTGCCCTGGAACTTGTCATCTCTCATGTTCTGAACAAAAAAAGAAAGCTGAAAAATAATTTTAAAGAACTGAGAGCAGTCTTCCTTATCCTGCTTAGGTACACTGTCTTTGGTCTCACTAAAGGTTTTGAACTGGGTAAGGTGAATTTGGTCTGAGCCTCAAAGGTTCCCTCTTTAAGTAGTTCTCTGCTACCTCAAAACTGTTTTGCTTATTTAGTTGCTCCTTTTTCTTTTTTTTTAAACACTGTTATTTTGTTTCCCTTTTAGAAATCAAGCAAAAGGGGTCATGGACTTTCTGGCTTTTGTTGTGCCTGCAAGGATGATGAATTTGAGAAGGCTATCATCACTCTCATAGCTTTTTGACAGGAAAACAAACCAGGTCTTTTGCACAACTCGGGGCCAAATCAAGTGTGGCTTCTCTTCTCAGGGGTTTCTTGGCTAGCTGCTCTAGGAAGCTGTCTTGTTGGATGTGTAAAAGTAGTCTTGGCAATCTACAGGCAGAAACTAAAGTTCTCCGGTAGGGTTGTGTTTCCTGCTCTGGCAACTCAGCTGATCTTTCTCAGCACATCATGGCAAATGAGCTGAAATGTTATGAGTCATAACCAATGCATCACCACCCAATGAAAACTCGAGTCTCATTTAAAGCAGTTACCAAAAGATGTAGTCATAAATTGGGTTCTTAATTATGCTAACAATCTCATATGTGTCTTGATATGTAGTTTATGATAACAGGCACGTGTGTCTTGATAAATGGCTATTTCTCCATAGTCAGAAAGCAGAGGACGCTCTTTCAGACTGGTATTTGTATCATAGCACAAGCACAAAAAATAAACAAAACTTCCCTTTTCCCCTTGCAAGCCCCGAGACTCTGACATTTTTGATCCTCCTTTTGCTAGCAGTGATGCTCTAAGTGGTAGTTACCTGTTCTGTTTTCATTTAGAGGGCAAACACTCCAAGGAAGAGGTTCTTGGAAGGAATTTATGAAATACCACATCACCCAGGTTAAAACAGTGTTGTAGTATAAGCTCACCAGAACTGACACCATCCACGAACCAATCCCTGCAGAAAGCACAAGATCTCAGCTTAGAAAAGCTTTTGAAAAAATTACCAGTCACAGCACTTGCTCTTAGAAGCTCACATTTCCTAATTTTTCAAGATTTTCTGTTTTGCCTCAGAGATTTTCACATGAAAGATGGGCATTTGTGTCCTCAGTAGCCAAACACTGGTCCACAGTCCCCCAGCTCACCGGCCCTGCTCCAAGAAGGCTGACAACAAAGATTAGGGTTGAAATTTTTGCTCTAGTATATAATACATTGTTTTCTGCAACACCGAACAACTTTAATAGCAGAGACCAAAAGAGACTGATGTTTCACAGCATGCTACAGCTGCATGAGGAGCACTTTTTTGTCCCAAATCATGCACATAAGCATGTAACAAACACCGGTAACTGTTTTACTCCTACAACAAGGAAGGAAGAATAGCAACACCATGGCTTCTGCTTGCTTGCATTTTTGCAAAGGGAGGATGGATATGCCTAATTGTAGGAGATGAGTTTAGCTGGCGGCACCACCCTGCTGCTTGGCATTTCTTCCTGGTTGCCCTCTGGCCCTTAGATAACTCCTCTTACCCAGCCCTTCTCCCACACCTGCCTGCAGTCACAGCTCTTGCTGCCAATCCCATTTTCAGGCGCCTGCTTAAAGCAGGGCATCATCCAGCAGTCCTGGCTGGAGCATCCGAGGGTTTCTCCTTGCCCTGGCAGGCAGGAGGATGCCATCTCAAAACTCGTAGAAGCCGATGGTTCAGCCCTCTAACAGTGGCTGCTCCCGTTCACTTTTTGCAGCCTAACAATGCACGCGGGACACGAGATACATTTTTTTTCAGTCTATATTAAATTAAATAAATAGAAAAAAATTGCTGGCGCAGGACTGCAAACCGGTCTTATACAGACTGCTCTGTGGATTGTCCTTGTGCCCAGCCATGTTGTTAATGTCCCTTTAGTAGCCCCACCGTGCCCCTCTCTCATGGAGGGGAACTTTCCCAGGTGCGTTAGGCTCCTTAGGAAGTGCCAGGATCCCGTTCCTGATTTTCTGTCCCCCCGCCGGTCCAGCTATCCCTGGACAGAGAAGACTGGCTCCTGGTGAGGCTGTGAGGGAGGAGCGAGAAGCCCTGTGGGCAGGCAGCTCTTGTGTAAGCACCAAGATATGGTGGGAACGGGGCAGTGTTGGCTAGCAGAGCTCGTGACTATTCCCACAGCAAAGGTTATGAGGTTTGCATTTAAGGCTCCTGTGTCCCTAGAGTAACACCTGATGGGAGCAATATAGAAATACAGAATCATGGAATGGTTTGGGTTGGAAGGGACCTTTAAAAGTCATCTAGTCCAAGCCCCCTGCAATGAGCCCCTCTTCAAGTAGATCAGGTTGCTCGGAGCCCCGTCCAACCTGACCTTGAATGTTTCCAGGGATGGGGCATCTACCACCTCGCTGGGCAACCTGTGCCAGTGTTTCACCACCCTCATCATAAAAATTTTCTTTTTATATCCTGACAAGCATTTCTTCTTACATCTTAGCAAGCGTTAGGCACAGGTCTGTAGGAAGATAGTGCTGGGTGGGAGCACAGCTGCAGTTTCTTGAGCTGGGACCCCGAGAGACATACCGACTCCTCCAAGGTAAGGCGAGATGGTGTTCCAGACACCGATGCTGCCTTTCCTCAGGCACTGTCCTAGGGCCAGTTCGAGATGCAACAGTGGGATTCCTTCGAAGAGAAGAGCGATGAAGTATGGGATCAGGAAAGCCCCTGAAAACACAGTTAAGCGCAATTGAGCCACATGATTATCTGCATCTCACTGAAATTACTGGTTTGTAATTTGTCTGCTTTATGACCCTAACAAAGTCCTTGTGGGGTGTGTTGAGAGAGGGAGCATTGCTAGGGATACCTGCCAAGTAACGTCTGTTAGTGGTAATTTTGTTGGTGAAGATGTAGGAGGAAGGACCGGGATGTTTAGTGCTGCAGGACACTTCCCCTCAGGCACTGCTACAGCCCATTATAAACAGCTTCGCTATTTCCTCCATTTCCCTTTCTTTTAAGCATCTTCTTTTCTCCCCCTGCTCATAAAGCACAGGGGTTTGCCTCTCCCTTATACTGTCTCTTTCCCATTCAGTGTATCATTTCGTTTCCGTCCCTAAAGTTCTCAGGCGCGTGCTCCTCCATCTTCCCCTGGTAAAGCAGGATTTTGCACTGGAGACCCCCAAGAGACCGGGTTACTTTACTGCATAAAGTTCTGCTCAAAGCACAGAGCCTCTGGCTAATGAAAAACTGAAAGCAAGACAAGTTGTTCCGTGAGACGTGGGAGCAACGAAACCCTATTTCCTCCCACTTTGTGTCATCTTCTACATCTTCCCTGTTTTTTCTCACAGCAGCTGCCTCAGCCCACTCCCAATCCTCCTACCAACTCATACCGACTGTGCTCCTCACCGCTTTGTCAAGAGACCTGTGCCTTGTTATACCATTTCAACTTTGCCTCCAAATCTCATAGCTGAGTCTGCCCAGCTCTTCCAGCCCTGGAAACCTTCTCCCCTCCCTCCAGGCTGGCAGGGAGAGCAGCTTTACCATCACCTCCATCGGCTCTCTGCTGCGTCTTCGGCCCGGAGAGGGAGGTGGGGGAATGCGCAAGGATTTCTGGTCTCTTCCTGGACTGGCTCCTGTGTTTTGCAATCACCAATTATTCAGAAAGGCTGGGCAGATGAATCGAATCACTTGGGCTAGGTGTTGCAATAACTTTGCTACCTATTGCTAGCTGCTGCAATAGCTACATACAACACCCAGAGAAGGTGTGTTGTTTAATGGTTTAGCCCTTTATCAAGTAGTACATAGGAACAAAAATCAGCAAAGCTCTTCTCAATGAAGGACTGTTCTTAATTTGCCAAAGGTGGAAATGAATGTCTCTCCTTATGATCTGATTTCTTACGATGTTTTTAACCGCTAAGAAGCAGATTTGAAAGAGGAGTCTCACAGTTAATTCCCATTATGTTAAATCCTCATTATGGATCCTCAGTACCCCTGCTCAGTAGTCGCCTTGCTTGGAGGATGCTCTAAAGTGGCTGTTATAAACCTCCTCCCCTCCCCCAAAGAGAGAGATTTACAGAGAGACTTAAGGACCACAACAGTTTGTTTATTTTTAAGTTTTTTACCACCTGATGAATTCTCACCTGGAGCTACCTACCAAAGCTCCCATGTAAATACTAAGGAATTCGCAGGTCCGTTCCGCAAGAACTCAGAAACCTCTCGCCACGCTCAGTCCTGCGCTCTCCTTCAAACCTGCTGCGATATGGAAATCCCCCTCCGCAGCACACCTGGGGACGCCCACCCAGCCCTCCTGCGAGCCCCATGCCTTGGGCTGTCTCCTGGGAAAAGCAAAATATTCGCGCGGGTGACTGGAGCACGGCAGCGCGGAGCACTGGGCTCGTTCGCCCGAGCTGTTTCTCTGCAAGCCACGCGATGCTGAGCCCTTGCTAGCAGAGTGCTCTATAAGGGACCAACCTGTCTCCCGTATCATATCTCCCTGGAAATAACTGTGTAATAATTAGTGCAAACTGCCCTCTGTTATCTCTCTCCCATTTTCTGTTTGCTAGTTGAACCATCGATAGCAGAGCATGTTTAGATATTCTGCTGATAAAAGCCTGTTTGCTTTGTGCTGGCTTGTACGTTATCTCCAATGATATTTATAGCATGGCAAAACATAATGTCGCACGTGGAAAGAAAATACTGGTTTTCCATGAGAACTGTATAAAAAGTATGCTATCTGCAAATATGGAAATATGGCAGAATATTGGGCTAAGAAGAAATAGTTAATGGAGCTAATCTTTCTTGGAACTAATTCAAATAAATGGCTTGTAGTGTAAAACTGTGTTCAGTTATTCATTCCTTTGCTTTACAGTATTTTAGGCAAAAAGGAAATAGTCATGAAAAGCATAGACAGTCTGCTCAAGCACTTGAAGCTTACTCTTTTCCACAATAAAATCCCCCCCCCCCCCCCGAAAGAAAAAAAATACTGGAAAGGTATCAGATACTCTAGCACTATATAGATAAGGGCTTTGTTTAATAGATAGGGGAGGATATGCCATAAGGCAAATTTTAAATACTTTTTAAAAAAAAAAAGCCATGAAAAATCTAACTGTGAAAAAGGCAAGAAGAAAATCCAAGAAGCAGAATGAAGAAGGAAGCTGGTACCTGACACAGAGCATGTGTCACAAAACAGAGCATTCAGACACAGGCACAGCAAAACCCAATTGGCACCCAGGTGATGTGTGGAACAGGTATGGCAGAAACTCAGTAGGTTTGGCTTCCACGAGGCATGGGAAAAGGAAACCTTAGCAGAAACAATCATAAAGTGCCAGTAAGGAAATTATTCTATATCTGAATATTCTAGGTATATGTATATCTAGATATTCTAGCTCTGTATGGTCCACAGTGAAAGGAAAATAAATGACATACGTAAGAAGCGAGCCCGGGGGGAACCTCTAAAAATAAAAGTTTAGCTTCAGTTAACTTTTTTCCTCTCAAAAAACATATAAGGAAAATGACAGTGATCAAGCATTTGTAAGTACCTTAAAAGCCTGGAGAAATGCCCATAAAAATCAAAAGTATCACCAGGGCATGCTTTAGTTGCATCCCTGAGGCATGACCTAGGAAAATTTCAGTCTACACAATTCCTTCTGTTAGAAAGACACCCAAGATGCACAAAGCATCCATCCTGCAAGTACGTACATGCACTACTAAAAGAAGGTCAAGGAGAATAAAACCCCAAACCAGTCCAAAATCTACCAGAGTTAAAAGTTATGTTGGAAGGAGATCCTGCACAAGGATATCACAAAGCCAAGGAACAATCCCTGTGCACATGAGAAGGCACAGAAAGCCTACAAGAGCTTTTCCAAATGAGGCTATCTACAATTACAAATGCTGCACATATTGGTAAGTTGGTTTCGTTAACGATAGAGTCCCAAGTGACAAGGAGCACCAGTCTGTAGCACGATCGGTATCACTGCTAACTCAGAAGAGCCATTAGAGTGGAGATAGCTCTGTAGTCATGGCAGTAGAAAAGAAAATACCTGGTGCACTCTAGATGCACTGTGGGTTTTTAAAACCTGACCCCTCGATTGCAATGTACAGGCAAATCAGGTCAGAAAAGCAACTGCTCGAGCATATTCAGCCCTCTGCCTGCAAAATGACGCTTGAAGGGCACAATCTTTGTTGTATCACCTACACATGACAATCTGGAAGAGAAGTGCACGAACTACTAGGCAGCCTGTTGAGAGTTGCTGATGCACCGGAGGGCAGAATGACCAGGAGGCTAACGAAGGAGCGCGGTCTAAAGCTGAATCATGGCAACCGGCAAAGCAGAGTGAAAGCACCAGATTGGTTTTGTCACATCTTAGAAAGAGAGAGCAACAGGTCTGACTATGGAAATGTAAAGCGGTTTGAAGTATCAGCCAGGTGACCTCCTAATCAAGACGTACCAAGACCTGCAGAAATGCATAAGCCTCAGTGAGAAGCAGACGTGAAAACCCAATAGCTTTGCTTGATGTTGGGGTACCAATGAAGACTTCCTAAATGGTGGAGAAAAACTTAGAGGAACTGATCCATGTGCTCAGTATTGCACCTGCAGATCAGCTAGCAGAATTAACGCAAGTAACTTGAAATGACGATCTAAAGACACGACAGCATCTGAAAGGCCAGAACATGAATATCAGAGATTTAGGAACAGAAAAAAGTATTTATAATGAAGACGGAAATGACCTGGAAAATGGCAAAATAGTAATTCCAAAGGAAACACGTGTAGAGTCTGAAAAATTCAGAAAGCCCATCTCAGTATGATACAATGCAACAAGCATTCAGAGCTCCACTTCACCGGTTCTGTTGGTACATAGGAGAAATGGTGATGGGTGCATTTTTCCAAAAGACTGAGAACTTAATGGCAAGATACCTGCCATAATTTATGTTTTACCTGCAAGAAATTGCAATAGGTGGGAACTACTTGTTCAGATACAGAGAAAAAGCTATTAGCTATTGAAAGGGGATTATCAGACCTGTCCCCCTTTCTCCATGGGAGTTCAGCTAAGCAGCGTAGTAGCCAACACAGCAACGAATCACATCAAGACACCAGGTAGGGAAAAAAAGCAGCAACTTAACCATATTCACCCCTCTCTCTGGAAAACAATCCTTCATGATCTTTGTTATGTCTTATGCACATGCCTTAATCCAGGTGAAAAGTGTGAGCTACTATAAATGTCGTATTTGTGCAGTATATTTATGGTGGCACTGATTTTGACTTACAGGCCCCATTGCACATCTTACGGACACTGAAACTTTGCAGGGTTGAGTTTCCCATGTAAATGACTATATGTCCTTGAGCAACAATGAAGCAGCTAAAGCCGTGTCCAGAAAAGCAAGAGGGCAATAGCCATTTCAAACGAAGATGGGTAACACCTGTAGAGTGACTTATAAAATAGCCTTGGTGATCTTCCCTGTGAAATACTCATGACTGAAGGACGCAAGTGAGCAGCACCCATGTGCAAGCACCAACCTGAGCTGTAAAGGGCAACCAAGTACAACAAGTTATGAAAGGATCAACCCCAAATGCCATAGTTTTTCACCAGGGACTTGAGCAGGACATGGTAACGATCCAGAAAACGAAGTTTGTTACTTGTTGTAACATAATTAATTTTTCTATCAGAGAGTGAACTGTTCTGCTCTTCCCAACACATATATTTTATTTTTTTTCACAGTATCTTCCAGGTATACCTGTTGTTCCGCTCAGATTTTATTTTCTTTCTGAGGGCGCAGTGAGCCAGGCAACTGCATTTCGTACCAAGTTGTAGTTCAAATTCTAGCAAAAGGTCAGGTAGGCCACAGGTTATGAAAGTCTGTAAATCATTGCCCCAGAAGTAAACAGCTCTCCCTTTTTAGCAGGACTTTAGTGTTTACATGTATTTATTTTCCTAGAAAGAAACTGTATTTTATATTAAAGATATTTTTCAATCATCCTGTAGGCTCGGGCACTATGGACATTTTTAATACCCATGGATTAGGCAAGCATATGTATATGCTAGCTATAATCAAAAGTAAAACGCTGCAGTAAGTTCCAGCTAGAACTGGGTTGGGATTTTTTTAAGTATACCGAGATGACTGTATGTGTACATATATAGCAATATGACTTGTTTGAGTCTCGGTTTTAAGTGACAAACTATATACTGGGCCATTTAGAGACTTCTTTTCAATCCCAGTTGCCTGGGAACCTTTGCGTTTGTCTCCACTTACTGTGGCAAACAACCTTCATGTCCATTAGTCATGAAAAGTAAATAACTAACTTAACTCAGGCAATAAATCCAAATAATCAGTAACGACAACGGGTGATAAATGTCAGCAAAACTGATATTATATTAGATCCCAGTTACTGAGTAACACTAATGTGCGATGAATAAGGTCCGGAGGTCTGATGAGAACAGCTGACATGAGGCAAATATACAAGCACTTATTTTTATCTCTTGTTTTTTAAAAGATCTAGGAATGAGGTAAAGTGCATTGCCTAACTCTTAAAACACTTGGCTATCACCTGAACCAGCTGTGAAACTGTGTTCTGTACCCCAGAAGCCATTCAGCCTTTGAGAACGTCTGTTCCATATCCCTACCAGGTTTTGCTGCACTTGTGGCTGTGGCTGCCGGCACAGAGCCACTGCACCTCTCAGGGCTCCTGGTTAACCACGATGCTGCTGGTCTCTCCCATCTTCACCTCTTCAGACGCACACAAGCGGGATTTATGCTCCAACAGCCCTGAAAAGCTATTGGGCTTTTGCATCTGAGTTGTCTGCTTTCAAAAATGCAACCCCAAAGCACATCACTGCCTTAAATTAGCAGAAGAAAAAAGCAGCTGCATTATACACTGCTGTAAACCCAGCAGCTCTGTCTCCTTGGTGGTCTTCATGACTCACACAAACTCTTCCAACGCCAGCTTTCTGAGATAAATTATTCACAAACCCCACAGCACTTTGTTACAGAGTCCGTCCTGCTGTTGAGCTCTCTGAGCCCTTCGTTAAAATCCAGCGCCCAAACACTGGCCCTACGTCCATACATTGAACCTTTATTCACCCCTGTCTTGTGATGCTGTTCGTAGTGAAGCAAAGTAGCTACATGCCATTACTGAGTCTGCTAGCTATTTTAAACTGATTTTTTCACTGGCAAGATTGCTACTCGTGGAGCAAAGGAACGACTCGACCTTTGTCCCTGCAGCATTTTCCTATTTTTATTATCATTAAACCTGCTCTAAACCCTGTCTTTTTTGTCCCTAGCAGCTCCTGTGGGATATATCAGTGCTCAGAAGCTGGATACACAAGCAAATAGACTTTCGGAGTAAAACAGGTCACCGTGGGTCTCCTTGCTTCTCCTGGGGTGGTAGAGGTCTGTAGGGCAGGGATGCAGGACATCCCGGAGGGAAGGATGGAAGGGAGAGATCAAACCTCAATAGGAGGTGAGTGTTGCTGATCTTTTGAAGTGAGGCTGGGATCTGAAGAGATTGAAAAACAGCCAACCACAGCTAGTCCCCCGCCTCCAGCACAGAGAAGCAACCCTTGGTGCTTCACGGGAAGGTGTGAGAGCGTTTTTACAGTCAGCAGAACAATATTTCATCTTAATCCATAATAGAGATTTGCATGAAGCCTTGAAGCACAAAGTTCATGCAGCCTCATGCAGCTGGTGGCCCCAGAAGCAGCTCTGTGTAATGAGATGTGCGGAGGAGCTGCATCTTGCTATGGTCCCGTCTGTGAGTTTCAAATCTTCCACTGAGCGCTTTGTGTTAATTGTTCATTATATTACAAAAATATCACTTTATGTTAGTTTTATTATGTTGTTTGTTAATACTGAATGCTTGTTCCCTTGCTCTAAGATAGAAAGGCCGCCTGAGATGCTGTAGGGTATTTTTCCGACCTACAGCTCCTACGCCAGAAGAACATCTTCCTTGCAGGCTCCATGCCATATCTGCTATGGGGATGTCTCTCTAAAGGTGTTTATCATATCTCATTAACGCAGGTATCATTAACTGAAGCGACAGGCTTTTTCCATGGGCAAACGCAGAGACACAGCGTGCTCACACCTATGGCTTTCTAACCACCCAGTTACGGCACTCCTCTGAGAGAGTTTCACAGGGTTTCACATCTTGTAAATAAATAATGGAAAATGTTAAGTCTCCTGGGAGGAATCTAACCTACTGCTTCTTCTCTTTTCTTATT
Organism: Harpia harpyja; assembly: GCF_026419915.1. NCBI lineage: Eukaryota > Metazoa > Chordata > Aves > Accipitriformes > Accipitridae > Harpia > Harpia harpyja. The sequence goes on along the minus strand of NC_068944.1, from coordinate 6,437,491 downwards.
TGATTTGTGTAATCGTAGCTTCCAGCTGTTACATGTTCAATGTTAAAGAGCTCCTTGCCACCAAAATAGTTTCCATTTGCTTCTTTATAGACTACGATAAATGTACTCTTTCATTTTCAATTTCATGAGCTGAATAGATTGGATTCTTAAGTCATTCCTTGTCCCATAAGTTTTCCAGACCTTAAATAATTGTTGGTGCTTTTCTGCATTTTGGCTAATTTTTCAAGTTGACTTTGAAATTTGGACTTTCAGAAGATGTCAGAAGTTCAGAAGTTGTCTTAGTGTCGGTAGCAATATCTACACCTACTTCCTAGTGCTCTGCTTATATATGCCGAGATTCTTTTTGTTCATACCACCTGCTATATCTCATTCATTCAGCTACTTACCAGAGTCCCTAAGTGGCTACTTCTTTCTGAAACACCTCCTTCCATTAAAGGCAGCATCCATTCTTGGTTCTTTGGTTGATTCAAATATATGTAGTTCATCAAATAATACAGATACCTTGGTAGAACAAGCTTGGATTTAATATTTTTTCTGTCATTTGACAGTTTCTCCAGGTTTGAATTTTCTGTTTCTCCCATTAATGGAAAGATAATGAATAATTCTGGGCTGAAACAATTTGCTATCTGACTCTGCTTTAGACAGCTTACCATGGCAGATCTCAAAAGCTACTGTGAACGGTGAGTTATCAAGTACTCTTTCCTGATCCATCTATATTTACTAAATCGGCTGCTTCTAAGGCAATTCTTTGTGGGACTGGTGCCCAGGGACAGGCTTGGGCAGCTCTTCGCACCGCCTGGCAGGCTCCTGGTTGGTGTTCTATCAGCTGAGCATTTTAAACAGCCTCACAGACATCAAAAAGTGCGATTTAGTTTTGCGCAGGGGCAGTGCCAGACGATGAGGCAGCTCCTACGAGCATCAGAGAAGGGAGGGGAACGACTCGCTCACCTTCCCAAAGGAAAGCGCAGCAACCATTTGTCTGGGAGCCGGTTCTCTCGGGTCTCCCCAGGACTTCTCGCTTTTCCTTAAGGTAACGACCTGCAGGTTCAGTCTCCTGCTCCCGGCGGGACTGTAGCAGCAATGTAAGAACTTACAATGGTTTTGCTGAGAGTTAGCGTCAGTCTGGTCTTAATTCCTAAACGAACGCATCATTTTAAGATGAGATATACTCTATAGAAAAAGCTAATCTAACTAGCTGGTGCAAAACATTTATGAGAATGAGACAGTAAAAAAAAAGAAGTGATGCAAATATATTACTTCCATGCCCATCATAAGTTAGTATGGTTACGTTAGGATTGTAGTTTAATATTTTGGCAAAGTCCCATTTCAGTCTTACCGCCTCCATGTATCTGACACAAGTATGGAAATCTCCACACGTTCCCCAGACCGACGGCAAATCCGATACAGCTTAAAATATACTGGAACTTATTGTCCCACTTGGGTCTGCCATCTTCCTTAGGGATTTCAGGTGGCACTGATAAATCTTTTGACATTTTAAGGAAATATCCTTAGCTCCCTATAAATGGGAAGATCCTTCAAAACCCGTCTCTCCTACAGGTTTTATGTGGGGTGACTGAAGGATCCTGGAAAGGGAGGTGGAGCTTTCTTTTTATGTAATGCAAAGGAATGTGTCATTGCAGTTTAAAGACAAAACCAGGAATTATTATTATATAGACAGAGTTACCACTCTTGACTCTTTTGCGGCTCCTTCTATAGTTGGAGAATGTGGGAATATGTTGTTAATAGGTAACTCGGGATCAAACAGGGTTTTATTTTCTGTTCTCCTTCTGTTCTTAGGTACTTCCAGAGAAGTGTGACACTGAATATAATTAAAAAGAAATCTTTACAGCAAACTCATTAAAACCGTAGAATACTTGGAAAAATCTGTGAATAAAGCAAGTGTTGCCATTTCCTCTTTTAGTTCGTTAATAGAGCTAAATGATTGAAGACATCATTTGCAAGTGCAAAAAGTAAATAAAAAAAAGGCAAGAAAAATTAGACTGTGTATGCTCAGACATTAGAATCTGGTCCCTTTTCACCATAGCTGCTAGAGGTTAATCACTTCCCACCTGTCAATGAATCCCAAGTGACTATTTTTACTGTTCATTAAATAGTTACTGATGAATGCAAGAGCTGAGTGATTTCCTTCAACTGAAAGTGTGTGAGAACATTTTTCCTGTTACCTTTCGGTTATACCAGGGTTTTGCTATTTTGCACTCCAAACCAGTTCAGTCCACACTTACGAGATCAGCCAGGCAGCTTCACTAAATCGACTAGCATCGCCCTCGCTGCTGCTGCGCTTCGGACCGGGAGGTGCAGAGGCCGTTCCAGCAAAACGCTCATTTCCATACCTGCTACCTGCAGCCGACCGCTTCGAACTCGGTTGTACGCGTTCTCAGTGGGTGAGGTTTTTCTCAGCGGGAAAATCTGACGAAAATTGTTTTCCCCATTACAGAATAACATCTTTAAATAGTTTAAATAACTACTCACATTCAAATAATTAAAAAATTGAAATTGGAATGCAAATGAATTTAATCATTCAAATACACATACAATGCCTGGTACTTTGCTCTCTATTTAGAGCAGCTATACTACTCCAAAGATACACTCTAGAGTAGATATACCCTAAAAATCCCTATTTCTTGTAAGAGAGCATTTTGATTATAAGGAAGTGTCAGGGTATAAACTGGATCAATTCTTAAAAGGTGGGTGTAGGAAGAGCTGCAAAGTGATACAAATGTGTTGCCTGTGTACAGGGACAGTTGGATGAAGGGGACCACCTACCCAGAGGGGACATTTACACTGTCTTCTTCTGGCAGTCAGCCTGGGTGCTCTAAAGGTGCTCCTTTCTCTCTCCAGTGACCGCATACCTAAGGAATGGGACTCCTGACTGAGCTCCTCTGGGTCACACGGAATTTGGAAGCTTGGAACAGTTGTAAGGTCGGCGTCCGTGTGTCTGTGTGTACGTGAACTAGAGCTACCCACCTTGGTTGTGACAGATGAGGGCAAGAAGCTTTGCACCACTTGGGTGCCTTGGATCCCCCATCAGCGCGGATGTCCCAGGCAAGCGGTGCACCCCTTGCTCGTGGGTGCCAGAGAAGGCAGATGTTTGCCATTTCCTGAACTGCTGCTGCCCCATTGCAAGATTACTACTTCTGTCGTCAGCGAAAGCAGCGCTATCTGCTGGGAACTTGGAAGGAATAGGCAATTAATAAAATAGCCAGAGTTATAAACGAATCAAACTGTCATTCTCATACCTAGAAATGTTTTTATTAAATATTTTAAACTTCTGCATGAGACAAATTATATTGGTGGCTTTGTGCAACACAGTGGCATGTAAAGTAAAAACAATTTAATGTGCAAGAGAAGTCAATATTGTTACCCTTCGTATTGGTCACCCAACCAGAATGATTGCACATGGAAGAGTCACTTCTGGCACGTCAAGCGCGCTGCATCCCCCAAACGGAGAACTGCGAGCCAGTTTCGAACAAGCTGGCTTCAAAACCAGAAGGAGGACAAATGATTTGGGCCAGTGCCCCAATGGCTTGCAAATGTGGCTGTTTTGCTTCCAGGATCCAAGCCACTAACTCTTCACGGTGCATTGCATTGTTAAGTAAACAAATGTTTACCTGGAAACAACACATAGTTATCCTTTTATGAAAAGAAAATTAACTCTGGATTCTTTAAAAACAACATTTTTACTTTTCTCACTGACAAAGCATTCTTCCACGTGTTTTTAAATGGTTTTATGCTGAATACTTTAAGTTTCCATTAACAGACGTCTCAGATGTGGAGATCATAAGGCCCGTACGATCACTTTTTTTCTGACAGAAATTTCTGATCGCTTTGTAGATGGCAAAGACAGGGATGGCCAAACTAGGCACTCCAGCGAGAATTACAATAATAGCATACACCCAGCTGGGATATTCAACCTTCTGTGTTTTGGGGAACTCCTCCTGAAAGAGCAAACCATCAAGTTGTAGTGAGGAGCAAATACTTGGGAGTATGCACACATTCAGTAATTCAACAGATCGAAAATGTATATCAGAATAGTAGCTAGCCACAATGGCAGGGGCTTGGTGGCCAAACAGCTTTTGGGTAGGAAGGCTGAAATCAAAGGGTGCAGGAGGGCTGGAACGTTATTAAGAAGGAAGTGATGTTGCCAAGGAGGAGAGAAGAAAGCAGACCCATTTCCCCATCTTCCTTGCTCTCCCTTTCTGTCTCTGTCTTATGAAAATAAAAATTCATCTTTACAAATGAAATGTCCTGCACGACTTTTTCTGCTTTAAGGATTGCGATCACAGCTGAATTTAGGACTCATTTTTCTAAGTGTTACTTTTTATTATTACTGTATGTCTTGTAGTAAGTTTTTTTACCAGAAAACTGTTTCAGATGGGAGATGAATATAACTGACTATGACTCTTAGATTAAAGAAGAATACATAAACCAATTCTAAATAATATTTTGGTTTTATATACTTACATAGCTAGGGTCCCAAATGCTGTAGAGCAGTTCTTCGTTGACTTTCACCACAAAATAAAAGAAGAAGATAACTAACATAATGAGAGGACTGATAACTCTCCAGGTAACCTGCCAGAAAATATTGGGCTTGTGTCCAATCATGAACTCAATATCCTTGTTAAATCTAGAAACAAAAGCAGGAAGTTCAGGACAGTAAAAACTGGTCAGGATCAAAGAGTGCCCACTCATAAACAGGGAATTCCAAACTACCCCTAGCTGGGCTTCCCAGGACTTTGCTAATGTCAATGTGAAGCGAGGACTGGTAACAACACCAGGAGTGAGATCTAAAAGTAGTTCAAATTAGGGCAGATATCGTTGCAAGTCAAGAAAATTATTTTTGGAAATGTACTTTCTTCAAGAAGTCTGTGAAGCATGTGCAAAATAGTTTTGACATGAAAGGGCCAATGCAGATGGACTTTCTCTATAATATACTGCAGTATTGTTTCACGATTTTTTGGTAAGCCTCTCAGAGCTGCATAAATTAAAAGGAATGACATAATATTAAAAACGAGCAAAAGCAAATTGGAGTAATTTTAAAAATTAGATTCTATGCATAATGTTTGCTTAATTTGGGTTTCTACCAGTTTTCTCTGGTTGAGTATTGAAACAATATTTAGCTTTACACATCATTAACAACACCTAAAAATGTGTTATTTGGGTTATTCATAGAGCATGCAGTGGACAATGGGGCAAAAATGTCTCCACAAAAACCCCACAACCAATCCCTGCGTTGAGAGTGATATTGTCTGCATCAGTCCCGAATCAATTCATGACCTCTACGTACGATGCAGCGCCATGTGCACACACTTCTTAATAATTATTTTGGAAGTTTGAGGCTTCTATTGTTAGTCCTCTTGTCTGGCTTTCCTGCATATCGTATGGGGATAAGTCTGATGGGACTATTCAGTTGGTCCTACAGCTATGAACAACACGCAGCATTCAGCTGACCCTCAGTTACTGCGTAAATTTATTTTATCTTTTCATCCCTAACTTCTAAGATCTAGGTGTCATTCTTAAAATGATGTGGAGCCCCATGTCCCGACGGCAGAGCGGGTCCAGGTGTAGTTCACGTGAGTATCATGGATAACATGCCTGTTCTCCTTCAAGGAGCAGAGCCACCGTTTTACCAATGCCCCTTTCTCAGAAAAAGGTCACAGAAACTCATCTGGAGCAGATACCATGACCTTCGGGCAGCCCTGATAAGCTCTGTACTCAAAGAGGGCTACAGCGATTTGTACTGGCCAGAAACATGAAAGTTTGGTGTGAAGCTCTTCTCTGAATCAGTCCCCACCCCTCTATGGCCTCAGCCCATGTTCATGTTGTGGGAATAGTTTTAATTTGACTTTGTAAAGTGTTCTGAGATTTTAAAGGGAGGGGAAAGTGATCAACACAGACTTTTCTGTCCTTAACAAATTAAAATAAGCCTTCTTTCTCTAGGGCACTGCCTCTGCTCGTCTAATTTACCTAGGTTGATTCATGCCTCCTCAGGTAATATAAAACTTATATTACTTTTACTTATAAAACTTATTAAGTATGGGAAGATGGGCCACAAGGGTGTTCACCCCATTGCCAGGAGCAGCACAGCTGGAGGGTCTGGCACAGGTTCAAGCAAAACCTATGGGTGATTGCAGTCCCCACGCTTTTTTCATATTTCTTACGTATTAATTATGAGCAGAAAGATGGTGAAATTTGATTTATTACATCTCTAGAAGGTTGATAGGATAATTACTCACTGCTACAACTGATAAAGTCCTGAGTCTATCAGCTAAGAACGTATCTCAGTAGCCTTGGATTTGCATCCTGCTGTAAAACAGTATCTGCATTCTGCCTGGAGACCCCCGCTTTGGACAGTATCATTTAGCATTCATTTTAAACACTCCTGGGATATACGTCTGTTCTAAACTTTCAGCTCCGTGCCAATGTGCTTGTACTTTGCTTCTGCTGATCAAATATTGAATGCAATTACCTTGAAGAAGATTTATTGTAAATGTCACCGTATTTAAAATGTAAGTGAGCTACAGTGGCACTTACGTAACTGTTGCAAATACGTACGTTCTGATGCCTACTTTAAAAATAAATTATTTGCACTCATACTATTATACTCTAGGCACTTGCTAATGCTTAATATTTTCGTGCAGTATCTTAGGGATGTGTTTATTTTAGCTGTTGTTATAGAGCACTATCTATTATAACGTATTCATAAAGTGGAAAGCTTTCATGTACAAATAAAAATCCCCACTGCACTCTTCACAAGCATTTTTTCTTTTTGTTGAGTACTATTTTAGAAACCTGAATCATATAAGCAACCCTAAACCACAGTTGCATAATTTCAGTGATTTCTAAAGCAGAAATTCTACACACTGAGATGTAGCAAGATTGCAGCTATATAACTCATCGATTTATGCGCTCGTTTCTAGTAATATTTAAGTTGTATTTCATACCTGTCTATTCCATAAATGTAGACGACTGAAAACATCTCAAAAAATGCAATTATTAGCAAGGGAATAGAGCCGGCAAAACTGTCAAATAGAGCCAGCCAGTAATTACCGGAGTTCAGCAAAAAAATAAAAGCTATCAAGTACGACCCCACACAAACGACACCTGTGAAAAAAACAAAGCAACAGCACATTTAGGCAAAGAAAGCAAAAGAGAAAAAAGTAAGATGTTTTCCCAGTAGCTAGAAAGCTTTCTAAGTCACTTTTAATTCACTTGCAGCCTGAAGGTAACTACCTTATTTTTAAATGGTACTCTGAGAAAGCCTGCTTCTATGCAGGTAAAATGGTAAAACTCTCCTAACGTTGCACGGGTGGGAGATGCTGCAAACAAAACGGGAGAAGGCTGAGGAGAAAAAAACCAGGTCCTCTCCATCCTAGTCGGGGGGGACAACGTTGCCCTGAGAGAAATCCTGCCTGGGTGAAGAGCTTCCCCATGGAGGAGATGATAATCATCATGAGGAGGCTGACGGGCGAGCCACGGGGTGAGCAGCTATCTGCAGGCTCGGAATGAACCTCACGGGAGCTGCCCCGTTGGGAGACACGAGAAAAAACTTCAGTGGGTTATCTAGGAATCTTAAGACCATGCCAGATCCGCAAGTAGACGGGTTGGGTTTTCAGCATACGAGCTATTCCCTGGGGAGGGGGGAGGTCACTTGTCTCTAAAAAAGCACTTACCAGTAACAAGTTCCTTAGGCACTTTGGGGGGTATAATCTTAAGATCTTGTAAAGGTACGAGCACACCTTCCATATTTCCAAACATAGAGGACAAACCCAAGCAGAAGAGCATGATGAAGAAGAGAATGGACCACAGAGGGGAGACGGGCATTTTGGTGATAGCTTCAGTGAAGACAATAAAGGCTAGGCCAGTTCCTTCAACTCCCTGTGGAAGATTTCAGAAGCTCCAAAATTAGGCTCATTAATGTCGCGCAGCACTTAAATTTACATTGGTATTCACTGGACTTGGTGTATGTTACAGCATACCACAGTACTTATGCTTTTTGTTTCCACAAAGACCTTCTAATACAGCATTATATTTACTGTAGTTACAATACAAATTCTATTTCATGGAATTTTATGGATCCCTATTTTCACCTGTAATTCACCACCTTTTTAACAAAAAAAAAAAAAAAAAAAAGGTGCACCCATTTAATTCTTCTTGTAACTTTTTTCACCCTGGTGTCGAGGTCCATTCTTTCTGTGTTGTGACGTACTCATCCTGATCGGGACAGGGCTTGCTCCAACTGCTTCCTCGCTCTGGGATTCTCTTCCCTAGTCATCTTGTCCCACCACGGCTGCAACCAGCTGGTTCCAGAGAAATAAATACCTGCTGCTATTTTGCCAGCTACATGAGGCCAGCCTAGAACCCTGGTTTTAGTTACTAGTCAGACAGATTGCCTGGTTTTAGTTACTAGTCAGACAGATTGCCAATACTTTTCAGAGGAATTAAACAGTTTATCTCTTCAAAAGCAAAATGGGGTAAGCAGAAGTAATTCTTCAATCCAAGATAATTCCAAGCCAATTGCAATCAATCAGTGGAAAAATATAAAAAAACCAACAACCCAAGAAGAAAAAAGCATTAGGCAATTAAAAAATTGCTATGCGTTCCTACCATATTTATGGTATCAATATGAGTCAAGGTGTTAAACTTACATCATTCAGGAAAGTTTCCAGATTACAGGTTTCAAACTTCAGGCTTGCAAAAATTGTCGGATCGGTCATGTTACATAGCTGCTGCATTTGTTCAAAGTTATCTTGGGTTACATTACCTTCTGGCAAGTCAAATGCATTCATCAGAGTAAGAATATTTCTGAAAAAATGAAATACAATTAATTTGAAATTATTTATTTGTAAGCATCCTCAGGATTCTTTTTCATCATCAAGCAAGTTATTGACAGCACAATGTCTTTTATAAAGATACAAAGGAAGCAATGTTTCTCTTGCCTAAGGTCAGATTTTGAAATTGGGAAGTCCAGCAGTTTTGTGCATGTGCAATTCTTTCTTTCTTCTTCCAAGGTGAGTCTGATACTGTCTTTCACGGCACAGATGACAGCTAAATGGATGGGCACTCGAGGGAACCTGTGCAGAAGTTAGGTGCCCATCTTTGCACTGCAGACTGGGCACCAGTTCCCAGACTGGGCAGCTTCTGGGAATGTGTGAGGTCTCTGCAGTTATGTGTCATGCACTTTTACAGCTGATGTGGAGGAACTTGGCTGGAACCTGCAGGGTCTGGCAGCCCTGGTTAGAAGGGAGTCCAAATTGCTCTGGTAAAATTAGGTACCTCTGATGAGACCTAAGCATTTAAGTTTTCCAGGAGGCAATCTAAATACAGAGCTGACACAGGGACAGGGTATATTACATTCGTGCCATATGTCAGCTCAGCAGGCATCGATTACTGTGAACTCTGCATTATTTTTTTTTTTTGCAGAGTTTCTAGACAGTTTTCCAGTGCTTGGTAGAGCTTCATCTAATGAATTAAAATGGGAAGAATTCCATGAATTAATTTGGGTAATTTCCCAGTGTAGTACGCAGAGCCACCAGCAGTACCTGAGGTGCCTACACTGTGATCCAGCTGCGGCCAGGATTCTGCAGGACTGTCAGAACTGCCCGGTCACAGGGAGATTTCTTAAAATGGGCAATGCTTTCAGTGGCTCATTGCAAGCGATCTCTGAGGCACAACTGCATAGTTTGGCCACTATGTCAGGAGGGCTTTGAGGATTTGACATCAGCCGCATTAGAAATAGCAGCAGCAGCAGACTAGTACCCTTTGGTTGGTTGGTTGTTTTTGAAGTATGTAATGTAAAAACCAATTTTTCACAGAACCAGTTTTACTGAAACTTGCGTTATCCAGTTAAGTAAATACATTCCTTGAGAACGTTTCATATTCATGTTGCAAATGATTCGTTTTTCACATTTACCTCTAAAACTATAGATATTCTAGCATGTTTTAGTGAAATAACATATCATGAACTGAACCTACCTTTATGTAAATAGAAATTGTTACATAAACTGCAGTTATATTTGCAAGAACTGTTTGAAAAAAACACATTAAAACAGGGAATATCCTCTTCCTCCCTTGTTACTTTTTGGAAACATCAGGGAATAATGTAAAATATAGTTGCTTACACAACATCTATCTAGGAAATAAGGTGGCTCAAATAATTCTCACTCCCTGTGGGGCTGACATCACATGATTTAAATATTTTGAAGACACGAGTGGTCTGATACCATGTAGGTTAGGAGCTGCAATTGTTCAGCAATAATAAATCCATTACCATCAGGCTAACAGAGCTGTCTCAGCCAAACAAACAGCTGTATAGTCTGGTTTTTTTTTTCAATAACTTACTTGTCGAAACAGTCATCATATCTTTCTGTGGCTCTGAATCCAATGATGGAGTATATGACAGTTGCTGCATAGACGGATGTGAAACCATTGATCACTGAGATAATCAGGGCATCTTTCTCACAGTTATTGCTGCAATTCAAAGAGAAAAAAAAAAAAGAGGATTTCAAACACATTCCCCAAATAAATACTAAAAACTGGCTACCAAGACTGATAAAAAGTAGTCTACAGACACATAGGTACATCAGTACGCTCTCTAAGAATATACAAGTACAGCTGTTAAAGATAGATTTAGTGAATTAAAACTTGGTGCCTTAAGCAGTTTTGGGTTCCACCCCCCACCCCCCCCAAATAATCCTATTTGTAAGGAATAACTGCCTGAGTTGTTTTCATATCTGGCTCATGGAAAGTAAAACATGAAGGGCAAAAAAGTATGTCTCCTCCTTTTCATGCCTGGCATGCATGTGTGCAGACACACATTGGCATAAACTGTATCTTAGCTGCTGGGGTTTTCTGCTGCAAGGTGAAAAATTTGGGTTTGAATTCGGACAGTCAGAAGGGAAAAGTGACCAAAAGTTTCCACAGCACTTTGGTATGGTGAAGTTGCAGTAGCCAAGAGCACTTGGGACCAGTTTTGTTTGATTGTTGGACAGAAGATGGTTCAAAATGTCCTCAAGTTTTGGAAATATGATGGAACATTATGCTGATAAGGTCAGACAGACAAGCTATTACATTGTGAAAATTAAAGTGCTTTGTAGAGACTTCTCTGCTCTGGGCACTTGTCAGCATATGTGTGCTAAGATGAAAAAATTGCAGAGCGAGAAAGAGATTTTCATCTGAGAGGGAAGATAAAGAATCAATATTAAATTAGTTAATGGTTTTATGTGAAGGCTAAAAAGTTCTCGATATTGTATTTGTCTTGGGCAAGAGAGCACTATTGAGATTAACTTGATGCTGTCATATTTAATTTTCTGATCACCCTCAAGAGGAGAGGAAAGACAAGCCTGCCCAGCCAAGACCTGTGACCTTTCCTAATTTACAGCATTGCAAACAGGTCTCTAGTGGGTGGAAGGCATTGAATTGAAGTTCTTGGCTGTACCCTCGTGTCAGTTTTTCCACTCTGACATGAGATTCTCAATGACAGGCTTGATGAAAATATTTCTTCCCTTCAGAGAAAGTAAGATGCTCAAGATCCTCTTGGTTATGAATGGGTGAACCCCTGATGGCATTGAAACCTCACGGTATTTCCTGAGATGTTTATAATCCCAAACTATGTGGGAGCAGAGTCACTCACACCCGGTCCAGCTGGTGCTGGACTGCAGGTGGCCCAGCACCACAGTGTAACATGATGGTATCTGCATGTTTTTTTCTTATATCTCCACGGGAATTTCATTACTTTCTGCAGTTTCCTCCTTAAGTCATGAATGATTGAGAATCAAAGGAACGTGGCCTGGTGCTACAGCCCTGTGTGTTGGAAAAGCAGAAGGACACTGCTCCTTTTCTTTGGGTCTTTTGGAAAGATGCGGAACATTCTCAGCCCTGCTCCTCACGGCTGTGGGAACATTGACTTGGACCTGAAGTGGGGCTGGTCACCTCGCACTGAGACTTGCAAGCACCAAAAGTTCCAGATGAACTTTGGAAAAAATATCTGAAATCAAGAGTGGTGGTAGGGAATTACATCAGTGACTGAAATGCCGGTGTGGTGTGGTCAAACGTCAGCCAAAACTGAAACACAGATTTCTGAATGCATGACCAAACCGGTTAAACAAAACTTAATTCAGAGAAATTTATCAAAAATACTAGGTTCAGAGAATGCTGCACAGTTTGTCTTTCAAGAGGACAGTGCTGAAGGATTGGAAGGCACCAAGAGGCACTGGTGGTCCCTCCAATATTTTGGGAAGGTGAGTGCAGAATATAGCACCATGTCGTAATTTGCTGACTGGGTCATTCCCTGGGTGATGGGAGTTTGTACTCCATCTCTTCCCTGGCCCCATCGCATATATATATAAAGAAAGGAACTGAATTTGAATTTCAAAACTCCTAGATAAATCTTCTAACCCCTAAGCTAAAGATTTAAACTTTGGTCTGTAAATTGCTTTGAAACGTGTATACCACCACCCAGCTCCGACAGCGTGGACACAAAGGGCATCCCTGTGCCTTGAGCGCTCCCGCAAAGGAACCTCCTGCCCATCAGCCGGTGGCGGGCAGCCAGTCCCCTTCTTTCTAGCCTGTGCCACCACATCTTTCTGCAGGAAAGCACTGCGACCTGAAATCTTGGCTGGCGAGACCTAGGATCAGTCAGAGATGTGCCTAACGTGACTGAGGGGATGGTGTCCCGGTCCCAAGTAATTACTGTGTAGAGATAAGGCAGAAGTGGACACGCTTCATGTGAAAGAATGGAATATTCATATAAAATTTGGCTTTTGCTTGGCTACTTACTGAACAGAGTTGTAACTGGAGAATGAAATGAGGCCTCCAAAGGCCAGGGAGAAAGAGTAAAACACCTGAGCACCTGCGTCCAGCCACGTCACTGGGTTAGCCAGCTCGGCAACCTGAGGCATCAGACACACAGCTTTAAGCATCTGCAGCACTGCTATTTAGACTGAATACCAGGGATTTAAAACAATAATTAAAACAAGAACATTAACCATGCAGAACTCACCATTTTCGAAGAATGTTAACAAATAGGTCAATACTTTTGTCAAACTTACTTTTTTTTCCAAAAGAAAACCTATGTGTAGGTTTTCTACAAGTATTTTGAAAATTGATAAACAAATTACTTTCCATAGCTGACAGCTACCACGCCTGTTTCCAGAAAAGGTGTTTATTATTTAGTATTAATAATGACCATCCAGAGGTGTTCTCGTGGAAAATGAGACCCCTTTTCATTTTGTTTAAAAACTGTTGTGTAGTTAAATCATTCTCTTAGATCTTTTGTCCACATAGCCATACAGATTAGATGGGTTCTACTCCCAGCTGCACGATTTGTGCTTTAAGGTTAGACTTGTCCTTAACTAGTATACAGGAAAAGAAAGCAAGCCCCCTTATGGCAATCCCATTGCATTGCTCCATGATGATCCTTCCTTTTTTTATAACAGATTTTGTTGAGGGGTGGAGAGAGGGAATGTGTGTGTATATATGTATACTTTTTACATCCGATGCAAAAGATCCACCCCCCAGAATCAAGATTTTAAAGGCGTCTTAGGGATAGTGAGAAAAGCACCAGCGGAGGGGACTAATTTTCAATTGGTTGTTAATTGCAGAGAGAAAGAACTACATCGTGTTTCACTAAGGGACGAACCATGCGGTGACTTACGTTAGGGGTGAAGAGATACACAATTCCACTGGTTGAGCCTTTCAGTGTCAAGCCACGGATTAGAAAAATGGTGAGCACAAGGTATGGAAGAGTTGATGTTACATACACAGCCTGCACAAGAAGCATGTAAATAAAATACTTAAATAAAACAGAACAATTGAATAAAAAATAGCACTGCAGGGAAGAAAAGAGGGGAATAAACAAGGTACTGTGACTAACAATAATGGCAAGTTTTAAGCGAGTCACAATTAACATACTTCAGAACACCATGTTCAAGAGAAACAGTATGTGCAGTACATTTTGATAATAAACATTTTCACAGTTATAGTGCTCTATTTAAGACAAATTGTCATTGTTGAAATTCAACTCAGATAGTTCAAAAGCAGTATAAAAAGTAATCTACACCCTGAGATCAGGTTGATGCTGCCAATGCGAGGATGGGCTCTTAGGGCTTTGCTGGGCAGCAGAACGTTGGTCACTCTTTTAGAGAGATAATATTAAGGACTAGCACAAACCCAAATAAATTTGAAGGGAATGGCCATAGCAAAAAGACCAAGTCCCTCGAGCCTTCATTAAAGGTTAATATTAATGTTAAGGTACTAATAGCTAAAGAATGTTTTACTAGGACCTATGAGGACAAGGAAGCTGAAGTGCTCACAAAAAGCTCCACATAAATCAAATCAAATCCCATTTCGTTCAGCTTCCTTCTTCAAAAGCAGCCTCAGTGATGACACACTAAGTTTTAGACATGCTTTTACTCAAGGAACAGGCAGTTTCTACAATATGATTAAGTCAGTATGAATAAGGAATCACAACAGCATAATGAATATCATCGCATAAAAACCCAAAATAGAGTACCTTTCCTGTTGTTTCGATGCCTCTGATTATGCACACGTACAGTACACCCCATGCACATGTTAAACATAACAAAAGCCACCACTGTATACTGCCTGAATCGCCAATGGAAGTGGAGATGTTTAATGTTTCTCTGTACCAGAAATAATCTACAGGAGAGCTCTTGGCACACTCTTCTACGTAATCTGTAACCACAAAATGGTTGTCATTCTGTATGTCTTTTATTTACTTGAAAAAAAGGAAGTTAAATAATAAACACCGGTGTTCTAAATTATACCACCTAATGCCAACAATTTTATTGTTGGCAAATTTCAGATACTTAGAGGCTGGTTTCATGGGAAAATGAGAGATTCAAGAGAGTTTTGTTCAACAGAGATTTTAATACAAATTTTGTTGTTATTTCTATTAATTCAACCATGCAGATAAAATCTTTGAAGCTCACTCAGTGACTCTTCTATTGTTATAATTTTTTTTTTTTCCTACAAAAATGTGAGGTTAGAAGCCTCTTGTGCCAACGAAAGTGTGGAGAGGATTTCTGAGCATAAACGTATGTATATTGCATGGACTATTTTTTTTTTTAGTAGAAGAAAAGCAGTTAGGCAGATGTTTTTCAATGATAGCATGCTTCCTATTTATTTCATTGAAAAAAACCAACCAACCAAACAACTTTGGGCTTTCCACACGCATCCTGCTCTTTCTTGCCTGATGGATTGTGGGCACTTGCTCTTCCCCTTCGGCTCTTTGGCTCTTCCCCTCCCACACCTCCTTCAGATCAGCAATACTTTGTCTTTCTGTTTCGTGGGGCATCGTTCAAGGTCTTGACAGTTCAGGTTGGATTCTCAGCTCCCTGCAATGCGCTGACCTGTGCAGTATTCTGCCCTGGCCTGCCCTTATATGAGGCTTTTTATACTTTTTCTGGGAGGAGAGGAGCAAAGCTCTCTGAAGAGCTGTTCATTGACCCACCAGAAAAACCTGCTTCATACAGTTTCATGCAGGACTAGTTACAGAAAACAAAGCTGCTCTCACCAAGCAGTCCCCAGGGATCTATAGACTGCTGTCATATTGAGAGATACAGGTGTTTCATATGGATTATGCATCTCCTTTTTTTTTTTTTTTTTTCTTTTCAGTATGCTAACAGACGGCTGTTGGTGAAGAGATGGATGAAACATGTTGTCTAACTCTGGAAAGTGTTAGTGTTTATGCTAGACTTGCACTTTGTGAATATTCTGTATGTGAACACATCTGTCAAAATCAGCCCTGAAGTTTCATATAAAAAGTCAAAGTTTGTCTCAAAGATTAAGTGTTGATCACGTTTTATATAATGTGAATTTTTACAAAACACAAGTATTAAAATAGCACAATGTTCCTGACAGGACTGCCATTCTTTACTGTTGTTTTACAGAAAGAGGCTCGATTAGGCTAATTGCTAGAAACAGTGTGCTGCACAACAAAATACAATATTTCATAAAATATACCTGTTCGGCTGTCATTGAGAGGACAGCTACTCCAAGGCAGGGGCTCTTGGAAGGAGTTGAAGAAATACCACATGACCCAGGCAATAATAGTGTTATAATATAAACTCACCAGGAAGGATACAAACATTGCTGCTATGCCTGAAACAAATAAAATCAGAACACAACGTAAATTTCAATACTCTTGTCTTCAGGACATATCAAAATATATAGCGCGAGCCTCAACCTTTCCCTACTGCCCTCCCCACCCTAATTCCATGGTTTACAGCCTTTCCCCTCTCCTCTCTTTATTTTGGATGTAGGTTTAATCACTGTGAATTTGTCACCTAAAGGTTGGACAGGTGAGACCTACACAGACGTACAGCCTAAAACTACTCTAGGGCTGATGCTGACACCCACTTAGGAGCCAACATTATGGGTGGACTAACTCCCCACAGATACCACACAATCCTGTTCACAGTCTTGCCACCTGATACGCAGGGAGTTTGGGGTGCTGGGGACATGTGAAGCTCAACTGACTTGGGATTTTGCCTAAGTGAGACCCAGATTTTCCTCCTCTTCCACAATGTCACTGCAGAGGTCAGCAGAGGTGTTGGTGTATAGGACGGATGGCTGCAAGGAGGCACAGTCTGTGAAAAGGTGCAGGATTGAAGCTGCTATCTCTCCTTCTCCACTTGCTCCCAAGTAATCAACCTCTGGTGACTTCTCTGGTGGACAGCAGATGCTAATGATCAGCTCTTGGGGGCTCTTAGGTTCTAAAGAAGTTTGAAAAATTCCAGATGCAATGAACAAATATCTTTTGTAATTGATTTACAGATGCAGCGGATGCCAACAACAGTCCTAACTGGCTGTGTTTCTTCCCTTTCAAGTGTGTGGTAATCACAGACTCACAGCGTGGCTGAGGTTGGAAGGGATCTCTGGAGATCATCTGGTCCAACCCCCTGCTCAAGAAGGGTCACCTACAGCCGGTTGCCCAGGACCACGTCCAGGCAGCTTTGGAATATCTCTAAGAACGGAGACTCCAAACCTCCCCAGGCAACCTGTGCCAGTGCTCGGTCCCCCTCCCAGTTTTTCCTGATGTTCAGATGGCATCTCCTGTGTTTCACATGTAATGAGGTATCTGTAGAGGGTTTTTTATGCTGTGTGTATAATGCTGCTTTTACTACATTGTTAGATGGAGTGTTTGAATACTCAGAAGTCTGGTACAGATGTGAAGAAGAATTTTCTGCAAAATTCTGTCTCCGTGGCTTTTGGCATGGTACCTCTCTCAGATGCAAGAAAGTTACGTTACATGGAGCTGAAGTCTGGTAGACCAGCTTAGAGAAAGACCCAACTATTATTTATCCACAGAACAGTTACAGAACAAATTTTTGGGAGACTTAAACATTCATCCTAATGGTAAAAATAGCCAATATTGATAACACAGAAAACATCTCTGAAGCCCGAAATTGGTCTCACGTTAGAGAAAGGTTTTAACCGGACCCACAGTACCTGGGTATGTGGACACAAAATTGTCGTAGTGCCTTATCATGATTAGTTTGACCTATCAATGGAGAGTTAGTGAGAAGGGAAAAGTAATAGATCCTGGAATCTTTTATGGCACACTGGAATAAAATCCTGAAGATTTGCTCTTCAGATTATCAGTTCAGAGACTTGTGCTTTTTCAGGGGGCTTTTTGTACCCTCTTCAGACTTACCAACCCCTTTCAGGGTAGGGTGGATAGAGCTCCAGACGCCCACACTGCCTTTCCTCAGCCTTTGACCAATGGCAAACTCAAGATGAAGCAGGGGGATACCCTCCAGGACTAGCAAAATCAGGAAAGGGATCATGAAGGCTCCTGTAATGGATAAGAAAAAAACACGATTCCCATCAGCAAAGTACTACAATAAAGTACAAATGTTAGATTTGTGGGCTTTTGACATAGTAAGCGACTTGTAAGCATACTTGTGGAAACCTTTCTCTGGCTTCTGAGCAATGCTTTTGCCTGATTGCCCAAGCAGGGGACTTGATTACATATGTGGTTTCAGGTAGGAATTTTTATTCTTCCCGAGTGACAAACATAAACACAAATTATACACTCCCGAGGTTAAACTTTGAAGAAGCCACCTTTGGATTGCAAGTGGAGAAAAGGTAGGCACTTTCCTGGAATGAGTTCCTTTTTTTCCTGCAAAACATTATGGTTTTATAATGGTGAATCATGCAAATTATATGAAGTAGCTGAATGAACTAACCAACATGCCTCTAAAGATTAGGCAGGAGCCTGGGGCTGTCTACATAAAACAACCAGTAACTTCCTGGCAGCCGTGTTCAACAGCTTTTCTGTTTGAGTAGAAGAGATCTGAAGTTCAGGGTTCAAACCTTGTTAATTATGACAAGGCTGGTTAGTATAGGACAAGTTTTTTAAATTAATTTTTTCCTGAACATGGTGTACCTCGGACATGGGAGATAACACATAACACCACACTGGAATACCAAAGTGCAGAGTCAAATGCTTAAATATTGCTATATATTAGAATTAGGGTTATCTGTCATTACAAAAAGTCTTTAACTTCCTAATCATAGGCTGTAAATAATCTAGAAGTGCATTTTAAAAAATGCAGAACAGTATGTGAATGGTTCAGGTTTGGGTATGTGCTGACTTTTTTCCCATGTATGCAATGAAAATCAGGTAGCGAGTGTAAGAGGAAATTTGAAGAATAGAAACTATAGTTTTGAATTCAAGGCAGTTGAATGTTTTTTGGAAGAGCTGAACTGCATGCTTGTCTGCTCTGTGGGGTATCTTCTTGATGATGTCGTCTACACTGGAGTTTTAGAAACGGTCATTACTGCAAAGTCTTCATTTTCTGTGTACTTCAATAAAGTCTGCTAAAAACAATACTGTTGTATCAAGTGGCCACTACTATAATGAAATCAGCCAACTGTACTTTTTGCTTTCCACGCCTATGGAATTCAACTAATGCTAGCTACTCACCTGTCTTTCACTGATATTTTTAAGATTTGCTAATCAAAATCAGTAGTTTTGAATATATAAAATGCTATTAAAAATGCTGGGCACTTTGAAAATGCACATGCCACACGTCAGGCTGAATGACTAATCACTGATGCACCAGAAAATATATTTTTTGTTGAAGCCAGTTGCCAAAGGTAACTGTATAGACATGATATTCTCAGACTTCTATAAAGCATGTCATTTAGCAACACAAAAACTTCTTACTAAAAATGTAACACTTTCTAAAATCAGTGTAGCTCATCTTGCATGCATTAAAAACTGGCAATCACTGTAAAAATGGAGACTGACAAACTGAAAAGGTTTCAGAGGAGAGCTGGAAGAATAACTGACTCGGGACATATTTTTTTGTCAGTTAAAAACTGAAGGACTCATTATGAATTATTATTTGTAGAGAAGTTTGCTAAACTTCCAAATTTGTTCCCAAATTGTCCCAAATCAGTGGGGCAAATTCCACGCACAGATCCTCTGGCCTTTCACAGAGACGAAGTTGCTTATCAATGTGTGGAGCTGCAAGCAGCCAGAAATATGTCACGTGCTCCAACGTCATGTCAGGCTGGCACACAGTTTCCCTCCTGTCGCACTCCGTTCAGGAGCTCTCATGAGGGTAAGATGAGATAAGGACAAGATAATTGTGTTTATACCAGCAATTTTTAGTTCCAGAGCATTCTCTGTTTTAAGCCCAAGACACTTCCTAAGAGTCTGAAAACCGACCCTACAGAGTTTGTATGGATGCTCCATCAGGATCTTTTATTTTTACCTCCCCTTTCAGATGCCGAATAGGTCTCTGCTGTACCACAATCTCACTTCTCTCTGGCAAAGCCCTTCCTCAGCAATGGTAGCAATTCAGCCCGCACAATGGATCCGTACAGCTACCCGATCCAAATACTCCTCCTTTGCACTCAGAGTAAGTCCTTGTCACCCTTGTAAACTCAATTAGCAGTGATTTTAGATCATGTCTTGAAACTTAATGGACTGGCAGTTAGTTTTGCTAAGGTACATTGCTTAACCATCTTTGCTCCTAATGGAGACATGTCACTTTTTTGTCATCAGGTCACAGTAAGATTGCTTAAGGACTTGATTAGAAATTCTCCCCCTGGTCAAAGATCTAGTTGCGCAAGGAAATACACAGCCTTTATAGTCCTTTCAATCTATGACCACTTGTTTCTTATCATATCTGTCAAAGAAAATATTTTCTTTGGTAGTTACCATCTCCGTTAGCAGAAGGGAGGGAAGATCGCGCTGTCTCCTATGAAGCATTAGAAGCATTTGCTTTAGAAAGCATTCAAAGGTGGTCTCAACTTTTCACTTTCAGTAGAAACCAGGCTGATTGATATCCTAAATTCTGCTTGAGACATTCTTGCAAACCTTAAATGCAAAGTGCACCTCCACTCGCACAGCTCTAGCAGTCTGGGTAGACATCATGCCTCACCCTCCCAGGTAGCGAGATTCAGCGACAGCACTGTCCCTACGCCACAACTCTCCCCGTGGACAGCGTAGCGCATCAAATTTGCTGCAAGACTCTCAGAATTGAACCACCTTCTGTGGTGGACGTGCCACGAGCGCTCTATCAACCTCAGGGGATTCCCTGAGGCCTCAAGATACTTGCAGAGGTACTTCTTTTATGACTTTAAGATGACATAAAAGATGTCATAAAACATTATGAGATTAAGGTGTCATAAAAGAAGTCTTTAAGCATGACACATCTTTGACAGAGCAGTCAGATAAGGGGACTCCACCACCTTCCTTGCGCAGCCACAAAAAGGGGAAAGGGTGCCCTTCGCAGAGCCGTCTATCACATGAAATAGGTGTGCTGTCCAACTGTCTGCTCACAGCTTCCTCGCTACCTTGGAATCACCGGGAAATAAATTTCACGTTCTGGGATAGACACGAATGGAGAAGGTGGGTCTCTGTCCACCCCTCTTGTTGTCACAGACATAAAGTACATGGTGTGTGTATATACCTGCAGTGCAGAATCTATATCCCTGCGCAAACAGATAAAACTGATATAGTACGGTAGCTCTGAGGAGTTAAAATTGCAGGGTGTGCCATGTGAGAACTGGACGAATAAGTAAAACTACCTATATTTAGCTGTAGGAATATTGGTATCTTTTCAAGAGAAATAAAATGGCAGTTCTCCATTATGTATGTCGCTGCTTTTTTCTCTTTCTTGGGTTGTTTCCTTTCCAGGGTTAAATTCTAACAGCCAGCTCAGAAATCCAACTCTGCTGTATTTGTAATTTCTCTCAATTTCTCCCCAACCTTTCTGAAAGAAGCTATAATGGAAAAATAAGCGATAATGATTCTGCAAAGCTGTTACATGGGACATAAAAAAAAAAAAAATCAATTCTTTTTAAGCTGTCACAGTTTTGTGAACCTAACAAATAAACCAAGGATCTGAAGATAAATGCTGTATAGATGTATGAAAACAATGAGTAATCTCCCAGACTGAAAACCTTACAGCTGAGATATTAGATTCTCATCCTGTTTCAGTACTGTATTTCAGAACACATAATATTTGGTTTGAACATCTGTATAGCTATTACTCTCTCTTTAAGAGTTTCTAATGTGAAGTTGAAAAAATTATTATTGCTTTTATATAATTCCTCATAAAGGGAAGGCAGGTAGACTTCAGATGGAGATGTTTTTCTATACTATCATATTCTTAGACCTCAACTGCAGTGAGGGTACCGGTGCCAGCAAGGAACTGCTGATGTCATTACTGTCACATCATTCAATGTGGCATGCACAGAGATGAAAAAGTTCTCCCTCACGCAGTGGCAAGGTTCACTACAGACATATGCAAGCTGTAGACTTCAAGACTTTTTTTTTATCAATGGTTTAAACATTAAATATACATCCTCTTTTTTATAATACTTATCAGGGATGAAACAAAAGTGTTTAACAGTTGATTAAATGACATGTTGCTCAATAAAGATTAAGCAAAAGCTATGTGTAATGTCAGAGATAGCTATCAAATGAAAGGAAATTTCAATCATCTCATTAAGCTGGTGAAAGCACCAAGGCAAACATGGTCGCTTTTACACTGTGTGTATATTGAAATCTAGTTCACGTGTGGTAATGATGTATTTTACAACTTTTAAGATGTGAAAGGGATAAAATGTGCTTTACTTTACTAAATTTTACTGGGGTAAATATTCCATTTTTTAAAATATAAACTCATAATCTATGACAACAAAAGTAAATTATGTAACCCCCCATTTCTTTTTGTATATTTGGATATCACAGTCTTAAAGCGCTATCATAGTGATGTGTTTAGGAAGAAGCAGCCCGCAAATAATTCTAGAATTAAGTTCAAACGTCTGAAAATAAGAGTTATCTATAAACACAGGGTTCCTAACTACCTTCACTACAGTCAATTTGCAGAGAAAAAATCCACCTTCCTTGAAGTCCAAGTTCTACAAGGGTAAATTTTATACTTCACTATAGTCCATTTACATTTCATGAGGGATATAAAATGTGCAAACACTGATTCACAAAGTAGGTGGACATCCAGCCTCATTTGGGAGTGTCCTGGCTGAAATACTATCTACACCCTTGCTACCAGACCTCACCTGTGCTAAATGACTCCAAACGTTCATCCATATAACTCATATTTCAAAAAGAAAGAAGTTAAGATAGCAAAGCCAGCCCTCAGAAATTAGAAACTATTTTCATGAGGTAGTCTATGCAACCTTGATTCTGCATGCACCTTACGAGACAACCTCTAATTATGTGATCACATAGGACTGTTTCTCATCCCCTGCAGATATTTACTGTGTGATAAATAGCTGTATTTTTTTCTATCTCTTAATGCACGGCCATAATCCAACATCACATCCAAAGTGAGCTTTAGGACTCTATGAAATAATCACGCCAGGGACAACCTGAGGAGCAGCATAATCCCCATCTCCAGTGAAAGAGAGCAGCAGCAGGGATTCCTGCTGCTCTGCACCCAGGATTCAGTGAAGACATATCCTGAAGACACGAAGTGTGAAGCCATACACCAGCCAGAGTAAAGGCGCTGGACAGATATGGGGAAAATGGAGCTTCCTCAGTGCACTCATGAGTGTGGTATATGCTTTGTATTAGCTAATTTGGAAGAAGGTGCATAACGTTGCAGTTTTCCCCCTCTGTTACAGAGGCACATCTGTGTCTCTGAGGGGGGTTGCACAAAGGCAAAGATGAATGAATCATCTTGACCACCATGTCGAGTGGCAAAGACTAAGGCAAAACTTGTCCAAAATGTCTCCTAAATACGTATTTCCAACTGGAGGTAGCTGAAGCCAGACTTAAGAGTGTCTGTGCAATCCAAGATAATGCAGAGTGCTACATCTCTTGGGTGTTTGCTATGCTGTGAACACGGCTGAATGGGAATTAGAGAGGCAGGAGCCAGAAAATGTCTCAACACCAAAACATCTTCCGAAATAAGAACTTCAAGATCTGCTTTTACAATATGGATAGCCACACGTTCAAATTCAAAGCCATCCATCCAAAGAACAGCAAGAGCCTTTTTTTTCTCTGATTGAAGGGAGAAGTTGGAGAACAGGCGCTGTAATAAGAGGATGGTAGTGGTGGCAGGAATTGGATTTAGACCTACCAGAAGAGGCTGAGGTGCACTTTGCAGCAGGGAAGGAGGAGGGATTGCACAACAGCTCTCCACCCTCACGTGTGATATGGTTAATGAGTCCTTTCTAAGAAGCCACGGGAAGGCATTGCTGCTCACTCTTATGCATTGATATGAGTCACAGAATTTGGTGTTATGCAGAAGAATTGATAGAGAAAGTAGCAAGTCTGGCTACGGGGACACGTATCTGTATAGTGGCTCTAAAGCCCAGAGCCAGCTATGTCATTTCTTTGCTGTGTGCTGCCTTTCAACTTCTGTCTAAAATTTGAGTGAGTCCCAGGGAAGCAAGAAGCTGGGGATAACTGTTGTTAGTGTTCCTGAGCGAGGACAAGCCACAGGATGATAAGAAAGAAAAATAATTGCTGCCAAAGGATAAATTAAAACACAGTACTGACAGACACACACGAGCAATTCATAAATCTTCGCTGACATCAGTCAGAAAACCATCATCCATACCAAGTTCTTTGTGTCTGTTGGATGTTCATCTTTCAGCTGCCTTTCATACAGCTAGAACACAAGGGAAAGGAAACATAGATGGAAAAGCAGGAAAGTGCCTATAAATCAACCCCGGGAAACAGGGCATGTCCCTGTCCCCTAAGACTAAATAGAAGAACCTGAGAAGCCAATGAGTGCCATGAATTTTGGAGATATCCATCCACTTTTTCAAATTAAAATTGTCACACATGGAAAGGGGGTTATGATTTTTGTGTGTCTTGTAACTTTTTTGTTACAAGAGTTGACTGAGCTGCAAATGACCTCCAGTTTGCACTGCAAACTCTAAACACCAGCCCATGTTAGAAAAATCTTAATGTTAGAAGCATCTCTTCTTGCAACCGAGTCATCTGTTGTTAAACGTCCCTGAGTTTGTACCAGCAACCCCCCACAGAGCCCTCCTTGGTCCCTAGTCTAACTAGGAAGAGCAGTTTTTAAACATCTCGCTGTGTACATTTAATGGATATTACTTTGAAATACTGTTCCTTAAGCCAAAAATTTTCTTTCAAGATCAAACATCACAAAGGAACAGACACTTTTTACACATATCCCAGAGTGAAATGGAGATAACAAGTAAATAGTGGGCAGAAAAGACTGTCAGGAAATGAGAAATTTATGTTGTCATATAATATTTAAGCAATGGTTCAGCTCAAGAACATCTTTAAAAACAAACAGCAAAACAGTGAAACAAAATTTTTAATATAGTCATTCAGTCCTAACCTGAACCCTAAGGAGTCACAGTAAATTACATGGTAAATAGCACACATTCGCATTTTAAATGAATTAATAACATGAACGGCTAAAAATATATTCTTAACGTTAACTACTTTCACGCTGTTACTCCTATCATAAATTACACACACATTGACCCTACGGCTGATAGAAAGATCAGTCCAAAACCAATGAAAACCCTATTATGAAAAGGTCATTTGGGATCATGATCAAAATCATAACTCCCAATATACATTATATAAATGTAAAGTAATTTAGTTTTAGATTGAGAAAATATACTACGTACACGACAGCGCAAGACTGATTTGATCAGTCCTGTGTCCTGAAATAAAAACAGTCCCTTCCTTTTCTTCCATCACTAACAAGACTTCAGTGGGTGTTCATAACCTGTGAAATAACCTTCTCCATTAGACAGTCTTCTAGAGACGAACATCGCTGTTCTTACAGGAACTGACCAGTTCTAAACACATTCCATTATTTGTTTCCCAAAAGAGAGATTAAACCTAGTTTATAGCCAAAATTAGTTAAGATATATTAAAGACATACCTCCTCCATGGTTCTGGCAGAGATAGGGAAACCGCCACACATTTCCTAAGCCCACACAAAACCCTACGCACGTCAGCATATACTGAGCCTTGTTATCCCATTTTGGTCTGGAGTCTGCCTCTTCTTTCTCAAGGACCTCAAGCGCTGCATGGGAAGGTATCCTGTCCTCCAGGCCAGGATTGGGCAACTGTAGCTTCACCATATTTTAAATTTTCTGACTGAAAACGCTGCCCCAGTGAGGAGATGATGAAACAGGCAGCTAGTTAGAAATCTGCACAAAAAAGGAACATCTATTTGCTGTCTTCAGCTATATATAGTGAACCTTTGGCACTAAACTTGGAAGTGCAGGCTTGTGGTAAAAAGAAGCGTCAGCAAATCATTCGATTGACCAAGTCAGCTCTGACACTTATTAATGCTTTATCTGTCAAGGTTTTATGGAACAGTCTGTTCATCTAGTAGAAGACATTGATTTCAGCTAATGTAATTCAGGAGATGATAATTTGGCTATAAACTGTAATCGCCTATAAGGTTATGAAACACCCCTTGCCACTCCCCTGTTTAAACTCACTTAAATACATATACAGCCCTAGCAAATATGGAGTAAAAAGATTCCACTGGCCTCAGACTGAATATAGAGGTTTCATACTGGTTTTTGTCAGGAAGATAAACTGCTTGTGAATCACCATCACAGTCAGTTTCCCATAGTGTATGCTTACAATATTGTATGTTTCGTGATAATTACTGAAACATGTTCTTCCTTCTCTGTAAGAGATCTTACTCTACTAAATGCTCTGACAAAAAGGATGGAAAATGAAAGGGATTATAAAATCTGACCTTTAAAATCATAATCGTAATCTCCTTACCCTAACACCTCTAATCATTATAGAACAAGGTCTGAAGAACATAACATCTTTCTTGTAAATGGGCTTGAAATCAAAGGTCCCTTCACCTTTTCAATGACCCTATGATACTACTGGTCAAAAATGAAAAAGAAACACTGGTTAACAAATATCACAGATACTACTCACATCCTCATTCTTTCAGTACAAGCATAACAAGACTGTTCCGTTTGTACCTCAGTGTTATCAAAAGGTAAGTACTTGCCACTGAAAACTGTGTATAAAATCTAACACAGTATATGTCATAAGAAAGAATTTTGTCAGCTAAGCTCTACAGGCTCATTGCATACAATGATACAGGGTGGCCAAAAAAAAGAACTAGAAGGGATCTTGTAAGTCCAGCCCCTGCCAAAGAAGGTGAAGACATCACAGCATCCCTTTGCAACCTTATCATATTGATTCAAATTTGATTTTTTTGTACTCCCTATTTCTAAAAGGCTGGTCTAGAATTGCAGTCCTCTTATGCCCCAAGAAGGCCGTTCATTATCTTTTGTATAGAAGAGTTATGAAAAAAGTCTTCATCCTTGACATGGACAAGTGTGTAGAGTAGCCGAGATGGATTTTCCCTGTGCCTTGTAATCAGGTATTAATATTTCCCTAACTTGACTTGAAATACCTCTATCAGTCTGCCTAGCGATAGCACTTGCCTTTTTCGTGACCCCGACAGTTCAGTGAATGAGCTGTCTCCTGATTAACCACTGGATCAACACCTTTCTTCTCCTTTGGCGGTTCCAACTAAGGAGTTCCTAGCTAGCAGCACAACTTCTTTTTCTAAGTTACCAAAAGCATACTTTACATTTCACCCAGTTTCTGCTACTCCAGTTCATTGAGCTACTCAGTTCTTCCTGAATGACACTTTTTCAGCATTCACAATACTTCTGAGATTGTGTCATGAGTATTTCACTAAGATGCATGCTACTATTTTTTGTCCTTAGTTATTAGCGGAAGAATGACAAAAGACTGTTCCTAAACCAATCCTTGAGGAACTGCATTAGTAACCTCCCCTTAGACCATGATTTCTGCTTGCAGCAGAGCTTACCATCATCATCAGACCTTTAGCTAGTTCTTTGTTCATGTTATATCTCCTGTTTAGCTCAGCTAATACATCCAGTTGTGGTCAAGTGGCAACTGGTCTACTGAAGTGCAAAAAGACTACATTAACTGTACTTCCCTTGTCTAGAAGAATGAATTTTCACTTATAATTGGCAATAGAGAACTTTCAAATTGCAGCTCTTCAACTTCCAATTTTGCAGAAGGACATTGACCTATTGGTCAATAGCAAGAAACTGCATGGTCCAGAAGCTCACAACTCATCTGGGTTATTAATCCGCCTCCTGAATCATGGGAAGATAATCCTAGTATTCATGCTGTAGGGAAAATGAGGCAGTAATAGAGCAGACAGAATACAAATAGGAAAACCCAACATCCTCCCCATAATAATTCTATATTCCCTGAACTGTAGGCTTTAGTTCTAAATCTTTGCAAAGTCATATGTAGAACCTCTTTCAGTAACTGAATCAGATCGTGATTACATGCTGTCCACACAACACATCTTACAGCTACGATCTAATGACTCTTTGTAATCAGAAATCTTTGATAATCGAGATTCTGTATAGAACTTATTGAACCTAAAATAGCATGTTTCTCTTTAAGCACAGTGCAAGCTGACATGGAAGGAACGAATATAGCTTCCTTTGGGAATCAATTTATATGAGGACAACTTGCTACGATAGGAAACAAACTCACACTTGTGTTAGGATGATCTGAAAATTTCTCTCTGCTAAGTTTCATGTGCAAGCAGTTTCCATCAGGATCCAAAAATACATTCCAGACTGCTTTCTGCTGCATATATCCCAAATGTCTTTCTGGAGAAGTTTATCTTACCTTGATAATGCCAGGTTCCAGTGGTTGTTACTTATCTATCAGTTGTTAAATATTTGCAGAAGCAAATATGCTGGTATAGCATCTAGCTCAAATTTCTTTATCAGTGTAATTGCATGCCTAATGATCTTGGGAGGCACAGCGCCTTTTTCTGAAGGACCTGAGGTAGCAATGAGATCAGCTCGAACGTGACCCACAATTGCACAGAGGGGTTGTCTATATTGCCACCCTGTGGATTTGAACAAACAAGCTGGGGCTGCTCTGCGATAGTCACAGTCACTTGCTTATTCAACAGAGCCCTTTCCTTTGCTCCAAGGTAAACTTCTCCTTCAAGGAACACAAGGCTTAGGTTTGGCACATCCCACGGGGTTTGTTATGGCTAATAAACCTCTACAAAATCAATCCTTTCACGATACAGGCTGCTAAATAAGATATGTTTTGCAAATTGTTAATTATAAATGCAGGAGAAAATGGATCTTACATTTAGATTGGATTACTTGTGTTAAAACATTTCTAATGACACGTTTGTCTTTTTGTCCACTACCCCCATATTTTTAATGTACTATTTTTTCAAAAGTTAGAAGAGGCTATACAAAGAAGTAAGCCAACTTGTCCATAAGTAACTCACAATTTTACAAAAACTTGATTAAAAAGGAAATATCCCCTTTCTTAAAGTCATATATTTTATTGGAATATACACACATACACATTCGTGGAAGAATATGGGCATATTCCTTTTCTTAGATGAAAATGCCCCTGGAGGGGGGGGTCTCTTTGTGCTGGCGTGGGCACTCCTGGTCCAGCACAGCTCGCTCACCCCGCCGGGAGCCATCCCCATACGGAGAAGGACAGGTTCTTCTCCCGCGAACGAGTCGAGTTGACTGAAGGACCTGGCTGAAGCGCTTGTCTTCTTCTGCCCTCCATCATGGGCTGGAGGGGACTGCACTGGCTGGGTCCTGTGAAGGGGAGGACAAGGAGCAACCAGCAAGACAGGGCAGGGGTCTGTTCTTTAAGAAACCCAATTCCTTTCATTTAAAGCCAGTGAGAAAAGCAGAGAGCAGTGGCAATATACGTGGTTTGCATCCAATCACAGTTTCAGGAATGAAAACCAGTATGGTCCTCTCCTTGTGATCCCATCATCCCTGGTATGACATAGGACAAGTCTGTAACTCTCCAAATATTTTCAGAGTGACATTTACAGAGCATTGCAGCTAGACGCAATTAATCATACACACCGAGTTTGTTCTCTAATCTTGCCTTACAATATACCACGTTATTAGGATTAACTACATTATTTTCTGACCCTTTTTAGTACTTTAGCAGATACTGGTGTGAAATCCCTTACTCTCGTGATTCTATAGCAATATCTCAACAGCATTAATCATATTTTTTTGCAGTTGGCTTCTACGTTGTAGTCAAAGCAACATATACAGCGATCACAATTACTCTTGGTTGTGTGATAAGCCTAAAACAGGAAAAGATGGAAATGTAAAGATGGTGGTAAGTATACAGCCAAATGCCTAAAGCCCAGGATTCTCATTTGGAAGCGTAAAGTGGTAAAGATGTAATAAAAGTGAAGAAGAAGAAAATTCAGAGGTTAAATGAAATGCTCTCTCTGACAGCCTGTCCCTGGCAAAATCTGCTTGGACCATCTTTTAAAATATGCGGAGAAAACATAAAATCCTTTCACAAGCTGCCAATGGGTAAAATCCTTGACCAGCTATGCATAGAGGGAGCACTGAACCCCAGGGTCAGGAGGAGACTCAAGATCCCCAGCCTAGGGGACACTAACGGTCATATTAGAACAGGAGATATGCAAGCAAAATGTTTCGGAGTTGCTTAGTTTTAAGGCTAATAATCAACGGCAGCTGGTTATGAAGTTTACCTTGCCAAGAAATGTTCTGTAGATCTTTAACTTGATCTAAGTTTTATGCTCTGTTGTTCTCAAACTCTGCTGGATAAGTAACCAAAAGACACAGCTCCTCAGCTGGCATGATTTGATTTCCCGTGTGTGTGCTTCAAGGCTGCTGTCGGCAGCCCACAGCAGTTCAAGCAGGGATACCTTGAAGGCTTTGGAGAAGTTCAATAAACTTTGGAGGCTAAATCTCTTTCCATGCAATTGTAAACTTCTCCAAATGGGAGAGAAGTCCTTTTGTGCCAGCAAGTATCACTGCAGAGGAGAAACAGGACAGCACTGAGCTGTCACTGAAACTCTCTCTTGGGCTATTGGGAATGCAACAGAGGTAGGACGTCAAATACAATGACTTCCACAAGCATCCCATTCTGGATGGTGTTTTTATGGTGTCAGGGAGTTTCCTTCAGCAATCTGACATGCCTAGAAATTGCCAGTCCGTGTTTATTGTGGAAGTAGCAGTGTCCTTAGCCACAGAAGAATTAATGAGAACAAGCTATGAACGTCATGTCTGCTGTCGTTCATCCAGAACTGAGCTGACGCTGATGCCCATGTGGCACTTTTCTCCTTTTCGTCTTGCAGAAATAGGCACGATCTTTATTTTTGTATATACTGGTAGTTTGTGCAATACTTATTTCAGCTTTGGATATAATTTCTCTTTAGTAATATCAGCTCCAGCAACATGATTCTTCTTTGTTTTGTTCTTAGTGAGACCAGGGAGGGAGATGTGCTGTCCTTCATGTTGCACTGCATACATTCAGAAGACCCCCAAAATATTGTTTTCGTCTTTGAAGAATACATTTCATCTTTGGAATCACTTTAGGAGGGAACTACAGGTAAGGTGCATAGGTGTAGAAATGCTTCTGGGGACAGCACCAAATTACCTGATCTCATGACAGCCAGTGTCGCCCTAAATTTCTTAGCCAGTAAAGTGCTATTGCTTGGATCTCTCCCACCACAGGCATCTCTTCTCTAGGCAGGGAGCAGAACATATTGATGGTTGTAGGTTGTTGCTTGCCATGTTCATTAAGCAATGAACAGTGTTCTTCAATCAAGGTTGTTACTGTTTCCTTTTCCAGTGCTGTAGTATAGAGTGAGATGCTAATAGGATGCTGAACTCCATCCAACTCCTGCATGCCACCTTTGCATAGAGGTCTACCGCAATACCCACTTTGGTGGAGACAAGTTCATTGGTCACCGAACACCACGTTTTTTCTCAGCTGTCTTGTTATTACGCTCCAGTCGTGTTTGGACCAGAGAGCTCTGACCGTGCAGCATCGGAGATGCGCTCCAGAGGAGCTGATAGGAATGGAAGTTGCTGCTGAGGCTGCTGGCTGGAAGACCCATTAGCCAGAAGGGGTGGGTAGTCGTTAATAATACAAAGTACCAACCGCTTCAGCTGAGGATTTCGTTCTGATGGCGTAAGTCAAGTTTAGAAGTCAGGTGTCTCATAAATACAAACTCGCAGGAGCAGGTATGAAAAGAAGGGGGAAGAGGTGTTTTTCCAGCAGCTGGACGGCTCGGGCTGGGATCAGCCTGGAGCACGGGGCTGTTGGGGGTGCACGACAGCAAATGGCCATCATGGCAGGTCTCACAACCCCTCTGCGCTCTTCACACTATTCCACAGAGTCTTTGTTTCCAGAGGCACCATTTACTTGAGTTGTTTGGTTGTTGCCATTAGTATTATACACAGTAGCTAGCAATTTCAGGGCTATTTTACCAGCAATGTTTCATCTTTTCACTTTCCCTGACAGCTATCCATAACCTGTGTGTAATTAGTCTTTTTGCACAACTCCTTCCACAGTAATTTCTCAGACAGTGCTACCTTGTGAGTAAGAATATATGCTGTGACTGCGCTTGCCCATTTGGCATAAAGCTTGCCACACAGGTGACTTGTCAGCCACCACCCTTAGTGTTGTTGTACAGTAGGCTATCAGGTGTACAAGCTGGGAGGTGTGACCGTTCTTTAACAGCCCTTCTGATGTTAAGGTCCAGGTTGCCCCCTTTGCACCTGCATGATTCGCCAAGTATGTGAGTCTTGGTACTGTGTAGGTCTTCAAAGTTGTGAGCTTTCTGTAAAGGTTTTGACAGAGCTTTTGCCATGTTAGAAAAGCAAGAGTCAAGTTTCAATATTCAGATTTAGAAGTTCCTACCCAGAGGTACATTTTCAACCCGGGGTATTATTCAGAGTCTCCCGGAGCAACTGTGTTCAGCTTATGTTGAACACCTTCCAGTGGCTGCAGTCACTGATCGTGTAAGAATCATGGGTGGGATTGATGAAAAAGCCATGACATTTCTCCCTCCTGGGTTTTTAGATCAGCGCAGATGCAGAAAGGTTGCTACAAGGGAGATGGTGGTTTGCATCCCCTCCCATGTGTGGCTTGGCATAGCAAGCCTAGCACATTGAATGATGACTTGGAGTGATTGTACACTCTCAGAGAACCCAGGTTCAGCTGTAAGGCCTCTTTGTCACCCATTGGTCATTAATAGGCCAAGCTTTTGTTACCCTGGTTGTCAGAATTCATGGAAAGAGTATTAAGATGGTTGATCAGATTGTGACAGGTCTCTCAGTTTTGCCACGTGAGTATCAAAATAGTTCTGTCTTCCTTGATACTTTGACCATAAGTCAAAGTTCTGCTAATACCAGTCCTTTGGGGGTCTGTCTGTACGAGGTCTTCTAAACTTATTTGGTCTAGGTCAGGTGCTGAAGTTTTACTTGTTTCTTTTATCTCCTTCAAAATGGATTTAGGTGTTAGCATTTTAAAAGGCCAATTTGCCCACTTTCCAAGACTTTGAAACTTCTCTGTGCTGAGAAACGGTTTCTCACTCTCCCACTTGGACTTTATGGACTGAATATACTGCTGCACACATTCACAGACAGAACATTTATTATTTTTATTGGGATATTTTGCATAGGGTAACGCTCACAGGGGGAATCGGATCTCTTGACAGAGACGGCTGCCTGGATGCCGATGTCGCAAACATCCCTCAATGGTGTCTTCAGCCAGATGGACTGAGGGTCCCCAAAGTGTTGTTCCAGTGAATTCTGTGTGATCACTACAGTGTATGCATCATCAGTTCTTGTTGTTTACCTTAAACTATGTAAGAAACACATCTTAACTGTGAACAAAAGACAGCCCCAATGTGCCCATCCTTCGATTGGCAGGAACGATTTCCACTGACTATATAAAATTATGCGTGGTTTGGTCAATTCCTTAATCGACAACAGGAACTGCCTGGGGAAAATCCCTGGCTGTGCACTGGATCCTTCACCCCAAGTGGTTAAGCAATATATCTAAACATACAGATAGTGTCTATCAGCTTATGGAGCAGAGCTCCTGCGTATCAGGAGGAGCTCCCTGGGGGAACCTCTGGCGTGGCCCCAGCTGCTGGGAGAGCTCCTGCAGCAATCAGTCGGTTGTTTTGTTGTGAAGTGGCTGGCCGATCACCTCCTTGCCAAGCTACCCTAAATTTCAGTGAGTTATTTCTTTGCAGATCCATCTGTTGTCTCAGCTATGCAGTGATTAGCTGGAGAGCTCCTGGACCAGGCAGTCAATTAAGGACTAAGTGGCCTTGGCATGCACACAGGCAAAGACTCCATATCCAGCTGCACCATGACTAGAACTATAGAGTAAACTTGAATTTCATCCTTTTATCACAACAATAACTTAGATTCCTTTGATTTTGCCACAATACCTGAACTGTTGACCGCTGTTTCTGCCTTGTGTCCTCCACAGAGGAACACTCACTATTTTCTCATCCTCACACGGGAGTGCTCAAAAGCATGATTTAAAGAGCAAGAGGCAACGGGTGGCTTCCCAAGAGCAAGACCTGTTGTCATGCCAGTGGTCTTCTGGCAGCTCCTATTTAGGCAAAAGGAGTGAGAGAAGGCCAGACCCTCTGGGCTGCTCCTCTTTACCCATGCCCCTTCTGGAGCGTTTCATAAGATTTCCCTTTTCCAGCACCCAGCCCAAGTTCTCTGAAGTCCAAAGTGTGTTTTGCATTTCTTTTTGTGTTGCATGCACCCGGGACAGCAGCTGTGTCACCCAACAGACAGACCAAACAGAACACATTTTTTGCTTTTATTGAAAGCACAAGACGTCTTGGCGTGTTTCCCTACCTGTGTCTACATGTAGAAAGTCATATGAACACAGCTACTGCCCTGCGGGGTAGGGACTGGGGACAACTTAGCTGTGATGATGCCGGATGGGTAAATGCGAAGGATTGTGTCAAATACAAAGAGATTAAGGATCTTTTTTATGGAGGGAACAAGGACTTCCAGAGTGTCTGAACACTGTCCTAGAGCAGCTGGATTGTAGCTCTTCACAAAGAGCAGGAAGACAAGAAAATCCACACAGGGAAACAAAAAGGAGCTGACGTGCAGATGAGACATCTGAGAGATTCTGGAGGAAGGCAGAATACCCTGTGTAACACACAGACAGAAGGCATCACCCCAGTCTTTCAGTGGGATGGTCATCTTTAACCACTCCTCTTTAGTTAAAGCTGGTGCACTTATCCGTTTAACGATGCTGTTCTTTCCCAAGAAAGAAAAAACTTTCCAACATATTCTCTTCTCAGCACCAAGACCAAAGCTTTTTACATGCCAATTTAAAAATTGTCCTATTTGTAAAACCTTAAAATTGTGCAGTTTGCTTGGAATAAAATAGGAAATTCCACCCCTCCCACCCACCTTGCCCAAGTTACAAAACAGTGCAGAAGTATGCAAGGCTTTTTATTAATTGTTATTGTTTAACAGGTGAGTGACTGTTTTCGTAACAAAAAAAGTTCATGAAATATTTTGAAAACAAATTATTAGTGCATTTAACATATATATGGGCATTTCCAAACAAATAACCAATCCAGAACAATAGCTGTTGGGCAATATAAAGCTCACAATAGAACTTTTAACATAACAACCTACAAAGGGGGAATGTTGCAAAAATATGTAACACACCAACAAACATGAGTTTTGGTAGAAGCTAACAGGACTGGTGCTTCTAAACCAGTTACACGCTTTTAAAAATCCTCCTGAAGTAACTCTTCGGTCTTAATATACTGACCTGCAAAGTGTCCATGAACAATAGTTCAACAATTAGTTGTGCAAATAATTGACACTTCTAAAAAAGTGAAAGCGAGTATCAAACATTTATTACATTGCACCCAACCCTGTACAATCGAGCATATGATGCTTCAACTTATATATTTATACCGAAAAAAGTGTTTTACTCTCTTGACTACATTTTCTTTAAAACATTTTGAGTGATCAGTGACAAACTATGAAAAAAATGAAAAAGCATAAAATGTTTGATCTTTTAATCCTAAGAACTCATGAATATGTACAAATTCAAGGCATGAATCTCAAATACATTGGCATTGATTCACTGGCTGCTGTTTGTCATCCGAGTTGCTTAACTGCCTGTACGTATGTACGTATGAAGTGTGCCACAGCTGTGTGGTCAGACACTTTCCACATCCCGAAGGAATTACACACAGGGTAAGTTATTCAAACTAATTTGTTCTACTGGGCATTTAGGGCATGTACATGTGGCCAGCTACAGCGGCTTGGCTCAGGCTGTCACACAATAGTAACTCGATTGTGTTCTCACCTCCCAACTCGCACATGCTTGGCATCCAGACAAACTTTGGCCTTTCTGGTGTTTGTGATGGTGTCTCCTTTTTTTTTTTTCCCCCCAGGTCTGTCTATCTACTACAACTTTATTTAAAAAAAAAAATCAGTACATAACAGACTAATAAATCAATACAACAGTATAAGTAGTACCACCAAGGCGAGCAAAATCACAGCTGGAAAAATGAGTAGTTGGGAAACATGTATTCTGTTTAGGAATTTTATTTCATGTTAGATACTTTTGCTGAGTAACTGGATTAGGTTGCACACGCTACTTCAAAAGATTTATCTGCTGTCTTCTGTGCCCAGACTGAAATGAAACCAGGAGGAAATACTAAGAGAAAAACCCGTATCTGCTGTAGGTCTCTGTTAAAATTGGATGGGCATTCACTTAGCTGAATTGCTTCCGAGCCATGCAGTAGCTGATTGCCTAGAGCAAACATGTTTGTCAAGTCTAGCCCTCGGTAAATAAAGAACTGCTAATTAAAGAACTGACAACCTACCGACACTAATCAAAGTCAAGGAACAGAGAAGACCAGATGTTATAAACAGAAGGGTAAACACTGCCCCTTTGAGGTCTAAGGCTGGATTAGAAAGGAGGAAGAAAAAAGAGTTATTCTCCAAAATACACGGCACATTTGAAAAAGAAGGTGGTTCCTACTGCTACAAGGACCCAAAGAATACTCAAAGTTTTAAGGGATTTCAAGCATGGAAATGCACTGTTTTCTTGGTCTTTTTTTTTTTTTTTTTTTCATCTAGATCTGTTTATTTTACTGCACTAACAAAATTTAAAAGCCCCCTGTCTTTAAAGTTTGCAAAGCTTGTGTATCTGTAGACTTTCATGGTCATGTGTATGTGAAGTGGTGAACCATAAGCTCAAACTTTAAGAGTCGTGGAAGAGTATACTTCAGTTCTGGGAGATCTGAGACGGTCAGAGAGGGAGGTAGTGGCTACCAGTGCAGGTTGCATTCAGGTTCCTATCTGCAAATAACAAACGGGACCTGTTCAGGGAACAGAGCCAGGTACAATGGCTGTAACCCATGGAGGTTCCTGCAAGCTAACCGGGTAGCAGCCAGTGCGCTGGGATGCAGAGGCAGCAGCACAGTGATGTCTATAATGGAAGCACACTGTTGGGTTACAACTAAAACCTTGACTAAGAAAAAAACCTAAGTATTCTTAACATATCTCCAGTATGATGAGAATGTAACTTTGAGTTTATACACCTCCTAGTATTCAAGCATAGATCCCTAGCTCCAATGAGACTTTCATGAATCTGTTTCTTCGTGTGTTATTTTAATTAGCATCTTTTGGATGTTTCATTCATAAAGTACTATTTCTATATTAAGCTGGAAGACAATGCAAGACTGATTAATTTGAAACAAGATCATACTATTCCTCCCCCTCAGAATACTAATACATACATTTATACACACACACATTCACACATACATAATTTATATAAATGTATGTATATACACTTAGGATTTATGTGGCAAGTAGCTTGCTCAAACACAGTCTCTTCCAAACATCTGCTTCAGAATCAGTCTTGCTTAAACAAAACAAGAAAACTTAAAAAAAAAAATAAAAAAAAGATAGCATTGAGACATCATGTAAAACATCAGGGATAAGGAGTACAATGTGCTACCCCACTTGGGGGAGACAAATCACACTTCTCTGTTGATGGAGTATCACCATCAACTAGGTAAATCACTCTAAATTCTGTTTTGCTGCTTCTGATACCTATGGAAGCTGGCATCTCTCTATACTACACAGCAGCCTGGAATACAAACACAACAGAGTTTAAGAGCATGCATAGCTCACTGGAGCATCTGTTGTTAGACAGTGAAAGGAAAGGCACCAACACTGCACGTCCCATGCAAATACAAGTGCAACAAGGAGGAGAAACGGAAACGCAGTAGGAGAATTTAACACCTTCAGACTACAACTGTGATTGTCCCTACTGTGCATGGATCACATAAAATCCCATTACTTCCCCTACTTAGCGTTTGCCTAACATGGCCTTTTCTGCCCTCTTGAACTTCTGTAGTTCAATAGCTAGTTCCCAATATCTCAGATACAGCCACATAAGTCTTCCATTTTGACTTTTGTTTCTGTTCAGCAGATTGCCACAGTAGTTATCATGTTTGAAAATATCTTTTAAGCCACTTTCCATATGTAGAGCCATAGCAACAGGATCAGTTGCTGCTTTAACTAGCAGATTTCTCTCTATTTCTAGTCTCTGGCCTCTGGGTACAACAAGGCTGCAGTAGATGTCCTGTCTTTCTTTGAGTCCCTCTTCAAATTCTTTTAGTACAATATTGGCTCTCTTTTGCCACTCTTCTTCCTTTGCCAGACAACTTTGATACAAGTTACCTTCTGCTCCTGAGCGGAAAAGGACTTGTTTTTCTCGCTCTAACTTCTCCTGCTCCTGTTCTAGGATCCTTCTTTCTTCTACTAGTTTGCGACTCTGGGACACAAGGGCTTCACGGTAACTCAGGGTTCTGTGGCGTTCCTTTTCAAGCTCCAACTCCAAATGAGCGACCGTGCGACGATTTTCTGTGATTATATCCCGGTATTTGGCTTCCAGCTCTTTTTGTAAAGATGAATGTTTTTTATAATATTCTTTTTTTTCTCTTTCTATTTCTTTTTGACATTCTCTGGTCCAGATCCAACCTATCACATATAAATGAGACTTCAGACATGAGTATAACACATATAACACTGATGGGTATGATTAATTAAGTATGATTCTAAAGAAGCTATTAAATGGTAAAAAGCTTCCTTTCCTGCCCTCCCCAGTGACATTCACTTCTATTCACATGTCCCACAAAATGTATTTCTGTGGGTCCATGTTTCACAGTAAGTCACTTTAAATGACTGTTTCCTTTGAAGTAAAATCTCCCCTAGTCTTTTATTGCTAATACACACACTTCTTGGATTAAAGAACGAAAATAAAGTTATGGGGAAACAAACCGGAGGCTTCCAATGCAGGAACTACACTGAGGACTTTTCAGGTCCAGTCAATAAATGTACATCCGCAGCTCCTTGGGTTGTTACCTTTGGGCTCTCTAGCACATCCCATGCCCACTCTTCTGAGAGAGCTGTGTAAATTGGAGCTTATTCAATACGGATTCAATTCCGTGCGTGAAAAATGGCCGTTGCCCTAACGCTATAAACAGTGCTCACCGTTACAAATGAGCAGACCAGAGGCAAACCCTAGATGGGGCATTACTTTATCACTGTACTGCTTCGGAGGTACCCCTTTGGCGGGCGGGTGAGACCCCCGAGCGCGGCCGCGCACCCCAGCTCCGGCGGCCAGGCCCGGGGCGCTACTTACGGAAGGCGGCCAAGCCCAGCATGGGCACCAGCAAGGCGTAGTTCCATCTGCTGCCTTCATCCCCGGGCTCTCGTTGATTTGGCAGGATGTTCCAGTTGGGAGGGTCATTTAAGTTATTCATGAAGGCACCTCAGACGTACGGGAGAGAAACGGGGCGTTACTTGGGCCGCTCCCACGGCCACCTCGCACCCGCACCACAGCTAACTCCGGGACGGGTATTTCTGCCCCAAGACCCTCAAACGGCGGCCCCGTCGCTCGGGGAACTCTGCACGGACGCTCCTTCGTCCAGCCACAGGCTCCCCGGCCTGCTCCCTAACTACCGGCCACCCCCCCACACACCCCCCTCCACACCCCACGGGCCTCGGCGCTGCCGCTGTCACCGCCCACCCCCTTCCCCGTCCGGCGGCACGTTAGCCGCTGTTGCTGCCGCCGTCCCGAAGGCCTCCAGGTTTCCTCCGCGTTGCAGGCCGCGGCCCCGTCCCCGCCGCCAGCCCGTGGCGGGGCGGGGGGGTCCCCGCAGCGGGACAGCCACCTACCGGGCCGCGGCGGAGCGTGGCCGCTGTCACTTACCTGCCGGCCCCGCCCCCTTTCCGGGCCGGCCCATTAGCCTAGAGAAAGAGGGGGGGAAGACGAGGGGGGGACAACGAACCGACTCGCCCGACCCCTAAGCGCTCCCGGTCGTCTGGCCCCGTCCCAGCCGGCTCAGGTGGCGGGATGAGGCGGAGGTTTGGCGGGGGGGGGGACACACACCGCATAGAAGTACGCAGGCTCTCAGCCTTTGAGCTCCCTCCCCCCCCAGCTCCTAGCACCATTGGTTTTTCCCGCCGAGCCTTGCGGGTAGCGGCGCCGTCTGCGGCGCTCTGGCGCATGCGCCCTTGTTGGCGCCTGCGGGCCTGTGCGAAATGGCGGCAACGGTAGCGGCTTCGCGGAGCTTGGCGAAGCGCTGGCTGCGGCCGGCGGCGCGGGCGGTGAGTGCTTGTCCTCGGCCCGCTCCGCTCCGCTCTGCCCTCCCGCCGGCGTCCCGGCGGAGGGGAAACGGTCAGGCCGCGGGGCTGGCGCGGAGAAGCCCCCTTCAGGAGGGAGACGGGCCGGCCGGGCCTGGGGACCCCCCCTCCGCGTCCCTTGCCGCTCCCCTCAGCCGCGGCGGGGGAGTGCGCCTGGTGCCGGCCGGGCTCCCCCCTTGCCTTGCCGGCGGCGGTCCGTAGCCGGTGTCTCCCCCGTGACCTTGGCGGGGGAGCACCCGCCCCGGGGCGGGGAGCCGCGGCTGGGTTGCGGGAGCGGGGCAGGCAGGGCCGTGCGGGGCCGGGTGCCCCCTCGGCGGGCTCGTTCGCACCGGTTCTTTTTTTTTTTTTTTTTCGAAGCGGGGCCGGCCTCGCTACTCGGCTCCTAGGGCGGGTTACGGGGTGGTAGCTGACTGTGGGCAGGGCAGGGCCGCTCCTCCTGGCTTGGGGAGCGAACGCCGTAGCCTTAGGCCGTGAGCGGGCTCCAGGAGGGATGGGAGAAGGCAGCGGGGACGGGACGTGGTGGGGAAGGGCTCTGGAAGAGGCCAGCAGGTGCAGCACCTTCCAGCCCCAGCACCTGGGTAGAAAGCTTATTGCTGGCTGCTTCTGGACCTGTGTGGGAAGCTGGTGTATCTCTGCATGTTGCTCGAATCTGGCTAGCAGTTGTTTCCAGAAGCAGTGCTTCTTAAACGTTTGACTGTTTTGTTTTAGCTGATCTGTAAGCAGTCCTTAGCGAAGGCTTGTTTTCCTCCGTGGTGAAGTGGGAGCTTTCAGCTTCTTTCCACTGTTCTCACTGTGTGTGTCTGTAATGAGCTTGGGATTGCAAAAGATAAACGTGTGGGAAAAGGACCCTGTAAATGCAGCTGTAGTTGTCTCTGTCTTATAAAGCAAGTGCAGGAAAGACAACCTGCTGAGAGGGAGAAAGACTTAAAGATTGTCATTATGTTTTAGATGGCGGTGAACTGGCTCTGGTTGGACCTTTAATTTCATAAAGGCAGTGATGTCCCTGGTAGCATAATGATTTAGGATTAGCGTGATCAGCATTTACTTAAAATTTAGTGTAATGTCTTTTTCTGCTTTGTGGAATTCTGTTCAGACTCATTCTGAACAAAACTTATGGCAGCAGAAATTCATATGTATAACTTTAACAGAAAAGTGTATGTGGATGGGAATAGCAGTTCTGAAAACTGTTTTCTCAAAGCTTAGATGTGAAAAGAAAAGCAATCTGCTAAACAGTTGCGTGGTTTGGGTTTTTTTATAATGTATTTCCAGAGTCCTCTGATGCAAAATATATTTGATAACCGTTTATAGCAACTTCAGAAAATAACAAAGTTTTTTCAAAGGAAACTAGTTGCAAGGCATTGTGGCAGAATTCTGACTGGAGATTGCAGCAGGCTGTTTACTCTGAGGGGAGAAAAAAAAAAGGGTCAGTTTCTTTTGGGGCTTTAGGGCATAGTCACAGGGGAGGTGGTTTGTGTTGGTTTTTCCCCCCTCAGTCATTTGCACTTTAAGCAATACTAAGTATGTACAAACCTCTTCGTTATGTGCTGCCTTTACATACAGTGAAGATTTTCTTTGAATTGCTTTATGCAATTACCAAGTGTATTGTTGCTCACCTATGAGAAATAATTTATTGCAGTAAAAAGAGCTGTACTGTTGCTGCAACAACATTTTGGAAAAAAGCATTAGGAGTATATGCTAGAGAATGCATGGTTGCTACATTTAAAGTGTGCACTGTAGCCTGCCAGGTCAGTTAGAGTTCTGCTAGTCTAACTTGGGTTGCACTTGGCCTGTGAAAGCAGTTCTGCTGCAGAGAGGAAACCCCATTTTAGCTTGAGCTGTAGTTGTTGGGAAAGCTGTTTTGCAGATAAATTGCATCTGATGCTTAGGTTTCATCTGGCTGTCCGTGAACTAGTTGATCTGATTGTGTATGTGAAATGTTAATGAAGATGATTAATACAGGAATTAAGATGGGCATGGAGTTGCCCCAAAGCGTGGTAACACAGCAGAGTGGAAGGGGGAGAGTAACTGCCTGGAGGAGGGTACTCGCAGAACTCTTTGTGAATAGGTGTTAAGGCTGATCTTACTTGAAGATGGCTGTAAAAACCAGAAGTGTGTTAGTAAATATGATGACGCATTAGATTCACTGTTATGCAAGACGATAATTAGAGGAAGGTAGTATGAGAAATGATAAAACTAGGTTGAGGAAGGTGTACTGTAGTTCAGTTCTGGTATGGAGGAAGAGGGGAACGTTTGGAAAGGATAGGGAGGAAAGATCTGCTTGTTAGCATATTATAGGGTGATTGAACCATGAATATAACAGTTGCTGGAAAATACAAATGTTACTCCAGTGCATTTTAGGACATATTTCAAATAGGGAAGTGCTGATGTCACTGCATGGGTCACTAGTGTGGGTTTGTGTTGCTGTTCTCATCAACCATACATTCTCAGTTAGATGTGTTTTTCTGAACAGTGCAAAGAAGAAATACCAGGTTCCAAGAAATTGGGTATTTATACTGTGGAGACTAAAATTCTTATTCTTTTAACCTGTTAAAGCAAAGACTGGATATTGGGTAGGTTTGTGTGGTAGGGTTTTTTGGTTTTGGTTTTGAACATGCCAGGGGAGGGGGAATAATATTACAGAAGGGGAAAACTGCCCTTGTGCTTCATTTAGGTATTAATAAATGGTTCTAGATTGGCCACTAATTAATAGAGAATGAGAAAAAGAGAAATATATCTGACTTTTGAAGCAATGATGAGCTGGAACAGCTTTCCCTACCACCTAATTTTTTTATCTTCAGTACTCTTGACCACCTGAAGTAATTAAAATTCTGAGGATTGCTTGATGTGAGAGGTATTTTCCATTAGTTCCTGTGGTTCCCATAAAGCTGTCTCCATCTTTGCTTACATATGAAAAAAAGTGTAAGAATACTACAGCATTAATTGCAAACATATTCTTCTGTCGGTGCAGCCTCAGATAGGTCTGAGAGACTGGTTAGCTTTAGTGATGTAAATAACATAGCCTGCAAGTAGCAGGGTGTCACAGACTGTTCTCTCACCCAGTCAAAACTTTTTTTTTTCTTTTCTGGTTATGAATATAGGAAAGCTGGAACTTCATTGCATGTAGCTTTAAAATAAGTTGATACAATATTCTCGTATATGTGTTATCAGTGGTGAGTAGAAGTTTTTTATAAATGTAGGGTAGCTGAGAATGCTGAAAGTCATCTTTGTGGAGACATTTGTTCTATAATAGTTGTCTTGACTTCTTTCCATAGTGGCCAGCGGCATGCCAGACTCTTGCACGCAACTTACACTTCACAGTCTATGGAAAGAAAAATGCTTCTACGAAGGTTTCTGATTCGGTATGTTTGTACTTCTTTATGTCTTAAGTAACAGGTTAGAAAATACACATAATGCTTGAGACATGTGAAACAACCTGGTACTTGGCTTTTAGTGGAGTGTTGTGTTCAAGTATGTAGTGAGATTGAGTTGCTGAAATGCATTGCTTTTTTTAATGATAGTTTCCACCCAAGACAGTACGTAACAGATGTAGCATTTGCTGCAAGAGTCTATTAAGAACATGAAACCTATACTGCTTGTGTCTCCATGAAACTTATGTTTGACCTACCTTGAAATATTTGTGATCATAACAAACTGATTTATTTTTCCAGATTTCTACACAATATCCAGTAGTGGACCATGAATTCGATGCAGTTGTTGTGGGTGCAGGAGGAGCAGGTCTGCGGGCCGCATTTGGTTTGTCAGAAGCTGGATTTAATACAGCATGTGTTACAAAGCTGTTTCCCACCAGATCTCATACCGTTGCTGCACAGGTGAGAAATGAGGTAGAACAAATGTTTAAAAAATGCCTGCTGTCAGAAAGCTGATTTGAATATGTACACAAACATCGTGTTTCAAGGCCACGCTTCCTTTTATAAATATTGCATATTTAGCTGAAACTACTTTGGAGGGCAATATATGTGTAGATTCTATTCAGTGCTTTTTCACTGCATTCAGTGTAACTTTGCAATTCGTTGTGTTACACGAAACAGAATAAGATAAGAGTGAGCGTGAAACTGATAAATTGTGCAGGTTTTTCACAGCCACGTTAAATCTGACTTTACTGTATTTCTTGTACACGGAGGCATAAATGGTGTGTGACTTTTAACAGGAATGAGGAAAACCTACTAAGGCTGTACTTCAGTAATATAATTCCAGGAAAATGGATTTTCATTTTCAGGGAGGGATCAATGCTGCTCTGGGAAACATGGAGGACGATAACTGGAGGTGGCATTTCTATGACACAGTGAAAGGGTCTGACTGGCTGGGTGACCAGGATGCCATACACTACATGACCGAGCAAGCCCCAGCTGCAGTGATAGAGGTGAGACTCACTGGAATTGATGTTGGCTCTAAGTATTTATAACACAGACTAGCTTCCAAAGAGATCTCCTTACTAGGAACATAGTAACATAACTTGTTGGATTGTTATGCACAAGAGTTTCTGATGTTTGTGTTTGGGTTCAACAGCTGGAAAATTATGGGATGCCGTTCAGCAGAACTGAAGAAGGCAAAATCTATCAGCGTGCATTTGGTGGACAGAGTCTACAGTTTGGAAAAGGAGGACAGGCTCACAGATGCTGTTGTGTTGCAGACAGGACAGGACACTCACTCTTACATACTCTGTATGGCAGGGTAAGCAGCTGTGAAGCAAACTTGGTTTGGGTTTTTGTATTTGCAATTGATGATGTTTGGTTTTTTTTTTCTTCTTCCCCTGGAGGTTGTGGGGGGGAACCACCCACGTGTACCTC
Organism: Harpia harpyja; assembly: GCF_026419915.1. Lineage (NCBI taxonomy): Eukaryota > Metazoa > Chordata > Aves > Accipitriformes > Accipitridae > Harpia > Harpia harpyja. The sequence goes on along the minus strand of NC_068944.1, from coordinate 6,392,621 downwards.
TTCACATATGAATGAGGAATCCTGGGGAATGATTGAGAACAATTCTGGATTTCCTTCCTTTGGCAAAGTGGAAGGATGTAGCCTAGGTGATGCTTGGTTTTTGTTAGGAGTATGCAGAAATAGAATAAATTGAAAGATCATAATTATAATGGCTCTCGTGAAGACAACGAATGTTAATTAGCGTACACTGTTAGCTTTGTGGCCTGTAGTAGTTCTTAACTGTTAATACTTTTGTGTCTGTGAACTAGACCCAAAGACAATTTATGTAAACCTTCCCCAAAGAACTTCTTTCAAAAAATCTGACACAGCAGCATTAACCCTGAAAAAAGGTACAAGGCAGTGTTTTCTTTCACTCATCTTCAAACAGGGAGCAGGGGAAGCAAGAGGTGTAAATGCATGGTGGCGTACTCTGCATTTCTGAGCTTGCTCTATGGCAAGTAAGTGGCTGGTGTTCCAGCATCTGTTCCTATCGATTCTACAAACCATAATTAAAGAAAGGTTTGGTTATTTTAAAATGGTAGTGAGCTACTTGAAACCTGAAATTAAGTAGCTAGTAGCTAATGTTTTTTTATTTACTTAGTAGGTAGCTAATTGCTCTCCTTCAGGTTCACACTATATATGCTGCTGCAATATGAATGTTCAGTGCTGCCAAATGCTGGTCTGATCCTTGAGGGCATGAAAGAATGTTTGACTCGATGCCCACTGCTTTTGCTGGTATACTAGGCTCCCGGAGATGTATTCTGCTTCTGTTCAAGAGGCTAAGTAAAACGTGCTTGTACATGTATCAAGCACCGCAGCTGACTAAAGTGTTGCCAAATGTAGAGGGAAATAACAAGTCTTGCTGACTAGCTATGACTTCTCAGAATTAAGTGGTTTGATAACTACTCGTGTCTCTTTAAGCTAGAATAGATTCATTAGCAAATTTTTATAAAGATTTGTGAGGAAACTGGCATCCCTGAGAGTAGGTGGGAGTGGTTTTTATCCTGATACAGCCTGTATGCATTGACAGTTTTGAAGAGAGGTTACTTTGGTTTCTGGATTTTTCTTAAAGTTCCTTTTTTTATTTTCCTCCAGTCTCTAAGATACGATACAAGCTACTTTGTTGAATATTTTGCCTTGGACCTCCTTATGGAAAATGGAGAATGTCGTGGTGTTATTGCCCTTTGCATAGAAGATGGCACTATACATCGTTTCAGAGCAAAGAACACTGTCATTGCCACTGGGTAATGTAATGTTTACGTTGAAGGACAGAAACTTGAGTGTGCTACTAGTTGGAAGTCTGTGTGTTTGTACATGTGTTTGAATCCACAGTGTAGAGATGACATGTTGGCTTGAAAAACATAACTTACATGTTCATCTGCTTTCCCCACTTTGATCAAAAGTAATATAACTGAATTCAGTCGTTCCCTCTGAAAGAAGGCAGCTATTACTTTTGTGACCAAGTATAAATTTAATGAGGTCTAACTTTGAATTCTAGAACCATGACTCAAAGACGAAATGTGCAAGAGCAGTATGTGTGATCCAGATGGTCTGAGATTTTTAAAAAGTGCTGTTTAAAGCAGAGATTGTTGCAATGCTACCAATGTGTATATATCTGTAGGGTTCTGAGTTTCCTGTAGGAAACAACTTTCTTCAAAATTTGGGAGAATCTGTTACATTAAGATAGCAAAATTGTAAGTCTGATTGTTGTAGGATGAAATTGTCGGATAAGTGTAACTTAACATTACTTGGTTGCAAAAGTGGGTATACCTTTATTAGAATGCTATATGCATTAGACGGCAATAAGCAGCAAAAGTCCCTTATCTGTTTCACTGTGACAGATAAGTTTATAGAGCATAGCAAAATAATGGAGTTCGGTTGCCTATATAATTTGGCTTTATTAAAGCTGACGCTGTTTTCGTACTTGAGTACTTTGAGGTACATAAAATATGTAGATTGATACCTCTTCTGAGAGTTTGTCCTGAAATTGGGGGTGTTTGCAGCGCTCAATAACATTGGAAACTAACGTGTTTGTTGTAGGCACAAGAATTCTCTTTTAATACCTAATTTTGGGCAACTAGGTTTTGAAATCTAGCAATATAAAATCAGGGCAGTGTTGAGGACTTAAACTATTGTTATATGCTATTTTTGATAAAACTGCTAAGTAATAGTTCAAATCGAGTTTAATGCTATTGGGTTGTATTGAGAGAACTTCCTGAAGTAACTTTTTCTGGCAAAAAGGCTTCTGATATTAACCTAACTATCCTGCTTTGGAACTGTTATTCTTTTTCTTGGACCTTCTGTCACCAGCTGTTTTTTAAATACAGTTGAGCATAACAGGACAATACCAATTTTCTTTTCTTTTGTTTGAACTTAGTACAGGTGATGGCAAAACTTAGGCATCTTGCTTATTAACCCTCTCCTCTATTTCCACTATTGTGCAAAGAGCATAGCTGAGTGGTATGTTCTGGTGATACTTTTTTGACTGCTGTTAACTTTTGTGTCCCGTAGTGGGTACGGCCGCACTTACTTCAGTTGTACATCTGCTCATACTAGTACGGGTGATGGCACTGCTATGGTCACGCGAGCTGGTCTTCCTTGCCAGGACTTAGAATTTGTACAGTTTCACCCTACAGGTACAG